>NC_138530.1:16710961-17310961 GCF_964234715.1 Podarcis melisellensis | reverse complement strand
TGTCGGGGTTCAAACTGAATAAAAATAAAACTAAAATTTTAGTGAAGAACCTAGATGGACCCGCCAAGAACCAGCTGGAACAATCGGTAGGCATTAAAGTAGTGAAAAAAGTTAAATACTTGGGAATATGGATCTCGCCAAAGAATATAAATTTATTAGAAGACAATTATACCAAGGTCTGGAAGGAAATTAAAAAAGACTTAGATACCTGGAGTAGATTAAAGTTGTCATGGTCTGGCAGGATGTCCGCGATCAAGATGAACATCCTACCAAAATTACTGTTTCTTTTCCAGAGTATCCCCATAATTAGAGGAACAGCCTGCTTTAAGACCTGGCAGAGAACTTTGGCGAGGTTCATATGGCAAGGAAAAAGGGCCAGAATTAAGTTTAAACACCTGACAGATGCAAGAGAGAGGGGGGGCTTTGCAGTCCCAGATTTGAGGCTCTACTATGATGCCGCCTGCCTCTGCTGGGTAAAGGAATGGGCGACCCTAAAAAACCCAGACTTATTAGATCTTGAAGGTTTTGATGCCAGATTTGGATGGCATGCCTACTTGTGGCAGGATAAGGGAAAAGCCCATAAGAGTTTTTCAAATCATATCATCAGGGGTGCCTTGCTTGAAGCTTGGAATAGGAATAAAAAAGTGATAGAAAACAACACGCCCTGGTGGCTATCCCCAATCGACATCATAACACTTAAAAAAATAAATCAAGAAGGGGAAAGATGGACATATGAAGATCTATTAGTTAAACGGGAAGGGGGCTGGAGGATTAGACCTTATGATGAGTTAAAAGGGAAATTAAACAGTTGGCTTCAATACCATCAGATTAATGCACTGTGGCTGGAACATAAAAAAACTGGCATGAGTGAGAGAAAATCGAAATATCAGGTAGAAATATTGGACTCAAATAGTAAACTCCTCTCTAAAATGTATAAGCAGCTGCTGTCCTGGGAAACCAAAGATGAGATAGTTAAGGGGGTAATGGCTAAATGGGACAGAGATTTGGGACATAAGTTGGAACAGGAGAAATGGCAGGAATTATGGACGAAAGGAATGAAGTTTACGGCTTGTGCTGCCCTTATAGAGAACTTAGAAAAGATGATGTACCGTTGGTACATCACCCCGGCTAGTCTGGGGAAGATGTATAAAACCGGAGACAGCAATTGCTGGAGGTGTAAGAACAGGGTAGGAAACTTCTTCCACATGTGGTGGACCTGTGAGGCGGTGAAAGGATTTTGGGACCAAATCTACGACGAATTAAAGAAAATATTAAAGTATAATTTCCCAAAGACACCGGAGGCGTTCCTGTTGGGAATGGTAGGGGGCGTGATAAAGAGAGAGGATGAAACCCTGTTCCAGTATGCCACGGCAGCGGCTAGGCTCTTACTGGCACAGAATTGGAAAACATCTTATACACCTACAGTTGAAGAATGGCAGTTAAAACTATTCCAATACATGGAACTAGCGAGACTGACACAGAGACTTAGACATCATAATAACACCAAACTAAAAAATGACTGGAGTAAATTCCTGGGTTATGTTGAGGTAAATTTAGGGGTGAAAAAAACCTCAGTGGATGGACTTTAATACCTGCAACGTTTAAACAACAGATTTAATTTTGTAAGCAGTGACTAAGCTATAAGAATTTCTGTAACCCAAACCGGGTTGGATGGAAGTTAACATGTATGTAATATTTGTTTTTCTTATTTTCTTTTTGCTTATTGACTCTTTTTTCCTTCTCTTTCTTTTCTTTTTTTCTTTTTTTTTCTTTCTTTTGGCTTTTTCTTTGTTACTGTTTTAAATGAATGTATGTTGATTTGTGTAAAACTCAATAAACAGATTTAAAAAAAAAAAAAAAAAATACAATATTCTATTAAACATTAAAAGCTTCCCTAAACAGGGCTGCCTTCAGATGTCTTCTAAAAGTCTGGTACAGTGGTACCTCGGGTTAAGTACTTAATTCGTTCCAGAGGTCCGTACTTAACCTGAAACTGTTCTTAACCTGAAGCAACACTTTAGCTAATGGGGCCTCCTGCTGCTGCCACGCCGCCGGAGCACGATTTCTGTTCTCATCCTGAAGCAAAGTTATTAACCTGAGGTACTATTTCTGGGTTAGCGGAGTCTGTAAGCTGAAGCGTATGTAACCTGAAGCATATGTAACCCAAGGTACCACTTTTTTTCTCTTTGACATCTGGTGGGAGGGCGTTCCACAGGGCAGGTGCCACTACTGAGAAGGTCCTCTGCCTGGTTCCCTGTATAACTTGGCTTCTCGCAGTGAGGGAAGCACCAGAAGGCCCTTGGCACTGGACCTCAGTGTCCAGGCAGAATAATGGGGGTGGAGACTCTCCTTCACGTATACTGGACTGAGGCCATTTAGGGCTTTAAAGGTCAGCACCAACACTTTAATTGTGCTTGGAAACGTACTGGGAGCCAGTGTAGGTCTTTCAAGACCGGTGTTATGTGGTCTCAGCGGCTGCTCCCAGTCACCAGTCTAGCTGCCACATTCTGGATTAGTTGTAGTTTCCAGGTCACCTTCAAAGGTAGCCTCACATAGAGTGCATTGCAGTAGTCCAAGCGAGAGATAACTAGAGCATGCACCACTTTGGCAAGACAGTCCACAGGCAGATAGGGTCTCAGCCTGCGTACCAGATGGAGCTGGTAAACAGCTGCCCTGGACACAGTGGGTGGAACTTACCTGGGAGTTCTCAGCCGGCTCCAGAGCTTCTCCCACCCTGCCCTCCCTTAGTTAAGCCTTCTTTTGCAGGTTAACCTCTTCTTCACAGGTGCGCAGGCACTGCTACATTATGGTCGCTGTAGAAGGGCCGGAAAGGAATTTTCCTGCATTGGCAGGTTTTGCCTTCCCCGTAGCAAAACATCACAACTTTAGCGGTTTCAGGCCTTGGGCGGAATCCTTTAGTCTATCTTCCCTAAAGGGGGGGGAGGCATGACCCGTGCTCCCCCTTGCAGTGGCAGTTGCAGGGTTCCCCATTTAAGGGGCTGTTTTGAGGGGAGGCATTGGCCACACGCCGTTAGGTTGTCATTGCTCTCTCCTGCGACGGTGGCAAAATGGGGGGTGGGCTCTCTGCTTGAAGAAGACTGTGGCGTTCGTACGAAGCCCCCGGTCAACTCACAGACTATTGACCTGCACACCACTAATCCACTGCCACCAACCAGGTCCTCCCTGGTAAAATCACTTAGTCTCAGTCAGGTTCTCAAGGTGACAACAACAACAACAACAATTTTTTATTTATACCCCGCCCATCTGGCTGAGTTTCCCCAGCCACTCTGGGCGGCTCCCAATCAAATGTTAAAAACAGTACAGCGTTAAATATTAAAAACTTCCCGGAACAAAGAAGAGTGTAGTTTATTGTAGTCACAAACTTTAACTGCATTCTAAACATTGCTACTCTTTACCTTCTTAGTCTTATTTTATCCTCTCTCTATCTCTTCTACCTCCCCTCACTCAATAACCCACTGCACTAACTGTCTCTCTCTTTCCAACTGCCTGCCAACTGCTTTTCCAACTGCCTATCCCAACCAACCAACCCACTAAAACCAACCAACTACCCACCAACAGCTAACTCAAACCTTGGGCTAAGCGCTTTTATAAAAGGGTACGCTCCACCTCCAGCTTCCCTACTGGTCTACATTTTTAACCCTTTCTCTCTCCCCTGTACAGATAGTTTCTAAACGAACAGGCAAACACCACACAGACGTTCTCCAGAGCCAGCCCAATCCCCACGTATTCTGGATAACCCTGATGTTCCCCAGATCCCCGGCTGGGACTGGGAGGGATAAATGCCCAATGCCTAAGCCAAGGTCTCCCTACATCTGAAATATTAATAAAGTTGTGGCCAAATTTTAATCCCATAACACGTTGTCTTGAGTCATTATTCCACGCAGGTGTCGCCCAGGGTCAGGGGGTTTCTGCCTGTCTGTGCAAATGAGCATAATGGTCACAAATCCAATACATTCAGGTTTGGCACTGTCCATAAGAAATTCAGTTGCAGCAGACTTGACTTAAATTTGCAATAACTAAAACCTTAATGCTAAGAAGGAAAAGGGATAGAAAAAGAAAGTGAAACCCAGGTTCTTTCAGGTCCTACATTTATACTCAGCATGATCTTGACAGAAGAGATAACAGAACCAGTTTAAGCCAGCTGTACTCAGCTTCTCTGAAGGTATAACCCAAACACCAGGAACCTTCTGCTTTTTTCTTTCACACAGAGAAGCTTCCAGAACCCTCCTGAATTAATTAGAACAGGAAAGATCTCTACACATCAGATCAAATGCAAACTGACAATAAATGCAATAAAAAGTCAAATGAAATAGTTTCCCTCAAGCATCATGAGAAAGAAAAATAAAACACAAGGGCTTCTTTCACACAGGATGAAGGTTACCTAGAAATTTGAGGGCAGAGTGCGGCAAAGCTCCTGGCCAAACTCCAAGCACAATTCATACCGTTGCATTTCGAGGATGAATTTTGGGCCCTTCTCTAAAGCGACAGATTGATGTGAAGACCACACAGAAATGGCATGTGCTTCCTTTTGTTCTACATCATCTGTCTTCCCCAAGGCAATAAAATCCTAGAATGGTAAGTGGCCTCAAGAATAGTTACAGACTAGTGGAAATAGGGTGAAGGGTTGAATGAGGGGAGCTTGAACTGTGAACTTGCCTGTTTCAAAAGCCTAGTTTGAGCCAGCTTCTCCAGGCTCCTTCGAGCTGGGCCTAACTTTGAACTAGGATTCATCCCAACATTTCACAAGGGTGTGTGTGTGTGTGTGTGTGTGTGTGTGTGTGTGTGCAACCTTTAGAAGACACCTGAAGGCAGCCCTGTATAGAGAAACCTTTTAATATGGAATGTTTTTATATTATTTTTTATTATTTATTATGTTTTTATATATGTTAGAAGCTGACCAGAGCGGCTGGGGCAACCCAGTCAGATGGGTGGGGTATAAATAATAACATTATTTATACCTGCGTACAGCCATTTATTTGACCCTTGCCTCTCCCTTCTTTCCCTAAAACCCCTTGTCTCCCCGTGAACTAAACTCCTAGATGCTTAACATGCTGGAAGGTGCTGTATATTTCAGTGTTGTTGTTGTTGTTTAGTCGTTTAGTCATGTCCAACTCTTCATGACCCCATGGACCAGAGCACGCCAGGCACTCCTGTCTTCTACTGCCTCCCGCAGTTTGGTCAAACTCATGCTGGGAGCTTCGAGAACACTGTCCAACCATCTCGTCCTCTGTCGTCCCCTTCTCCTTGTGCCCTCCATCTTTCCCAGCATCAGGGTCTTTTCCAGGGAGTCTTCTCTTCTCATGAGGTGGCCAAAGTATTGGAGCCTCAGCTTCAGGATCTGTCCTTCCAGTGAGCACTCAGGGCTGATTTCCTTAAGAATGGAGAGGTTTGATCTTCTTGCAGTCCATGGGACTCTCAAGAGTCTCCTGCAGCACCATAATTCCAAAGTATATTTCAGTAGTGCTACATTAATGCTAGTGCTGATGCCATAGTGAGAATAATGTGTTCAGTAGAAAGGGGGGCTCTCCACAAAAGACCAAATGGGTCCCTTGGCACCATTGCACACAGAGACCCTTGACAAGCGAAGCTTGTTTTCACCTCCGGCCGTGTGAAATCTAGAGATGAGGCTGGCTGCCCTGCCGCCAAAGGCAGTCGTGAGCTGAGGCTGCAGCCTCCTCATTAGCAGCCGCCTTGAAAGCTGCAAAATCACCCCCCAAACAGCAAGCCCAACAGAGAAACCAGACTCCTAATTTGTGCTCAATTATAAAGCGCCAGCGCCTTTGCATTAAAGAGCTTTAAAGGAGCAATCGTCGGCAGCACGCGTGATATAATTATCTCCACAGTGTGGTGTGTCACTGTGGGCTGCGAAGCCATAGCTGTTACTTCTGCCTGCGCATTAACAGAGCATATATCGCAAGTGGCAATGTGCATAATGCTTCACAAGGCAGGCTTATTGAAACAAATGCCCCTCCTGGCTGGAATGTGTCCTTGGGCTCCAATAACGCCACTCACACATTGAGATAGAAGATAGAGAGAGGGGTGTGTGGGCTTGTGTAGAAACTAGCCAACCGTACAAAGGTAAAAAAATAAAAATGCATTAAGGGTCCCACCCACTTTTGCTTCTGGCTCCGCCCATCCCCAAGTGGCCCCTGGAAGGTTACTTAGAAAGGAATGTGGCCCTCGAGCCAGAAAATGTTCTCTACTTCTGGCAGGAACCCACAGTGTGCTTGATTCCCCCCCCAACAATGACATGTGGCATATAGCTGAGAATGTGTTTCTCATTCTGGGTTTATTTTCCTCGGGCGTTTCATGGGCCATTTCATTCCCTCAGAACCGCTTAATCACAATTCTCCTTCAAATGAGAATGGCAGGGTGGTTATTTCTGCGTAGCTGGGATGGGGCTGCGTCATTATCTCAATTAAGCGCCAGCTGAGCCAGGATGACTGTCATCCTCGAAACATTTAAGCTGTCTCCAGCCGCACCAAAGTCAAAATCGGAGACGGATGTCTGGATTGAAACAGTGACGGACAACTGCAAGGTAGCGAGAGATTGCGCCAAAATACACCTGGATCTAACACTTTCCAACAGGCTATCCACATGCCGGCCTTAGCAATTCATGTATGTAAGCTGCAGATTTTTGACCCTCCAGGTCCATGACTCACTGGCCAAATGTGTGAGTCATTGCACTAGTGGAGAAACACAATCTTGGAATGGGGACATAACTGTATGATCATGCACTGTCCCGTGTTGTAAGCTGAAAAACACCTGTTGCAGCTTTGATCTTGGAGCCTCACCCAAGTCCAAGATCAGCATCTAAGCATATTGTCTAACTCTCTCATTGAAATCAATGAGGTTCCTATGTTAGGGATGGGGCGAACCCATGGACCTCTCCAGCTGTTGATGGCTTCTCAACTCCCAACAGCCACTGCCAGCATGGCTGCTGCTCAAGGAACCTATCGTTCAGCAACATCTGGCGGTCTGCAGATTCTCTTGTTTCTGCCTTACAGGTTTAACATTATCCTGATTGTGACCATAGTTTTCCAGAGATTTTTTGTTTCACTTTGCTTTGAATACAGGTGAACAGTCAACCAGGTGATTTTCCACCACCTGCAGTTTTGGAATGATACAAACCTTAAAAAAAAAAAAGATATCTTGAACTGGTTAGTCTGGTTGCTCAAAGACAATACCGGAAACAGGTGAGAGGCACAGACACCTACTGCCAGAATGAAATTTGGACAGATGGACAGAAGCGGTAAACAAGCAGGAAGAAGGAAGATCATTAGAAGCAAATACAGTATTTGTGTTACAAGGAGACCTTGAGGTTCTCAAGCATTTGCTTTTAGGAACCTGCTAGCAATTCTAGCATCTATGGCATGCAAGAGAACATATTGCATTTATAGTTTTTTCTAACCTTCACATGTATAACACATATCTAAGCAGAGGTTGTTTTGCTCTGGACATATCTAAAGGTAAAGGTAAAGGGACCCCTGACCATTAGGTCCAGTCGTGGCTGACTCTGGGGTTGTGGTGCTCATCTCGCTTTATTGGCCGAGCTTCCGGGTCATGTGGCCAACCAGAGCAGCGCACGGAAACGCCGTTTACCATCCCCCTGGAGTGGTACCTATTTATCTACTTGCACTTTGATGTGCTTTCGAACTGCTAGGTTGGCAGGAGCAGGGACTGAGGAACGGGAGCTCACCCCGTCGCGGGGATTCTAACCGCCAACCTTCTGATCGGCAAGTCCTAGGCTCTGTGGTTTAACCCACAGCGCCACCCACGTCCCTGGACATATCTAAATACATGCAAGAAAACAGGGGAAGGACTGCAGGTACTAGAAATGGGCTTTATGGAATGATACAACCCTGGCACAGTTTTATCATGTGATATGCTGTTTGCATAATCTACCTCTCTTGAGTCCTAACCAGTTGTGGAGCATCAAGGGAAACCAAAGAATTGTATTTCAGAGGATAATATAATTGTGGTGCTAAAAGGGACCCTGCGGATCATCTAGTCCAACCCCCTGCAATGCAGGAATATGCAGCTGTTCCATATGGTGATCGAACCTGCAACCTTGGCGTTATCAGCATCAGGCTCTAACCAACTGAGCTAACCGTTTGTTGGGAGGTTGGGGTGCAGTTTGTTCATTGTTTGTTCTTTTGCATATCAGCAAGCAAACTGTCCTGACTGGTTTCCAGCGCTGTAGAATTGAAACCTCTCTTCACAGTGTTTGAAAGCTGTGCCCGTTGCACCGCCAGCTGCCGGAGAATCAAATGATAGATGCTTCTTGTTCCCACACTCATGCTATCAATCTCCATGGCTTTCAAAAGAGTCAAGGATACTATTTAAAGGAACGGGCTGAATATTTCTGTTCTTAAGTGTACATGCCAAGCTTAGACCTTGCAATATCTTACCTGGAGGCTGTCTTGTCCGATGCGGTTTTGAGTCACGTCAGTTAACTAACTAGAGGGGTTGACTAATGGCAAAAGGACGGCTGCTTTAAGGCCTGAAATGGGAAACAGGAGAAGCAGCCGACGATAATGTCATCTCGATTGCCTTTTCTGCCTTATTCTGGTTTTGAGAGAGGGGAAGAAGGGGAAGATCATGTGTTTCCCTGGATGACCTTGGCTTTAAAAATGAACAAATAGATTTAGGAAAGTTACAGAAGCTTTCATCTCTTGCCCTGAGACTCTGCAAGAGAATAGATCTTGACAGCTGTCGGGAAATATATAGATTCAAGTAGGTAGCCATGTTGGTCTGGCGTAGTCAAAATAAATTAAAGCATTTTTTAAAAACATAGTTTAAAAGTCTCTTCTTAAATACCTAAAAACTCCCTCAAAAGAATCAAGTCTTCAAAAAAGGTATACGATCTAAGAAAGTCTTTAAAAGAATCCTTCCAAAAGAATTTAAAAATTATAATGTAGCACCTTAGAGACCAACTGAGTAGTTTTAGGTATAAGCCTTTGTGTGCGTGCACACTTCTTCAGATACACTGAAACAGAAGTCATGAGACCCTTATATATAATGGGAGGGAGGGGGGAGGGAATGGGTGATTGGCTAATGGGTGTGGTAAGTCTGTTAGTGACTGTTAATGACAGTTGGTCCCACAAGAAAAAGAAAAGGCAAGAGATTTTTAAAGGGACAGTATGTAGATGACCAAGAATAGTTTTAGCCTGTGTAATGGGATAAGAATCCAATATCGCTGTTCAGACCAGGTCCCTCCATAGTTTTCAGTTTAGTGATAAGTTGTGATACGGAAGGGGGGGGGATGTCTTCTTCACCTTCTTCTTCACTACAATATATCAATTTATTTCCAATTGTCAATGTCAAAAGGGACTAAAATCTATAAAATTCATAGAAAATCAACGTGCCAATTTGCTCAATTTCTCTAGGACTCCATCACACCTCCCCTGTCCTCCATAATCCCTCAAGCAAGGTGTCAAGACCCTAATCCTGTCAAATCACTCTGCCAAGCCTTTCCTCCAGGAAATGGCAGTACATGGACCATTGTCTTCTCATCAGGATGTGCTTATCTGCACATATCTCCAGCTCTGCATATTCCCCCCTCCCTCCTCCATATGCTAATCCTGTGTAACCCAACCTCTCTTTAATGTATTCATGATGTAACTGGGATGTATTTTGCACTGTATTCTGGGACATGGAGGGAAGTTTCAAAAGTTCATGTCACCCCTTTCTCGCTGTTCAATCTCGCCTTGAACCTGTTGCGCAATAAACTTGGATCTTCTGCAGCTTGCTCCTGTCTCCGGCTGAGCTCATTTTCCTCCGCAGGGACACGCAGACTTAGTCCGACGAGCTGGGTGGCAGAGCAGTCTCGCACTCAGATTTTTACTGTAACAGTTGTAATTCAGCAACTTCTCTTTCAAGTCTATTTCTGAAATTATTTTGTAATAGGACAACCACTTGAGATCTTGTATTGAATGTCCTGGGAGATTGAAGTGTTCTCCTACTGGTTTCTCTGTCTTGTGATTCCTGATGTCAGATTTATGTCCATTAACCCTTTGGCATAAGGTTTGGCCTGCTTGTCCAATAGAGACAGCTGAAGGGCACTGCTGGCATTTGATGGCATACACAATGTTAGAAGATGAGCAATTAAATAGGCCCGAGGTGGTATGTTTGATGTTGTTGGGGCTTCCTGTCTCCAGACAGATAACTTTGCGACAGCACAGAAACCAGGAATGTCTGAGCGGACTAGGCATGGAAGTGAGATGAGCACACTCACCAACAGCAGCAAAAGCAAGCTGAGCAAATGTGAAATGTATTTGCATGCACAATTCTCCTCCCGCCCCAGCAGCCATTTTAGGCTGCTTTGTTGAATCTGAACTGATGTGTGGACATGGACAACGATGACAGTGGTCCATTAAGCCAGGCACTTGAGGACAGAACTCCACCTAGCTGAATGGGCAGGAGGGCCTCCAAATGCAGCAAAATAGTACATATTGCCATTTTAAGAGGGGGTACTTTTAAGACCAATATGCATTGACTCTTAAGATTACCTAATCATACCAGTGAACCCTGGACTCACTGCAGACTGGACGTGTAAAAAGGTCTTGTTATCCATTCCACTCTGTACTCATTGCATGCAGCAATGTTTCCATTCTGCTGCAGTCCATCTTCTGCCAAAACTATATTACTTGTCTTGCTGTCCTCCTCTGTGACAAAATTACATAACTAATCATGCACATTGCATAATTTATGTTGTCCATCCATTATTCCAACCTATTCACTTCAATGCAAAGGAAAAGCAATGCAAAAAACAACAACACACACATTGTAATCAATCATGTATTTTCTATTTATTTTTTTCTGCAGAAAGAAAGCAAGAATGACAGAGAATACCGATTACATTTGCTGGATTGCTTTCCGTTCCAGACAAATAAGTGAATATCAGCAGTTTCTGCATCTGCTTCCATCAGAATCCTTTGACATTCATACTGTAGATAGGATCATTTCAAGGAAGATATTGCGAGGGAGATGGGAATTTTCCTAAGCCATGCAAGGTCTTTGACTCTGAGCTCTGACTCTCTGTGGGCACAAACTGCCTCGGACCTCGGCTGTCAGCTGAATGACCAGGCAGAGTATATCTCAGATGCTTCCTGCTATAGTCTGCTTTACTTGACAACCACTGCTGTTCTCTCTGTTCATATATGTCACACACAGGCCCTGAGCAAATGCCCTTTTCAAGGTCACGCAATAGACTTTTATTATTCTTGTCGTAAGGCATCTGTCGTCTCCGGAAACAGCCCAATGACCTCAGCAGTGTTACCCAAGCTGATATAAGCATTCAAGAAATGTCAAAGACAGATGGCTTGAGAGACTCTCTTCCACTGCTTCTAAATCACAGTGGACCTGCATCTTGCGCAAGCTGAGCTCTGCAAACGGCGAAGGGGACTGTGAAGAAAATGAGGCCAATATAGTATCCAACACAAACCTGCTTTGCTGTAATTTGAAGCCAGATTGAATGGTGCTGCCCACAATTTAAAGCTCTGCACTTGCTCCCCAGCCTATTCACCACAAGGCCGGATGATGGTGTTTGGGAGCCCTGGTGCAGTTCCCCACACAGGGCCTCTTCCCCCTGAAAAGGACTGCCAGGATGCCCAAAATAATATATCTATCTCTCTCTCTCTCTCTCTCTCTCTCTCTCTCTCTCTCTCTCTCTCTCTCTCTCACACACACACACACACACACACACAGTCTTGTGGTATCTGAAAGACTACCAAAAAATAAAATACAGTGGTACCTCAGGTTAAGAACTTGATTCATTCTGGAGGTCTGTTCTTAACCTGAAACCGTTCTTAACCTGAGGTATCACTTTAGCTAATGGGGCCTCCTGCTGCCGTCGCGCCACTGCACGGTTTCTGTTCTCATCCTGAAGCAAAATTCTTAACCTGAGGTACTATTTCTGAGTTAGCGGAGTCTGTAACCTGAAGCATATGTAACCTGAAGCGTCTGTAACCCGAGGTACCACTGTAAAATAGACTGAGCATACACAGTTTCACAATTCTCAGCAAACTACAAACAAAAAACTGTGCCAAGCTTGATAAAAAGGCGTAAATACTCTGGGCATGAACTCTTAACTCATCATTGTTTTTGCTCGCTGCCTGCCTTTAGCCAGTCACTAACTCCCACAAAATGGTACAAAATGGCTGCAGAAGGGAATTTGTTCTTGTATCACAGGCATCAAATTTTGGTTCCTTTACTTCCCACACCCCTATTGTGGACTGACCAGCCCTTCCATGATCACTCTTTGGGACTCATGACACTTGGGACCCAACACACACACACACACTGACTGGGGGGCTATATCTGCTAGATTGGGGAAAACAAGTTGCATCTGCTTTGAATTCAGAATGTCCCAGGTTCAGTCCACAACATCTCCAGGTAGAATCATAGAAATGTAGAGTTGGCAGAGGTCCAATGCCATAATCTCTGCTAAAGTATCCATGATAGATAGCCATCCAACCTCTGCTTAAAAATCTCCAGTGAAGGAGAGTCCACCACTTCTTGATGGAGACTGTTCCACTGTCAAACAGCTCTTACCGTCAGGTAGGGCTGGGCTGGGCGAGATTTTTGCCTGAAACTCTGGAGAGCCTCTGCCAGTCGGTGTAGACAGTTCAGAGCTGGTGGTCCGACTCAGTATAAGGCTGCTTTTTATGTTCCTATTTTTCTATTAGACCAGTATCCATAAAGTAACATATGCAAAGGATGCCCTCCAGACTTTTAATGAAGTCTCCAGTGGGGCTGCTTCAGAAGCAATGGCCCCTCTTAAAAGGTAAAGGTAAAGGGACCCCTAACCATTAGGTCCAGTCGTGCCCGACTCTGGGGTTGCAGCGCTCATCTCGCTTTATTGGCCAAGGGAGCCGGCGTACAGCTTCCGGGTCATGTGGCCAGCATGACTAAGCCGCTTCTGGCAAACCAGAGCAGTGCACAGAAATGCTGTTTACCTTCCCACCGGAACGGTATCTATTTATCTACTTGCACTTTGACGTGCTTTTGAACTGCTAGGTTGTCAGGAGCAGGGACCGAGCAACGGGAGCTCACCCCGTCACAGGGATTTGAACCGCCGACCTTCTGATCAGCAAGTCCTAGGCTCTGTGGTTTAACCCACAGCGCCACCCGCGTCCCTTTTATGGCCCCTCTTACCTGTTCCTTTTTCTTTCGCCAGCAGTGCCTGGAAATCCCCAGTGCTCTGTATCCCTTTCAAGCTTCAGATCCCCTATTGTTACCTCCTGCCGACGTCCCACCTCCCTCCCGAGCTTCCATAAAAGCCCACTTAAAGGGAAGTTGAACTTCAAAGCATTCGACTTGAAAATTCTCCCCAGTGCTGTTTCCACCCCTGGAAGCAATGATGAATACCACTGCAGGCTCCTCTGTAAATTCCCTGCTAGCTGCTGCTGAGGACGCAGCTGAGAAGCACAACAGCCGCAGATCATTTATTCCAGCGGGGTGCATATCAGAAATGCAAATAAGACTTCACAATGAGCTTAATTCACAAAATATATAAACGATATCATAAAGAATTAAGACAATCACTCACTGGAAGAAAGAGTAAAACAAAAGAACTCTGCATTCTTATATCCTGCAGTCAAGAGGTGAAAGAAATGTAAGATAATCATCACAAGGCCTCTGGAAAAAACACACCATATATATTCCTAACACACCAGGCAACACTAATTGCTGTGATTTGTGGACGTTGTGTCTTGCCAGAGCTGCTATTCAAGTCATAAAAAAATTAATCCGTTTGCTTGCAAAATTATGATTTCCTTCACTTTTGTTTTGCTTGGAAATATTTATGCTTGTTTAATTGCCCTGTTTGGAATTATATAATAAAAATGCAAGGCTGTCATCACACTGCAGTTTGCTTGGCTGCCACTGGTGGCGCTGCAAAGTACATAGTCATGCCATGTTTCTGAGAGCTGCTTCTCAGTTGAACCAATATTGGGCTGTAAGGTAAAGGAAAGCAGAGGAGGGAGATGAGCAGGCGAGCCATGCTGGGGCAGTTCCCTAGCAACCATCTTGCTCTGCCACTGCCCACTGCTTCCCTCCTCCTCTCCTTCCACCACTGAGGCTGAAATGGTATTGTTGGTGTGAGATGATCAGTATAAGCAGGAGGAACAGGGCCATGCAGTCAAACTGAGCAGAACTTAATAATAATCAATGCAGCCTAAGTATGTTGCTCCAATAATTAACAGACTCCTTAACAAAGTCCTACATCTAGTCCAACCCCCTGCAATGCAGGAATCTCACTAAAGCATCCACGACAGATGGCCATCCAACCTCTGCTCAAAAACCTCTCTTCTCTCTGTGTGTGATTTAAAACTTCTATGTGGTTTACAAAAACAATAAACAACATTTAAATTATCAGTAAAAGACCGTTGGAAACAGCTATTTAAAACATCCAGAAGATAATTAAAATCAAGCTAGAAAGAGATTAAAACACACATCAATTAATTGTTTTACATATTTGGACAGGCTTGCCTAAGCATTCAGAAACATTCAGAAAACCATTCAGCTTGCAGATTTGTGCTGCTCAACCACCCAGAGAACGTTATCAGGTGATAAACAAAGGTTGCAAATAAACCTTCCCTACCTGGTTCCCCTCTCCCAAAGTTTTGGATGACAATTCCCATAATTGCTGGCGATGGACGATGCTGTCTGAGGCTGATGGGAGCTGTAGTCCAGAACATTTGGTAGGCACTAGTTTGGGGAAGGCTGTTGCGAATAAACAAACATTTCCCCAGGGCTTCTGAAACCTGACAGCACATTTCATGCCACATTGCTCTCAACAAATATTGCCATGCTCCTTTTGTTGCTGGCTTGCTCTGACGTAATTTAAGTTATGTGACCTTGGCCCTAGAGCATCCCAGAGGCATTGTAGTCAAGGTGTTAAACATGTAATTCAACAAGACACCAGACTCTCATTTTACTGGGTTTGTGTTGCGGCATGGAAATCAGGATGCTTTACACGATGTGCTCTGTCTCCAGAACCCCAGCCGAAGTAGTCCCATTCCTAATGCTGTAGAATGGCACGTCCTGCCAGCTTAAGTGTTGCTTGTTCTATAGCAGGAGTGGAAAACCAGAGGCCTTCCAAAATGTTGCAGAACTATAAATCTCATCTTCATTGACCATGCCGGCTGGGGTTGATGGGAGCTGGAATTTAACATCTGCAGTGCCACAGGTTAGCGTGCTTTGGCTTAGAAAGGGGACTCAGGCAGCCAGAGGAAGGTGCCACAATTTAAGAGGGATATTGACAAGCTTGTCAAAAAAGGTCCATATAGTTAAAGGTATGGTTTTCCCAGTAGTGATGTATGGAAGTGAGAGGTGGACCATAAAGAAGGCTGATCGCCGAAGAATTGATGCTTTTGAATTATGGTGCTGGAGGAGACTCTTGAGAGTCCCATGGACTGCAAGAAGATAAAACCTATCCATTCTGAAGGAAATGAGCCCTGAGTGCCCGCTGGAAGGACAGATTCTGAAGCTGGGGCTCCAATACTTTGGCCACCTCATGAGAAGAGAAGACTACCTGGAAAAGACCCTGATGTTGGGAAAGATGGAGGGAACAAGGAGAAGGGAACGACAGAGGACAAGATGGTTGGACAGTGTTCTTGAAGCTACCAGCATGAGTTTGACCAAACTGCGGGAGGCAGTGGAAGACAGGAGTGCCTGGCATGCTCTGGTCCATGGGGTCACGAAGAGTCAGACACGACTAAACAACAAACAACAACATTGACAAGCTGGAACATGTGTGGAGGAGGGCAAGCAAGATGATCAAGGGTCTTGAAACCAAGCCTTATTAGGAATGGTTGAGGGAGTTGGATACTGTATGCTTAACCTGGAAGAGAGGAGACTGAGAGGATATACGATAATCCTTTTGAAATATCTCAAGGGCTGTCACATGGAAGATGGAGCAAGTTTGTTTTCTCCTGCTCTGGAGGGCAGGACTGTCATTGCAATTCTACTCAGTATTGATCCAGGGCAGATTCCAATGTATAGTTAGCAGAGTAAAAACTTAAACACATTGCAGCATTTCCAAAAATAGACCAGAGGCAATTGTATTTCACCCAGCAGAGCTTTACTGCTACTGAAGGCAAATGAAGCATAATGGTCACAAATCCAATACATTCAGGATTGGCATTGTCCATAAGAAATCCAGTTGCAGCAGACTTAATTTTAACTTACAATAAGTCTAAACCTTAACACTAAGCATACCATGTACAGAACATCACACCAGAAGGAAAAGAGAAAGAAAGAGAAAGTGAAACCCAGGCTCCTTCTGGCCCTACTTTTATAATTAGCATGACCTTGACAGAAGAGATAAGAGAACCAGTTCAAGCCAGCTGTACTCAGCTTCTCTGCAGGAATAATAACCCAAACACCATGAACCTTCTGCTAGCTTATTTCACACAGAGAAGCTTCCAGAACCCTCTTGAATTAAATAGAATAGGAAAGATCTCTACACATCAGATCAATACTTTCTGCACTAAGAAATGCAAACTGACAGGGACTTGGTTGAACCAATCCATTGGTTAAAGTTACAAGAAAGGAGATTCCAAATGAACATTAGGAAGAACTTTCTGACGTTAAGAGCTGTTTGACAGTGGAACGGTCTCCCTCAGAAAGGAGTGGTCTCTTCTTCACTGAACATTCTTATGCAGAGGTTGGATGGCCATCTGTCATGGATGCTTTAGCTGAGATTCCTGTATTGCAAGGGAGTTGGATTAGATGACCCTTGGGATCCTTCCAACTCTACCATCCTATGATTCTAGGTTACCTGAGGGTGATTGCGCTAACCCTGGGCCAGATTGGATCCTCTGCAGAAGACCATCCTTGGAGCCCAACTTATGCACTAAGCTTGGATCTTAGAACAATAGGCAAGTAGGATCCTAGAATGCAACAACTCATTGGCTTGCAGGAAAGGACCAATCAGGCTCCAGGAGGAAGTTAATCAGCCTATTAGGCTGGTAGGATCATAGAATGCAAGAACTGATTGGCCGGCAGGAAAAGACCAATCAGGCTCCAGGAGGGAAGCAGAATCAGTCAATCAGACGGGACTCATTGTGTAAATAATGTACATAAAAGCCTGAGGTTTGGGGGGCAATTCAATCACTGTTCTACAAGCTGCAATAAAGAACACGAAATCACTACAGGACTCAGAGTATATTTCACCAACCATGTGCATGTTTACTTAAAAGCAAGTCTCTCTGTGTCCCAGGAGTTTAAGAAACCTTGCTGGGAAGCACTGGAGAAACTCTGGCCTTCTAAGTTTTGGGAACAGAGCCCATCATCCATGATAATTGGCCACACTGACTGGGGCTGATTTCTGGAGGCTCTACAGGTTCTCCATCGCTGTTCCAGGGGGCACAAAGCTCATCTGGGGTGTGGCACAGGCCTGCTAGGTGTCACTGACCCAAGTATGACAACTTAAGCCATCCTGAAGTTTCCTGTTAGCAATCAAGATAGAAAAAGCTCAATGCACCCACACCCCACCGCTTCATGTGTCATTGCACTTTTGTTGGGACGTTTATTATACTTGTCAAAATGAAACATCTCTCGGCAAAATTGCTTCCTGGCTGGAAATTCCTTGCTAGCCTTGATATTTTACTTTAAAAAAAAAAAATTAAATTTGGATGTCCGACTGCTGCAGCTGGATATAAAGATTCGTCGTTCTTAAAAATAGCTCTATCACCTGCAGCTTTGAGCAAACACCCAGATGTTTTCAGGATAGTGGATTGTGGGGTTTTTTTTGCAATTCTTCTTTTAAAAACAAATCAGTGTTTGGAATTACTTGAAATGAAAATGCATTTCAAGGAAATAAATAACAGCAGTGGATTTCCAAAGCAGATGTTTATTTTCAGCACTGGAGATGAAAACACAACAAAGCAAGAAACTTAAAGCTTCCTTGTAGACCAGGTGTATAGAGTTTTCCAGCTGACTTTCACTCACTGGGTCACAATGTAAAACTTGAAGCCAGTTTCCCAGAGCTGTTGTTGTTAATGAAGGTCCGTCACTTCTAAGGAGCTGGCTATCATTTTGTCCTTCCTTGACCTGCTTCTACAGGAGAACAGTTACACAACACTGGTTGGTCTTCAGCATCAGGGCTGAGCCTGGGTTGAGCCAAAGATCTCAGGTGTTTATTTTTTAAAGGAACATTTATGCTACTCTGCACCCGCCCCCAAGGCTTTCCCTATCACCCTCAACACGCCAATAAAACTCATCCCTTACCAACCCCAGCTGTGGATTTGGGAGAAATTCTGTTTTGTTGGGGTTTGGGTGAGAAGCAACCTGTCCACAATTCTTGAAACAGCACATGAAGAAGAACAGGTTTTGTGATATAGGTTACGACCAAACAGTGGGTGTGGGTGTGTTTGGGTGTGTATGAGAAGTGTAGAAATTATAAACTTTAATATAAAAAAGTTACATACCCAATCTTTTTTTGAATAGATATAATATACATGAGAATGAAATGTACTCTGGAACAGTGCTCATGCGATTATGCAGTCACTGTTACTAACAACATTTTTTGAAAAATATATATCGCCAACCCCATGTGATACTAATAACAAGGAGATCGAGTTTAAAGACACGGTACAAAGCAACAGCAAAGATACAGATAATCAAATAAAACAACTGAGGTCTAATTCAGAGTTAAGTTCCCCTGGATGAACAGATTTAAACATAAAAATAAAACGGGTGATGGGAGAGCTGGCACTGCCAAGATAATACTATGGGAAGCTGGTTATAATGAATGCTCCAGTGAGGTCAGAGGTGGTAGAAGAAGAAGCAGAAGAAGAGTTTGGATTTGATATCCTGTTTTATCACTACTCGAAGGAGTCTCAAAGAGGTTAACATTCTCCTTTCCCTTCCTCCCCCACAACAAACACTCTGTGAGGTGAGTGGGGCTGAGAGACTTCAGAGAAGTGTGACTGGCCCAAGGTCACCCAGCAGCTGCATGTGGAGGAGCGGGGAAGTGAACCCTGTTCCCCAGATTACGAGACTACCACTCTTAACCACTACACCACGCTAGCATCACACTGGTAGCTATGGATGAAGACAGACGTAACACGTTAACTGTTGTGGTTTGAACACACACTTCCTGCCCCAAACAGCAACACTTTGGAAATCCCCCCCCCCCACAGCCCAGAAAACCTTGCATCTGTCTTCACCTTAACAGAGCCTCCCTTGATGGATTTTGAAGTGTGAGAAGCCCCCAAGGGCCTTGTTGGTTTCCGTGGTGCTTTGGAAGTCTGTTAGCAGAAACTCTGGAGAACAAACAAATCCATTAGCACCGACATCCTGGCACCGCACAGCAGCGTTGCCTTGCCTTGCCTGGGTAGGAGAAGTTGAGCAAGGTGGAACACGTTATGAAAAAGAGCATCTGTTCGCTTTGACAGAGCTCTTGGGAGTGGCAGTCACGGTCCCGAATAGTCTCTGGGGGTTTTCCAGTGACATCGCTTCCCTCCCACCCCCTTGACGTATTCGCATCTCTGTTAGTGGCAAGAGGGTTACTTGAGGAAAGGCTCCAAATTAACAGCCGCTGTGACAAGCGTGACAGAAAAGCAGCGTACGATTCGGCTTTTGCTACGCTTATTTGGCAAGGCAGGGGGGAAGACAAGGAGGAAGCAAAATCCTTCTTAAGCGTGCCGATTAATTTCACCCCACTCCATCTGAAGAGCCGGATGTGCAAAACACAGCAAAAAAATTATGATGGTTACTGGCTATTTGGCAATATGCTGGTTGGCTGATGGGCAGCTAAGGGTTAGCACAGGTAGGTAAGCTTTTTGAGCTGGAGGGTGCATTTCCTCCTGTGCAACCCACTGGGGGGGTCACCTGCCAGGGGTGGGTGTGGCCAGTGGCAAAAGTGGGCGGAGCAAAAATTTGGAACTTTTATATACCATATTTTTCCATGCATAACACGCCCCCACGTATAAGACGACCCCTATTTTGGCGGGTACAAATTTAAGAAAATGGGGGGGAAGGCCCAGAGTTGTGGAGCTTTTGGGGGGAGGGAGGAATACAGAAAATAACTAACCCGACTGACATACACTGACAATAGCTTTTGTCGCAGCCGGCAATCACACGCCCAATGGCCGCAGCAAATTTATGGAATATGCGGAAATGGCGAAACGTACCGGGAGAATAAGAAATCAAGATAACAAACTTTTTATAAAAGAATGGAAACGGTTTATTGAATATTTATAGATAAATTGTAAACAGATAAAAACACTGGCAGGATTATTGTAATAACCTGCAGTTACATAAGAGTATATATTTAAAGAAGATAAATAAGTGAGTAATTTAAGTTAATTTGGATATGCAGGAGATATTAAAAATGAATTTAAGGAACTGCAGAAAGAGGGGAAAGGAACTCAAAATGATTGTAAAATCAGTGAAATGTATAACTGAAAAGTATAAATAATGTGTGTTTTTTTTAAAAAAAAATAAACATTTTAAAATTTCCCTATACAGGGTTGCCTTCAGATGGCTTGGGTTGAGTAACTCCATACCCTCCAGAATTTCTCCAATGAAAATTGGGACTTCCTAAGGAAAAGTGGGACATTTCAGGATCAAATCAGAAACTGAGACGGCTTTTGTAAATCCAGGACTGTCTGTCCCTGAAAAATAGGGACACTTGGAGGGTTTGCAAATACAGAGCCTGAAAAACATTTCAGTCTCTGCAGCCCTATCAGGTAAGCAGCCTATTTCTTTGCCACCACCCGATAGAACAGTTTAAAAGGAAACATTACCCAGTTTGGCCTAGGTGTCTAAGTTTAGTAAAAGTATAAACCGATGTTTAAGAATTTTTTAATTTTTTTTTTACAAAGCAGCGACCAATAACAAAAACAACCAATGCAGTTGGTTTAAAGAAATTAAATACAGCCAGACCTCAAAATCATCTAAAAACCCAACACAAAAACAATGAACCCAGCATAAACTCAGCCTAGTTCCTTGGTTCTAGAGCAGGGGTGGTTAAACCATGAATTCCGAGATGTGGCTGGACTTAAAGTCCTATCATTCCCAAGACGCCTGGCTGATGGTCAAATGTTACAAGAGTTGTAGTCCAGCGTCCTATGGAGGGCCACAAGTCCCCTCTCTTTATGATGTGGGGGGTTAGCCACATACAGTCTGCTTCTCCATCCATGTTTCAAGTCAAGGATATAATATAAAGGACACCATTTGTACAGGGAACAGGCAATCCAGTCAGTTGCCATTTCTGAGCGCTCCTCTCATCTGCCATGATGTGCAGCAACCGAACACACCATTTCTGGGAACCCTCCTTGCCTAGAGTTACCATTCCTTCGCCCGGACCTCCAAATTCAGCGGAGTAATTTGCACAGCATAATTTGCTAATCGAAAGCTGATACGCAACGACACTAATCAAATTAGCATCTCTAATTTGCATAGCTTCGGCAGCAAATGCCCACACGCAGGAAGCCGATTCCCCAATTTCCTCAACTCGGAAAGCCAGAGTCTATAAATTTGCCGCCAGCAAAATAAATTATGCAAAGAACACAAATTATACAAATGTGATTTCAGTGCGGGGTGTAATAAATAAATCACTCTTGGTGTTTCAGAACCCAGTCAACGCAAAAGAGAAAGCCTTCTGGAAAAAGCTTCCGTTGGAAATCGCACTTTATTTATTTACTGAGGAGCACAAGAAAGAGGAACACTGATTTATTTTGAAATAATATATTTTTCTTTTAAAAAAGAGCAGGGGTTTTATATATCTATAATGACAAGTCACCTGTCAGCAGCCATTTACATTAGCCTGTAGTAGAAGTAGGAGAAGGAATGCAGGGTCCATCTATCAGCTCTGCAAAAAGACCAGCATTTTTTGCCTCCTCTTTCCTTTGACCTTTTCTGCCACAACAGAATAACTTGTACCAGTTTCCTTATTTGCTGCTCCCTCCCAATCTGTTTCCCTTTTGTGTTGCCTTTTTAGATTCTAAGCCTTGGGGGCTGGAACTGTCTTGCAGTGGCAGCTGCTGCCCACTGGGGGCGGTAGATCAAGTACAGTGGTACCTCAGGTTAAGTACTTAATTCGTTCCGGAGGTCTGTACTTAACCTGAAACTGTTCTTAACCTGAAGCACCACTTTAGCTAATGGGGCCTCCCGCTGTTGCCGCGCCGCCGGAGCCCGATTTCTGTTCTTATCCTGAAGCAAAGTTCTTAACCTGAAGCACTATTTCTTGTTTAGCCGAGTGTGTAACCTGAAGCGTATGTAACCCGAGGTACCACTGTACAGGGTAGCTAGCAGCTTGTGGATTCAAAGGTCACAATAGGCAGCTATCACTTGACACTTGAGACATACAGAAAGCCTGCAATGTACATAAAGCCAAAATCATGTAAAGTCAAAACACATTGGGTTCAATGTTGGGTGGGATTGCCATAGCCATTCCCTCCCCTCCCCCCCGACACCCACCCCCTTTCTGCCTCCTTTTAATTTATTTTTAATTTATTCAAGAAGTGCATAAAGGTGAATGCACCACAAGTTAAACGTGCATAAGTATAACTGACACACCTGCAGTTTAAGTACTGCAGGGAGAACAAGGCTAGAGACTGGGTGGGGAAAGTAGTTTCTGGGGAAAGCGAGTGGTTTTTGTTTTGCATCTGTCTTCACAACAAAAGCAGATCCCTGTGCTTGAAGTAACTTTATAGTTTTCTCTGTTCTACATCCCAACCCTCTGAAACCCCTGTTTAATGAGACCTTCTGAAACAATGGACTCAGAGCATCTGCAGTTTGCTGCAGTTTTCGCTTGCTTTTGTCCATTTGCATCTCCCCACCACTCGCATATTGCCAATGTGCACATATCTACTCATAAAACACTGCAAAAAGAAGCAGCAGCAGCAGTCCTGATGCAGCGGCGCTGTGGTCTAAACCACTGAGCCTCATGGGTTTGCCAACCAGAAGGTCGGTGGTTCAAATCCCTGCAACAGGGTGAGCAAGTAGATAACTAGGTACCGCTGTGAGCAAGTAGATAACTAGGTACCGCTGTGGTGGGAAGGTAAACGGTGCTCTGGTTTCTGTCATGGTGTTCCGTTGTGCCAGAAGCGGCTTAGTCATGCTGGCCACGTGACCCGGAAAGCTGTCTGTGGACAAACGCTGGCTCCCTCGGCCTGAAATGCGAGATGAACGCCGCAACCCCATAGTCGCCTTTGACTGGACTTAACCGTCCAGGGATCCTTTACCTTTTACCTTCTACATACAATCACATCTTGATCCTTTTCGTGTGGTGTTTTACCACTGCACCTGTGTGCTCCTCACGTTGGTAAAACACCCTACAACAGGGGTGGGAAATCAACCTGCAACATTTCTGCATGTGGATTACCTTCCTTGGTTCCTCTTATCAGGTTCCTCTTATCAGGGGAGAGAGAGAAGGCTGTTGTCTTACACAGCAACCTGTGCCATAGGCAAGGCCCTGAGCTTACGTTACCTGGGGGAGTCATGAAATGCACAGTCTTCAGAAAGAGCCCCAAGTAATGTGATTCAGCTCAGCCTCCCCTTGCTTAGCTTCCAGAGAAATGTACTGGGGCTGTTTCTGGAGGCTGTATGTAGACAATGTTTACCTCCATTACTGTGCCGTGTGTTTCTTGCCTCCCTCAGGTAACATACCGGTAAACCCAATGCCTTGCTTCAGGCAGTTGGGTAGGGCTGACCAAGGGAGAGTCAACTCACTGAGGCCTGTTTCTGCACATTGTAGACTTCTCAAGTATCTGTAACTTCTCCACCCAGCCCAAAGTGGCCATGGGATCCTCCTGGACAGTATAAGAGAGTTTCCTCTTCCAACTGAAGACAGGGTCCTCCTCAGAGCTGGCAGGTTCTTGTATCCTTGGAATTAATTTGATTCCCTCCCCCTCTTCTTTTTTGCTTTCTCCTCCTATGATGGAACTCCTATTTGGGGACTTCCCTGGTTTTTTTTCTGGCCCATGTAGGACCAGTCTGGAAAGTTAGCCTTGGTGAAGACTTGACGTTTTCATACCTCCAAAAAGTTTTTGATTTGAGTTTCCATTGAAATGAGGCTGTATTTTAATGTTTTGATGTTGTATTTTAATCTTGTTTTTAAGTTGTATTTCAATCAATTTGTTTTATATTGTGTATTAGCCGCCCTGAGCCCAGTCTTTGCTGGGGGGGGGGGCAGGGTATAAATATTATTATTATTATTATTATTATTATTATTATTATTATTATTATCATCCTTGGTGATCTGCTGCTTCTACCTTTTGGTTTCCTGCTTGACTATGACTTGGAGTTTGCCTTGTTTCCTGATTATTTCCTTACCCCATGCCTCCTGGTTCCTAGCTCTTGGCTCACCTCAAACTGCTGCCCATACTCCAGCCCTGAGAAGCGGCTTCTGATTGCCAGCATGTGGCAAGTAGCTAACTACCCCCAGCAGATAATTCTGGCACTGGAAAGCCTGCAGTGGCTGCCCATGTTACTGTTATGAGTTCAAGGTTCATGTATTAATTTACCAGACCCTTAACAACCTGGGTCCAGAATAACTTAGGGTCCACCTGATTCCTTATATCCCTTCCTGATCTCTGGGGAATCCCTGTTAGTGGTTCCCCATGGTCCAGATGCGTGGTGTATCGATCCACTAGAAACTGTTGTTGTTTAGTCATTTAGTCGTGTCCGACTCTTCGTGACCCCATGGACCAGAGCACGCCAGGCACTCCTGTCTTCCACTGCCTCCCGCAGTTTGGTCAGACTCATGTTTGTAGCTTCAAGAACACTGTCCAACCATCTCGTCCTCTGTCGTCCCCTTCTCCTTGTGCCCTCCATCTTTCCCAACATCAGGGTTTTTTTCCAGGGAGTCTTCTCTTCTCATGAGATGGCCAAAGTATTGGAGCCTCAGCTTCACGATCTGTCCTTCCAGTGAGTACTAAGGGCTGATTTCCTTAAGTAGAAACTGTACTGAAGGGTTAAGTAGTCTGACCCCCTGCAATGCAGGAATCTCAGCTAAAGCATCCATGACAGATGGCCATCCAGCCTCTGCTTAAAAACCTCCAATGAAGGCCCATCACCTCCTGAGGGATGCCATTCTACTGCCGAACAGCTCTTATAGTTGGAAAGTCCTTCCTGACGTTTAGTCAGAATCTCCTTTCTTGAAACTTGAAGGCATTGGTTTGTGTCCAACCCTCCAGAGCAGGAGAAAACAAGCGTGTTCCCTCTTCCATGTGACAGCCCTTCCGATATTTGAAGATGGCTATCATATCTCCTCTAGAAGCTTGGCCTTGCCCTCACCAGTTCTGCAAGGCTCCTATAGAAGAGTCCCGTATGCACAGAGACTTTGCACCTGCCCATTAGAGAGAAATGGGAAGCCTCGAACATATATTTTTTATATGTCCTTTTTATGTTGAGATTCGTAGAGACACCGATCTTTCAGACAAGTCTAAACTTAATTCTCTCCTCCTAGGCAAAGATCAGAAGACAAACTGGCTGGTAGCCAGATTCTGCGCCCAGATTTGTAGGCACAGATCATCCTCTAGAATAAAATAGCTTACTAGGGAAATGCTGAAGTCGCCCTTTGGGGCACCTCAGGGTCAATTTTCATGGCAGCCCAAATCTCAGTTGTATGGGTATATGTATATATCTCAATTTTAACTCATGAGCTATTGCTGTAATCTGCTCTGATTGTATATTTTATCTTTATGGACACTGTTTTTATTGTGTTATGCGAGCTGGTCTTTGATCGTAATAAATTATCTAGCGTCTATCATATCTCCTCTCAGCCTCCTCTTTTCCAGGCTAAATATACCCAACTCCTCCAACCTTTCCTCACAAACCTTGGTTTCCAGCTCTAAGTAACGTAAATAATATAAATTTCTGAAACAAATAAACCATTGTTTCTTTAACCTATGCAGGTAGCTTTCTTCACAGACCTTATACCTGTCAGAAGATCGAAATTTGACTAGGAAGAAAAAAAGATGGCAGCTTGAAATGCAACCAGCCAACTCTGTACAAGCTGGACTTCCCTCTCTTTGTTACCACCACTCCAGCGTAACAGAACTTCATTTCTTGCTGCTGGCTTGCTCATCAGCAAATGAGGTCTGAAATGCCATTGGGGTTATGCTAAAGATGCTGACAACTCAGATTATTCCGCCCCCCCCCCCCCGAGAGGTGAGACCAGAAGTGATGTACGATATTCAAACTGAGTTAAAAGTTTTAACTCACACATTGTTTAATTAATTGGGGGCTGTGCATTTTTAACCTTGATTATAACCGAAAATAAGAAACAAACATAAGCCTTAAGATGAATACATATATGTTGCAGGGGGTTTTTTCTTTTCCTTTTTTTTTTAAGGGAGCTGCATTTGTTTATAAAATTTCTCCCGGGGTTTATCCCCCTGCTGTTCTCCATCAATTAATGAGGAAAGAAACTGCATTTAGAAATCAGTGAGAGGAGAGAGAAGATTTTGGTGAAATTATCATGGGTTGTGTCAGGGAACTGACATCGGAGCCAGCAGTGGAGGCAGGGCTCCCAAGCGATGCCGGAGAAGGGCCAAGCAGGGAGAGAGGGAACTCATCGGCTGGGGAAGGAAATCAGCGTAACACCGGGGATAAAGGGGGGCGATGGGGGAATCGGAGAAGGGGCTCCAGGACTCTTCGCTGGAGATCAGCGGGGAGAGCACAGGTCCTCCACTGCCCACACCCACCCTGCACAGAAGACTTCCACGCAGGGAAAGTAGGCGTAGACTTGGCATCAAAGAACTTCTTTGCTGGAAGAAGTTCAAGAAACGCCCACTGACGGATTCTGCTAGCGACTGAACAGCCACAAAGTGAAGGGCTGTCCAGCCAGGAAAAGGTTTAACCAGGCAACCTAGCCAGGAGTGGCGGCAACTTACGCACGAGCAACCCCATATAACCATTACAGGTTGGTTCAGGGGTTTTGTCATGCTTACCTTAGGCCCTATCTGAATTTAAAGCTGGGTTGTACCACATTAAACAGACATGGGTTGTACCACATTAAACCAGGAGTTGTTAGGGGCATCCTAACCTCTGGCCCTCCAGATGTTGTTGGATGACAACTCCCATCATTTGTGACCATTGGTCTTGCTGGCCAGGGCAGATGGGAGCTGAGTCTATCACAGATTGCCCACCCCTGCTGCAGAGGCCGCTAGAGCTCCCTGAATTAATGTTAATGAAACATGGCAGAGGATATGCCATATGAACCAAGCTGCCCTCTTCCTTAGTCACCACTCAGCAATGGCAGGAGGTAAGTGCCTTCCTCGCACTTCTGGGTTCACAGTGCAATTGTCAGGCTTCAGGGAATCTGATCTCCACCCCCCACCCGGTAGGCAGCCAGGAATAGAAAGACAAGGGAAGCTCTTACCAAGGTCTTCTTTCAATATCCACAGAGAGAGGCTTAGAAATTGAAATTGAAATACTTTATTGTCACTTGTACAACTTGTATACAGTGAGATTACAAGAGCACCCCCCACTCAGCTCACTTAGTCTTAATTCCCCTCGTTTACTGACGCACACCCACCAAACCCGAAAGTCAGTTGCCCTGTTGTTATCTTTTCATTCAGCAGCCTAACAGCCCACGAATAGAAGCTGTTCTTTACCCTGTTGGTGCGACTAATCGTGCTTCTATATCTTCTGCATGAGGGCAGGAGATCAAGAAAGTGCTGGCCAGGGTGTGAATCATCACCGAGAATTTTCCTTACTCTCCTGAGGCAACGTTCTTCCACTATTTCATCCAGCGGATTCACAGGACAGCCCATAATATCTTGTGCTGTATTAACCACCCTCTGTAGGCACTTCCTATCAGTTGATGTCAAACCAGTGTACCACACCGTGATGCAGTATGAAAGGACACTTTCTCTTATGGACCGGTAGAAGGAGATCATCAAATGCTGATTGACATCGCTCTTTCGCAATACTCTGAGGAGATGGAGTCTCTGTTGGGCTTTCTTAACCACCTGGGTTGTACTGATTTTCCAAGTAAGGTCTTCACTGAGATAAACTCCTAGGAATTTAAAGGAAGAGACTCTCTCCACAAAGCCCTTCCTGGTGTACAGCAGGGCGAGTTCTCCTCTCTTCCTCCGAAAGTCCAACACCATCTCTTGGAGAAATGCAACCTCTTGTAGTAATGGCATTGTTCTGAGTAAACTCCACCCCCCTTCTCTCCTCAGTTGTCAACCAGACCACTCACCTTATGGTGGCCACTTAGGGCCATTTGCCTACGAGCCCTTTGCTCTCCTACTTTCAATGCTCATTGGGTTTTGGGAGAAGTGGGGTCTGGAATGCTTTCTAGTGATAACGGGTCAGCCAGCTGCTCCAGCTCTGCTTCCCTCTCCCCTCCCCCTCCCCTCCCCCATTATTGCCCAACTCTGCTCTTCATCTACCTCTGAGCCGTTACCTTCCTCAAACCACTGTTGTAAATCTATACTGTCTTCCTCTTCTCTGGAAGGTTCAGGAGGAAGCGGAGTCCGAGACCATTCTTCCTGTGTCCAGTCCCTGACAGCAATGACCCGAAAGCACAGTGTGCTCTCCTGCAGGGGCTCCAACTGACTTCTAAATCCATACAAAACTAAATGGTATTGCTTCCTCTGCAATACAATACGGCGATGAATTTCAGAAAATCAGCACAAACTGTGCTCCTCAACGTTTAAATGAAAACGGGCTTGTGTCAGCACTACTGATGAGCATGCAAAGGGCTGAGTCCATATACTACAAAGTGATTTCTTTCTTTCTTTCTTTCTTTCTTTCTTTCTTTCTTTCTTTCTTTCTTTCTTTCTTTCTTTCTTTCTTTCTTTTGAAACAAATCAAACCCCTCTGAGAAGGACTCTGCTGTTATCTTAGCAATGCAAAGAATACTTTAAGCATGACCAAGTCAACGTTAAGCTTAAGCTCCACTTATTTCAATGGAAAAGAAGAAGCATGGTGCAATTCTAAGCATGTTCATTCAGAATTCAGCCCCACTTGGCTCAGTGGGACTTGCTCTCTACTAAATTCTAGGGTAGAACTGGACCTCCAACCCACCCCCCAACACATGTGCAAAGCATTCTAGCCCTATGCATGTTTGCTTCTGCCACTGAAATCAGTGGGACTTAACAGCGCCTACCATTTTGATTGCACAGTGCTTCTTTCCAATTTCGTTCACACAGAACATTAAGACTTTTATTGGTAATTCAGCTGATTGGCAGCCGAAGGAGCCTAATCAAAAGAGGGTGATCTGTAAAATGCATTACCAGTTTTGAAATGGGCGG
The DNA here is from genome assembly GCF_964234715.1 of Podarcis melisellensis. Classification (NCBI taxonomy): domain Eukaryota; kingdom Metazoa; phylum Chordata; class Lepidosauria; order Squamata; family Lacertidae; genus Podarcis; species Podarcis melisellensis. The sequence continues at coordinate 17,281,715 of NC_138530.1, read as the reverse complement.
CATTAAAAATAACAAGAAAAGAAGCATCTGCATCTGCAGCTGTTTACTATCTGTAATTATTTGCGGAAATCTTTTTAATCTGCAAAGTGACTGGCGGCCATGTAATTCCGCCTCGCGAGAATCTTGAGCGGGCAGCGCGGTTATGTCCATTGTTCAAAGAGGAGCCAAGAGAGCGATTGAGAGAGTGCAATAAGTGTTGGATTGTATTTCTGGATCTGTGCCTGGTGTAGTCTTCAGGCTCATCTGTGAGAAGAGAAGCAAGAATCTTTGCATTGCATCTAAGGATGCAGCCCTGTGGGTGGATGATACTGATAATATCACTTGCTTCCCTGAATGGTCCAGCGTCAGATCAGGGGGGCTGTTAGGGGAGACCTATACCCTGAGCCTTTTGAACTGGGCCCTCAGTCTCTTGCCCATTCTCTCCCCTCTCTCATATATATATATATCTGTTTTACAGTTTAGAATACTCATTTAAACATCCTTAAAATATCAATGACTTCCCTTCTTCTCTTTCCATGGTTCATTTTGCATATCATAAACCCCTGCATATTTTACATAAACTAAACCATTCAGTATTCCATTATTACATCCATCAAAACTTATTGACACTGCTGAATTTATCTTAACGCTGCCAACGTTTTCAAGTGTACACAATTTCCCCCCATATATTCAATAAACATTTTCCAATCTTCTCTAAATGTATGTTCTTCTTGTTCTCTTACTCTATATGTTAAGTCCGCAAGCTGCACATATTCCATCAGCTTAAGTTGCCATTCTTCTTTAGTTGGGACCTCACTCCTTTTTCATTTTGGGGCAAACAAAACACAGGCCGCAGTAGTGGCATACATAAGTAACCTTTTTTGACATCTGGGAATTTCTGTCTGAATTATCCCCAGCAAAAAGGACTCTGGTTTTTTTGGGAAAGTACTTTTTTATATATAAAAAAATCAATTCATTATGGATTACTTCCCAATACTCTTTTACCCTTTTACAGGTCTACCACATATGAAAGAACATTTTCTCATTCCCTCCCCTCTCTTCAAGGGGTGCCATTGAGAATCCCAGCCTACGTTTGTGTGTGTATGTAATTGTGTGGGGTGGCGCCAAACTTAGGTTTTTGACCTGGGTGAAATAAAGCCTAACTTCACCCCTGTCAGGATCTGGCAAGCTGCTGGCTTAGATACTCAGCACGCAGTAGTTGTATTTACAAGAAGATTTATTACATACAGTCATTAACCTCAGAGCTAGCGACCGTCCATCAAGATGAAGTTGAGGCATCTGAGCTCAAATTGCGCCTCCATCAGGAAACACGAAAGCGCCTCCCTTGTCTTCTTTGATTGACACCTTTCCTTGACCTTTGTTCTTCTGCGAGCCCTGCGGCTCTTGGGATCATCGCCCACCTCTTCCTCCAACAAAGAGTTCTCTCTCCCCTGTGAGGTGACTAATGGCTGCTCCTCAGAGAATTGGCCTCCATCCAGTCTGCTCTCGCTGTATGGATAATGTACAGCAGGGGTCAGCCAAGGGCCGGATCACTCCCGTGGAGATCGTCCGTGGACCGGACCAGTGTTGCGCAGCACCGGAAATTGCTTCTGTGCATACCCAGATGCCAAAAATCGCACCTGCACAGATTTTCGGCATCTGGGCATGCGCAGAAGCAATTTCCGGTATCTGCGTGTGCACAGACGCAATTTCCGGTGTTGCTCAGCGAGTCCCCACACTGCGCTGTGCTGGGTTAGCCCAGCGTATGGGGACTCACCAAGTGGGAGGCTTGCTTTGGGGGTGGCTCATGGGCCAGTAAAACGGTCTTTGTGGGCCAGATCCGGCCCACAGGCCGCAAGTTGCTGACCCCTGATGTACAGTCTCTCCTCCTTCTGAGAAGGGGGTTTGTAGCCAGGGCTGGATTTAGGTTTGATGAGGCCCTAAGCTACTGAAGGTAATGGGGCCCTTTATATGTCCAGCTGTCCTTTGCCAACAACAAATAGTCTCTGTTTTTTGTGTTGAATATATGCTATATACTAATTTATGGATCTAGTAGGTATCTAAAGCCATTTGCACATGTTGCCATGCAACCAGTCCATGCAGAATGTAGGCACCCTATATATAGAAATGAGCAAACTAGTGATATTTTAGGGAGCAGGCTAGCAGGCGGGTCCCATTACTTACATCACAGGAGCCTACACAACACAAAACACTGTTGCTGTACATAGGCTTTACAGTGGTACCTCAGGTTAAGAACTTAATTTGTTCTGGAGGTCCATTCTTAACCTGAAACTGTTCTTAACCTGAGGTACCACTTTAGCTAATGGGGCCTGCTGCTGCCGCTGCGCCGCCGGAGCATGATTTCTGTTCTCATCCTGAAGCAAAGTTCTTAACCCGAGGTACTATTTCTGGGTTAGTGGAGTCCGTAACCTGAAGCGACTGTAACCTGAAGCATCTGTAACCCGAGGTACCACTGTATTTGTTTTTTATCTTATATTTTGGAAATGTGCATCTGGGTTTTTTCCCCTTTAAATTTTTTGGGGGCCCCCAAGAGAGTGGGGCCCTAATCTATAGCTTGTTTAGCTTATACATACGATAAATCCGGCACTGGTCATAGCCCACTGCCTTCGGCTGGCTGAGAAAGAGGCAAGTCTCTTTCTTCCTCTTCTGAGCCAGTGTGGTGTAGTGGTTAAGAGCAGTGGACTCGTAATCTGGTGAACCGGGTTCGATTCCCCGCTCCTCCACATGCAGCTGCTGGGTGACCTTGGGCCAGTCACACTTCTTTGAAGTCTCTCAGCCCCACTCACCTCACAGAGTGTTTGTTGTGGGGAAGGAAGGGAAAGGAGAATGTTAGCCGCTTTGAGACTCCTTAAAGGGAGTGAAAGGCGGGATATCAAATCCAAACTCTTCTTCTCTTCTTCTTCTTCTTCTGACTGACTACCCCCCCGACTCCCCTCCATGGCACCCCCTGAGTGAAACAACCAGCCCCTAGTATAACATATTCCCCTAAGGCAGGGGTGCAGAACCTGTGACCCATCAGAAGCTGCTGGACTACAGCTTCCATCATCCCTGACCATTGGATGGACCACAGTTTCAACATCCTTGTCCAAAGTATTCCTTCCAGTTGGGCTCCCATACCTTGAAATGGAATAGACTATCGGTACAGCACACCGGCGGGGCCAGCGGGTGGCGCTGTGGGTTAAACCACAGAGCCTAGGGCAACATCATCATGATGGGAGACATGAACGGGATTGTATCAACTAACATGGATAAGTCGCAAAGTCAAAAGGTTACCAAAGATGGCAGACTACCAAAGACCTTTTTTGAAATGACAGACAACATGGACTGGATTGACATTTGGAGAATGAGAAACCCCTTGGGAAAGGAAGGAACATTCTTCTCTGAAGCCCATCTGACTTGGACAAGAATCGACCAAATATGGATTACTAGAGGTCTGGCACCTAAGGTCAGAAAAGTGGAAATCTGCCCAAAGACCTGCTCCGACCATAACGCTTTGAAAATGGATTTGACATTGTTACCAACCGGCTCCTTTCGATGGAAGATGAATGACAACTTATTTAGAGATCAGGAGATTATTAAAAAGGCCCCAAAAGTATTGAAAGATTATTTTGAAATAAATCTGAACACAACGGTGGAAAAAAGAATAATTTGGGACGCAAGTAAAGCTGTGATGAGAGGGTTCTTAATACAACAGAATGCTATTAAGAAAAGGAAACAAAATGAAAAGAAAGATAAGATTTTGGAAAAAATAAAAGAATTAGAAAAGAAGCTAAGAGTAAATCCGAAGTCGCAGCCGATTTTGAGAGAAATTAAACTTCACCAGGCACAATATTCTAAATTGATAAATCAGGAAATAGAATGGAAGATTAAGTTAATGAAACAAAAAACATTTGAATCGGCAAATAAATGTGGGAAACTGCTGGCTTGGCAGTTGAAGAAGAGACAAAAGTTGAACATAGTAACAAATCTAGAAATTGAAGGAAGAAATATTCAGAACCCCGTGGAAATCAGAAAATCTTTCCAGAAATATTTCAAGAAACTATATACTCAAGGGCCGCAAAATGAAGTTGAGATTGAACAATTTTTGGAAAAAACAGTCTTAAAAAATTTACACAAGAAAATAGACTACTCCTGAATAGTCAAATAACACGACAAGAAATTGAACATGCCATTCAGAACATGAAGCTGGGCAAATCTCCAGGACCAGATGGTCTGACCTCCAAGTATTACAAGACAATGAGTGACTATTTGATTCAACCTTTGATGGAGTTCAGCAATGAAATTTTGGAGGGAAAGAAGGCGCCGGAATCGTGGAAGGAAGCTTTTATCACGTTGATACCAAAATCAGAAACTGAAAAGACACAACTGAAGAACTACCGCCCCATCTCCCTTTTAAATGTGGATTACAAAATATTTGCTGATGTTTTAGCAGGCAGACTTAAAAGAGTTTTGAATGAAGTAATTCACAAGGACCAGGCTGGCTTTCTCCCAGGTAGACACATGTTTGCAAACACAAGGAACATTATTGACATCTTGGAACTTTTGCAAACAATATAAACACTAAAGCAGTTTTGATCTTTATAGACGCGGAGAAGGCCTTTGACAACATCTCTTGGAAATTTATGAAGGGAAACTTAAAAGAAATGGGAGCGGGGCGGGGTTTTCAAAATGGGATTGACGCAATATATTCAGAACAAAAAGCCAAATTGATAGTTAACAATGTGGTAACGGAAGAATTTAAAATTGAAAAAGGAACACGACAAGGCTGCCCGATTTCCCCTCTGTTATTTATTTCAGTTCTGGAGGTGCTCCTGAACTTGATTAGAGGTGACCGGCTGGTGCAGAGGATTGAGGTCGGAGCGAAACAATATAAACTTAAAGCTTTTGCAGATGACCTAGTTTTGACATTGCAGGAGCCAGAATCTAGTACGAAAAGAGTATTACAACTGATACATGATTTTGGACAGGTCGCAGGATTTAAGCTAAATAAACAAAAAACGAAGGTGTTAGGGAAAAATATGACAGATACAGAGTCAGAACGGTTTCAGAGAGAAACAGAATTATCATTGGTGAAAAAGGTAAAGTACCTAGGGGTTAATATAACAGCCAAAAATCTGAGTCTATTTAAGGATAATTATGAAAAATGTTGGTCTGAAATTAAGAGAGACTTGGAAAGTTGGGCAAAACTGAAGCTTTCTTTGTTAGGCCGAATTGCTGCCATTAAGATGAATGTGCTGCCAAAGATGTTGTTCTTGTTTCAAACATTGCAAATTGTGGACAAAACGGAGTGTTTCCGGAGGTGGCAGAGAGATATTTCCAAATTTGTCTGGCAGGGCAAAAAGCCCAGAATCAAGTTTAAGATATTAACAGATGCAAAGGAAAGAGGGGGCTTTGCCCTGCCAGACTTAAGGCTGTACTATGAAGCCGCAGCTTTCTGCTGGCTAAAAGATTGGCTACTTCTCGAAGACACTGATGTGTTAGATCTGGAAGGTTATAACAATGCTTTTGGTTGGCATGCATATTTGTGGTATGACAAAGCTAAGATTAACAAGGCCTTTAAGAACCATATTGTCAGAAAAGCAGTGTTTAATGTCTGGACAAAATACAAAGACTTATTGGAAAATAAAACTCCAAGGTGGCTTTCACCTTTGGAAGCTAAGGCCCGAAAAAGACCCAATATGGAAGCCTACTGGCCAAAATATTGGGAACTGTTAGAAAAAGACGGAGATAATTGGAAATTGCAGAGTATGGAGAAAATGAAGGATAAAGTGCGAGACTGGTTACACTACGCTCAGATTAAGGAAATTTTTAAAAGTGACAAAAAGTTAGGATTCCAGGTGGAGAAATCGAAGTTGGAAACAGAACTGTTAGAACCTAAGACTAAGGTACTTTCAAGAATGTATAATTTGCTGTTGAAATGGAATACACAAGACGAAATGGTTAAGTCGGCTATGATAAAATGGGCACAGGACATTGGGCATAACATTATGTTTGAGGACTGGGAAAGGTTGTGGACCACTGGGTTGAATTTTACTGCATGTAATGCTTTGAAAGAAAATGTAATGAAAATGATATACAGATGGTACATGACCCCAGTTAAACTTGCCAAAATATACCATTCGTCTGATAATAAATGCTGGAAATGTAAAGAAAATGAAGGAACATTCTTCCACCTCTGGTGGACTTGCCCCAAAGTGAAGGCCTTCTGGGAAATGATATATAACGAGCTGAAAAAGGTATTTAAGTATACCTTTACTAAGAAACCAGAGGCCTTTCTTCTGGGCATTGTCGACCAGAAGGTGTTAAAGAAAGATAGAACATTTTTCATGTATGCAACAACAGCAGCAAGGATACTACTCGCTAAGAACTGGAAAACTCAAGATCTACCCACACTGGAAGAATGGCAGATGCAACTGATGGACTATATGCAGCTGGTGGAGATGACTGGCAGAATCCGAGACCTGGGAGAAGAAAGGATTGAAGAAGATTGGAAGAAATTCAAGATTTACTTGCAGAAATATTGTGATTTAGTGGAATGTTAAGAAAGATGCTTGGTTATAAATAATTGGCCATCACTAAAATAGATCAAGAATTGATGATAAGAGAGATTAAGAGAAACAAATTTGCAGGAGAATTATTTTATTGTATTTAAGTAAGTGGTTATAGATTTGGAAATAAGATGATAATTTGCTTGACAAAAATTTATTAATGATGTAAATGGGAGCGGGAGACGTGAGGAAGTTCAAGGATATTATGAAATTTTGTTAAAACAAAGCAATAATGTTTATTATCATTGTATTCTTTTTTCTAAAAACTCTAATAAATATTTATATATATAAAAAAAACCCCACAGAGCCTAGGGCTTGCCGATCAGAAGGTTGGTGGTTCGAATCCCCACAACAGGGTGAGCTCCCGTTGCTCGGTCCCTGCTCCTGCCAACCTAGCAGTTCGAAAGCACATCAAGTGCAAGTAGATAAATAGGTACCTCTCTGGCGGGAAGGTAAACGGCGTTTCTGTGAGCTGCTCTGGTTCGCCAGAAGTGGCTTAGTCATGCTGTACGCCGGCTCCCTCAGCAAATAAAGCGAGCTGAGCGCCACAACCCCAGAGTCGGCCATGACTGGACCTAATGGTCAGGGGTCCCTTTACCTTTACAGCACACAGGGAGTGGCGGAACTTCATGCTCCAGCACTGGGGGGTGGAGAGCAGGCGGGGGCAGGGCTGGTGCACTTCCCGGGGCGTGACGCACGTCCTGGGGGTGTGGCACGCTGCCTGCTGGGGCATGGCACCCAGCACGGGCAGGGGGACAGCCATGATGGCACTGGGATCATGCTGCCAGGGGCTGCGCGCTCCCCCCGCACCCCTCTTCCTCCGCCAGTGCATACAGGGTCATTGTTAGGGTGCGGTAAGCCCTGTCCTAAAGGGGGTGTCCCAGCCCGAGCCTCAGGTTTGTGGTTTGTGCCAGACCTTGTGGGGAAACCACATAAAAATACTTGATATTCCCTTCACTTTAGGCAACATGAACTTTACAGCTACATTACGCTATCCTGGCCTGGGTCTACCAATTATACAACATTGCAAACTGGCCTCCCGGCGTTCTTGCGCTGAGGGCTAATTTTCTGGCCATGTAAAAGAAGAACAAAGGCAACAGAAATCCTGAGGGCACTGCAATCGAACCAGTTTTTTATAATAATAATAATAATAATAATCCAAATATTTATTTCCTTGCTGCCATCTGCTCAGCAGCTGATTTGTTCCTGAGCACCTTTGCATTGGGACTGCGGAAACTGATTAGTGTTAAGACTCTGAAATGAGGTTTAATCCAAGCTGAAATCTCGATAAGATCAGAGTCTGCCAGAAGCTGTATGTGGGGGATATCCAGGGATCTTTGACAAAATATATAATATTACAAAGTAGGATGAATCATGAATTCTGCAGAATATTGATGTGGCCGCACGGTAGCTCCTGTTATTTAGAAAGGTGGCTGTCAACAGTTCTGAAGCTGGTTTGCCACTTTTTGACCCATTTTTATGCTTCATCTGAGGCCTTTTCCACCTGGCTGCTTGGCCTAATGGATGTCAGGACATTTTTGTTGAATTAATGAGTGGCTGAGGGAGCTGATGACCAGTGGAACAGCCAAAGGCCACACACCTTCCTGCTCATTAATCTCTTGCCTTCTACCAAGGTTGCTTTTGCAGGTATTACCTGGAACGGGCTGAAATTGAGAGCAAGGCTGTTCAAACTTTGTCATGCATAACTTCTTAGGCCAAGGTTGTGGAGGCGAGACTAAGGCCACATTCACACCATACATTTAAAGTGATATATGATACCACTTTAACATCCCCTGCAAAATTTCTCCAATGTAAATAGGGATGTGCTATTCAATTATAATTATACCACTTTATATATTATACTCTTTATACCACCCACATCTTACTGGGTTGCCCTGAAGGGAGTGGGCAGGGGGGGTGCATTGACAGTTGGAAGGCAACGCCCGGAGAGCAGGAGGAGAAATGCATCTGGAGCAAATAAGATATGCAGGTTTGACTGATAAGCGAAAGGAGTGCACTGCCAAAATGCTCTGGCAACACCCAATGAGGCCATAAGGCAAAGGGGGGAATATGATATGATAAGTTACTGGTGGTGGGGTGGTTGGGAGGTGCTGCTAGGGTATAAAAACTGCTTGCTTACGTGTTTTAGACGCCCCCAGCCTTTGGAAATAATTCCGCTGGTGGTCTCTGCGCAGATCACAATAAACTTTTTCTCCGAAGGAACTGAATCCCTGGTGCTTCTTTGTCACCTCTGCGTCCTGGGTAAGCGGGCAAATGGATCCCAAGTAATTAAGGCTTCAGATTTGGGGGCTCGTCCGGGATTTGCCCATACCCATTGGACCGGAGGCCAGGCTCGACCGCGGTGAACAGCTTGGGCTGGCGCTCGCAGCTCCAAGCGCGCACCCTGCCAGTTTGTAGGGGGAGCCAGCCACGCCGTCCCGAAGTGGAGACACCGGGTCGAGGGAGAAAAAGGAAGGCCGAGGAAAGGGACCCACAACAGGAGAAAGGTGAGCCCTAAGGGAAAGAGGCTAGAGGCTTGATCAACCTCACCTGGCTGGGCAGTAAAAGTGCCGCCAGGAGGGTAGGAGGGGAGGACAGAGGGGAGCTGTGTTGTTTGTGGTGTGAAAGAATACTCCATTGAAAGGATGAATGTATATGTGAGGCCGGGGCTTAGCGTCCCCATGGCCAAGCGTGTGTAGGATTGTGAGTTTCTTGGCAGCGCGAGCTCGCCAAGCCACAGTCTGTAGCAAAACCGGTGTGTTTGAAGAGAAGTCCCGTATAGGAGCGGAGTATTCTGTTAGACATGGGATCTGGAGGCAGTAAATGTACCCCTTTGCAGTGTTTACTGGATAACTGGAGAACAGCTACAAAACATGACTATTGGGGTTTTAAGTTGCAGAAAGAGAGACTCAGAACTTTATGTGAAGTAGTTTGGCCCACGCACGGAACTGGCTGGCCATCAGAGGGCACTCTCGACCTGCAGTTAATAGACCCCCTGTGGCAAAATATAGTTAATGTTCACCCAGACCAGATTCCTTATATTTCCACCTGGAAAACTAATGTGGAAAAAAATCCCTCGTGGCTGGAGTCCTGCCGCAGTAGAATAGACCAGGGCGCCCGCCTGTGTGCGGTCAGAACGAAGCCAAAACCCCCGGTCTTACAGGACCCGGAAGAAGAAGGTGTATTGAGACCTCCTCCCCCATATGCCCCACCAACGGCAGTGCCAGGGGAGGCCAAAGATGATGAATCAGATGAGGAAAAGGGAGAGGATGAGGAGTTTAGACAGACTATTGGAAAGTTGACAAAGGGTGGAAAGAGGTGGACTGAAGAACAAAGGAAAAGAGTTAGAGATTTTGTAAATGACTTTAAGGAAGAAATAGACGTTAGTGGGCACTTAGTGAGTGCCGCAGAGTGTAAAAGGGAGCAATGGAAGAAGAAACAGAGACATTGGGAACAGGCTTGGGATAGAGCTGCCCTGCATAAGGCAGCCAAGAAACAAAAGGAGAGAGCAGAGAAAATAGCCCCCCTGCGCCGGGTTTATGACCCACCGGGACCCCCAGGGGTGAACGGGGCGCCAGCGCCACGAACATATACGGTCCAACATGTGCCTTTCTCAAGTGCAGATATATGTAATTGGCGCAATCAGAATCCCTCTTTTGAGGAGAACCCAGCGAAAATTATAAAATTGTTTGAAGGGATTTTTAAAACTTATAATCCCACTTATGATGATTTACAATATCTCCTGGACTCGCTACTAACTACAGAAGAAACTAGGAGAGTCCACACTGAGGCAAGAGCGCATTTGCGGGCTCAAAACCTGGGTGAGGTGGCCATAAATATCGCCTACCCCCGAGAAACCCCTAACTGGGATTACCAAGAAGTGGGAGGCCAAAATTCTTTAAATACGTACCGCCAACATGTATTGACTGGGATGAGGCGGGCCTCCCGGAAGCCTACTAATTTGATGAGAGTTAGGGAAGTAATTCAGAAGCCTGAAGAACCACCTGGAGCGTATTTAGAAAGACTGAAAGAGGCATATAGACAGTATACTCCCCTGGACCCAGATGACGGAGCAAATGCCCCCATTTTGAAGGCCGCCTTCGTAGCCCAGGCAGCTGCCGATATTCGCCGAAAAATCCAGAAGAATGAAGGGTTCATGGGACATTCTTTGGAGTGGATGTTAGAAATAGCACAGACTACTTATAACCAGAGAGAGGAGGAAGCTCAGAAAAAGAAAGAGAAATACCAAGCTAGGAAGTTAATGGCGCTACGGACTAGCGGTCCTTTGGGAGGAGAAGCAACCCGGGGAGGAGGGCGAAATCGCTTGGGACGGAACCAATGCGCGATCTGCCGGCAGGAAGGGCACTGGAAACGGGAGTGCCCGCAAGCACAACAAGAAGCCAGGGGACGAGGAGCTAGGATATCCGAACCCGCCCAGGCTACACCAGGCCCAGGTCCAAGACCCTGGGCTCCTGGGAATCAAGGGAGGGGTAGAGGAAGAGGCCAAGGGCCTCCATGGATGCCACCACCGCAGCGGCAGCCGGGAGCCATGAGCCTGAGGGAAGATGAAGAGACTTATTAGGACAGACCGGGCCCAGCTGATATAGGTTCCCGTGAGCCCATGGTCAAGATACAAGCAGGGAACCAAATGATGCCTTTTTTAGTGGACACAGGAGCGGCTTACTCTGTCGTCCCAATCCCCATGACTAAGCCTACCACCAAAACAATCAGTGTAATTGGGGCAACTGGGAAATCACAAAAAGCCCCCTTTCTACAGCCTGTAACTTGTAAATTAGGAGGCCAGGTAGTACAACATAAATTCTTGTACATTCCGGAATGCCCCATCCCATTGTTGGGCCGAGACTTATTGGCAAAACTACAAGCTCAAATTTTCTTCAACCCATCTGGGGAAGTTGCCATGTCCACTGGGCCCATCGGAGAGTGGGCCTTAGAGGTACCATTGAGGGAACATTGGCGCCTCATGATGGTAGAAGAAGAGGAGGGAATTGTCCCTGATGAACTCCTCAATGAGGTAAACCCTGAAGTGTGGGCAGAGGACAACCCCCCCGGCATGGCCAAAAATATACCTCCAATAATTGTAAAGCCAAAGCCATTTGCCAACCCAGTAGCTGTGAACCAATATCCTATCCCGAGGGCGGCAGCAGAGGGAGTATGGACCCATCTAGCTCGGCTTCTTCAGTATGGCATTCTGAAACCATGCCAGTCACAGTGGAACACCCCCTTACTCCCTGTAAAGAAGGAGGGAGGAGCATACAGACCAGTCCAGGATTTGAGGCTGGTGAATCAGGCCGTGGAAACGCTCCATCCAAATGTGCCAAACCCATACACATTATTGAGCCTTATTCCACCAACAGCTCAGTGCTTCACAGTGCTGGATTTAAAAGATGCATTTTTCTGCTGCAGATTAGCAGAAGAAAGTCAGCCTTTATTCGCATTTCAATGGACTGACCCAGGGACTGGCACTAAGGTTCAATACACCTGGACTAGGCTCCCACAGGGGTTCAAGAATTCCCCAACCCTTTTTGGGGTGGCATTGGCCTCAGATTTGGCTAATTTCCCCACCTCCCCAACCAGGGTCTTATTGCAGTACTCAGGTGACCTTTTATTGGCGTGTTTGGACAAAACAACATGCATGAAAGCCACCAAGGACTTGTTAAACCACCTGGCCGAGGCTGGATACCGGGTATCCAAGAAAAAGGCGCAGATATGTCAACCAACTGTAAAATACCTTGGTTTTGACATCTCTCACCAACAGCGAACTCTAAGGGAGGAAAGAAAACAGGCTATTATCCAAATACCAGAGCCAAAAAACCGCAGGGAGCTCCGTGGTTTTCTGGGATCCGCAGGGTTCTGTAGGATATGGATACCTAACTACAGCAGCATTGCTCGGCCCCTGCATGAGTCAACTAGGGGAACAGAGAAGGATCCTTTTATATGGGGCAGGGAACAGCAGCAGGCTTTTCAGGATCTCAAAGTGGCATTACAACAAGCCCCAGCGCTTGGCATCCCAAACCCCGAGAAGCCTTTTACCCTGTTCATAGATGAAGACCAGGGGGTAGCCAAGGGAGTTTTATGCCAGAAACTGGGCAATTGGCAGCAACCCGTTGCATACTTGTCAGAGAGGCTAACCTCAACAGAACAAGGGTTGCCCCCCTGTATGAGAGCGGTTGTGGCAGTGGCCACCCTACTCACAAAGGCAGATAAATTCACGTTCGGACAAGACACCACTTGTGTGACTCCACACGCAGTCCCAGCCTTACTTGACATGAAAGGCACCTATTTCCTATCACAAGCAAAAATGAGGAAGTGCCAGATGTTGTTATTACATCCACGCCTGAAGTTTCAGGTTACCACAGCCCTTAACCCAGCTACCTTATTACCGGTAGGAGAAGGTGAGGGACCGACCCATGATTGTGTAGAGGTCATGGATGAAGTGTATTCCAGCAGGCCTGACCTGAAGGATGAGGCAAACCCACATTGGCCTTCATGGTTTGTGGATGGAAGCAGCTTTGTTGAGGCTGGACAGCGAAAGGCAGGATATGCAGTAGTAGCCCTTGAAAACAACGTGGTTGAGGCCAGTTCACTCCCACTGGGAACCTCAGCCCAACTGGCTGAAATAACGGCACTTACCAGGGCCCTGTGTCTAGCAAAAGGGGAAAAGATCAATATTTATACTGACTCAAAGTACGCTTTCCTCACCCTGCATGCCCACGGGGCACTGTGGAAGGAAAGAGGTCTGCTCACCTCCAGAGGGGGTCAAGTGGCGCACCCTCAGGCGCTCTTAGACCTTCTGGACGCTGTCTGGGAACCTGAAGCAGTGGCAGTGATACACTGTTATGGACACAAAACTGGACCTAGTGAAGAGGCCAGGGGAAACCGCCTGGCTGACCGGGTAGCAAAGGAAGCAGCCCGGGGTTCATCCCCAACACCTTTCATTGGGGCCCTGGTACCAGAAGAAATTCTGGATAGCACCTTGAAACCAAGGTACTCTGCCCATGAGGTGGCTACCGCAGACGCTGAGGAGCTAAGGCTCTCTAAAGAAGGATGGTATCTCACCCCTGATGACCGGATATGGATCCCAGGATCATTATCCCGGCAAGTAATTCAGCGGTACCATGAGTCCACCCATGTGGGACCTGATGCCACGACCAAGCAGCTGGAAAAGTGTTTTTATGTGGCCAACCTTTACCAACTGGCTGCCCAAGCTTCCAGGAAATGCATGTTGTGCCAAAGGAACAACCCTAGAACTGGACACTTGGCTCCACCAGGAGTTCAGCACAGTGGGATGGCACCCATGGAGGACCTTGTTGTGGACTTTACTGAATTACCTCGATGTGGATTGTATCATTATTTGCTTGTGGCAGTATGTACGTACACAGGATGGGTTGAGGCATGGCCCACTAAGACTGAGCGGTCATATGAAGTCACTAGATGTCTGCTGCGGGAAATCATTCCCTGCTATGGTTTGCCCCGCTCTATAGGATCAGATAATGGCCCAGCGTTCGTGCATTCAGTTTTGCAGGAATTAGCAAAAATAATGCAAATAAACTGGAAATTACATACTGCATATAGACCCCAAAGTTCTGGGAAGGTGGAAAGAATGAATAGGACTTTGAAAAATCAACTGTCCAAATTGACCCAAGAAACAGGGTCTAATTGGGTGTCCATGTTGCCCTTGGCTTTGCTTAGAGTCCGTAGTCTCCCATCGAAACGTACTCACTTGTCACCCTTTGAAGTGATGTTTGGAAGACCGGTTCCTTATGTGCGCATGCTTTCACCTATCCCTGTTCAAGATGTGGAGTTGAATAATTATGTACAGTCACTCTCCCAAGTTTTTCTCTCTCTCAATAGGTGGGCCCAAGCTCGGACTCCTTGCATTTTAGTCGAGTCCTTGCACCAGTTCAACCCAGGTGATGAAGTGTGGGTAAAAGACTGGGCCCAAATCCCGCTGCAACCGTGCTGGAAGGGACCCTACACTGTTCTCCTCTCTACACCCACTGCTGTGAAGGTTGCTGGCGTTACCCCTTGGGTCCACCACTCTCGAGTGAAGAAAGTAGTCTCTGATTGGACTGTGTCCCCACATCCCGAGGACCCCCTCCGGCTGACCATCTTCAGGCGCCCAGCAGACGACCGCTCTGCTGGTATCACTCCGGATCTCTAGGCACGGCTGGAGAAGTGGATGGGAGGAGCGCCCGCCGGCAGCGCTCCCAACGTACCTGCAGTTCGAGTAACACCACCTGATAATGTTTTAAATTCCGAAAGAACTCTAGTGTGTATTATTTGGTGTGAGGAAGAGCCCGTGGGTATTTTGACACCAAGTGCCACCTACTCTTGTGGGTGTGTGGTAATCTACCAACCTTGGACTCCTTCCCCGTGGGGCTTGTGTTTGCCCTCCACCCACCAAGGATATAGTCACCCCGCAGGACTAGAAGGGTTCTATTTGCATACTATAGGTTTTGATCCTTGGAGGTTTCCACGACCCCTTTTATCCTGATCGCCCTGAACGCCCAGGCAGGCCAAATCCTTCCCCAGACCCTTATCATGATTAAGGAATGGTGGGAGGAACCTTGGAACCATCGGGCATGGTGGATAGGGGTGACATGTACTGCCTTGATTATATGGATGCTGTTATATTTCTGTTGGCACGAACGCCATAGGTTTTCTGGAAGGAAGCGATCCCCCTCCATCCCCTTGATGATCCTTCTCCTATTTATGGTGGGAGAATCCACTCCCAAGGCCAAATGCTTCCAGGCCTTAAATCGTAATAGCATTTTCCCCACACATGAAATGAGAAGACAGGGGGCTCAGAGTCTCTATAACAAGTGGCTTCAATTGGCAGAAATAGTAGCCCATGAAGCAAATAAAACTGCTTGTCTTGTTTGTACCCTTGGACCCTTTGATGGAGGAGGAGGAATGCCCATGCTCCCCGTACCCCTCAATCGTTCTCAGATCCAATATACGTATAGTCCATCCCGCCCAACTCCTTATTGGAACCATTCAACTCCTTTACGAGTTTATAGGGTCTCTGGATGGTTCTGTACTAATAAAACCCGAAATGCCGTTTACAACCATACGAGGTTTTTAGGACGGTCATCATGTAATTGTACATGTGGTCCTTTGGACATCTCTGAATGTGGCGGGGCTTGTACTAACCTTGCACTCCTGGAGGGAGATTCTCGAGCCAGCTGGGCCTCTTCTCAGCGCGGCAGTAATATTTATTGGATTTGTGGGACAAAAGCTTATCACCTCTATCCACGGAACGGATATGGTGTCTGCTTTCCAGCATTTCTTGTACCTCCAATGTGGATACCCTCTTCCCCATCCCATCGTAACCGCCGCTCTGTTGATATCTCCAACATCGCGGGGGGTAGTAAACAAACCTGGGGAAAGGACGAATGGCCACCTGAACGCATAATTGCCCACTATGACCCTGCCTCCTGGAATCCCGATGAGTGGGTGACAGGAGCCCGAGAACCCATTTACAATCTCAATCGCATCATCCGGCTCCAGGCAGTGGTGGAAATCATAGCCAATGCCACAGCCACTGCCCTCCGCCTCGTGGCCACCCAGTTAGATGAAACCCGCACTGCCGTTCTCCAATTACGCTTGGGAATGGACTTTATTTTGGCCAAGCAAGGAGGATTTTGTGCGGCCCTCAACCTGACTGGTGGAGCATGTTGTTTTAACATTTCAGATCATGGCGAAGCCATCCGTAATTTGGCTGCTAGCATTGAAAAAGTAGCCCATGTTCCTGTACAAACTTGGGAAGGATGGGATATGTCCTGGCTAGACAATTTCCTCCCAACAGGGTGGCTCCGGGGGCTCTTTGCTATGCTTATGGGACCTTTGCTAATTTTGCTTTTGCTATGCTTTTGTATGCCCTGCTTGGTCCAATGCTTGCAAAATATGATGCAAAAAATGATGTCCCGAATGATGGGACCCCGTGTGATTGCCCTCATGCGAGAGTATAGGCCTATCCCTGCGAACGAACCTATGGATTAGGTTGTTCAGAAGAAGAGGAGGGAAATGAAGGGAGTGGGCAGGGGGGGTGCATTGACAGTTGGAAGGCAACGCCCGGAGAGCAGGAGGAGAAATGCATCTGGAGCAAATAAGATATGCAGGTTTGACTGATAAGCGAAAGGAGTGCACTGCCAAAATGCTCTGGCAACACCCAATGAGGCCATAAGGCAAAGGGGGGAATATGATATGATAAGTTACTGGTGGTGGGGTGGTTGGGAGGTGCTGCTAGGGTATAAAAACTGCTTGCTTACGTGTTTTAGACGCCCCCAGCCTTTGGAAATAATTCCGCTGGTGGTCTCTGCGCAGATCACAATAAACTTTTTCTCCGAAGGAACTGAATCCCTGGTGCTTCTTTGTCACCTCTGCGTCCTGGGTAAGCGGGCAAATGGATCCCAAGTAATTAAGGCTTCAGCCCCAGCCACTCTGGGCAGCTTCCAACATATATAAAAACACAATAAAACATTAAACATTAAAAAAAAAACCCTTCCCTATACAGGGCTGCCTTCAGACGGCTTGGGGGTCATTTAACTCCATACCCTCCAACATTTCTCTAATGAAAATAGGAACGTCCCAAGGAAAGATGGGACATTCTGGGATCAAATCAGAAACTGGGACACCTTCTGTAAATCTGGGGCTGTCCCTGGAAAACAGGGACAATTGGAGGGTCTGCTTTAAGCAGTCATGGCACCCCCGCCCAAGGAATTCTGGGAGCTGTAGTTTGTAAAGGATGTTGAGAGTTATTAGGAGACCTCTATTCCTTTTACGGAACTACAGTTCCTGGAGCAGTTTAACGATCAATCCCTCTTCCCAGGGATCTCTGGGAAGGGAATAGGGGCCTCCTAAGAACTCTCAACACCCTTAACAACTCTCAGTTCCCATAATTCCTTGGGGGATGCCATGATTGTTTCCAGTGGTATTGTAGCACTTTAACTGTATAGTGTTGATAGAATCATAGAATCATAGAGTTGGAAGAGACCACAAGGGCCATCGAGTCCAACCCCCTGCCAAGCAGGAAACACCATCAGAGCACTCCTGACATATGGGTGATAGAATCATAGAATCATAGAGAATGTGTGAACGTGGCCTGACTAGCAACCACCAATCCCAATGTGTAGAGGGAGCAGAATAAGGGGACCCTGAGATTTGCGGAAGTAGAAAAAACTTTTAATAATAAAAATAACAAGTATTGCTTAACAAGAGGGAGAGGCAAGATGGCGGGGAGGTCAGCACGGTAGAAACGCACTGGCAGAGCCAATATGTGGCCTCCATGCTCTCCCTCCCCATAAGCAACAGTAACCCACCTTCCAGGAAGTTAGTACAGTGAGAGTTTGCAACTTAAGACCACATTGTGCACTGGTGGCAGATTTGGGTCTTGGGCTGTGTACTCCTTGATCAAGGCAGATCTTTGATCGCTGGGCAATGGCAGAAACTGCAGATTGCACAATGCCGGAGTGTATTGCAATGGGAGCGAAATAAATGAATAAATGCAATTTCTTTTGCTGGCTTTACAATTGTGCTAACGACAGGACCCTCCTGCGACTTGATGAGTTTTGCAAAGCACCTTTTAATGCATTGCCGACCCTCGCAGCTGCTGACAAAGCATGCATCTCATTATCAAAAGCTGGGCTATAATGAAGGAAGAGCGGTTTGAAAAGAATGAGAAAGATCAGATCAATATAATGGAGGAGACTTGATTTATCTCTAAGCCAGCAGAACTCTTTTTCAATGTGAAAAAAAATAAAAATCTAAGAGATTCCATCAGGCCAGTAATTTATCACTTGGTTGGTAATTTGAGTGTCTCAAGAAAGCAAAGCCTCTTGGAGGGGAATATGCCTGTTGCAGGCATCCAAGTTCCCAAGAAGAGTCTTACAAAGGGATGTGCAGCAACTCTAATGCCATTGCTCTACACAGGAAGCAGAGCATCTCATGTTGTGCAGATGCCTGATTATTGTCTTCCAAATCAACTACTCTATTCCAAACTTAAAAATGGAAAGCGTAATGCTGGTGGTCAACAAAAGAGGTTCAAAGACTGTCTCAGGGCAAATCTAAAAAAAAAATGTAGTATAAACACTGACAACTGAAAAACACTGGCCTGAGAGTGCTCCAGTTGGAGAACAGCCTTTACCAAAGGTGTCATGGTCTTTGAAGACATTCGAACTCAGGACGCAAGGGAGAAACGTGCTAAGAGGAAGACACTTGGCAAATCCACACCGTGATCAACTCCCACCCGGAAACCTATGTCCCCCCTGTGGAAGGATGGGTGAGTCCAGAATTGGCCTCTACAGCCACTTATGGACCCACTGTTAAAACTGTGTTTATGGAAGACAATCTTACTTGGCTGTGAGTGGTTGCCAAAGAAAGAAAGAGGAAGAAAGAAAGAACAGGTACCAGGGCAATCCAAGGTGAGCTAAGGACCAAGAGTGAGGAGTCAGTAGTCAGAACCAAAGGATAAACGAAGAGGCAGGTGTCAGAGACTGCCTCCAGGTCCCAGCTCACAGAAGACCAACGCTAGCCAGCGGAACTGTACAAAGTCTTTATTGAAGTTTAGTTCCCATTTTCAAACCCTAGCGTGCATCTCTACGTCTAGACCCTAGACCAGCGAAGCCTCATCTGAGTCTCCGCCCCCTGTACACCAGTTCAACACTCTAGCCTTACTCCACCTTCTGCGTTTCTCCTTCCGCCTCTGGGTCCTACTACCCCCCTGGGTGCCTTCCTTCCTGGACGCTTCGGATGCGGACCCCTCGGACTCCTCCCCCTCTCTTCGGCGGGCTTTGGGACCCGGCTCCCTCTCCGGGCTGCTTATGGCGCCACCCTCTTGTACATTTGAACTTGGCGCGCGCGCGCTGCCCCTGACCTTCCTCTTGACCGTTTCCTCGCTCTCTGATGCAGGCGTGGCTAACCCTGACTCCTGTCCTTCCGCTGACGGAGAGCTGCCTGCTCCCGATGCCTGGGGCTCCTCCCCCCTACTGCTCTCCTGTGGGGAAGCTGGTCCCGATTTCCAGCTGCTGCTCTCTGAGCCCTCTCTGGCCCCTCCCTCCTGGGGTGTTCCCCTTGGCAACCCCCTTGCTCTGATCACGGGAGCCCCTTTCTGTGAATCCTCTGATTCGCTGGAGAGACTTAGAGACCTCGGACGGCTATCATCGCTGACTTCTCCCTCGGATTCCTCTCCCTCGGTCTCTAATTCCTCCCTTCCCTGTCCCTCTGCTCCTGAACCCCTGACAGCAGGTATGCACCAAAGCTCAAGAATACCTTGTCACTCAAGCAAGACTTAACCCCCAAACAGGAAGGCCCCTTGTACTCCTTCCTATCCATTGACCAGTCTGGGCAGGAAGAATCTATCCAGGGCCCGAGGGTGCGTCACTGAGAAGCTGCCACCTGCAATTCAGCAGCTCATGGCGGCAGCTGCCCACAAATCCCAGCAGCTCCTGACAAGAGGAGACTGGGAATGAATTTCCCTCTGAATCAGATTAAGCAGACCTTGAGGCTGGCGTGCATGAGTGTATGAGTATTCCTGAATGGTGCAAGTCAAAAGAATTCTAAGTGAGAATAGGGCCTGTGATAAGACAGGGGGAGCTGACTTGCATTTTCAGATTGGTGCCCTGAGGTGAAGGTTTTGGGGTATGTTGCTAGAAAAGTGAATTTCCAGGAATTTCCAGATTTCAGCATTCTTACGGACTGAAAAGGCATTATTTATTTATTTGGTCTGGGGACAAACCATGGCAGCTAACAATCCATACGTGAAAATAATGTAACAGACTTCTTCACAAATCGAACAAAATTCAGTCGCGCCGGTTTGAGACCTGGGAGCCCAGAGTTTGAATCCCCACTCAGCCACAAAGCTCACTGGGTGACAGTGGGCCTCTCACTGCCTCTCAGTCTCACCTACCTCACAGGGTTGTTGTGAGGATAAAATGGGGGTGGAAGAACCATGTACGCCACCTTGAGCTCCTTGGAGGAAAAGGTGATATATAAATGTAATAAGTGAAATGAAATAAAAGCAGCTAAAATGAAACACTGACAAAGTAGGAACCAGTTTACAGATAACAATTGCTGGGGGAAATTGATGAAACAATTCACATTCCTCTCTCTCTCTCCGTTGATGCTTTCTTAGAGACAAGTATATTTTGTATTTCAGCACAGCAGCTGGTAACATTGTGAATGCTGAAAGAAAACGGTCAACGATCATTTGGAAGAACTCTAACTGAGCAGTGAAGTGACTGCGAACCACACTGTTTCATTTTGTAAAGGGACAAAAGTGAACAGCAATTAGTTCCTTACTGGGTATATTGAACTTGAACTAGAATGGCTTCTTTTTTTAAAAGAGGATTTTCCAAGTTCTGATTGAATTATGTCTCTGCCAACATTACAAAAACTGATTTGGGGGAGGCTTAGAGCTAGGGTTATTTTTTAAGTTTGGAACTTGAGAATGGAAAGTGTAATACTGGCGGTCAACAAAAGAGGTTTAAAGACTCTCTCAAAGCAAATCTTAAAAAATGTAGTATAAACACCGACAACTGGGAAACACTGGAGTGCGAGCGCTCCAGTTGGAGAACAGCCTTTACCAAAGGTGTCATTGGCTTTGAAGACACTCGAACTCAGGACGCAAGGGAGAAATGTGCTAAGAGGAAGGCACACTTGGCAAACCCTCACCATGATCAACTCCTACCTGGAAACCTATGTCCCCACTGTGGAAGGACATTGGGATCCAGAATTGGCCTCCACAGTCACTTATGGACTCTGTTAAGACCATATTTATGGAAGAGTGATCGCCAAAAAAGAAGAGTTCGAGTAACCAGATGGAAAAGAGGGCAAGGCTCATATAAAGTATTGAGCACCTTTCTCCCATGGGGCAGCGGATACTCTCCTTTCTGTTGATTTACAATTAGCACTGCCAGTCAAAGAGGGTTTGCCAGTTTTTTAAAAATGCTGCAATACCTCTGCGTAGAGATGGCAGTGGAATGCATTCACATTCCTGGGCAATGGCACTCCCCTCTGCGCCACTTTCAAATGTATAAAAACATCAATGACCACCCTATCCACTGGCAGTAACACAAAGGCAGTTGCATGTGTACCCCCAAGCAGAGTAAAGGTAAAAGGTAAAGGACCCCTGGGCGGTTAAGTCTAGTCAAAGGCAACTATGGGGTTGCAGCGCTCATCTCGCTTTCAGGCCGAGGGAGCTGGCGTTTGTCCACAGACATCTTTCCGAGTCATGTGGCCAGCATGAGTAAACTGCTTCCGGCGCAATGGAACACTGTGACAGAAACCAGAGCACATGGAAATGCTGTTTACATTCCCACCACAGCAGTACCTATTTGTACTTGCAAGCTTTCAAACTGCTAGGTTGGCAGGAGCTGGGACAGAGAAACAGGAGCTCACCCCGTCGCGGGGATTCGAACAGCCAACCTTCTGATCGGCAAACCCAAGAGGCTCAGTGGGTTAGACGAGCGGGGCTGCCACAGCCATCTTGTGGAACAGGTAATTTCAGCCAGGGTTGCATGCAATGCAAGCTGCAGCTGCCATCACTCCTTTCTTCTATTGTACAGTATCAGTTACCATTCTCTCTCTCTCTCCCAAAAAATTAATAGTCGTTTTGTGCATAGTATTTCATAGATGGTAATTGTTTTGTCTTTTGACGATTTGTAATTGTTTTACTGACGATTCGTTAATTATACTATGATTTATGCTGTATTTGTGATGTTCTATCGTCTTATTGTTTGTAAGCTGCTTTGGGATTTGTTAGGAAGAACTTCCTGACAGTAAGAGCTGTTTGACAGTGGAATTTGCTGCCAAGGAGTGTGGTGGAGTCTCCTTCTTTGGAGGTCTTTAAGCAGAGGCTTGACAACCATATGTCAGGAGTGCTCTGATGGTGTTTCCTGCTTGGCAGGGGGTTGGACTCGATGGCCCTTGTGGTCTCTTCCAACTCTATGATTCTATGATTCTATGATTTATTTGAATAAAAAGTGGCATTGAACTATAACCCATCCATCCATCACCTGTCTATTTTTCACCCTTTGTTAAAGAGCTGCACAGCTTTATTTTGAGAATTTTGGTACGAGCTGTCAAACAGATTACTTGGTCAAATGAGCGAACTTGTTTTTTTTAAAAGGTATTATCTTGCTAAAGAGCCAACAGGTGGTATGGAAACCTGCAAATAAAAGGATAGGAGTGGGAGGGGGGAAGAAATTGTGGGAAAACAGTTAATGGAAGCTATGTCAGCTATGTCTTGCCAAAATCACCGAGTTCCTGTCTTTTATCAAATCAGTATGATTAAGGCTGCCAGATTTAGTTCCAAACCCTCAAGCTGCCACTTTAAGGGCAGTTTTGCTGAGCAGCAAATGAGGAGGTGATAAAGTTGTTGTTTTCCCTCCCTGGCCAGTTGGCAGCTCTACCTATCATGGCAAAAGCTTTCATAAGAGTGCGTGACATACCCCAGAATAGAGTCAACCACAGCTTTTATGAGCCATGTAGGCAGAGAATATCCATTCCCCCTCCAATTCAATAAACACAATTGAATTTAAAAAAATATCTTACGGCATAAAATGATGTGCTTAACAGAACAACTGTTCTGGGACAGATGGCATACACGAGGATTCAAAATACAAGCCCATGTCCATTGCCACAACATTTGGCTCTTGTGAAATGTCCAGCAAATATATTCACACAAATGAGATTTTGCATACTGGATTTTCGGGCTTGCCTAAGCAACTGGCTGAAATGAGTTCTGTTAAATTAAATTCTGTTTGTTCGTTTAAGAAAAAAAATATATAATATTTCCCAACAAATAATTCACAGACATTTGGGCCCCATCTGCCCTATCCATTTAATGCAGTGTGTGTGTGTGTGTATACAAACAAACAAAAAATAAACAGACTAAAGTCATACTGTATTCAGAACTCAGACACATCAGTCACCTTCCTGCCCCTCAGCACAACCCTTTCCCCAGGGAGCTTAATTTCATCAGCACATTCAAAGCATATTTGTAGTACTGTACTTGGTTATAGCAGGAACAGATAGAAAGAGATTCCATGCATACACCTATCAGGCCTAAAAGAGCCAAACAGATTTGTTTTAGGTTCGAACTAGTCTATATTTAAATCAGTACTATACAACCTTAAACAGTCGTGGCCCTGTGATCATAATAATAATGATAAGAAGAAGAAGCAGATGACATACAAGCATTGTAATCAGGAAAATGAACACAATAATCCCCACTTCTGAATGCACCATTAGGCTCAAGGAACGAGAAGTTGCCTTGCCTTGTGCTCAAATGTTGAGCTAGTATTCCTTTTTCTTTTCTCTCCTCCCAGTCAAGCTTTCATCCCTGCATCATTCCTTGCTCCCCGGCTGGCTTCTGAATTGTCTACCTGGCTGCAACTCAGCTGGCTACCTTGACCTAAGCTCTCGTCTCTTGTTGCTTGTTGCCTCAAACAGGCTGCTTCCTTGTTTCCTAAGCCTGCCCCCCCCCTCCTGTTGACTATGTTCTCGTCTCTTGACTATGTTCTCGTGACACGTGGCAGTTATTGAATTTGGGCAGCTCAGCACAACCACTGCTCTTGAATCAACACAAGCAATGTACTGGTCACCCTGGATTCTACCGCAGAAACAGCTGCTCCCAGCTTTGCAGTGCGGATGGCAAGAGACTAAGACAGGGCAAATATCCCAGGATGTGTGGACTGTCCGCAGGGAAATCAAAAGTGTTGGCTGTTATATGTCCGGAAAAATATCCACGTGGCATTCACTCCTAATAAAACACTGGATCATTTCCATTTATTATTCTGTTTCTGTTGAGTAATTTTCAAAGAGTTTCCATCATTTGGAGGCGATATCAACTGGATTTATTCTAGGACAACTGGCTCCCTGTGACTTTAGTTACAATACCAGGCCATGTTCTTCTCTGTTATGGCTTGTTTAATAGTTGTGGGAAGATTTCCCAGAACTCTCTGAGCTACTGGCAGTCACCTTCCACAAAACTGCCCTGCTCATTCTGCAACGATTATTCCATAAATTCCCACCTTAATCCGTTGGTATTTACACCTTCCAGTTTCTTGGAATTTCTTGTTCATGAGCTCAACACTACCTGGCGAAGCAATAAATGCTTGTTCAATCTGTAACAGATGGGAATCATTTTTGAACTTATTGGACATACACTTCGCTTTCTGTATTCTTTCTTGAGAGTTTCCTCTGCCATGGATTTAAGGGGGGAATGGGCAGGCAGGGAACAGTGCCTGGGCTCCTTAGAGAACATGTTAAAATATTGCTGAGGTTTCTCCCTTAAACCAGCCTGGTGATGTTTGGGCCTACAGCACCTATCAGCCCCTGCTGGCTAGGGTTGTTGGACGTTGTACTTCTAAAAGTCTGGTAGTTGTTGTTCTCTTTGACATCTGGTGGGAAGGCGTTCCACAGGGTGGGTGCCACTACCGAGAAGGCCCTCTGCCTGGTTCCCTGTAACTTCACTTTTCACAGTGAGGGAACCACCAGAAGGCCCTTGGCACTGGACCTCAGTGTCCGGGCAGAACAATGGGGGTAGAGACGCTCCTTCAGGTATACTGGACTGAGGCCGTTTAGGGCTTTAAAGGTCAGCAGCAACACTTTGTGCTTGGAAACGTACTGGGAGCCAGTGTAGGTCTTTCAAGACCAGTGTTATATGGTCTTGGCAGCTGCTCCCAGTCACCAGTCTAGCTGCCACATTCTGGATTGGTTGTAGCTTCCGGGTCACCTTCAAAGGTAGCCCCACATACAGCGCACTGCAGTAGTCCAAGCAAGAGATAACTGTTGTTGATAAGCAGTATCCAGTGCACAGCGGAATGATGAGAAGTATGAGCCAACATGCTCTATACTACTTTATTTACAGTTCAAAGCTGGTAAGTTACAGAAAAACATTTTCCCTCTGCCGGAGCAGAGAAAGCGTCATCTCTCCTCAAAAGCACGGAGAGAATCACACAAACTGAAACTGCAAAGAAACAGTGAAAAACAGGAAACCAGTGTACGTCACATCCAGTCTCCCATTCCCGTGGGAACCCAACAGTACAGACTCTGTGGAATGTAAACAACCTGTCTCGTGACAAGCACTTCGCTGCACAGAGAAGAAAGCAGAAACCAACATCCTCCCCCTTTCTGTGAACATCTCTGGGCAGCGTGTTCGTACAATATCAGTACAAACCCAACTTCTGCACATAGGTACAGTGTTGATCCCTTGATACAATCTTGGACAATACATCAGCAGGAATTTCATTACCTGGCATATAGGACACCGTTACGAGTCCCTTCTGAATACGTTCCCTAGCATGTTGCAACTTCAATTGCAAGTGCTTCGTGCTTTGCTTACAACCTTCAGAATTCAGCAAAGCCAAACATGCTTTGTTGTCCTGGTAAACCTGGATTGGACATTTGACAGGAATTTTCATGTCTTTGCACAATTGTAACAACCATTCACAATCTTTAAGTGAATAAGACAGTGCATTCAGTTCAGCTTCACAAGTACTTAAGCTAACTGTTGTTTGCTTCTTGCATGACCAATCAAATAGACCCTGATTGTACTTATAGCAAACTCCAGACGTACTTTTCCTGTCTGTAGTGTCACTTCCAAAACTTGCATCTGCAAATATCTCAAGACCACCAGACTTCTGATTGTTAAATCTCAGTCTGTAATGCATAGTGCCTTTCAAATACCGCGCTATGCGTTTCAGAGCTTTCCAATCCTTAACAGTAGGATTGTTGACTTGTCTGCTTAGCAAATTACAGCTAACAGCAATGTCTGGTCTTGAACATCTGGCAATGAAGTTTAGCTTGCCTAGCACACTTCTGTACAGTGTAGTGTCCGAAAATGCTTCTTCAGTGTCATCTACCTGATAACCTGTTATCATCGGTGTGTCTACAGGGTTAGCATCCATCAGGTTTAGTTTGCTTAACACATCAGCAATTTTCCGTGACTGGTGTACTAGAATGTTACCATCTTGATCTCTCTCTATTTCCAGAGATAGGTAGTTGTTTACCTCACCAAGATCTTTCATGTCAAAGTGCTCTTTCAGTTGAGCTAGGGTGTTATTGTACATTGTGACATCTTTCCAAAAGAATAAAAGATCATCAACATAAAACAAACAATACAGTTTCTTTTGCCCCTCCTCTTTGACAAATACACATGGATCAGATTTCCCTTGCTTAAAACCTAGAGAAAACAATACTTCAGTGAGTTTTGTGTGCCAACACCGTGCACTTTGTTTGAGACCATAAAGGGATTTTTTCAGAGCACAAACAAATCCCTGTTTTACCTGTACGCCATCAGGTGGAAGCATATAAAGTGATTCACCTAGAGATCCGTACAGAAAAGCTGTATTTACATCATGGTGACTAATGTGTAGATTCTCCTCTGCAGCTAGCTTGAGCATAAGCCTAATGCTCTCATACCTCACTGTGGGTGAGTAGGTCTCGTGATAGTCTTCACCTGGTACCTGAGCAAATCCTCTGGCTACCAATCTGGCTTTGTGTCTGACTATCTTGCCATTTTGATCAGTCTTCGCTTTGAAGACCCATTTGCTTCCAAGCAATTTCATTCCTGGAACTACTGGAACAAGTTCCCATGTTTTGTTCCTTTCCAAGGAATCAAGCTCAGCCTTCATGGCATTTAACCATGGCTCAGCTTCCTTTGAATCCAAATCCTGGATTTCTTGGAAACTTGAAGGTTCAAAAACCTTCTTGGAGCTTTTAACAGCTGTTACTGCAATCTTAGCAAACTCATCAGCAAATCTCTTTGGAGGTCTGCCTTTTGTGGCTCTCTGTGACCTACGAATTAGCCTTAGGTCTTCAACACTCTCCTCTTCCTTCTTAGGAGAAAAGTGACCTATTGTGAACAATGGTTCCTCCAATTCCTGATCAGAGCTTTCAGAGGGTCGCATAGAGGCTTTCGCACTCTTGAAATCCTCTGAATCATCTGATTCAGTTTCAGACTCAGAATCAGAACTTTCATCAGTGGGTGTGGGTTGTTGCGGCTGCTTTTGCTGTTGACTATCCTCAGTCTCATCACTGTCATCAGGATAACATTGGAAAATTCCCACATTCTCCCCCCACTTGGCATTGTACTCAACACTTCTTGTTAGCTTAATCTCCTTAGACTCAGTCATCATTATTCTGTAAGACCCTTTCTGATAACCTAGAAAGATACCATGCAATCCACGCTTGTCTAACTTGGAGTTTTGTGGTGAGTGAACCCACATGTCCGTACCAAAAATTTTCATGTGTTTGATGTATGGCTTCTTGCCAAACATCTTCTCATAGGGGGTACAACCAATCGCTGAAGATAACCTGCGATTATAACTGTAAGTGAAACATGAGAGAGCTTCGGCCCAATAACTCTCTGGAAGATTTGCATCATGCAGCAAGGTTTTTAACCCTTGAAGCAATGTTTGATTTGCTCGTTCCGCAAGTCCATTCTGCCATGGCGAGCGAGGACTAGACAAATCGTGTTGAATTCCTTTCTCAGCCAGAAAAGCTTCAAACTGCTGAGAAGTGAACTCTCCCCCCCGGTCGGTGAAAAGAATCTTAATCTTCTTACCATGCACATTTCCCAACCAAGCACAGAATTCCTTGAACCTAGGAAAAGCCTCTGATTTCTGCTTGAGATTGTACACATAAATATATCTGGAAAATGCATCAATGAGAACCATGAAGTACCTATTTCCACCCAAAGAGGGCGCTAGTGGTCCAACCAAATCAGCATGAACAATTTGGTATGGTTCTGTAGCTTGCCTACTAGACACCTTACCTTTCGCAGCCATTTTCACCTTGTTTGCTGCGCATGCCTTGCACTTCATGTGGTACCTGCAGGGTTTAATAGTCATACCTTCAACCAAGGCAGGCATTTTAGATACTGCCTCAAAATGCAAATGACCAAATTTCCTGTGAAAATCGTGAATACATTCTACATGCAAACTTTTGTTAGAACCTGCAATGCAACAAGTGTCATCCTGCACAACATCATCATAATACAAAACAAACAAACGATCAACAAATTCAGCATACAATTGATAATCATTTTTCTTGGTGATGATGCATCTATTGTTTTTAAAGGAAACGTCTATTTTCCGCTCCATCAGCTGTCCAACGCTAAGCAGATTATGTTTCGCGTCCGGCACATAAAGAACATCCTGTATCGATAAGTCCAAACTGTGAAGAACAACAGTTCCGTAGCCTTTACTGGGAATGGTGTGGTCATCTGCCTGGTGAATTGCACCTTCCTGCGGTGTAAAAGACACGAACAGTCGCTTATCGTTGCACATGTGATGCGTTGCAGCTGAATCAACAACGAAGAAAGATCTAGACTTCTTCTGGACCTCTGCAACCTCTGCAACCTTTGTAACCTTTGGAGCGTAGCGTGAGACCATTGCCTTGTGCTGCGTTGTCCTGGACACCGGACCTTTGCCTTTGCTCTGGCCTTTTCCACGCGATGAGCTTCCGCTGCGCTGCTCTGTCTTGGCCCTGGGATATTTGCAATCCCTCTTCATATGGCCTAGACGTCCACACGAGTAGCATTTCACTGCCTTCAAAGCTTTGGCGCCATCTGGTGGTTCCACTGCACTATGGGATGATGACTGTGAAGTCTCCCCATTTCCCATGCAGCCAGCACCCCGCCGATCTGCTCCATTCTGAATCATGGCAGTATCACAAGCTACTGTGAGTTGAGCATTTGGCTGATCAGTGGTATCAAATTCCCCACTTGCCTCATCCAGCCTTCTGCAGCTAGCCATCATGACTCTGGCATTTGCCTCCTGCATCATCTATGCTGCTTTAAATCAAGCTGCTGTATACATGCTGCTTCTGTGTACAGCTGCTTCAATCCAAAGGCAATCTCAAAACAGCCTCTGCCTTTGAGCCTGCGCCTTTCTGTATGCTACGTTGCTTATCTGCAGCTGTTTCAAACTGCATTCCAAAAGCAAGTTCAAAAGTGAAAGTCCCCAAGTGCTTTCTCTATGCTGTGCTAAATTCTTGCTGCGTCATAGAGCTGCAGCTGCACTTTACTTTCGTTTTCCCCCAGCATAGTGTCCCTTTGAGCCATTTGCCTGTGCCGCGGCAAAACCGGCTATAACTAGAGCATGCACCACTCTGGCGAAACAGTCTGCAGTCCTGGCTGAGGGTCTCAGCCTGCGTACCAGATGGAGCTGATAAACAGCTGCCCTCGACACAGAATTGACCTGCGCCTCCATGGACAGCTGTGAGTCTAGAATGACTCCCAGGATGCGCACCTAGTTCTTCAGGGGCATAGTTACCCCATTCAGGACCAGGGAGTCCTCCATACCCGCCCGTCTCCTGTCCCCCCAAAACTGTACTTCTGTCTTGTCAGGATTCAACCTCAGGTTGAATCAGGGTACCAAGTCAGTGAAGGCTGCTATATTCCTTATGCTGTGAATTGTGGAGGAGGCAAGAAATCATCCAGATCTATTTTGGCTGGGGTGGGGAACAAATGTTGGGACCTATTGCCCCTCCCTCAAAGCCCAACACTGCTGATACTAGCCTCCTCACTTATTTGTACTTTAATGGCTCTGTGCTCCTACAGAGAAGTGCCACCCCATTCTCTTGTAACTTGGACCTGTGAACCATACAGTTGTTGAAAGGTGGGGCAGAAGCAGCCTGAATCCAGACCTCTTAACACTGCATGGATCTCAGATGGGTTTTGCCTCTCTTCCCATTATCACCAGTTATCTTCTCCCCAAAACTTTTCTGGCTTTCCTTCAGTTTCACAGACTCAGATACTCATCCTGTCATGGACTTGAGACCTTTCACATAGATTGCATGTGCTCTTCTACAGACAGAAGGTCGTTGACACTCAGACAGTGATTTTGTGATAAGAGGGACTCACATTTCCTTCTGTGAAATGTTTGAGGAAGCCATCATAAAATTAGTCTAGCAAATGTCCAAGAACATTCTGTCCTGTTTCTTCCTGCACATGTCATGGCTGCAGGAATTCTGATCTAAATTCCTTGCTGGGTGCTCTGAGACACCAAGGATCTCTTTAGATTCAATTTAAATTCATCTCCTCTCTTGCCTTCAAGCAGCCAACCAATGTTCTGTTTCATCCACCACCATCCCTTTCCAGAGGAATCTGTCTTGCCTGTGATATGTTCATAATTCAGGGGACAAGGCAACTCCTGTCAGTCACAGTGCCCTTTAGAGAAAACAAACCAGTCAACATGATGGACCATAATGGCAAACTCTGAAACCCTCACAGAATTCACTTAAGACTTTTCCTTCTTAATTGTATTTGTCTGTATACCTGGCCTTTCAGAGGGGCTTGCTGGTCCAAGATTTGGACTCAAGGGCACTGTTCAATAAACTGAGCCTTTGGGATCTGAAGGAGAGTTATTATTACCATTTAAAAAGTACCAGTTGCACACCGGTTGGCAACTCCAGCTTTATACGTTTCCGAGCACAATTCAAAGTGTTGGTGCTGACCTTTAAAGCCCTAAACGGCCTCAGCCCAATATACCTGAAGGAGTGTCTCCATTCCATCATTTTACCTGGACACTGAGGTCCAGCGCCGAGGGCCTTCTGGGGGTTCCCTCACTGCGAGAAGCCATGTTACAGGGAACCAGGCAGAAGGCCCTCTCGGTAGTGGCATCCGCCCTGTGGAATGCCCTCCCACCAGATGTCAAAGAGAACAACCACCACCAGACTTTTAGAAGACATCTGAAGGCAGCCCTGTTTAGGGAAGCTTTTAATGTTTTGGTGGATTACTGTATTTTAGTATTTTGTTGGAAGCTGCCCAGAGTGGCTGGGGAAGCCCAGCCAGATGGGCAGGGTATAAATAAATTATTATTATTATTATTATTATTATTATTATTATTATTATTATTATTAACTTGGTAAAAGCAGCACAGCACAGTTGGGTTTCAGAGTTGAGTGGCAGAGGCAGCAGCCAACAGAGCCCTTCAGCTAGGGAATTTATGAAGTAACCAAGGCAAAAAAAGGCAAGTCCATAGTCCAAGGAAGCCTATGATCTATATTTTGACTTCAGGGCAAACAATAATGGAGAATAGGGAAGGTGAGGGACGACAGAGAGGAGGGTGGTGGGGGGAGGGAACAAAGGCAAGAAAAAATAAAAAGTGAGAAAATGCAGTCATATTGAACATAAGAAGTTAGCTCATTGGCCCATCTCCTTCAATTGCAAATGACTCTCTAAGGCATGGGTAGGCAAACTAAGGCCTAGAGACTGGATCCGGCCCAATTGCCTTCTAAATCCAGCCTGCGAACGGTCTGGGAATCAGCATGTTTTGACATGAGTGGAATGCATCTCTGAGTTATTTGTGGGGCAGAGGAATTTGTTCATTTCCCCCCAAAAAATATAGTCCGGCCCCCCACAAGGTCTGAGGGCCAGTGGACTGGCCCCCTGCTGAAAAAGGTTGCTGACCCCTGCTCTAATGTCTCAGGCAAATGATCCTTTTGGGGAAGGACCAAAGTTCAGTGGTAGAGCCCTTGTTTATCCACTTCTCTCACCCTCTTTCTGCGGTTCCTTAAATTTATTTTTAATACCTTCTGCATATCCAAATTAACTTAATCTGCTCATTTATTCATCTACTTTAAATATATACTCATTATAAAACTGCAGGTTATTACAATAATCCTGCCATTGTTCTTATCTGTTTACAATTTATCTGTAAATATTCAACAAACTGTTTCCATTCTTTTATAAATGTTTGTTGTCTTGATTTCTTATTCTTCCAGTCAGTATCGCCATTTCTCCATATTCCATAAGTCTTTGTATCCATTCTTCCTTTACAGGGATTTCTGCTTCTTTCCATTTTGGGGCAAGTAACATTCTTGGGACACAATTTTTCACGGCCCTCTTAGCAGCTATGGTGGCTCATTCACCAGAAGTAATGTATCGAGTGTGAATTCTGAAAATGTATTCAGTCATACCTTGGTTTACAGCCGCTTCAGGTTGCATCTTTTCGGGTTGTGGACCACCGAAACCCGGATGTACCAGAACGGGTTACTTCTGGATTTCGGCGCTCGCGCATGTGCAAAAGTACCGAAATGCAACCCGTGTGTGCGCAGTCGCAGGGTACAAATGCTGCATGTTGCAAACGTACATCCCACACAGATCATGTTCGCAACCCAAGTGTCCACTGTACTTGATACTGACCAAACTAAGCCTCCTGGTGTATATTTTGTAGGCAGAAACTTCTTGCACGTGGGTGGGAGGTGAGGGGCAAGTGAGTGGGTGGGGTAAGGAGAGGCCTGCACCCAGCTCCATGCAGCAGAGGAAGCTGGGGGTGGGGGGGTGGAGGGGCGGGCCCCCAATATTTTGTTCAAGTTGGCGCCTATGTTGGCCAGTGAACAGGCTGACCTCAAGCCTTGGCAGAGAGGAAGCACGTTCTGTATGCAGAATCTAGAATGGAATACAGAGCCTGGACTGAAAGTAACCACAGCAAAGGAATTGTGACCGAGCTTTATTCTTTTTCAGATGTCCCAGCCAAAGGAGGGGGGGTTAAAAAAAACCCACAATCAAGATTTAAGGTACACGAATACAGAATTAGAATTTTGTGGGGATCTGTGGTCGAGGGAAGATGCTTATCTCTGTGGCATTAAGCAGCAGCGAGGGAAAGCAGTTAGCTGTGAAAAGGTTTTTAAGCTGAGTGCTTACATTGGCCAGGCTTGGCTATAATTTGGAAAAGTGCACCTAGAGCCAGTAATGTAATTACAAATAAAGGGAAAGCTTGATTGTTTTTCCATGCATGAAACATTAAGAAAATTAAGGCATTTCCCTCCAGTCGAAAT
The DNA here is from genome assembly GCF_964234715.1 of Podarcis melisellensis. Classification (NCBI taxonomy): domain Eukaryota; kingdom Metazoa; phylum Chordata; class Lepidosauria; order Squamata; family Lacertidae; genus Podarcis; species Podarcis melisellensis. Next base: position 17,248,359 of record NC_138530.1, on the reverse strand, counting down.
ATTGACTGTAATTATAGATAGCAGGCAGCCTGAGCCGCTATAAAATATTGAAAGTGCTTTTTTTCCTATCGCCACCAACTATAGTTTATTATTTAGGCCTTGTACAAAGGCTGCAATTTAATGAAGTGCAGTTTCATTGAACAATGGGAAAGAGACCATCACAGCATTGCATTGTCGCCTTTTCCATCATTAGCATGAAACCACTTCCCAGAACAATGGGAGCAGGTTTAAACTTGCTTTATTGTACTTCTGTAATGTTAATTTGCCCTGAGCTGCTGTACCACCATGTAATCTCTCCTTGGAAAAGAGAAAGGTTAAAATTAAGAACCTGAAAAGGAGCTATAACTGCCCAAGGAGAATTTGCTTTCACGGCACATGGAAACAATTTGTCAACATGGAGCGGGACGGCACTAGGCCTGCAAAATAGCTTTAAACAGGAAACGTGCAGGATCTCCTGCAACGATTTTTAAAACCGTATATATTACTAGATTTTTAAATTATATATATATATATATATAATTTAATATATATACCTAATGACCCACCTAAGTGGTACTCAGGATATCACTCAAGAAATCACTCAAGATATCCCTCAAGTAATTAAGGAACAAAAGAAGAAAAGGCACACTAGCCTGGGAACTTCCTCTCTGCCCAGAACATTGGAGGCTATACACCACACCCCCTCAACAGTATTTATAGGAACTCAAACACTGAGATCCTGCTCTGTTCCAGTAACAAGAAGCCGAAAGCACCAGCCTGAAGATGACGAGTGAGACCTCGTCGAAACGTCGCCTAGACACCCCAACTTTTACACGGGAAGACACCCGAGGACACCAAAACCTGCATATATATATATATATATATATATGACCTGAAAATAGATGGACTTCAGATAATATTCTGGAAAAGTGGGTTAAAGCCTTGTCAAGATGCCATGCTTGTCCACATTTTTTAAAAAAACATTTTTTTCTCCCCTTGCTGCTTCTGAACCAACCCAGACCCTGCAATCATCATCTGAGGCCCTTCTTCATGTCTTCTTGATTCTTCTTCTTCGGCGATCACTCGTAGCTGAGTAAGATTGTCTTCCATAAACACAGTTTTAACAATGAGTCCCTAAGTGACTGTGGAGGCCAATTCTGGATCCGCACATCCTTCCACAGTGGGGACATGGGTTTCCAAGTGGGAGTTGAGCCTTCCACAGTGGGGACATGGGTTTCCAAGTGGGAGTTGAGCATGGTGAGGGTTTGCCAAGTGCAGTGGCATAGCGTGGGGGGTGCAGGGGGGGCCGGCCGCACCGGGCGCAACATCTGGGGGTTAGGGAAATCCACGGGTTAGGGGGCGCAAATCCACGGGTTAGGGGGCGCAAATCCATGGGTTAGGGGGCGCAAATTACTTGCCTTGCCCCGGGTGCTGATAACCCACGCTACGCCACTGGCCAAGTGTGCCTTCTTCCTAGCACGTTTCTCCCTTGCGTCCTGAGTTCAAGTGTCTTCAAAGCCCATGACACTTTCGGTAAAGGCTGTTCTCCAGTTGGAGCGCTTGCAGGCCGGTGTTTCCCAGTTGTCGGTGTTTATACTACATTTTTTAAGATTTGCCTTGAGAGTCTTTAAACCTCTTTTGTTGACCACCAGCATTACGCTTTCCATTTTTAAGTTCGGAATAGAGTAGTTGCTTTGGAAGATGATCATCAGGCATCCGCACAACATGACCGTCCAACGAAGTTGTTGTTGAAGAATCCTTGCTTCAACACTAGTGATCCTTGCTTCTGCCAGTACACTGGCATTAGTTCGCCTGTCTTCCCAAGTGATATGTAAAAATTATGGGAGACACCGCCTCCATGAGAGGTCCAGAGTGTGCATACCGTCCAAGTGCCCTGATTTCCCAGGGACAGTTCCGGAATTATGAAAACCATCCGGGCTTCTGATTTGATCCTGGAATGTTCCCTTTTCTCTTGCCAGTGCTGCTGCTGCCACCAAGCATAGGGCGGAGGATAAGTTGGTGCCTGTCCTGAGTGGCAGCTGAAAGGGAGCATCCCGTTGCTTCTCCTTGACCTCTCTATGGCTGCTCCTTCCTTGGGCAGCTCGTAACAACTGCTGGAGAGCAGGCGAGGAGGAGGACAGGCTGCCAACTTAGATCTCTAACTACCTACCACTGACTTCATCACTGCACTGCAATTTAGATGTTGCAACAGTTCTCTAGCAAGTCTTGTAGGAATGTCATGCTCACTCTTACATTTGATTTCACAGTGTCTGTGAGAGCATTGAGTTTCTTCGCAGGCTAACCTTCAAACACTGCAACTATCATACATTAACAAATGATTCGAGAAATTGTATCTGGTTAAAGAAACTGTTAGGATTCTTGCTCTGTGTTTGCAGTCATGGGATTGTTGTCTATCACATGACGGTGTATGTTTTCATTCTGCAGTGTGGGAAGTGATGGAGAAAGGATGTTTTGTGTTACTGTGTTCCAGAATGTAGGACTGTTGTCCTTTATTTCTCTCTCTTTGCTGTCTGATGAGAAAGAGGAAGGAGCTAAGGCAGCATGCTCTGAGTGTATTATATGTAAATAAAAGTAGATTAGCCAAAATGCTGTGCTACTGAGTTCTGTTATGCAAACTGCATAATACTCTGCGGATCCCTATGTGCTGATGCTTCTTGGTATCAGTCGCTGTGATGTTCGGGCTGAAGAAAGCTTTTGAAGCTCCCGAACGATCAACCAGGAGGGAGAGAACATGCCAATCAGGCATGTGTCTCTGCCAGGGGCCTACACGAGAGTAGGACAATCCGAACAGAACCAAGTTTAATTAGAGGGTTACAAATCATTGTGCTAGCACATGGACTAAGCTTCCAGGTTCTGCATCAAATGGCAAGACAGCAGCAAACAGAACTTAGTAAGTAGTACATCACCATCTGTTGGTTGGAGGTACCAAATGCCTAATCGTGAACCTGGAGATGCACTCGGATGACAGGTTCTTGCAAAGTTGATGCATTCAGAATATTCAGGTGTAGCAGAAGAAGGCAGCAGTACATTCTGAATTTTAAAATGCACTTTAAGACTGAAGGATATAAATTATGCCCTCACCGGGAATGTTAAGAATACATTAACATGAAGCTGGACGAAAGAGCCAACTGTATCTAAAGAGATAATAATTTATACAAAAGTGACTCTGAGATGGCAATATGCTATGTGAGCAAAATGGCTTGCAGTCTTTTATATACTTCTGTGTCTTTTTTTAAAACATGCAAATTGGTCATGGTAACCCCTATCTCTCACCAGCACCAAAAAAGGGAGAGAAATACACAGGTGGTGGTGGGGTTTGCTTGGGTTTGTTTTTGTTAACAAAGCATGCAGAAATATGAGTTCTTTGTTTCTTTTTTGAGATTGTATTGTATGTTTAAGGAAAGGCTTGCAAGAATAAAGTAAAATTCTTTAATACAATAAACCAGTGCTTTACTGTATAAATGTAGCCACTATAACTTATGACCGCATTTTATTTCCTTCCACTGGAGGAAGGACTTTCCTTTTCATCGCTCATGTAACGTAACTGCCAGAAAATGCTTGTAGACTTCAATGTAAGATTATGCATTGAAATGAACGAATTGAAGCAATCTAGTAAATAGCAAAGGGGCAGTTGTTTGGGTATAAGGCTGCATACAGATCAGGGCCAATGTGGTGTAGTGTTTAAGATCAGTAGATTTGTAATCTGGTGAACTGGGTTCGCGTTTCCGCTCCTCCACATGCAGCTGCTGGGTGACCTTGGGCCAGTCACATTTCTCTGAAGTCTCTCAGCCCCACTCACCTCACAGAGTGTTTGTTGTGGGGGAGGAAGGGAAGGAGAATGTTAGCCACTTTGAGACTCCTTTGGGTAGTGATAAAGCAGGATATCAAATCCAAACTCTTCTTCTTCTTCTCTTCTTCTATATGTGAAGCACCCACCCCAAGAGTCCTGAGAACTGCAGTTTACCCCTCACAGAGCTACAATTCCCAGCACCCGTAACAAGCTACAGTTCCCAGGATTCTAGAGTGGGATGTGCTTTAAATGTATCACGCGTACACAGGATGGGCGATAGAAGCGATGGCACTGGCTTTGCAGGAAGAATGCAGTGCTGGTGAGGTTAGAGTGAAGAAGAGCTATTGGGAATAGTACAATGGTTTAGGGAAGGGCATCCACAATTTTTTAGCTGGACTTGGTGACTAGATAAAACTCTGTGGTCAATAAGATCCTGTACTGCCCTGAAGGGGCGTGTCCATGTCCCTGAAGCCCACACATCATCTCTGAAAGATGGGAAGGGAACATGGCGAGCAGAAATAGCAACCCCTGGTTCAGGTGTGGATTTGAGGTCGTGAATAAGAATAGACTTTGAGGGTGTGAATGTGAGCATCCAAGACCCCAGGCAGAAGGGACCAAGTACTGAGGCAGACACTAGTTCTCCATGCACTGAACTACTAGGACAATTGGTCAGAGGCTGGAATAGCAGGTCTTTCAACAACACAAGCAGAAACTTCAGTATTGACAGAACCATTTCCCCTAGTACTATAGTCAATTGCTGGGGGGGGGGGGGGTTGCTGCTTGCTCTTCACTGTTTATATCTGCTTTTCTTCAGGCACCAAGTGATGTCTCTGGGCCCTTCCAAGGTTTGGGTGACTCCCAACTTAAGAGGAAGAAGACGGAAGTGGAAGCATGAGTAAATAAAGGAAGAATGTGCACCTGTTTTAACTGACCTGTAGTTGAGGCCTGGTTTCAGACTTGGGACTCAGCTATACAGCTGCAAATAATGATGTTTTAAGTGCATTATACTAACATGACACTAGATGGTGCTAGTGAGCTAATGGCAGATTCCATATATTTTAAAAAACTTTTTAAAAAGCATTTTCACAGCGTTTTTTAAAAAAATATGTGTGTAGATTCAGCTTTAGTTATGGTAGCACATGGAAACTGTGGGACTGTGCCAAAGGCTTTATGAAAAATGTCCGGTTTTGAGGAGGGATTTGAAGGAGGCGAGAGAGGTGGTAGCATATGCAGAGATGTTCCTGGAAATAGCTGAAGCATTAAGGCAGAGCTCTTTGATGGAGCAGGAAACATTGGAACAGCAGGCGAGGGTGAAGCTGGAAGAATGAAGGTCATAGGTGGAGAGGTCATTGGATTTAAGGGTGGAGAGATGAGAGAGGCAAGGCCAAGGAGGGCTTTGGCAGTGAAGGTAAGGCTACACCCAAGAGAGAGCTCATACTAATACGTTTCCAGCTGCCCATTCTTTTTTCAGTTGCCACAGTCAATGACATGAATTAACCAATGCCAATTTGCAGGGTGGATGATTTAAAAATGAATGATGAAAGATAAATGAGCTGAACAAATCATTAACAGAAAACAGCACAATAGTAGATTTATAGGTGAAGCACTTAACTTGTGCAGAACAAAAAGAAATAAAGAAAAAGAAATGGTTAGCAGTTCCCAAGTTTTGTATATGTAGATGCAAAAGCTTTTGGTTATACAGTAAGCCCGCAATTTATGCTCATTTAACTTGTGTGCATTCCACTTTACACATGTGACAAAAAAAATAACACAGATTTAGAAGGGGTGGGGTTATCGGAAAAATGACTTCAGCAATGGCACCCGCTGTTGAACCCCATAGGGTTTGACTAGACGTGATTTTAGCTTTAGGTGTGATCCTTGAAATGTATCCATTGTTGACACCCATCTGTCTCAAGAGACAATGGAGTACAACTTTAGGGGTGAAGTCAAACTGCTGCATTAGTAGTGCCAAGGTGACCTCTCTGGGATGGAAACCTGGACAGTGTGTGTGAAGGTCCTGGGCTGCTCTGACCACAAAACCCCTCTCTCAGCCTTGCTGATGTAGTCCAAAGGAAAGCAGAGCAATACGTTTGGCATCAGCTTGGCTGCAGGAGTTGCCCAAAGGAGGCATACAAGGCACCGTCCAACCATCTTAGGGACTCTACTCTGGAGTAGGGTTTACTCCCAAGCCTTTCCTTCTCCTAGCCATTACTGTACATAATTAAATTGCACTCTTCTAAAGGCCATTGTCCAGAGCAATGCTGGAGCATTTTAAGTTTGAGCATGAGGAACTAACACTAAGTAATTTCTGGGTTCTAAAAGCTGAAATTACTCTTCCTCCCTTGTCGTTTATTTACACCTGATCATGTGGTGGTATAGACCTATTTGTAGCCCTCCAGGTGCTGTTGAATTACAACCTTTATTAGCCCCAACTAGCATGGCTTATGGTCATGGGTGATGGGAGGTGTTGTCCAAAACTTCTGGTGGGTACCATGTTGAGAAGGCTGATACTGGCATTTGAACTGAGTTATCTGATGGGATGGGGACGCAGGTGGCGCTGTGGGTTAAAGCCTCAGCGCCTAGGACTTGCCGATTGAAAGGTCGGCGGTTCGAATCCCTGCTGCGGGGTGCGCTCCCGCTGCTCGGTCCCAGCGCCTGCCAACCTAGCAGTTCGAAAGCACCCCCGGGTGCAAGTAGATAAATAGGGACCGCTTACCAGCGGGAAGGTAAACGGCGTTTCCGTGTGCAGCTCTGGCTCGCCAGATGCAGCTTTGTCACGCTGGCCACGTGACCCGGAAGTGTCTCCGGACAGCGCTGGCCCCTGGCCTCTTGAGTGAGATGGGCGCACAACCCCAGAGTCTGTCAAGACTGGCCCGTACGGGCAGGGGTACCTTTACCTTTACCTTTATCTGATGGGATGGGACGCGGGTGGCGCTGTGGGTTAAACCACAGAGCCTAGGACTTGCCGATCAGAAGGTCGGTGGACGGGGTGAGCTCCCATTGCTCGGTCTATGCTCCTGCCAACCTAGCAATTCAAAAGCACGTCAAAGTGCAAGTAGATAAATAGGTACCACTCCGGCGTGAAGGTAAACGGTGTTTCTGGTTCTCCAGAAGCGGCTTAGTCATGCTGGCCACATGACCCGGAAGCTGTACGCTGGCTCCCTCGGCCAATAAAGCGAGATGAGCGCCACAACCCCAGAGTCGGCCACGACCGGACCTAATGGTCAGGGGTCCCTTGTCTGATGGGGTAGCGCTCACATTTGGTGGTAATGTGTTTCTGAATACCAGGGGAGGAGAGTGCCCTTGTGCTCAGTTCCTGCTTGAGGGACATCAACAGGTATCCAGTTGGCCACTGTGAGAACAGGATGCTAGACTAGATGGTTCATATATGTGACTCCCCCACTTTTTCTTTTCTTTTTTTTTGGCAAGGGAATTTCCTTTCTCTCCCTTTCTCTCTTTGGCAAACACAGCCCATCCTTCTCTTTTGCCCTGCCCTGCCTGGTTCATCCATTCCCTTGAATAGGATGAGAATGAGCTTCTGCTAGTCACGCCAACTTTCTGTTAGAATTCTACTTGCTTTAAGGAATTGCAGCCATTATTCTTTGTGCTGTAGGAATCTTGTGAAGGCAAGCGTTGCAAGCATCACCTAATGATGAATGGATTTGGCAGCAGAATGAATGGGCTGTTGAAGGAGGGCCTAGAATCTCCTTCCATTGAGGTTTTCAAAGAAAGAGCGGACAAGAGCTGAGCTGAATATTTGTGGGGCGAGCTTTAAGGTCTCCACAGCTCCCTCTTACCAAGTGTTCTCCTGGCGTATTCCTTTGGGGCTCATTGGGGACTCAACACAGTTAGTCTGTCTTTTTAGACAGACATGTGAGCCTGTAGCCAGCATGGTCAATGGTCAAGGGTGGCAGGAGTTGAAGACAACAACCAGAGCACTTCTTTGCAGCAAGAAGAACATTGCCTTCTGATGAAGAATCCCTAACTGTACTGACATCATAGCCATGGTAGGAACATTCTGCATAGGACAGCTGCTACTCAGCTCCATGCTGCATTTATTTGATTAGATTGTTTCCAATGTTCTTGAAAGAGTACATTCTCCTCTGCCACTAATCTTCTTTTAGCAACATTAACAACCTGAAAGCTCTGATGATATTTGCATCCTCCAGCTCAAAGCATCCCATATGTATATGGATTAGATTTTCAGACCTTTTGAATGCCTCCCAGTTTCCCCTCTTTTTATATCAGTGGTCAGTCATCTTGCTAAAGCTTTCAAATAAAGTAGCATCTCATCGGAGGGGCCATGTAGATGTGCTGCAGAAGACGCTTTGCTCAGAAAGACACCCAGATTCAATCCCTAGTATCTGCACCTGGCACAAACCTAGATGAAATATACTCGGAGTTGAGAGTGGATTTCATGCTCTTTATTCAGCTCATAGTGGTGAGGAGGAATGGAAGTTCCCCCGAAATGTCTGCTTTATATATAAATTATTTACACAATGGGCCCCACATGATTGGCTAATTCTGGGATTCACCTGTAGGCCAATCAGGTTGCAGATTCATTTCCATCTGGAACTGGATTGAGTGGCTCCTATGGACCAATCAGACTGCTGCATTCTGGGTCCTATTGTTCTAGGACCAATCAGACTGCTGCATTCTGAATCCTATTGTTCTAGGACCAATCAGACTGCTGCCTTTTGGATCCTATTCAACTCAGTACATAACACTAGACTATAGAGATGAGGAACCTGTGATTCTCTAGCTATTGCTGGACTACAAATCCCATCATCCCAAATCATTGCCATGCTGGCTGGGAATGATGGAAGTGGAGTCCAGCAACCGCTGGTTATCCATTCCTGTCCTAGGCCATTGACAGGAGGGTCACCTGTCATGGATGCTTTACCTGAGATTCTTGCATTGCGGGGGCTTGGACTTGAAGACCCCAGTCCCTTCCAACTCTACAATTCCACAATTTGTTGGAAGCCTAACTAAAATAACTTTTTGCGTTGGTGTACGCCACAATCAGTGAGTCAACCTGTAAGACCATTTCCCCCCATAGCTGAAGACAATAGCGCTCCTTCTAACAGCAAGCGCAGGTGGCAAGTGCCGATAGGACTGTGGCCAAAAAAATAAGCCCCTAAGCAACAAGAGGGAGGTATCAGCACGCTCTCTCGGGTAATCCAAATTGTTTGCAAAAGTACAAGCCAAACAAAGGAGACAAAGCATGGCCCACAAGGCTAGTGAGGACTGAGGAGCTATGGAATGTTAATCATCAGTTGGAAAACTGAAAGGAAACTGGAGAAGAGAGAGGAAGGAATGAGAAGGGAAACAGACTGGCAGGCAGAAACCTTGAACAGGAACAATCCTGTCTAGGAGGGCACGCTGCAACATTTTGTTGCAGGTCCCAGTTGTACATAATACAAATTATTATATATATATATATTGAATTTTATTTATTTATTTAAGTTCTTATGTTACATTGGTAAACATTATCATATTACATCACAAGGCTTATTATACTATAATTTTCAACATGTATACAAAGTTTATATAGTAAAAGAAAAAGAAGAAGAAAAAAACAAAGGCAAAAAACTATTCCAAAATCATATATATACCAACACTTTGGACTTCCTGTCTATCCCATTGTATATTCCTTTTTTTTCAAATGAATGTACTCTTAGTACATAATACAAATTAAGTTGATAATTTACAGTCCATTTGGTTTACAGGCTTACAGGAGGCAGCGAAGGCCACCAAGTTAGATGGCTTTAAAAGAGTACAGTGGTACCTCAGGTTAAGTACTTACCTCGTTCTGGAGGTCCGTGCTTAACCTGAAACTGTTCTTAACCTGAAGCACCACTTTAGCTAATGGGGCCTCCTGCTGCTGCCGCACCGCCGGAGCCCGATTTCTGTTCTCATCCTGAAGCCAAGTTCTTAACCTGAAGCACTATTTCTGGGTTAGCGGAGTCTGTAACCTGAAGCGTATGTAACCTGAGGTACCACTGTACTGGGTGAATCCACAGAGGAGAAAGTGATCAGTGGCTACACTAGCCATGAGAACTATGCTCTGCCTACACGGTTGGCAGCAGCAGTGCTTCTGAATTCCAGTTTCTGGAAGTCACAGGAGAGGAGAACATTCTTGTTCTCAGGTCCTGCTTGCAGGTTTCCCACTTGGTTGGCCGCTGTGAGAATAGGATGCAGGACTAGATGGGCCACCGGCCTCATCCTGCAGGCCCTCCTTACGTTCTTACTATGGGTCTAACCTGGAGGGGTTGCCAAACGCGCCTAACAGCAGTCTGTGTCCACGCCTGCTTGAGAGTCACAACAGCCAGCTCAGATTCAGCTCCTTGTGTTTTCCAGAGGCGAACCCTCCGCCCCTCCCAAAAGCTTTCCTTTCAAGCCTGTCTCCTTAGAAGGCTATACATGCCTCCCTTTGCAGCTGAAATCAGCTAGTCAAATCTTGTTTGGCAGCTCGCATGCCACCCTCCAAGGCCTCGGGACAATGGTAAATTACTTCAAAATGTTCCACATTTTGTTGGCTATCTATGGTTCCAAACTAAGTACCGTTGCATAACAGATCAGGGGAAAGGACAAAGTATTAGGTTATTTGCACCTCTGTGGTGCAGGCTCCTTTTCTTTCTTGGATATTCACCTTTTCCCTAAAAGCTTTTGGCTTAACTCCTTAGTTGTCATCCGCCCCAAATAAAGTCTAATATAAGTACAATCAACTGCATTTGCTCTCCTTTTCCCTCTTCTCTCCTTCCGACATGTCCTCCCCATCACATGAATTCTCCCAGGCTTTTAAGGTCCTGGCACTAGGTGGGAAGCTTAACACCCCAGCATTATCACAGAAACACAGAATTGTAAGTTGGGAGGGACCCTGAGGGTCATCTGGCCCAACCCGCCGCAATGCAGGAATCCTGCCTGCAGCTGTCTCTGGATGGGCTTGAACCATAAACCTTCAGCTTAACATCCAGGCACACGGACCCATTGAACCACCTGAGGGTCTGTTCCCTTCCTGAGAATACCAGAAACTATCCAAGGAAGCTGAACAGTGGAAGGATTGGTACAGGTGAAAAAGGGGAATATTTCTTTAGACAGTGTGTAGCTATAATATGAAATTTGCTCCTGCAAGGTTTGAAAAGGGGCTTAGACAAACTGATGGAGGATAAGGCTTTCTGTGGTATCACTTTTTGGTCACTTGCAGGATCAGAGGCAGTGGCAGCAGCTGGTGTCCACCATATATATGGTGGAATATATATATGGTGGAATATATATATATGGTGGAAGGAGAGAAGTGGAACAAGGATAGCAAATGCAGTTGAATGTTCTTATATTGGACATCTGGGGAGGATGACGACTAAGGGGTTAAGCCAAAGGCTGGCTATCTATCTATCTATCTATCTATCTATCTATCTATCTATCTATCTATCATCTCTCTATATAAATATATATTACAAAGAATATACTCTCAGTGTGTCCAGTTATGCTTGCTAACACAAGAGGGCAAGTTAGTGAAATGAAAATGATCAAAGAGCAAGGCTGATCAGTCCTGGGGCCTAGCTTCCAGAAATGTGCCTGAGCATGCTCAGAACAGGTGCGTAGCATCACTACCCACAATGCCATGTCGTCTGCCTGGATTTACCTCATGACAACAGGAAGAAGTGAGAACATGCACAGCCAGGGCTGGCTGCTGAAGTCCCAGTAATAAAAAGCCTAGCCTTTTCCCCACTTTTCTTTTTAAGCTTTTCACATATCATGAAGTCTGCAAGAGACATTGTTGGCATAGCAGGCCTGGTGATGAAGAAGCCCCATCTCTGTGTAGAGACAGATAACACCTGCCTGGCTGGGCAGCTGCAAGGAAGCTCGCTAATCCTCCTCTTCCAGTATCAGGCATTCTTTGCCTTGCCACTGCCCCTCTCTAAATGCCCCTCTGTTTCTGGCACAGGAAGCTTTCTACCAAGTCAAGACCATTGAACCCACCAGTCTACACTGACTGGCAAGGATTCGCCAGGATCTTAGGCAGGGTTCTCTCCCAGCCATACCTGGAGATGCCGGGGATTGAACCTGGGACCTTCTGCATGCAAAGCAGATGTTCTACCACTAAGCTACGACCCTTCCTCAAGTGGCAGGGCCACTTCCATTGGGAAAGGATGGAAGGAACAAGGCACCAAAAGGAAAGCGCCACTGCCCGCTTCACCGCCTCCTGTTCCTCTTTCAAACTAAGGGAGTCTTCTGAAGGGCAGTCCAAATGCCTGCTTACATGAAATATGCAATTATTTTTTAGCTCTCCCAATAAAACGTTCATGCCACTCTGGCCTCGTTCGTGGATGGTTACTTTTAATAGCAAGTACAACTGGCCATCTGTGATTTGCTGGCAGTAAGAGATTATAATGGCCACATGGTACACTTTATGGAACATGGCTTAGAATACGGTAGACGGGGAAATGTTGTGACTCAGAGATCTCTTACTGGCACTTAGCAATAAGCGCTCAGAACTACCTCTTCCTCATAACTGAGTGAAAACAGAAGTGGCCAGGAGCACCTCAGGTGTAAAGGGGCCAAGAAAGAACCTGGTGTGGGGTTTTTTAAATATAACTCTTGGTCATAAAGGCATTTGACATCACAGTTCATGACATCAGAGGGTTGAGAGGGTCTCATCACAATTCTCTCTGCTAGGCCTAATCTGTGAAGATGGGTCATCCCTGCTTGCCCTAGCACCAGCCCTGCAGAGCAGGCCACCAATAATATGCCCTTTGCTTTGTTGCTACTGCCACAACTCACTCCCAGGCCAGGCCAAGGCAAGGTGAGTGAGTTTCCCTGTTAATGTAGAAGGAGAAAGACCATGGTCATAATTTCATGATTTCTAGAATTCTTGGGGGAAACATATCAGATTCATAACAGGTTACAGTTGTCAAGTGCCTTACGGTTGCAGCGCAGACCCACACAGCTAGGAAAATAGGAAGGTGCCTTTTCGGGAGGGGGAGATGGCTGCTGAATGCTTGAAGCAGAGTTTTGAGCTCTAAGGCCAACTCTAAGGCAAGTTTCTGCTCTATAACCAACCCTTAGCATTTGTTTTTATCCTCTCTTCCATTTTATTTCTTAACTCCTTTTAGTGCTTTGTTTTGTTGTTTTAATTTATTGTTTTATCTCATTGTTTTATTGTTCTAACTCCCCTAAACTGTGAGGCTGCATGAAGCTGGGCTGGGCTGAGCACTTTGCTAGGCAGTGCCAAATGCAAGGTCAAGCCAAAGTTTACAAGATACTAGTTATAAATTAAGGAAGAGAAACATCTTCATTATCAGAACCGTTGACGAGCGAGCTCAGGTGGCAGCTGCAGAGAGTCTCCAAAACGCTCCCTTTTCTTTCATCCTGTCCCTACCCCTGCTGGGGTGAGACGAAATCACAATACTGTTTTGGGGGGTGATTTTCCTATAGGCCCACCTCCCCTTGCAGGAGTCTCTCTCTTATATACAGCTCTTGAAGGAGCCCTTTTTTCTCATCTGGCCATCTCCCTCCACTGCCTTTGCTACCCCCTTTCCCAGGCAGTGACCATGAGCAACGTTAGGTCCCTGTGGATCATCTTCCCTTCCATGGACTGAGGCTACTAGTCCTAGAATCCCAGGCAGGAGACAGAGGCTCTGGGCGTAATATCCACTGGGAAGAAGACCTTCAAAGTCCTCTTCCTGAATGCCTGCAACGCCCCTAAGACACCAAACCCCAAGTGGCCAAAGAGATGCTAAGGAAAAATTCTGCCTGGAAGAGGGCTTTGTTTTGTTTTCTCCTTTGGCCAGAGTCTGAAGTCACCCAATCTTGGGAAGATGCTGCGTGCCATTAATCTGATCCTGTCTTGAGTATCCTGTCTTTCAGGGCAGTAATTAAGTTGTACATCTTGGCTTGTGAAGCTATCAGCGAGGCAGCTGCACTAGCCAAGTTAGAAGTACATTTTCCTTTCACTGTTCTCTTTTCTAAATCGCCTGCTTTTGTTGATGCCTTTGGCTCTCTGCGTTTTAGGAATAAAAAAGGGGGGGCTTATTTTGGTTAAACGCTCTAGATTGAAGTAATACCACAAGCTTGGTAATAACCACATGTCCAGACTCTCATGTGACACCATTGGTAAGGAGAGGAATGCCTACCAGGGCAGTTTGGGGAGGGTCTTGCACACCTGCCCCTGAAACAGGGGTGGAGAAACCTGTGGCACTCCAGATTAGGAATGCAGTTCCAGGTGGGTTTGGGAGAAATCCCTGTTTGAAGCCCTGACAGTCAGTATTGGCAGTACTGAGCTACATGGAGCAATGGTCTGACTCAGGATAAGGCCACCTCCTATGTTCCCCTTGTACCTCTCTCAGCAGAAGACATCCAACAGGGTGGTTAAGGCCAGTGAACTGGGCCAGTGTGGAGTAAAGGTTATAAATAAATAAATGCATCAAGAGAGACGAGAGGCATCCATTACCTGCCAGTTATTCTCTTCCAAGATCCCAGTTGGTTCTCTAGATGGGAGGGAGCTTATCCCCAGAATGATGCCAACTCCTGACAAATTGCCCTAAAATGTGAATATGACATTCTTTAATTGCACAAATAAGGAGAAACAGGGCAGTGGTTGACCAGGGTCAGGGATGAGAAAATAATGACTGTTTGAACGTATGTATCATATGATGTGCAGTGTAATAAGAGACATGCTTACTCAGAAATAAGTCCTATTGGGTAAGTCTCCCTAGAGTGGCAATGTAATTCACAGGATTTCAGGACTAGGAAGTGGCTCCTTAAAGTTCATCTAGGGGTTTAAAGGTAATACAATTCCATTCAGCAACACTCCTTAAGCATGGCAAGAGAGAGAGAGAGAGAGAGAGAGAACTTTATTCACATTAGCCAATGGCCAAAGCAACAGTAAAACACTACAGTAATGGTTAGAGTGCTGACCTGGGAGAACAAGGTTCGGATTGTGGGAATCCTGCTTCCTAAATACTATGCAAAGTGTTAATGTTGTAGTATAGAATCCCCCCCCCCCCCCGTTAGTTCAGTTATCGACTGTTCAGCCGCTCTGCAAATATTAGTCAGTCTCGGATGCAAAACCATGTAAATATGTTTTAGTAACATAAGTATTTCCTGCCTGTCTTGTACATTCAATCTGACAAGAACACCAAGTAAAAGTCATGAGTTATTTTTAAACTTTAAAACAAAAGTGTGTTGCATAGTGTGTATTGTTTTCACAGGAGGGGAAAAGGCATAGCTGTCAACCGTCCCTTATTTGGCGGGAAAGTCCCTTATCCCAGCGCTGTGTCCCGCTGCTGTCCCTTATTGATGATGTCCCTTAAATTTCCTGGGTTTCATAGGAAGCAGCTCCTCTCCCTCCCTCCCTGCCGGCCAGGGAGGAGGGAGGCTCCAACTGTGTTGCTTGGCTGCGTTGCTCACCCAATAAGGAGTCTAAGAACGACTGGGGGGTGGAGCTTGCATGCCTTGTGCCGATCAAATTGGCCGTGTTGCCTGGGGACTCGCCTTTGCTCAGCGCTTCCCAGCGGAGAGGTGACGGTGGTTTTCCTTGCTGCATCCCCTTTGCCGGGTTGCTGCGCTGTGGGAACCACCGCTTGAGGCTTTGTTTGGCTGCTGGCTGGGCTTTCTGCCTTTGGCTCGGAGGGGCTCAGAAGTCAAACATACGTGTGCTCTGAAAATCCCTTATTTTGGCTGCTGATCCCTTATTTCCGAGGCTGCTGGTCCCTTATTTTCAAATCTGTAAGTTGACAGCCACACAGATTCCGCCCATGTTCCTGAAGCTCACCTTGGGCCAGTCCTTGCCTCACACAGGATCAAATGGGGGCGGGAGAACCACCTTGAGCTCCTTGGGGGAAAAGGTGGCATATAAACATAAGAAATTAATTAATGGATTGATTAATAAGGCTCCTTCGGTACTGAAATAACTGCGCTAGAACACTAATGAAAACAAAACTCCATCATGGAAGGTCAAATTCAAACGAATGCTGGGCAAAATCCAGGACAGGCCTTGCTTAATTTTTGTCAGAGGGAGGAGAGGTTTACAAGGCAATTGGTACCCCCCCCCCCGGTTTGATATGAACTCAGAGCCTGACGTGAAGCTACAGTTCCAGGGGAAAATGAAGTGGGAAAACTACTTTTCTTTTTCTTGAAAATATCTGTGGTATACCATTGATTTCCGTTCTCTAGGCCTGAAGGTTTCGGTGGGTTTTTTAAAAGTGTTTTTAATAGGCAACGTTAGGAGCAATTTGAAATGAAAGCTTTAAAAAAACCTCTCAGGGGTATTAACTATTCTCAGAGCAATCAATTCTCACCAGGAAAAGAAAGAAAGCTATACAATCTTTTCCATTTCTTTTTTTAAAAAAACTGAAGTAAATGCACAGAAATTCCTCAGAGCTACATATTCTCTGCATCATTTTGAAATTTTAAAAGGCAGCAGGAGATCAGCGTACATAAAGGGCACAATAATAATGATATTTTTCTGAAATTCTCCATAAGTCGTGACAGCTAAATAGTCAAGTAATGGCCAAAGTTTTGGCACAGGGAGAAGAAAGTGTGTTTGTGCACACCTTGGGACCTCAGAAGAGGGAATGGGAATAGGGACTGGGACAGGGGTGTCTGAACACCCACACATACCAATTGACAAAAAAGACTGTTATAGTAGTCAAGCATGATTCATGAAGGCCATATTCATGTCATACATTTAAAGCACTATGATACCATCTTAAACAATCATGGCTCCCCCCCCAAAGAATTCTGGGAGCTGTTAGGAGACCCCTATTCTCCTACAAGAGCAGCTATTTCTGAACTGGTTTCCCAATCTATTCCTCTTTCCAGGGAATTCTGGAAACCGTAGCTCTGTATGCTATTCTAGGCTGCATCAACAGAAGTATAGTGCCCAGATTAAGGAAGTAATAGTACCAGTCTATTCTGCTGTGGTCAGAGCTCCCCTGAAGTTCTGGGTCCAGTTTTGGGCACCAAAATTTAAGAAGAATGTTGACAAGGTGAAACATGAGCAGAGGAGGGCAACCAAGATGATCAAGGGTCTGGAAACCAAGCCTCATGAGGAACGGTTGAGGGAGTTGGGTTTGTTTAGCCTAGAAAAGAGAAGACTGAGAAGGAGATATGATAGTCGTCTTCAAAGATGGGTTTTCTCTTCGTTTTCAATCACATTAACTTCTATCTGCAATCTGAATGAGGACCCACTGAGGCAGAGACTTATCATCTCCTCAGTGAACCAGTGATGGCTGGTGCCTGTTGGGACTGGTAGGCAAGGAGGCCAACTGCAGGTGGCGCCAGAGCCAATGACAGGTGGAGCCAACCAATTCTACTTTGTCCCCATCCTCTTCCTCCCTGCTGAGGTTTACAAGGACAACAAGGAGACTAAGGTGGGGGAAGCTGACTGGTTACCAGATAGGCAGATGAGGGGCTGGATAAGGGCAGACCGAGCTTTATCGATGTTATTTATTATTTTAAATATATATACTGCCAACTCAAGTCACACCCACACCATACATTTGTCCTTCCAGAAGAAGCAGTTCTTGGCTCTTCATAACATTCTTATAGAGAAGCAGAAGAAAACTGTGTAATTCATGGGCTTGTCCCTGAACTGTGGAAGGGCCAAGACCCCATGATTTGCAAAATGCAACAGATGTAGTCTTTCTTTTTTAAAAAAACCCACAGGATATAACAAGAACATTATGCATGGCCTAATGTGGGCAGCGACCCCCAACGGAACTTACACAGACACTTTTATTCTTTGGAACCAGTCGAACGAAAGGGGCATAATTAAACATGCACCACACAGTTTGCCCTACACGTAGATGCTGAGCTCCCCAGGTAACTAATTAAATGGATTGTAAGATTCCTCAACGTTTCTGGAGCCTCAGAGAATGAAAGAAAAAGCCAGAGGGCAGGCTTCTGGATCTAGCTCTGCGTGCCTTGACCCCACTTTCTACTTCCTCCGCAGGTTATTGTTCCCGGAGCTTTCGGTCTTCCGATATTGCTGTCCTTTTCTTCTGCGTTCAGAGTCTGCCGTTTACACATAGGACAGAAGTGAAGGCATACTGAATATTTGAAATGGCGTCATGTTGGCTCTACTAGGCTGTTCTCTGAACCTCCCAGAGAGGTAGAGAGGGGGGAAATGGAGAAGCACAGGACTTCCTGGTGCCCTACTTTTTGGAGGCCAGACCTCTATTGGAAGGCACCATCTGACTGAAGAGCTGCCATGTTTAAAGCTAAAGAACTATAGCAAGGGAGAGCAGGAGAGGCCTAGGAGTGCCTCATCACCTAGACCAAGAAGGTACATCGGTCACCTGGCCACTTGTCTCACTGTGGTGAAATGGATTATATTTCTATTTCAATTCTAGTATTTCTACATTTCTAGTATTCAATTCTAGTATTTCTACATCATACAAGTATTTCTACATTTACACTTATGCGTATTATTATTATTATTATTATTATTATTATATTGCCCTATACCCAAGGGTCTCAGGGTGGTTCACAGAATAAAATCAAAATATGAAACCACAAAATACATAATCAAAATAAAAACAATAACCCAATAAACTCCCCCCCAAACTGTTCAGTTTCTGTTAATTGATTCTCATGGGAAACTTGCAGATTCTGGCTTCAAACAATTAACTCAAGGCAGTGTCAATTTACTCTTGGCAGAAAGCCCAGGTCAGCTTGACCTAGAAACTGCTTACTCTGATTGGTTAACGACCAGCATTCAACTCTTAACTAGGGATTGCTAGCTCAGTTTGAGTGAGGTGTGTTAGGAGTAGAAGTGCTGTGTATGGTTTTGAGAGAGAGAGAAAGAGAGGATTTATTTTGCTTTTATTTGTATGCAGAAACTCTGCTGGTTTTATTTTCTCCTTTTTAATAAATCCTGTAAATAGTTATTCTGAGTCTAGCTGACTAGTCATTACTGCCGCAACTAGCTTCTTCGCTGTGCAGGAAAACTCTGCTACGTTTGGGCTAAAGCCAATAGGGCTATGCCTGACACTTCAAAGTTCCAAGAGGTTATGGGTATTGTGCTGCCGGCCTGAGTTGTGGTGGTGTCAGCATCAACGGCGTTGGTTCCAGTAGTTCCAGAAGTTGTTGTTCCTGGCTGGTTCCTGACCGTGGTGAGCTGGTGACGCAGCGGACAGAAGGACAACAGCTGCAGCGTGTGAGTGCTGGGTGCTGTGGTTCCTGTTCTCTCTCTCGGTGGTCGTGAGTAGCTGGTTCCGGGTTCCAGGGACATCGCTCTCAAGATGGCCTCACAACCAGTTCAGATGGCTTTTGAGCGTCTGAATGACTCCAATTACTTGCTGTGGTCGGAACGCATGCAGGCAGTGCTGCAGAGGGATCGTCTCTGGCAAGTGGTGAGTAAGTTTCCTGCGAAGCCTGATGATGAAGACCTCGATAAAGACCAAAGAGCAAGGGCCACAATTGTCTTGGGGCTGGAAGATTCCCAGTTGCCGTATGTGAGGGGAATCAAGACAGCTAGAGGTGTGTGGCAAGCACTTAAAGAACTCCATGTGCGTGAGACAGCGGTTTCCAAGCTGATCATTCGCAAGGCATTGTACAAGGCAATGTTACAGCCTGGGGTTACAATGCAGGAACACCTACACAGTTTACAGTTAAAGTTTACTGCGCTACAGGAAAGAGACTGTGCGTTAGACCAGCAGGAGAAGGTGGCTATTATTTTGAGTTCTCTCCCGGAAAGCTGGGATAATTTAGTTTTGTCTCTAGAAGGCATACAGGAGCGTGATTTATCAGTCAGTTACGTTACTGGGCGTTTGATTGAAGAATGGCAGAAGAGGCAAGAAAGGTCGTTGGCTGCAGAGGCTTCTACAGGCGGGCGGTTTGGAAGGAGTTCTCATGCCGTGCCAGAGGTGAAGCAAAAGCAGCGTACCGGTGAGGAGTCAGCGTTTGCTGTTAGGCGTTGTTTCCGATGTGGGTCCTCAGCGCATCTAAAACGACAATGTCCGGAGTTGGTCAAGTCTCAGTTGCCGGTGCAGGAGCAGAGACGAGATCAGCAGCAGCAGTGGAAAAAGAAATTCTTCAAACGAAAACAGTCGGCTCAGCTGGTGACCGCCGAGGTCAAGATTGCTGATGAGAAACAAGCTGTCTGGGTGGTCGATTCGGGGGCGTCTCGGCACATCGTAAACTCAGATGACTTGTTTGTTTCCAAGAACTCAGCACAGCGCAGCCAGGTGGCTCTAGCAGACGGAAGTACTTCCGAAGTGATTTCGGGGGGTGCAGTTTTTGTTCCTTGTCTTCGTGAATGCCTGCAAAATGTACTGTGTGTGCCTTCATTAAGGAGCAATCTGATGTCTGTAGATTGTTTGCTAAAAGCTGGGTTTAAAGTGTGTTTTGAAGGAGACAGTTGCATCATTAAGAAGGCTGGTGAGATTTTAGGCACTGCTAAGTCAGAGGGAGGCTTGTTTTGGCTTAAAGCAGGATCTCAAGTTGCAGCAGTAGTCAGTAAATCTCAGCCTGCAGTGAATAACAAAGCTATACATGACAACTGTGTGCACTTATTGCATAGGAAACTGGGGCATGCTGGCTGGAAAAGTGTACTAAAAATGTCTGAATTGGCTGATGGGGGTGATTTAAAGAGTTGTAACAAGTACCTTGATTGTAATGTTTGCAAAAAGGTTAAAACCCACAGAGTCTCTTACCCCAGAAGTGACAGAGTTAGTGAGTCACCGCTACAGCTGGTTCACATGGATGTAATTGGTCCATTTGCTGTAAGCAGGGGTGGATCGCGTTTTTCACTAACAATTGTGGATGACACCACACGTTATTCTTGGGTTTTTCCCATGAAGAACAAGGGTGACGTGTTCACTAAGTTTAAAGGCTGGGTGGCATCTGTGGAAAGATTTCTGTCCACTAAACTTAAAAGGATTCAGACGGACAGAGGTGGCGAATTTATGTCAAATGCCTTTAGAGATTGGTTACAGAAGCGTGGCATTGGGCATAGAAAAACAAATGCTTTTTCCCCAGAGGAGAATGGCGTTGCAGAGCGAAAAAACAGATCTTTGCAAGATATGATGTTTGCCATGCTTGATGATGCTGATTTGCCCATGTCTTATTGGGGGGAGAGCATGCTCACCGCGTGTTATCTCCAAAATAGGCTCTTTCATCAAACAATAGGTACAACTCCGTACTTTAAATTGTTTCAGAAAAAACCCAAAATTGACCATTTGCATGTGTTTGGATCAAAAGCCTGGGTATTAATTCCAAAACAAATGAGAAAGAAGGGAGATCCTAAGACCAAACAGTTAGTGTTTGTGGGTTACCAGGAGCTGGGAAAAGGTTTCCGCTTTGCTGAAGGGACAAATGGCATTGTGATCTCCAGGAATGCCAGTTTTTGTGAACATAGTGGCTGGGAGAGACTACATGCCAATACTGAGGTTTGGTTTGAACCTTCCCAGGAGCTTCATGACTCTGAAGGTAGACACAGGGAGTCAGAGTCTGAGGGGGAGGAAAGTTCAGATAAGAGCTCTCAAGAAAGTGGAGTTAGCCAGAGACCAGTTGCTAAGCAACAAAAGAGAGGTCGTAGTTCTGAAGAGGAAAGTGGGTCAGAAGAAAAATTTTCTCCCAGAAGATCTAAAAGACAAAACAAAGGAGTGCCTCCAGTGCGTTTTTCTCCTGATACTGCAAATGTTTTTAGTGTGATTGCAGAACCCAAGAGTTTTCAGGAGGTGTTAAAGTTACCAAAAGAGGAGGCAGAGCGCTGGAAACAGGCAATGGAGGAAGAGATGTCCTCTCTGAATGAGCACAAGGTTTTTACACCAGTAGCAGCGCCTGAGGGGGCAAAGATTGTAGGCTGCAGGTGGGTGTACAAACTTAAACCTCTGGTGACAGGAGAGTACAAATACAAAGCTCGTTTAGTGGCACAAGGATACTCTCAGAGGCCTGGAAAAGATTATGACGAGACTTAGGCCTGGTTAGGACATATCTAGGGTTGGAAGTGTGCTGGGCCCAAGATGGCAGCTGCCTAATTAGTCAGCAGAACAAAATTAAACAACTACTGACGACATACAGAATGCAGGATTGCAAAGGGGCAGTGGTGCCTATGGATCCAGGTTTCATAAAAACACTTCATACAGATGAGAGTCCTGAATTTGAACATCCTAATGTATATCATTCTGTAATTGGAAGTTTATTGTATCTAGCACAGTGGTCCAGACCTGATATTAGTTATGCAGTAGGCATATTAAGTAGATTGGTCTCAAAACCCACACTAAATGCCTGGAAAGGGGTAAAACAAGTTCTGAGATATCTCAAACAGACAATTGGCTATATGTTACAATTAAATTCTTCAGAGGATGAAACGTTGAGTTGCTACTGTGATAGTGATTGGGGAAATTTGCCGGATAGAAAATCTGTCACAGGACTGGTCATAATGGTCGGTGCAGCTTTAATCAGCTGGCGGTCGCACAAGCAAGACATTGTAAGTGTGTCATCAACAGAATCCGAGTACGCCGCATTGAGTGAATTGTGCAACGAGGTGATTTATTTCAAGCATTTGTTAGCAGATTTAAATGTAAATCGTGGAGAACCAGTACGAGTTTACATTGATAATCAGGCTTGTATAACTTTAAGTAAAACAGAGGGTTTCAAATCACGTTCCAAACATATCTCTGTAAAATACCAAAATGTACGTTGCTGTGTACAAGACAATATAATCACATGTACTTATGTATCAAGTGAAGAAAATGTAGCAGATGTGTTAACTAAGCCATTGGCAAAGGTAAAGAACAAGCGAATGTGCAAGGGTTTAGGTTTGCTGGAAAAATGATCTTCTACATAGGTGTATTTGATGTTAATTGTCCAGCAGAATCTGTGAGGGGGTGTTCAGTTTCTGTTAATTGATTCTCATGGGAAACTTGCAGATTCTGGCTTCAAACAATTAACTCAAGGCAGTGTCAATTTACTCTTGGCAGAAAGCCCAGGTCAGCTTGACCTAGAAACTGCTTACTCTGATTGGTTAACGACCAGCATTCAACTCTTAACTAGGGATTGCTAGCTCAGTTTGAGTGAGGTGTGTTAGGAGTAGAAGTGCTGTGTATGGTTTTGAGAGAGAGAGAAAGAGAGGATTTATTTTGCTTTTATTTGTATGCAGAAACTCTGCTGGTTTTATTTTCTCCTTTTTAATAAATCCTGTAAATAGTTATTCTGAGTCTAGCTGACTAGTCATTACTGCCGCAACTAGCTTCTTCGCTGTGCAGGAAAACTCTGCTACGTTTGGGCTAAAGCCAATAGGGCTATGCCTGACACTTCAAAGTTCCAAGACAAACCCCCACATTTTATAAGGGCATAGGATGTAATCAGATCAACCAAAGGCCTGATTAAAAAGGAATATTTTTGCCTGGTGCCTAAAGGTGTATAATGAAGGCGCCAGATGAACTTCCCTGGGGAGAGCATTCCACTTCAAGCAAATACTTTCTTTGTCCTTTTTTGAGGGAAAGGGGATAATTGTCTAAGTGGGTATCAGATCTGCTTCATAGGCTGACACTTTGTACACAGTGGCTTGGCTGCCTATGACCTCACTCTAGCCGCGGTATGGGGTCAGTGGACTAGGGGGACTAGGGTAGCCCCCTAAACGTTCCCCTGGCACATCCTTCCGGGAAGCTTCTGCCCAGCAGAAGGAGGGAGGCATGATGCTCGCAGGAACAACCTCACTGCTGCTCCCAATCACCCTTCAAGCTGACACCTCTGGCCCTAACTCTTCTCCTACGAAAAAATTCACTGCACGTCACTGACCGTTCCACTGTTGAACAGCTCTTGCTGTCATAAAGTTCTTCCTGGTGTTTACTCGGAATCTCCTTTCTTGTACATTGAAGCCATTGGTTTGATTCCTACCCTCCAGAGCAGGGTGGCTAGGGAAACCCAGCCAGATGGGCGGGCTATAAATAATAAATTATTATTATTATTATAACAAGCTTGCTCCACCTTTTGTTAGGTAAACAATGTGTTTCCATGGGAGTCGATTGTTAAGACGATCTTTCTTAAATCTTCTGAATGGCCAATGAATTCCAGACCGATCTAGCTGTGTGTGTCAGTTAGGGCTGCCATATACCTGGGTTTCCCCAGACACATCCAGGAATTGGGCAGCAAAATGGCATTGGGGGGTGGGGCAGAGTTTTCACTGAATCGGCAAAATGTCTGGGAGAACCAGGAAAAGCTCAACCATTTTATCTTGATTTTCACTTTGAGGAATCTGGCAACCCTAAGTAAAACAATAGGTTACAGTATTTGAGTGGATCACAGATGATGATGATAATGATGATGAATAGATTTAGTCTAGATTCTGTGACCCACAAGGTGGGTATAGTTATTTGATGCACACTTAAAAACCCTGCTCTTGATTACGTTATCCATTACTTTTCTTCTCTACACATGCCCAGGTGAAGGAAGAAGGAAGTGGTAATTATGATCTCAGTATGGTGGCGCTGTGGGTTAAATCACAAAGCCTAGGACTTGCCGATCAGAAGGTTGGTGGTTCAAATGCCTGCAACGGGGTGAGCTCCTGTTGCTCTGTCCCTGCTCCTGCCAACCTAGCAGTTCAAAAGCATGTCAAAGTGCAAGCAGGTATATAGGTACCGCTCCGGCGGGAAGGTAAACGGCGTTTCCATGCGCTGCTCTGGTTCGCCAGAAGCGGCTTAGTCATGCTGGCCACATGAACCGGAAGCTGTACGCCGGCTCCCTCGGCCAGTAAAGCGAGATGAGCGTCGCAACCCCAGAGTCGGCCACGACTGGACCTAATGGTCAGGGGTCCCTTTACCTTTACCTTATGTGCCCATCCACTAATGTCATTAGGCAAGTATGCAGATACCTCTCCTCCATTGCTGAGACTACCTACATATGTTTTCAGATGGTCACACTGCAGGGTAACACAGAATCAATCTACAAGCTTTTATTTCCAGATGAAACCAGTTTCTCAAGCAGCCAAAAAAAACATGCAATAGATCTAGCCTCTGTGTGTGTGGACTACATAGGAAAAAGAAGTACTCAGACTCCATTGATTATAGAATAAAACTTGTGTCCACAGCCTTAGTTTTAAGCAGAGTTACTGAATTACACACCAGCCACAGATCTGGGGTCAGTAGACTTCCTGCTACAGTTGATGTCATCTCTGAATCTGATTCTTTCACTGGCTTACGGACAACTCCAGCCAATTTGAATTAGTATGCTTGCGAATGAGCTGTTCCTCATGTTTCTCATCATGAGTCAGTGCGGCCCAGGTTCTAACAGATGGCTCTGAGAGCAGTGGGATCCTTTGCAAGCCTACAGGCAATCTGAGCAGTCGTATAAAGATTTATTTAACAAGCACTTAACCACCTTGGAAATGTTTGCTAAATGAACTTCCACATGGGCGATTACATATAGGAGTGCACGAGTCATATTCCGGATGCGCTGAGATTTTAAAACGAGTTCCTACACATCCGGCCACCTCAACATTTAACATATGGAAAATAAAATAAAAAGAAGCAAGCACATTAAAAATATATTTAAAAAGTAACAGAATATCAGGCTACAGGGACAAAAGGCTGACGTTCGGCCTGCTGTTTCCAGCATATAAGCAGTTATAAAGGTGCGTGGGGATCAACTTGATATTTCAGAAGTTTGGCCAATGAGCTGGTATTGACTTTAGGAGAATGGAAGGAACATTGTCCCCTGGTTGGTAGTGGCCAAACCTGTCTACACTTGGGGCCAAATTAATGGTTTCAGTGTAACACGCAGCAACAAAAATGCTATTTTATGGCCTTGCAGAGTAAGGACATGACATAGCTTTTGTTTAGCCAGTGGCTAAAAGATGGTTCTGCAGGGGGCATTAACAGCTACCAGAGAAGTTTTCCATCTGTGGTCTGTAGACCACTGGTGGTCTGAAGCTCTATTCAGGCAGTCCATGGAAAAGCTAAACATCAGGAAGAACTTTCTGACAACTGTTCAACAGTGGAATGGACTCCCTCGGGAGGCGGTGGACTCTCCTTGCTTGGAGGTTTTTAAGAAGAGGTTGGATGGTCATCTGTCATGGATGCTTTAATTGAGATTCCTGCATTGCCGAGGGTTGTACTAGATGATCCTCAGGGTCCCTTCCAACTCAACTATTGTGTTGTTTATTTTGATATCCATCTATTGCTGAGTAACAGAATGTTTCTCTATGATTAATAATCCTGCACTTCTCTGTCTCCCTCCCTTTCTCACTTTGCTGTCTCAAAATGATATTAGAAAAATGGCATAGAGGAGCCAAAAAAGTGACAGATAAGTGTGGTTGCCTGTGAACTGTTTGTCTGCACAGACCCACATCAACTGTAATTTTTGGGTCGCTCCCTTCATCATTGCATTAATCACGTACCACTATTAATGAGATCCCATGGTACCTGTTGGCTGCATGCTATTAGCTGATTAATATGCACTGGCTGGCATCTAATCCTCAAAAGTCAATTGAATATCATTTTCTTTGCCAGCTTCTTCGTGCCCAAAGCCTGGCAGTGGGCCACTAAATTAGAGAGAGACTTAATTGATCTTCATTGAAATTCTTGGCTTAGAGGAATCTGGATGTAATGTTATGTTACTGCCGAGTTGAAAAGGCTCCTTTTCAAAACGGCCAAGGTACAACTTGTTCATCATTCACAACAAGCAAATTTTCAGATTAAATAATTTTTTTATATAGTTTTCCAGATGCTTCCTCTACCCTTATTCATTTATATGCTCATTTTATTTTGCATTGTAAACATGCAGTTATTCCAGTTCTCTTAAGAGCGGAGCCAGACTTCTTTCATTTTTGCAAAATAAAATACCAATGTGGTTCCTATGAGAGTAAGAAATATGCCGTAGTGGTTCCTGCTAGTAATGCCCAGTTAGTCATGCCCATTAACTTCTGTTGGTCTACTTTGAGTAGGACTAGCATTGAACACCACCCATTCAATCCCATTTGCATTTTAAGGCAAATTTAAGAGTTTGGATTTGATATCCCACCTTTCACTCCCCTTCAGGAGTCTCAAAGCGGCTAATATTCTCCTTTCCCTTCCTCCCCCACAACAAACACTCTGTGAGGTGAGTGAGGCTGAGAGACTTCAAAGAAGTGTGACTGGCCCAAGGTCACCCAGCAGCTGCATGTGGAGGAGCGGAGACACGAACCCGGTTCCCCAGATTACAAGACCACTACACCACATTGGCTCTCAAATTTCCCTATTTTGCACTTTCTGAAACAATATGCAGAACGAAACACAGCCATTCTTCGAAATTTGCTCTTCTCTGAATTTTGCAGCACAGTTTTGCAGCCAAATAATACATACCAAAATGCACATGCTAGGGCAAATTATGAATACAAATGAATGTTTGGCCCCATGTACCAATGGAATGCAGCTCCTAAAAGATTCCCCAGGAAGGAAGAATGCAACTGAAAAATGCATCAAAGCTCAACCAAAGATGGATGCCTATTTTAAATAAGCTTCATAGGTTATCATCTTTGGTCTTGTGGTGTGGGGAATGTATTGATATTATCTTTGCACACTTTCCCCCTTGCTTGAGAATTGAAAATTGAAAAGCCGAATCACCAATTTCCATAGCAACTTTGGATCCTGGCTATTTGATACTTTTTTAATTTCCTTCATTATCTTTTTGTTCTTAATGAAAGGCTTAGACCTCGGAGATACATTTAGACTGCTGCCATTGCATAAGCCTTCCTATGAGCGTGTGTAGGAAGAGGGGGCAAGCAATAGTAGGCATGGGCAGCAGACACTGGGGATAGCCTACCCAGAGCCCCTGAAAAGATCAAGCCAGTCGTTTATTTTATCCTGGTGGTGTCCTGTTATCAATTACAAAAGGTGAAATGAACACTAGACCTTGATCACAGTGACTAGGTGGCACTCTTCGGCAATTCTGTTTTCAGATTATGTCCAGCTCTAGTGGCACAGCAGTAAAACCGCTAGCACATTTAAGAAGCTAAGCAGGGTCTGCTAAGGTTTTTGATTGGATGGGGAACAACGTGTTGAGATTCCTGCATTGCAGGGGGTTTGATTAGATGACCCCCCAGGTCCCTTCAGCGCTACGATTCTAGGAGTGAAAATAACATATGGAAATGCGTTACTGTGTATTGTTAGAATTCCTGATCTATGATGGCAGTCATGGGATTTTTGTCTATCACATGACGGTGTATGTTTTGACTCCACAGAGTGGGATGTGGCAGAGACAGGATGTTTGTGTTACTGTGTTTCCTGAAGTGGGACTATTGTCCTCTTGTTCTTTTTCTCTTTGCTGTCTGATGCTAGAGAGAGAGGGAGCCATGTTGCAGTGCTCCGTGTGTGTTTATATGTAAATAAAGTAGATTAGCCAAAATGCGGAGTTGCTGAGGTCTGTCACGCGAGATGCGCAAACTCAGTGGATCCCTAAGTGTGCCAGTGTCAGTTGGAATCAGTCGCTGTGATGTTTGGGCAGAAGAAAGCTTTTGAAGCTCCCGGACAATTGGCCAGGAGGAAGAGAACATGCCATTTGGGCATGTGTCTCTGCCATGGTCCTACTCGAGTGTAGGCTGAACTCCTAACATATTAAGGGAAGTTGCTTTGCAAAAATGTGCATATTGGAATTTGGACCCAAATGCTGATGGATTTTCACAAGGACTTTTTTTCCTTCTTCTTTTTAAAGATAAATTTGGGAAAATGATGTGGAAATGTAGAGAACTGAACAGAAGACTGGAAGGATGAGAACCTGGGAGAAGCAAAACTGACCGTTTCCCCGTCCCTATTGTAGGAGCAGCACCAGTAATAGTAAGGCAGCAACCGGGCATTCACTTATCAGATCGCACCCCACACCTCCCCTCTTCCTTCACCCTCCATTGTTCCCAACCAGCAGTAGACAGGGCATCATGTAGGACAGAAACGTAGATGCTACTATATGAGCCGGTTAACTAACAGAGATGGGGGAAGAGTTTACACTGACACCTCCAGCTTCTTAGGACTGCTTAAAGATTTCCATAACTTGAGAATTTCACTGTGAATCAGTGTTAACTTTAAAATGGAAGGGAAAATGTCAAAAAGAAAAAGAAAGCCACTCAAGTGACTCCTGCCAATCTGGGAATTTTGCCATATATATATATATATATATATATATATATATATATATATATATATAATATCTTGGCAGATTTTACACCTCCTATTACCCACTTTCAGTTTAAGCAGCTTTGGTGGTTGCGTGGGTTCTGGACAAAACCCTCCCCACCTCAGAAGATAATCAAGTATCAGTTGTTCGCAAAGGGCCAGCAGGAAAGATTTCCAATAAGGGAGATTTTCTTAAGCTGAAACGTCGTTTTCCTCTTCCGTGATTTCACTGTATCTCAATCCCATCAATCTTTTCATTTGATTGTACCCTAGGGCGGTTTCATATGGGCTTATATCGGACTTGTTTTCTCCACTGTGATATTCCCCAGCCCTGTTCAGGAACAGACTCATGAGCAAGACCAAAACATGAACAGCACCACTCTTGTCACACATACTGGGCAGTCCTGTCTCCCAACCTCCTTCATAAGGGAAAATGTTTTGGGGAGAGGGCAAGGGGGGGGAGGGCGACAAGGCGGATTTGTTCTGATTTCCTTTATAAAAAAGTAGATATTTTCTTCTTTTTGCAGGAAGGAACATCAAACAGATATAAGGGAAGTTTTTAACGTGTGATATTTTACTGTATTTTTGGTTTTTATGGAAGCCGCCCAGAGTGGCTGGGGAGGCCCAGTCAGATGGGCGGGGTATAAATAATAAATTATTACTATTATTATTATTATTATTATTATTATTATTATTATTATTATTATCAGTTAATGTTTTGTACTGCTGCCTCAAACAATGAGCAATATGAAGAATTTCCCTGGTTTCCTATAGTTTTGTGTGGGATGTGTGTGTGTGTGTGTGTGTGTGGTTTTGTCTCTCAGCATGGATTAGCATTCTGATTTTTACTCTCTTGGTGTGGTCCTACGAGTTCTCTCTCATCCATTTTTTAGATGCATATGTCAGCCCAATTTGTTCATAAATGTGATAGACAAACACACACACACACACACACACACACACACTCAGAACATTTAGAAGGTTCAAATTAAATTAAGCCTATTGTAATGAATTTAGCTTGATGTTCACTAATCATATGTATAGCCAAGACAACAGGCCCATACTTGCCTGCGCTATTTATAGTTCCCACCCACTGCGTGACAGATTAAAGACAAGCGGTAATCTAATACCGCTTATCTGAGCAAACAACAACAAAAACAGAAGCGGCAAGTTTGTTTGGTTATTGTTTTTTAAAAAATATATAAAAAGGATAGTTTGATGCTAGGATGTATATTGCATGCATATACGTGATAGGAGACCTGAATGGGGTTGAAGCCAGAAAGATTTAGGATTGTATCCAACTAACAGTGTAATCCTAAACATGTCTGCTCAGAAGTTAGTCCTACTGAATTATTTGGGCTTACTCTCAGTAGTAGTAGTAGTAGTAGTAGTGGTAGTAGTAATTTTATTACTTATACCCCGCCCATCTGGCTGGGTTTCCCCAGCCACTCTGGGCAGCTCCCAACAGAATACAGTTGTACCTCGGGTTACATACGCTTCAGGTTACTTAAGCTTCAGGTTACAGACTCTGCTAACCCAGAAATAGTACCTCAGGTTAAGAAATTTGCTTCAGGATGAGAACAGAAATTGTGCTCCGGTGGCGCGGCGGCAGCAGGAGACCCCATTAGCTAAAGTGGTGTTTCAGGTTAAGAACAGTTTCAGGTTAAGAACGGACCTCCGGAACGAATTAAGTACTTAACCCGAGGTACCACTGTATTAAAACCATGATAAAACACCATAAATTAAAAACTTCCCTAAACAGGGCTGCCTTCCGATGTCTTCTAAAGGTCAGATAGTTGTTTATTTCTTTGACATCTGATGGGAGGTATTCCACAGGGCGGGCACCACTACCGAGAAGGCCCTCTGCCTGGTTCCCTGTAACTTTGCTTCTCACACGGAGGTAACCACCAGAAGGCCCTTGGCGCTGAACCTCAGTGTCCTGGCTGAACACTGGAGGTGGAGATGCTCCTTCAGGTATACTGGGCCGAGGCTGTTTAGTTAAGGGGGGTTATGAGTTGTAGCCTTTGCCCAACTTGGAGCAGACCTGTTGACCAGCTGCAGAGTGTGTTCCCATGGTTCCCGAACCAGGCACATGCACCAACACCAGGCGCCAGAGCGCTTGCAGAGGGCAGAATGAGAAGGTTGCCTAGCTGTTGCAAAGCCTTGAGTGGCTTTCTGTGGTGTCTTTACATGGTGGGGTGTGAAGGGTGAACAGAGCTCTATGCTCCAGGTTGGGCACCATCCAGGCTGGATAGCTCAGTGGGTAGAGCATGAGACTCTTAATCTCAGGCTGTGGGTTCAAACCCCACATTGGGTGGAAGATTCTTATATTGCAGGATGAACCTTGTGGCTCCTCCCAACTCTACAATTCTATGAATAGCAACATCCAGCCATAGATATACCACACTGGCTCTTTTGGTAATTGTTAATTAGGTTTGCAAGTGCAAAAGGCTAATGCTCCTGCCATAGCTGCATATAATGATTTTCGCTTGGCCTTATTTTCAGCCTATTGCCAAGCTGAGTAGCTCTGCGGAACGTACAGAAACATTATGCATTTCTCTTCATGTCGGCAATCATCTGGGCAAGCGTCAGCCTTGAAAAATGCCTATGCTAAAGAGTTTGCTTACTTGCAGCTTGGGTCTTCGCTTAGTTGTGCCTGAAATTAAATGCACAGAAATCTGCAGGCAGACAAAAAAATCAACAGCAACAAGAAAAGAAATACAATATCGGGTGGCACACAACCTCAAATTATTCAGATTTGTTACTTGATAAATAAGGTGTCAGTCTAAACTGAAGGGAAAATGGATTGAATTTTTTTCTTCATTTCGTTATGTTATAAAGCCATGTCCATATGCCATTTATCAGTTGTCTGATAGCTTTGGGCCACGGCATACTTTCCCCCAGAACAGTATGTCTCGTAAGTCTCTCGGCAGTTTGTTTTTCTGTTGGGTGTTTTTATTATTAATAATAATCACCAAAGTCTGTGCGCAGCAGTCTGAGATGCATTCTTGCCCCCTGCCCAGCCCCTGCCTAGCTCCCCGCACTTGGGAAACTCCAGTCCCATCAACTGAGGGAGAGTCAAAAAGGCTGGGCTGGATTTCAGGACTTTAGGAAAATGTTCTCAAACTCCTCACAGCTGAGATTCGATTGATGGCTCTGTGGCCAGAGTGCAGCTATTGAGAAACAGAAGGAGGGGAGGAAGGAGCATGCTCAATGGGGACCCCCCAAGGTTTGCGAACTGTTAACGGAGAAATCCGAGGGCTCCCTTGAACAAAAAGCAAGGACATCAACCAGGAATATTGGAGCAAAATAGCTGCCAGTAGGCTTGGTCTTTTTTGAAACTGTCGCGACAGGACTCCCACTCACAGCAAGACGAAACAAGATGGAAGCCCTGAACAAAAGAAGACCCCAACTTTTATTAGCTCCTAATCCCCATGCTACACCCCTAAGACTACATCATTGATACATCACAAAAAGGAGGGGTTTAGGGAGACAGAGCGTTCCAGCGTGGTGTAGTGGTTAAGAGCGGCAGTCTCGTAATCTGGGGAACCAGGTTCGCGTCTCCACTCCTCCACATGCAGCTGCTGGGTGACCTTGGGCCAGTCACACTTCTCTGAAGTCTCTCAACCCCACTCAGCTCACAGAGTGTTTGTTGTGGGGGAGGAAGGGAAAGGAGAATGTTAGCCGCTTTGAGACTCCTTCGGGTAGTGATAAAGCGGGATATCAAATCCAAACTCCTCCTCCTCCTCTTCTTCTTCTTCTTCTTCTTCTTCTTCTTCGGGAGGGGTTGAAGTGGTAACCTGAGTGTCCTGACACCTGTCCTGTTTCTCCTCTTTCCCCCCTGAAGCATACATTCCAGAGGACAAAGAGGAGTTCACAGCTTCCTGCCCCAGAGGGGAGGGTTGGCCACTGTCCGTACTCAAGCTACTTTCCCCCCCTAAAAAATTGTTCCGGGGTACTCTCATTTTCCTACTCATAATGAAATATTGCCCCACAACAAGGCCAAACTTAGATTCACAAAATGTTCAGGGGTATGCGTACCCCTGTATACCCCTAGAAAAAAAAGCACTGAGTCTTTCTAAACCACCAACTCATTCATATAAATTGATGGGTAGGTTAAGGTTTCCATATTTCAAACAGTGAGAGTCTGGAAAGAAAAGTTGCTGAGCTCCCCCCCCCAAAAAAAATGTTGTTATTTTAAGGGGGGAAATCAGGCAAATCTGCACTGTCAACATGGACTGCCATACGTCCGGATTTCCCATAGAAAGACAGACAGACTACTGATATAGGTATTAAAACATCACAGATGGAACTGTGACCTAAACCACTGAGCCTCTTGGCCAGTTAGAATCTGTGTGAAGGGGTGAGATCCCATTGCTCTGTCCCAGCTCCTGCTAACCTAGCAGTTCAAAAGCACCTCAGTGCAAGTAGATAAATAGGTACTGCTGTGGTGGAAAGGTTAATGGCATTTCCGTGCACTCTGGCACTTGTCACGGTGTCTCCCGTTGCGCCAGAAGCGGTTTAGTCATGCTGGCCACATGACCCAAAAGCTCCCTCTGGACAAATGCTGGCTCCCTCAGCCTGAAAAGCGAGATGAGTGCCACACCCCATAGTCGCCTTTAACTGGACTCAACTGTCCAGCAGTCAAAAACATCATAAAATCATAAAGTTCCAAAATGCAAAACAAATGACCAGCATCAAATCAAATTAATGTTCTAAAAATCACTGGAGATGAATGGACTCTGTCCCCATGGCCCAAATTTCATCCAGGATTACTTGGGGCAAGAATCACCTGTAAACATCAGTAGATGTTGACTCTGGCAATTCCCAGAAGTCTCAGCTCCGAAGTGCACTGGTTGTAGGAATCACTACAGTCGCATCTATCTACCAGGGCATGTAAGTACATCTGGTTTGCCATATGCTCCAAGTTATAACTGATAACAGCTCTGCAAAGTACTAAACTCCAGAAAGCTCTATGAAAGGGAGGCCCCGGTTAGACAATAAAATGAAATCCAAATGAACTTGATTAAACAAGGAAATACGCTAACTCAGACAAGTCAATTAGGAATGCAGTGGAGACCAAATTGGGACCACCAAGTGAAACAGCTGCTACTAAAACAAAGATGTCTATATTCTGATTTCCTTTCACTTTAATCTCTTTGGACACCACAGAGTAATTCTACAGCTTTCCTGTTCCTGCCATGGAATCTCATTTCCTCATTATCAGTCCTAGCCACTGCATCTGACTAACCTTAGACTCATTGTCTTCCATTCATTTCTATTAGAATTCCTGGTTATGAAGGAAGTACATTCATAACGTACATATATGTGATAATGTACATGTATGTGGAAATCAGCCCAGATACCTTACTTTTCTGGATTATACAGCCTATGGAAGAAGAGTTTGGATTTGATATCCCGCTTTATCACTACCCGAAGGAGTCTCAAAGCGGCTAACAATCTCCTTTCCCTTCCTCCCCCACAACAAACACTCTGTGAGGTGAGTGGGGCTGAAAGACTTCAGAGAAGTGTGACTGGCCCAAGGTCACCCAGCAGCTGCATATGGAGGAGCGGAGACGCGAACCCGGTTCCCCAGATTATGAGTCTATCGCTCTTAACCACTACACCACACTGGCTCCCTTTTCTGAACTATTTTTAGAGACATGATCAGCTGCAGGATAAAGGGGAGAGGACTTCTTGCCTCACATACAGAGCACTTTAGAATTCCTTTATTATTTTGATAGGTACAGGATTGAGCTTGCATTATTGTTGTCAGGTGGCCAAGGGGGATTTATATGTTTTTATTTCTGCAGCCTCCCCAGCTGCCTGCACTTCCTGAATTAAAAAAAATATGTATAGAAGGAATTACCTCATGATATCACTTCACTTAAAACAATAACAGTGAACAGGCAGACCCTTGGTAGACAACCTCTCTAGCTTGCTGTGTTTACAAGAAAGCCCAGCCAAGGAGATAATTGGGTTTTCACCAAAACAAAGGCACCCAGGAAGGCTGCAAAATACAGAACACTGGAGAGATTCTTTCTAGAATGAATGATATGAGACGTGCAAACTCCGCAGGGTCACCTTTAAAATAAGGAGAGCATGGACAAAGATGCATGCCCCACCCATGAGAATGTCACTGAATTGTTTGTTTCCCTTAATAATTATTGCATGCAATTTCTTTTCTCATCTGATGGAGAATGATAGACTACACTGATATACTAACAGTACAATTCTAGAGCGACTTGGATGGCGCTGTGGATTAAACCACTGAGCTTTTGGGCTTGCTGATCGGAAGGTCGGCGGTTCGAATCCGAGTGACAGGTTGAGCTCTCGTAGCTCTGTCCTAGCTTCTGCCAACCTAGCAGTTCAAAAGAACATCAGCGCAAGTAGATAAATAGGTGCACACCCCGCCATGTAAAGACTCCACAGAAAGCCACTCAGGGCTTTGCAACAGCTATGCAACCTTCTCATTCTGCCCTCCCCAAGCGCTCCGGTTCCTGGTGTGGGTGCATGTGCCTAGCTCAGGAACCATGGGAACATGCTCTGCAGCTGGTCAACAGGTCTGTTCCAAGTTGGGAAAAGGCTGCTACTCATAACCCCACTTAACTAAACAGCCTCGGTCCGGTATACCTGAAGGAGCATATCCACCCCCATCGCCTGAGGTCCACCACCGAGGGCCTTCTGGTGGTTCCCTTGCTGCGGGAAGCAAAGTTACAGGGAACCAGGCAGAGGGCCTTCTCGGTAGTGGCACCTGCCCTGTGGAACACCTCCCATCAGATGTCAAATAAATAAACAACTATCTGATGTTTAGAAGACATCTGAAGGCAGCCCTGTTTAGGGAAGTTTTTAATGACTGATGTTTTAATGTATTTTTTATCGCTTGTTGGAAGCCACCCAGAGTTGCTGGGGAAGCCCAGCCAGATGGGCAGGGTATAAGTAATAAATTGTTGTTGTTGTTGTTGTTGTTGTGTGTATGTTTAGGATATATCACTGTGAGCTGGAAAACTGCTCTGCCACAGGCTTTTCTGTTTGCCTCATGATTAAACAGATAGTTCAAAAGATATGTGTTGATAGCTGCATTTAATTGGATCATATTCCCAGGCATGCTAGAATTAAAGCAAAGCCTAGATGTTTTGCAAGATGCTTCATTTTTCAGTACTTAAAAGCTGGATGGTAGATTAGAGGCTTTATTGCTTGACTCTGTCAACTGAATTTCTGATCTAGGTACCTGCTGCTCAGGTTGCTGGCAAAAGCACTGAGCATTGCTTGCCAGACCTAGATCAGAGTGATCTAGCAACTGATTAGTAATGATTTGTAAAGCAGCTGAAGACTTTATTTAGCAGCTCAGGTTCTGGACGACTTGGCTTGCAAAGGAGCTGATGGGCAATCTTGCAAAGCGTTCAGGATTTGATCCAGCCGAGGGCTTAGCACCAACAGTGTCACTCAGGAAATGCCAATGGACGTAAAACAGACAAACACAAAACTGGGAGATCATACTTTATAACAGGAAGGTGTGTGGAGTCAGCTACGTAATGGTTTCTGCTAGATTTTGCTCATCAGATTTGTCCTTGAAGTGCTCTTTTGGAAAAAGTTGTTGTCAAATATTCTCCAACACCTAGTACTCCAAATATGTATTTAACATCCAATTGAATTATTGTTTATTTGCAGCATTTTCACACAAACATGCTCTTCAGCCCAAAATGCTACCAAAGTGTCTTACAATTCATTTTTTAAAAAAACACCAGGACAGTCCCTGACCTCTAAAAGTTAGGGAGAAAGCGAAGAGGGAGTATGTGAATTCAGGCAATTGTTTAACTTTTTGATGGCAGAGGATTGATATTTGACATTTCTGACGTGCAATGGCATACACTATTTGACAGTACTGATATGATGGCGTGGGATTCGGATTCTGAGAGTGAACCGGAGGAATCCGAGCCGGCACAGGAGTCCCCGCCTCCAGGGCCGGCTGAACTGGGGCAAGGCCTAGATTCTGAGGAGCCTGCACCTGTGCCAGATCCTCAGGAGCAGGCACCAGGTGAATCCATTCTGGCCCTAGAGGTGCTTGAGGACTCAGTGTCTACAGGTGAGTCTTCCCCGGGGCCCAGTAACCCTTCAGCCTCTCCTGAACTGCAGAGGCTTAGGGCAGAAAGGTGAAGGGAACTGGTTTCTCCCAGGAGGAGTGCTCGCCTTAAGGCCAGGAGAGGCGGGGCTCCTGGGGGCTGGGACCGCCCCTGGCCGCAGAGAAGATAAAGGTCAGTCAGCCCGGTCCCAGGTTGCGGGAGCAACGTCGTTGTTGAGTACCTGCTGTTACCCGGACCTAGACCTGAACTTGCAGTGTTCCTGTTCCTCGCCCGGCTTCCTGCTTCTGACCTTCCAGTGATCCTGTTTCCTGCCCGGCTTCCTGCTTCTGACCTTCCAGCGTTCCTGTTCCCCGCCTGGCTTCCTGCTTCTGATCTTCGAGTGTTCCTGTCCCCGCCCGGCTCCCTGTTTCGGACCTCGCCTCACTTCTTGTGAACTTCTACCAGGCTAGTGACTCAGGACTGAACTTTGACTACGGTAACAGTACCTTCCCCCCGGGACCAGCACAACTGACATGCAATGGCATACACTATTTGACAGTCTCGACATCTCAGGTCTTAAGATTGTACAAAGAGCCCTTCTGGGTCAGATCAAAGGTCTACCTTGTCCCGCACCCTTTTTCCACAGTGGCCGCCCAGATACTCCTGGGAAGTCAACAAGAACACAATACCACTCTTGCACTGCGGTTCCCTAGTGACTGATATCCAGAGGCCTGGTGCCTTGAGTCAGAATATAGGCAGCATGTAGTCATCATGACCAGTGCTTTTCTTCTAGGAAAAAAGATACTGGTACCACGTACCCTTGGGTACCCCCAGGAGAAAAAGCACTCACCATGACTACTAACAGTTGATCACCTTATTTTCATTTGTTTTTGTTTTCTATTTAAAACTTTGGTTTCCAATTTAAAAGCTTACACAAACAAAAATCTACAAAGGCAAAACAAAGAAACAGGAAAAACAAAAAACATTTGTATTACTTGAAACCTCATGATTTCAGTACGTCCCATTTCTGAAACCTCTGTTTTTGGTTTTGCTTCTGTTCTCTGATGTGGGTAGTGTTCCTATTGTTGTTTTCTTGTGTCTTCGTTTTTGTCTTTGTAGATTTTTGTTTGTGCAAGCTTCCAAATTGTAAAAATAAATAAATGTGAAATGTGAAATTACATTTTGACAGTATTTTGTAGCTGACACCAAATCATAGAATTTTTGAGCTGGAAGAGACTCAAAACCTGCAACACTGGAATCGTATCTTCTGTCTGATAGCATTTCAGTGCTAGCATGCAATGAGAACATAAGAGGTCTGTGAGATTAAATCTAGGACCCATCTGGTCCAGCATCCTATTCACACAGAGGCCAACCAGATACCTCTGAGAAGCTCACAGGTAGAACAGCATTCTCCCTACTTGCAATTTCCAGCAACTGGTATTTTGTTGTTGTTTAGTCGTTTAGTCGTGTCCGACTCTTCGTGACCCCATGGACCAGAGCACGCCAGGCACTCCTGTCTTCCACTGCCTCCTGCAGTTGGGTCAAACTCATGCTGGTAGCTTCAAGAACACTGTCCAACCATCTCGTCCTCTGTCGTCCCCTTCTCCTTGTGCCCTCCATCTTTCCCAACATCAGGGTCTTTTCCAGGGAGTCTTCTC
This sequence comes from Podarcis melisellensis, assembly GCF_964234715.1. Taxonomy (NCBI): domain Eukaryota; kingdom Metazoa; phylum Chordata; class Lepidosauria; order Squamata; family Lacertidae; genus Podarcis; species Podarcis melisellensis. The sequence continues at coordinate 17,209,754 of NC_138530.1, read as the reverse complement.
TTCTCATGAGCTGGACAAAGTATTGGAGCCTCAGCTTCACAATCTGTCCTTCCAGTGAACACTCAGGGCTGATTTCCTTCAGAATGGATAGGTTTGATCTCCTTGCAGTCCATGGGACTCTCCAGAGTCTCCTCCAGCACCAGAATTCAAAAGCAACTGGTATACAGAGGTATATTGCCTCCAGCACTGAGTTAGAACAGAGCCCACATGGCAAAATAGCCATTAATAGCCTCATCTTCCACGAATTTGCCTAATCCTCTTTCATGGGCATCCACGTGGATGGCCACCAATGAATCTTGTGGCAGTGAATTCCACAGAACAATTGAAGTCGGTATTTGAAAGTGGACTTGTTACTCACAAAACTGGTCAAAATCAAAACCAGTCAAGAGAGGCCAAGCTTAAAACATTTTAAAAAAATAACAGTCCAAAGAAATTATGAGCTTGAAATATTTCGTGCAAAATTCAATTGCTGAAACTGAAATGCGTGAGAATGTCCACATATTTGGAAATATTAATTACAGCTCTAGCTTCAAGCCTATAATCTTGGCAAAAACAGCTGAGATATATGATGACTTGATATTATGAATGATCACAGCAGAATTGCTGGTATTGTGGCCACAGCTTTTAAATATAATGTAAGATTAGTTAATGCACTTTGACCATAATGCAGATGTTTAGTTTTGTTTAATAATCTGTTGCCCATTCTTATCCCAAATTACAGTGGTCTGACTTGTAATTTGCATGATTCCAGGTACAACCATGGTACACACATGACTGACGACTCAGAGAAGCATAATTACTGCTACGCATTTGCTTTTTAAAATATGTGCAGTGCTCTTTCATAGCAATACATCTATTGTGTGGGGCCTACTGGTCTACAGACACAGTAGCTGCTTTTCATTCCTCAGTGTCTCAGGTGTTTTAATTGTCTCCTTAAAAACCAAGGTTCACGTGCAACACCATCCCTTTGAGACACCTCAGCACACGCTATTGTTCCTGCGAAATCAAAATATCCATTGCAATCTTCTCCCCTGGAATTGCTCCATTGTGTGCATCTGAATGTGTGCTAGATTTTTTTTTGAAAAAATTAATGCTCTGAGTGGAGCGAAACAGTTCCTGGAAGAGCACAGCTTTGCAGGGATAAGGAGACATTTTTAATCATCAGCACAATGGAGGTATCATGAATACTGGGTTTGGCGCCTTCCCTGCTAATTGATTTCTGAAGGTCAGCACAAGGGCAAACAGAGAGGGAGTGTGCAGGCTTTCAGGCCGCAGTCTCAATATACACTTGAAAGTAAGTCCCATTGAAATGAATGGGGCTTGCTTCTTGGTAGACCCGTCTAGAATTGTAAGGTAAAAAGGTAAAGGTAAAGGACTCTTGGAGAGTTAAGTCCAGTCAAAGGCGACTATGGGGTGCAGCATATTTTAGAACTTAAAAAAAGGAAAACGCATTACATTTTTGCAAGCAGACACCCCTAATATGTGTGCTAGAGAAAATATAGTTTATATTAGGGGAAATGCACGCTAAAATGCTGAAAAAATGTATCCAGGGCTTTAAAAATAAATTGCAAATGTGGTGAATTTAATTTCAGATTGGGGGGGGGGGCAGAAAGAAACAATGACTGGCCAATTTGCCAATTTCCGTATTCTCTGTTGAATGCTTCTCCACGATCCAACCATTGCATTGCCAGTTTACCTCTCACATCACAGACTATAGACTACAAATTAATATTTCTTTCTTGAGCAACTTTTAGCACAGCTGACGATTTCACAAGGTTATTTACGACCAGAGCTGATGTGTCTGATTATCTGGGACAGAAGGCTGGTTATCACAGAGCACCCAAACTTAAGTGCTTAGAATCTAATTCCAGCACAGAGAGGGGAAAGAAGAAATTGTCAGAACTCTAGTTTCTAGCTCAAAACCACAGGACTGACATTTTGGGAAGCAGTTGAAAGAAGCCGGCACAAATCATTTGACCGAGCATGACCTCCACCACAGGAAGAAGTGATTTGAAGGAAATGGCATATAAAAAGGAAGATGGGGGAAGAACTGAATTGCCTGGATGGCATAAAGTCTACCCTCCAGTTGCTCTGGATGTTGTTGCATCCCAAGGCGTCAATGATCAGACGAGATGGATGGAATTTGAAGAGAAGGCTTGCGATGAAGAACAGAGGAAGACCCCGGGCAGGTCTGTCTTGCAAAGGTTAGGCACTGTAATTGGCAGCGATAAAGATGGCTCCTTATGTGGCTGCAAGGGCCATAAGGTCATGGTGAGGAATTGAAAGATTCTAAAAACTAAACAGAGAAGGAATTAGGGTGATCAGGAAGCAAAGTTGGAGAGCTGAGCCCAAAATAACAAAATGAATTTCAATCGAAACAATTGTAAGGTTGTGCACTTAGGCAGGAAGAATCAGATGCACAAATATAAGAAGGAGGTCAAGGCAAGTAATAGTACCACTCTATTACGCTTTGGTCAGACCACACCTGGAATATTGTGCCCAATTCTGGGCATTTTAAGAAAGGTGTTGACAAGCTGGAATGGGTGCTGGGAAGAAGAAGAAGAAGAGTTTGGATTTGATATCCCGCCTTTCACTCCCTTTAAGGAGTCTCAAAGCGGCTAACATTCTCCTTTCCCTTCCTCCCCCACAACAAACACTCTGTAAGGTGAGTGGGGCTGAGAGACTTCAAAGAAGTGTGACTTCAGAGAAGGTCACCCAGCAGCTGTGTGTGGAGGAGCGGAGACTCGAACCCGGTTCTCCACATTACGAGACTACCGCTCTTAACCACTACACCACACTGGCTCTTAAAGCCACAAGGTTCTCCTCCTTCCCCAGCCACTGTGAATGTTAAAACCGTTGCCTGCACAGTAAGTCTGGTGTGTCATTTCCCACTGTAGTAGTTTATGGCCAGACATAGAAGTGTAGAGTTGGAAGGGACCCTGAGGATCATCTAGTCCAACCCCCTGCAATGCAGGAATATGCAGTTGTCCCATACAGGGATCAAACCTGCAACCTTGGCGTTATCGGCACCGTGCTCTGTCTAACCAACTGAGCTATCTAGGCGATAGCTATCCAACTGAGCTATCCAGGCAATACTTCAGTTCTGCAAACAGGAATTGGGGATGGGGTGCTTGTGTGGACAATCACCCCTGTTCCAAATTCTCAGCGCACCCTAAGTTTGAAGAGCAAATATGATGAAGCACAATGCAGATTAACAGACAAGCAGCAGAAGCAGATGTGATTTCTGCCGGCCCCACAGATGTGTGAGCTGATTATGCTTACGCAGCACTGAAGGAAACGCTCCCTGCATATTTTAAACACAAAAGAAGCCACCCTCTCGTACTTACTATTCCCTCCACATCCTCCACAGGGTTGAACTCTGGCATTCCCAGGCTGGCTCTGCAGTGGAACACCGGTAAACCTGAGGATAAAAGACCTGGGAATTGGTTCCTTGCATTTAACTGGGGGGGGGGGGCTGTGACATTGTGGAAAAGGCATTCTGTCCCCATCGGCAAAAGAGGTTGTGGGTGCTGCATCAGCGAATGCTGATCCCAGCATGTTATTTGACGACTCAGGTGAAGGTGAGGAGGGGGCGTTTTGAGGGCACAAGTGCCAAGCAGGAGAAGGCTACTTCACTCTTTTCCAACCAGCCATTTCCTCCCCTATTCCCTCCCCCTACAAACACCACCCTCTTTTTTTAGATGAATCCCAAGACGGAGTGAAGATTGCCGGAAGAAATATCAACAACCTCAGATATGCTGATGACACAACCTTGATGGCAGAAAGTGAGGAGGAATTAAAGAACCTCTTAGTGAGGGTGAAAGAGGAGAGCGCAAAATATGGTCTGAAGCTCAACATCAAAAAAACGAAGATCATGGCCACTGGTCCCATCACCTCCTGGCAAATAGAAGGGGAAGAAATGGAGGCAGTGAGGGATTTTACTTTCTTGGGCTCCATGATCACTGCAGATGGTGACAGCAGCCACGAAATTAAAAGACACCTGCTTCTTGGGAGAAAGGCAATGGCAAACCTAGACAGCATCTTAAAAAGCAGAGACATCACCTTGCCGGTAAAGGTCCATATAGTTAAAGCTATGGTTTTCCCAGCAGTGATGTATGGAAGTGAGAGCTGGACCATAAAGAAGGCTGATCGCCAAAGAATTGATGCTTTTGAATTATGGTGCTGGAGGAGACTCTTGAGAGTCCCATGGACTGCAAGAAGATCAAACCTATCCATTCTGAAGGAAATCACCCCTGCGTGCTCAGTGGAAGGACAGATCCTGAAGCTGAGGCTCCAATATTTTGGCCATCTCATGGGAAGAGAAAACTCCCTGGAAAAGACCCTGATGTTGGGAAAGATGGAGGGCACAAGGAGAAGGGGACGACAGAGGACGAGATGGTTGGACCGTGTTCTCAAAGCTACCAGCATGAGTTTGACCAAACTGCAGGAGGCAGTGGAAGACAGAAGTGCCTGGTGTGCTCTGGTCCATGGGGTCATGAAGAGTCAGACACGACTAAAGGATTAAACAACTACAACCAATGGTAGAGCACATAGCACCTTTTCCTTCTTCTTTTTTTAAGAGCATCAAGTTAGTAGTTCCTCATAGAATTGTAGAGCTGGAAGGTGTGGGATGAAAGGATCCAAAATGCTACGGAAAGGGTTAATGATCACCAGGGCTACAGAACTCTGTGATGCCATACACCTGAGGCAGCTATTTTCAGTTGGTATGATTATGGCAGTTGGGAACAGTCTTGACAGTTAGAGCAGCAGGTACGTTCTGTGGGTGTGCTGCAGAACATAGAGCAGGTATGTTGCTTTCTGTCTCAGAGTTAGTCAGTCTGTGACAGTATTTTATCTCACCTACAAATCTAGGTAAGATGTATTAGCAACATAAGTTACACCTGCCTGCTTTGTGTATTTAACCTGCAAGTGCAAATGCACCGAGTTAAGAGTTATTTATTATTTAAACTTTAAAGGGGAGTGTTTTGCGGGTTTTTATAGGAGGAAAAAGAGAACTAAGTCAAGATTTGGACTCCCTTCTGCGTAACTCTGTAAATGGGAGCTAGAGTTTAATTCCCACAGAAGGAACCCAGACCAACCCCCTGCAATGCAAGAATCTCAACTAAAGCATCCATGACAGATGGCCATCCAAACTCTGCTTAGGGAAAAAACCTCCTGAAGGAGACCGTTCCACTGTCAAGCAGCACTTACTGTCAGAAAGTTCTTCCTGATGTTTAGTCAGAATCTCCTTTCTTGTAACTTTGTAGCCTTATGAGGCTTTGCCCTCGGGTGGGAAAAATATTGCGCCTGGGAAAGGGAAGTGGGAGTCAACAGACATTCAAGGAATAGTTTCGGAGAAAAGGCTTTTATTTCTACCATCCATGAACTGGTAGAAGGAGCAAGTCACAAAAAGCATGCACGAAATTCACAGTCATGTGCACAAGCATGTATACCCCTTTCCAGTTCCCTCCTCCTTTCTCCTCCCTCAGGAGTCCTCTGAGCATGAACAGAAAGCTGTCTTGGGATTATTGGGACTCTTAGCACCCTTCCCAGCAAAAGGGTTTCAGAGTGTTCAGGTATATTTCAATCTCTTGTTCTGGCCTGGTTCCCGGACAGAAAGCAAGTTGCAATGTGGTTCTTTAGCAAGGCCAGAAGGCATCAGAAAGGCCTGAGAAACAATGGACTGTGTTCCCTACCTCTGTTCCAATCTTTTTAGTTACAGCAAGCGGAATGTTTCTGATGCTTAGCTAATGCCTTTTAGCTGCTGAGAAAAATGATTTTGAAAAGCTCTGAGAAGCTTTGAGCCTGCTTTGGTGGGGGGGGTGACTTTGGGCCTAGGTGAGGTCACCTGTCCTCACCTTCCTTCAACTTGAATCCATCCGTTCAGGACCTGCCCTCCAGAGCAGGAGAAAACAAGCCTGTTCCTTCTTCTATGTGACACCCCTTAAGTGGTTGGTGATGTCTATTTTCATCCTAAATAACTAGAACAGGGGTCAGCAAACTTTCTCAGCAGTCCCTCAGACCTTGTGGGGGGCTGGACTATATTTTTTGGGCGGGGGGGGGATGAACGAATTCTTATGCCCCACAAATAACCCAGAGATGTAATTTAAATAAAAGCACACATTCTACTCCTGTAAAAACAACAGGCAGGCCCCACAAATAACCCAGAGATGCATTTTGAATAAAAGGGCACATTCTACTCAGGTAAAAACATGCTGATTCCCAGACCATTTGCGGACCGGATTTAGAAGGCGTTTGGGCAGGATCTGGCCCCCAGGCCTTAGTTTGCCTACCCATGAACTAGAAGATTGAGCGCCATACTGTCAGCAACAGAAGACACCATGCTGCTTTCTCCACCACTCAAAAGTCACTCCTGATGACTGCAGTATATTTCAGGTTGTGATTCGGCTGTGGGTTCCTTCATAGATACCAACTGCTAGTGCAGCTTTACTAATCAGCTTCGAATGCTATGAAGAATGCACAATATGTTATATTCTACATTGTTTCCCTAGAACCCACTTGAAAGTCTGGTTGCCTCCTTCTGTCTTTGAATGGAGCCAACGTGAATAAGGGACGCAGGTGGCGCTGTGGGTTAAAGCCTCAGTGCCTAGGACTTGCTGACCGAAAGGTCGGCGGTTCGAATCCCCGCGGCGGGGTGCGCTCCCGCTGCTCGGTCCCAGCGCCTGCCAACCTAGCAGTTCGAAAGCACCTCCGGGTGCAAGTAGATAAATAGGGACCGCTTACCAGCGGGAAGGTAAACGGCGTTTCCGTGTGCGGCTCTGGCTCGCCAGAGCAGCGATGTCACGCTGGCCATGTGACCCGGAAGTGTCTGCGGACAGCACTGGCCCCTGGCCTCTAGAGTGAGATGGGCGCACAACCCCAGAGTCTGTCAAGACTGGCCCGTACGGGCAGGGGTGCCTTTACCTTTTACCTTAACGTGAATAAAATATTGGGGGGGGGAGCCCCGCTCTGCATAATTGATCACATGATATGGTGCACAAAAACATTTGAATGGCAATGCCAATCAACTTTGGGGCACCCTCAAAAATTTTATGAGGGGGGCAAATGGACCTCAACCCATAGATATTGACTACTATGCTGTCATCTGAAAGCAAGCAACTGTCACTTGGGGGCAGCAGTTGGAGCTCATGAGTAAGGGGGAATCTGCTCTTCCCCTTCAAATCCGCACGTCAGGGTGAGCTCCCATTGCTCTGCTCCAGCTCCTGCCAACCTAGCAGTTCGAAAGCACACCAGTGCAAGTAGATGAATAGGTACCGCTGTGGTGGGAAGGTAAATGGCATTTCCGTACGCTCTGGTTTCCATCACAGTGTCCCGTTGCGCCAGAAGTGGTTTAGGCATGCTGGCCACTTGACCTGGAAAGCTGTCTGTGGACAGAGACTGGCTCCCTTGGCCTGGAAAGTGAGATGAGTGCAGCAACCTCATAGTTGCCCTTGAATGGACTTAACCATTTACCTTTTTTTACTCAATCCACCTTGCCTGGTGCCTTCCCTATGGTCTTTTCAGCAGCAGGTAGATAGATACCTGGGCTTTTAAGTTTTGCTTCAAATGGTTCTACTTTGTCTTTGTTGTAGGTTTTGTTGTTTTTAGCACATATTCATGATTTTCATTTCCTATATATTAAATATTATATATATTATTTTGTTTGTAAGCTGCCCAGGGAACACTGATTGCCTGATGGCTGTATAGATGTATCTGAATAGGAACACAAGGAGCTGCCAAATATTAAGTCAGACGATAGGTCCATCTAGTCCAGTATTGTCCTCACTGACTGGCAGCAGCTGTCCACTGCTGGGCATTGAGTCTTGGACTTTTTGTATGCCAAACAGATGCTCTACCACTGAACTACAGCAATAAGAAGAACCTTGATAATTTTAAACGGAATGGAGAAGCCGTGCTAGACCTGGGATCAGATGCACCTCTTTTCCTTTACGAAATGCAATGCTATTTCCCGACCGACAGGCCTGCAGACGCCTTAATCCAAATTTCTTTCCAAATGGCACGGCGTTGCTTTCTTTATTTCAAGATGACCACCTTCCCCTGCTGGGTAACCTCTTTTCTGAATAGAGTGAAATCAAAACACTCTCCAGAAAAACAATCTGTACTTGTCAGAGCTGAGAGCCAAGCAGTTTGAGATGAATGCAGTCTCTCTCTCTCTCTCCTCTGAAAGCTGCCAGACAGGAATCCTTTGGGTGTGAGAGGCTTTTCAATCAAGATGCAGCCTCTGTCTTGGTGGGACCAAATTGATGGCCGAGTGCTCTCCAGGTTCAAAGATGTTCTTTTCCCGCTTTCTCTCTTTAAACAAACACATGTCTCATGGAGAACGTTTGCACACTTTTGGCTGTTAGCCGTTCCTCTGGGGAAATGTGCCCTTTCCCACCCAGAGCAAGCATGGTGTGCAACGAAACCAGGACACAAATTAAGCACAAGCTGGTTTATTAATCCCATGACTGAGAATCCTCTATCCCTGAGACCTGCTCCCTGTCTGCCAGTAGTAGCTGCATTCCACCAATCTAGATGGCTTTAAAAGGAAGAGTGCAGGCTCTTGTGGTCAGATCATGCTTCAGGCACCTGGTTGGCCACTGTGAGAACAGGATGCTGGACTTGATGGACCACTGGCCTGATCCAGCAGGCTCTTCTGATATGGACATTGTCAGGCTTCAGGGAATTGGCTTCCTCCCCCCGTGGCAGTAGATAAGCAGAACAAAGGAAAAGGAGTCTTCTTACCAGTTAGAAACTTTAATAATCACAGCGAGAGAACAAAGAACTTGTGTCCTAGAAATGGCGATGCTCCCAATTAAGGATTCCACCCCCTTCTGTCCCTATTGATCTACGTCACTTCCATGTCTTGTAATTTGGGCCTGTCCCCTCTGTGCTTTGTGTGCTTTCTGTTCTGCCACTTTCTCAGCTCTTGAATGACCTACACTGGCTCCCAGTACGTTTCCAAGCACAATTCAAAGTGTTGGTGTTGACCTTTAAAGCCCTAAACGGCCTCGGTCCAGTATACATGAAGGAGTGTCTCCACCCCCATCGTTCTACCCGGACACTGAGGTCCAGTGCTGAGGGCCTTCTGGCGGTTCCCTTGCTGCAAGAAGCCAAGTTACAGGGAACCAGCAGAGGGCCTTCTGGGTAGTGGCACCCGCCCTGTGGAACGCCCTCCCACCAGATGTCAAAGAGAAAAACAACTACCAGACTTTTAGAAAACATCTGAAGGCAGCCCTGTTTAGGGAAGTTTTTAATGTTTAATGGGTTATTGTATTTTAATATTCTGTTGGAAGCCGCCCAGAGTGGCTGGGGAAGCCCAGCCAGATGGACGGGGTATAAATAAATTATTATTATTATTATTATTATTATTATTATTATTATTATTATTATTAACCTTGGGGAGAGTGGATGAATGCTTTCCATAGACAGTGAATCTGTTAACCCTCTCTCCCCCAGTGTTTCTTCTCCTAGCTGTTCACAACCCAGTTCTTCCCAACTTCTGCCTTCTGAACTATGCCCCTCTGCAAACCACTGTTCCAAATCTATACTGTCCTCCTGCTCCTGGGAAGATTCAGGATAAGGATCTCACCATTCCTCCTCAGTGCAGCCCTCCTCAGCAGGTCCCTGACAGACATAAAGAAATCCACAGGTCTCTAATCCTAAAGCAGCCCCACTTCTATTGTTTGATGGCCATGGGCTACAGCTGCCACTTGCCCCACTTCTCTGCTACCCAACAGGGATTTCATTTGCTTTGTTAAACGTCAGACATCATTTTGGTTGTTTTTTTCTCTTTCCCTCCCAGGAACAACACCAGGAAGGGGAAAATCAACTTGGCCTTAACCATTGCCTAGAGTGCGTGAGGTTGCAGGAAGCCCATATAATCAAGTGTGGGCCCAAATCAGATCCTTCTTGACTATATCCAAGAGCAGGCCTTTGGGCCTTGCTTGGTCTTGTCTCCTTTCCTCACTACTGAAACCTCTGACACCTCCGTGAAGCCTGAAACAGTACCCCTGAATGGTCCTTGCCAGAGTGAAACATTTCTCCTCTATAGCGAACTCCGCTCTGCAGGGTTATCAAGCATTGCTCAAGAAGAAATCTCCACTCCCATGGAGCACATTAAATTACTTCTCAGCCGCGCTTTCCCTATTTGGTCACATTTCGCTGCATCTCACGCTGGGTAGTTCCATTCGACTTGGACTTGTACAGAACTTCCTTTTGCGACTTGACGGGTGCAGCAGTCCTGTTCGTGATGAAATTAAAAGCATTCATCCACAAAGACAAGGCTGCTCTCAGCCACTGCCATTCCTCTAAGCTGTAGGATTACCCCCACCCACCCAGTTCATCATGCCAGAGAACGGAGAAGGGGAATTGAAGGAAGGGGGAAATCTTCTCTTTCGTTGGTGAAGAGTTACTAGCAATGAATCAGATTGAATGTTATGCTCTCGGTTTATCATGAGCTTCTCATAGCTATCATTGTATTCTTATGCTGGGCATCCCGGGAGAGGGTTGGTTGTGGCCTGATCCAACAGATCTCTTCCTGTGTTGTTATGAAACAGAGCATGCATAAGCAGCAGTTCTACTCAGGGGAGAGAAGCCTTTTGCTCCACTTTCATAGGGATGCTCGAACATAAGAAAAGCCTGCTGGATCATGAAAGCGTGCATGAAAATATATTGGTGAGGATAAAATGCAAAAATGCATGGTATTAAGAGAAATTGCATGCCAAAATGTGTCAAAACTGCATGCAAAAATGTGTTTATTAGGAGAAATTTGCACTGTAATGCTGGATAATTTTCATGGGGATTTTTAAATTTATTTATTTTTTAGTCGCAAACTGTTGCATAAATGTGGAGAACTAAATTTCAGGGGAGGAAAAAGAGAAATTGAGACAACTGAAGCTGACAAATCCTTCCATCCCTAGTAATGACACTCTCCTCTTGAACATCAGAAATAGTGGTATGTTGCTATCCTTAGTCCCTCCATCTTCAATGTTCAATACTCAGGGGCAGTGCTTTTTTCGGGGGGCAGGGGTGCATATACCTCTAAACATGTAGTGAATCTAACGGGAGAAGAAACTATAACAATTAAAATTTTTAGTTTCTTTGCTAGCACGGTGAATCATCCGTTCCGTTGCTACCCTCAATGGCGGCCTCATTTTCTGTCAGAGTGTTTCCTGAGTCCCAGATGGAAGCGAGTGTTTAACATGTGAAGTAGGACTTGGAATTTAGCATGGTGTTGCCACCTCCGATGATGGCTTCATTTCCTTTCCCTGTGATTTTCTTGAGTCGAAATGAGAGTACCCCTTAAACATTTTTTTAATATAAAAAAAGCACTGCTCAGGGGTCTGAAAACTGCTTAGGAACAATATATTAACTATGCCCCTCCCCCAATAACTTCACCTCACTTCATTCCACCAGCATTTATTATTTTCTGTGAACTATTTTGACTCTAGTTACAGATAGGTAGCCGTGTTGGTCTGCCATAGTCAAAACAAAAAAAATTCCTTCCAGTAGCACCTTAAAGACCAACTAAGTTAGTTCTTGGTATGAGCTTTCGTGTGCATGCACACTTCTTCAGATACACTGAAACAGAAGTTTCCAGACCCTTCTATATAGTGAGAAGGTGGGGAGGGGCCATTTTTCACCTTCTCACCCCTTGCTTTTTCCTGTAAGACCTATTGCAGTTGTTAAGAGTCGTCAACAGGCTCATCACAGCTATCTGCCAATCACCCATTCCCACCATCCTTCTGAGTAATACCCCTCCCCACCTTCTCACTATATAGAAGGGTCTGGAAACTTCTGTTTCAGTGTATCTGAAGAAGTGTGCATGCACACGAAAGCTCATACCAAGAACTAACTTAGTTGGTCTTTAAGGTGCTACTGGAAGGAATTTTATTTTTTTATTTTGACTCTAATTACTGTCCTGTTTGAGCCAGGCTATGCTGCATCCAGGGTTTCACAAATGCATAGAAAACGGTGAGAGTTTGAGCAATGCAGAAGCAAGGCAGTCATCGGACAAAATGCTGCCTGCTTTATCTGATGGAGATCTCCCAGCTGAAATGGACGCGCAGGCGAGTACATTGAGTTGGGAGATTTGGCACTCTTTGATCTCCATCAGAGGAGATTACATCTGGGGCGCATGTGGGTTCTGAAGGCTTATTGTTTCCAAGACAAGTGTCAGTTGCCCTCATCCCAGCCATTATTCTTTCACAACATTAGGCTGCCTGTAATCCTCCTGCAAAAACAAAACCCAACGTTTACAGGGCTCCGAATACTTTTTATGGTGTGCTCTGGGCCGCTATGCTCTTTTTAAAAAAAACAACACAAACCAAAATCCATTTCCTCTGCTGGCATGGAACACACACGGTTATTATGCATGAGGTCCAGCCTGCAAGTATGACATAAATGAAATGCGCATGGTTTTTATGTGTGGAAATAAAACACTCTGGATGAGCCAGGAACCCTTCAGCAAAAGAGAGGCCTGAGCAGAGGGATTAGATGCCAGTCAATCAGAAACATTTCCCCCCCTCTCTCTCCATATTCCCTCTACACACACACACGTACGTGGGGTGGGCAGTAATTAGTGGTGAATTAGCCAGGCAAGGGCCATAATGGCCCCCTAACTATGGGTCGTGTATGAACAGAAGCTCTCTGCACCATAAGGCAAATGGGCGGCTGGCAATGACAAAAACAAAAGCCAGAGAGTTGAGTGTGTGTGTGAAATATACTCGGAGTCGAGAGTGGATTTCATGCTCTTTATTGAGCTCATAGTAGTGAGGAGGAATGGAAGTTCCCCCAAAGTATCTGCTTTATATACATTATTTACACAATGGGCCCCACGTGATTGGCTAATTCCGGGATTCACCTGTAGGCCAATCAGGCTGCGGATTCACTTCCACCTAGAGCTGGATTGGGTGGCTCCTGTGGACCAATCAGACTGCTGCATTCTGGACCCTATTGTTCTAGGACCAATCAGACTGCTGCCTTCTGAATCCTATTGTTCTAGGACCAATCAGACTGCTGCCTTCTGAATCCTATTCAACTCAGTACATAACAGTGTGAGTGAGAGCTGGGCTAGAATAAGGTTACCAGATATTTTTTTCAATGAATCCGGGGGACACTTATTGTTTGCTATGTACATGTGAATGCCGAGAAAGGTGTAAATCTGGGGACTGTCCCTGGGGAACAGGGACATCTGGTAACCTTACTCTATGGGAAAATATCAAAGAGAGACAAAGAGAATGGCTCTTTCTCTTTTTTGCTTTTCCGAAGCAGATTCTTCAGAGGCAGAAGACCTTCATGGGAGGGAAAGACAGTTTATTTCAGAGCTAGGAGAACAACGAATGACTCAAGGCGGGGTGTGTGGGGTGGTGACCAAAAGGTACCCCGGTGCTGTTGTGGCTGCTGCCTATCTTTTTAAAGTCAGTTTCTTTTAGAGCAGGAGGCAAGCTGTGGAGGTGCTTTTTTAAAAAAAAGGACTGGCCAACAACTTTTGCGCAGGGCACCACATGGGAAGAAGAATCTGTTGGTTTATTTCCAAGGAGAACAAAGGGGCAGAGAGAGGAGAGGAGCCCTGCTTGTGGGCAGCAGCAGGAGGAGGAATTGAGGGTTTCATTTGTGGAGAAAGGGAAGCAGAGCCTCTCTGATTCTCCAGAGCCTAGAAAACATAGCAGACAAGGCTGCGGCAAAGGTTGCCAACAAGCCAGGGGGAAAAGCAGCTTGACCTGCTCTTGCACAGATGGTTTAATATGCAGAAATCAATATAATAATGCTCATTTGATTATCTTTCTTTTTAAAATATTTTATTAGGAATTTAAACAAAACATATTATCTTAAAACATATCATCCTTAATTTCCCACTCCCCACCCCTCCCTCCCATAAAACAACCCACCCTCCCTGCCCCCTTCTGTCTTCCCTCAGTTCCAATCTCTGGTTTCTCTATAAATGCTATTCTCTGCATGTTACAAAATTGTATAAATCCTTAATTTGTCTAACTGGTTATTATCAATAAAAAGTTTGTGAGTGTTTATTCAAAGCCTGCCAAGGAGTCCCATTCACTTTGTTGGATCTTTAGATACTTTGTAAAAGGTTCCCATTCATCTTTAAAGTCACAGTTATCCTTGTCCCATAGTTTATGTGTCAATTTTGCCAGTTCTGCATAGTCCATCAGTTTCTCTTGATATAATTCTTTAGTCGGGATTTCCTCAGTCTTCCATCCTTGTGCTATTAAGACTCTCACCGCCGTTGTCGCATACATGAAGATATTTTTCAACTTCGTTGGCGGGTCTTTTCCTACAATCCCTAACAAAAATGCTTCAGGTTTTTAAACAAATGTTAGATGGAACATTTTCTTCAATTCATTATATATCATTTCCCAAATTCGTAAAAATTTCATTACAATCCCACCACTTATGCTAAAATGTCCCCTCCTTTCCCTTACACTTCCAACACATATTTGAGCTAGTTTTATACATTTTCCCTAACTGCACTGGTGTCATATGCCATCTATACATCATCTTCATATAATTTTCTTTCAACAAAGAACAATCTGTAAATTTTAAATAAATTTTCCATAACCTTTCCCAATCTTCCATCATAATGTTATGACCTATATCTTGTGCCCATTTGATCATGACTGATTTTACCTCTTCATCTTTCGTCTCCAATAGTGCTCATTTGATTATCTAATTAGCAGAGTTCAAATTTACACTCTAGAACAATGGTTCTCAAACTTCTTTCTTTGGGACAATACTTTCAAAATAAAAAAATTGCAGCTTCATCAGTAGTTTTCATTTCCCAGAGTTACTTATTTTTCACCTAAATGTCTGAGTTAATCTCACACAGGAGCCTATGGTGCAATTGAAGAAAAGGTTGTTATTAACTTCGTCTTTGAAACTCATGCTATATGCCTTTCAATGTTAAGCTTAATCCAAAGCCAATGTGCTCAGCATGTATTAGAATATGGTTACCAGATTATTTTCAATGAATCCAGGGGCACTTTTTTTTAAGCTGAGTAGCAACACGGAGTCAGTAGTGGGGATGATGAGGCAAAAGACCTTGGGCCCAAGCACACATGCATATTGTATAAGGTGCAAAACCCTTCTTTCGCACCCTGTGAAACATAAATGCGCAAAGTTTTGAAAAAACTGAGCAATGGCCGGACGAGCCTCCCCCAATCAGTCAAAACAAAGGGGGAAGGGGACAGGAGATTGGGGAAGGCTTGGGAGTCACAGGCAGGCCGCGCGCAGTTGCCCAATTTTTTAAAAAACTCTGCATTTCTGTTTCACAGGGTGCGAAAGAAGGACTTTGTACCAGAAAATTTAATGAAAATGATTTATAGGTGGTACATGACACCAGTCAAGCTTGCAAAAATTTACAATTTACCCGACAATAAATGTTGGAAATGTAATGAGACTGAAGGTACATTCTTTCACCTTTGGTGGACCTGCCCAAGGATTAAGACATTCTGGGAGATGATTTATAATGAAATGAAAAAGGTATTTAAATATACCTTCCTGAAGAAACCAGAGGCCTTTCTCCTGGGCATGGTCGGCCAATTGGTGCCAAAGAAGGATAGAACTTTTTTTATGTATGCAACAACAGCAGCAAGAATACTCATCGCAAAGTATTGGAAGACACAAGATTTACCCACCCGGGAAGAATGGCAGATGAAGTTGATGGACTATATGGAACTGGCGGAAATGACTGGCAGAATCCGAGACCAGGGAGAAGAGTCGGTGGAAGAAGACTGGAAAAAGTTTAAAGACTATTTACAGAAATACTGTAAAATCAATGAATGTTAGAAAAATGTTGGAATGAAGTTATATGGCTTTAGTAGAAATGTTATAAGGAATTAAGTATAAATAGATTATTAGAGTATTAAAGGAAAAAAATAAGGTTAGAATATGTTAAGATAATTATAGGATAGAAAACAGAGGAAGATGGAAAGGAATTGCTGAAACAAGTGGAATACAAAAAGGGAGGTGTGAGGAGGTCATTGAAATAAGTGAATGAAAGCTAAGATATTGAAATTGTTTGATGTGTTTTAAACTGTTTTTGTTTTGTTAGTTTAATGTGTTAGTGTTATGTAGTGTTTTTGTATCGTATTGTACTGTTTATTTTTTATTTTTTGTTGTAGTGTTTAAATTGTTGGAAAATAATAAATATTATTATTATTTTTTTAAAAAAAGGACTTTGTACCTTGCCCGGCAGAGAAACCACACACCTTGTACCCCTCATGGGCAATGACGTGCCACCCGCCCGTGACTCCTGAGCCTTCCCCAATCTCCTGCCCCCTTCCCCCTTTGATCTGCACCACCAGACGTCCCGGTTCCCTCTCGGCAGTGGCGGCAGCGGCAGTCAGCAGCCTATCTGGCGAGGGAAAATAGCAGGCTCCATGGCAGCAAGCAGCTCCTGAAGCCAGCCAGAGCCAACTGCACTACCAGGCTGGCTCTGGGTTGCTGAGGCTGCCACTGCCACATTTCCCAGGACAGATTTGCAAATCTCGGGTCATTCCAGGGATAGAATTTGTCCGGGGACAGATTTGCAAATCCAGGGACTGTCCCCGGGAAACGGGGACGTCTGGTAACTCTAGGCTAGAAGCAGGCTGTAGGCAGAAGCCAGAGAGTAAAAGCCATGCTTGATTTCTGTTGGAATCCAAGGTTGAGGCTATGTGAGAAGTAAGACGTTCTGCGGTGTTAATGCTGTGAGCCCTTCCATCATAGGCTCAGGTTGTATATGTAGTCAAACCTCAATTTCCAAACACATCTGTTATGGTCCGTTTCTGCTCCCAAACACCCGAAAACCTGGAAGTAAATGCTACAGTTTCCGAACAGTTTTTGAAACCCAAACATCCAACACAGATTCCACTTGAGTGCAAGAAGCTCTTGCAACCATTCGGAAGCCGCGCCTCAGTTGTCAAACGTTTCGGAAGTCAAATGGTCTTCTGGAACGGATTACGTTTGACAGCCAAGGTTTGACTGTATGTGTAAATAAACCATATATTTTTATGTTGTGGATCTCTCTGAGATCTGCGTATGAAGCACGGTATAATCATAATCATTAAGACAACTCAGTCTCTGCTTTCTCACATTCTGAGGAAACGGAACCCTAGGTAAGTGCCCCAAATTGCTGGAATCTGGCACTGCTCAGAGATTGGGCTAGTCACACTTCTCTGAAGTCTCTCAGCCCCACTCACCTCACAGAGTGTTTGTTGTGGGGGAGGAAGGGAAAGGTGAATGTTGGCTGCTTTGAGACTCCTTCGGGTAGTGATAAAGCGGAATATCAAATCCAAACTACTACTACTACTCCTCCTCCTCCTCTTCTTCTTCTTCTTCTTCTTCTTCTTCTTCTTCTTCTTCTTCTTCTTCTTCTTCTTCTTCTTCTTCTTCTTACCTTACCCTAATATGTTTTTATTTAGCTTCCCCCCCCTATATTTATCACCTTGGGACATATGTGGAAGATCAATAATAAGCATTCCTTTCATATCTGCAAATTGCTAAATTTCACTCATTGCACATAGAACAACCCCCTCCCCACCCCGTTGATGGCCGCTCATGGATATCCAGGAAATCAAATTGCACATATGGCATTTGCACAGGAGTAATTTCTGGTCTGGAAAAAGTGGCATGTATATTGGCTGCCTTTCAGTGCTGCATCTTTTACTGTGTATTGATTCCTGGACTTCAGCAATAATTAGCTTGTTCAGTTCTCAGAGAGCACGGTAATTTCATTAAGGCTTCATTCCCTACAACAATTTCACTTTAACTACTCATCTTAGCTCAGTATAATAATAGACTACAAACCTTCCATAGTCAACTCACCTTCCTTCTGCTGAAAGCTTATCTGCAAATCGTCCCCTTCCAATGTATTGACACATCGCAGAAGATTATTGTTACCTCGAGGAGATTAGCATGGTGTCCAGCAATTGCCCCTCCCATGCCCCCACAGTGACTGTGGGCCTGTGGGCCTGGTCCTTTAAGTGGTCCTGTTCATTTGATAAAGGATTCGTCTCCCACAGTTATTTGTTGAGATGGCACTGAGAGGGCACTTGGAATCACCTCTGTGTTGACTTCCTTCCAAGCTTTAGTCTTTCACTCATTTGGGAAACTGATGTGTCCCTCTAACACCAGCTGTGGCTTATGTAGCCCCAACAACCACTCTGTTGGGAATGGATGTATTACCCAAATGCACAGTCCAAAGGGTCTATAAGCCCCAAGAACACACTTGTTGGTGTAACCTCTGTGCCAAGCTGTCAGTTGGGTGGTTTTCTGACAGCACTAGAGGGCATAAGATTATGGCAATGCTTTGTAGCTTTGGGGAGGGGGGGGCATTTGATGAAATCTTTAGCCTTCACTCTATTTGTGTGCTCTAAATCCTAAAAGAACGATTGCTCCTTAGGCAATACATCTGCCAACTTCATCCAGGTCTCATCTCATTCCAGCTATGCTCTGTCTTCACCTTTGTTCTGCCCACCTTTGATTGTCTTTACAAGAGATGTCACTCAATAATATCAACACATGGAGTAAACTATCACCATCACGGGACATGGCTGCTGAAAGAATTGCACTGGCTGAATTTAGCTCCTGGGTGCTGGAGAAATTCAATTTTGTTCTCCAACCAACCAAAGTGTACAACAATGTATTTTATTAGAGAAAATTCCTTGCAAAAATGTGTATGTTAGTCAACACTGCATATAAAAAGGTGTTTATGGGGAGAAATTTGCACTAAAGTGCTGATGAAATTTCACAAGGATTGCTGCAGAAATGTGGAGAACTTGTGACTGGAAAACGAGAAAAGGAGAGAAACCAAAAATGATAGATTTGTCTATCTCTATTTTGGCAAGTAGTTTTTTATGTCTGTGGTTATTTCCTCATAGCCGTTGTCACATTTCATAGCTTCATACAACTTTCACAGCTTCATACAACTGAGACGTGCATTCTTGTTTAAGCAGAGCTTTGTATGTTCTTCACTTTGCAAGCGGAGCAATAACCTTCGGTAAATCAGGTCTCCTGACCAGTAACGTGACCGTCTAGACTGATTTTCCTTCCTGGCTAAACACAACAACTTGGAGAAATCAAACTCATTTCAGGAAATTCGCTCTCATGTTCTTGCAAGACCTCAGACATATTTTCCCTTTGAGAGCAATAAAGTGATCCTCTGCCAGGATGGAGCACTTGCTGAAAGTTAAGCTGCGCTGGGACCATGGTGGGGGAGGAGGCAGCTGTGATGCCCAAAGCACCTTGAAGGGAGGGCTTCTGAGGTGAATCTGTCGGGGGGTGGGCAGGGAAAGAGAGAGGCATAACTCAGGAACTGATCCCATTGAGTCAATGGGACCTAATTCTAAGTAAACATGCACAGATCAGGCATAAGGGAACAAGTGGTTCTGTTTCATTGTGGATGTTATACAAAAACCGTCCTAACGGTGACTTGGATAGATCAGAATGAGTTGTTGTTGTCGTTTAGTCATTTAGTCATGTCCGACTCTTCGTGACCCCATGGACCAGAGCACACCAGGCACTCCTGTCTTCCACTGCCTCCCGCAGTTTGGTCAGACTCATGTTTGTAGCTTCGAGAACACCGTCCAACCATCTCGTCCTCTGTCGTCCCCTTCTCCTTGTACCCTCCATCTTTCCCAACATCAGGGTCTTTTCCAGGGAGTCTTCGGTGATCAGCCTTCTTTATGGTCCAGCTCTCACTTCCATACATCATTACTGGGAAAACCATAGCTTTAACTATACGGAATGAGAATGAGAGGTAGGCGAATAACAGCATCAAATAATTGTACAGTTGGAAGGGGTCCCGGGGGCCAACCCCCTGCAACGTAGGAATCTCAACTAAAACATCCATGACAGATGGCCCTCCAACATCTTCATTAAAACCTTCAAGGAAGAAGAGCCCACCACCTTCTGAGGGAGTCTGTTCCACTTTCAAACAGCTCTTCCCGTCAGAAAGTTCTTCTTGAAGTTTAGTCGGAATCTCCTTTCTTGCAACTTGGGTCCTACCTCCAGAGCAGGAGAAAACAAGCTTGCTCCATCTTCTACTTGACAGCTCTTTAAAGAGCGAAGTCTTTTCAGCCCGACCCACTTACACAACCAAATCGCTCGAGTAGTCTAGGTATTTATTCTTGCCCTGCAGGAAACTGCCGAAGACATGGAAAAGTCCTGTGCTGGTGGGACTCAGTGTTCCCCAGAAGCAGGCATTGCTGGTGTGGAAACTATGAAGGTCATCAGGAGTTTCCACATGATAAGCCTTGCCATATGCTGTGTCGGTAGGATGGAGAGCCAGCCCAGGAAAAGGAGATAAGATAACTTGCTGCAGCAGGAGCAATCAGATTGTCCATTTGCCAAAGGCAGGGAGAGTGAAAAGAGAGAAAGCAGCTGCCTCAAGAATCAAAGTCATATGGTCTAGTCCCTTTTCCTTTCAGATCGGCTCCCTGCTTTTATCCATATCATATTTCCTAGGCAAAACATCTGGTTCTTGAAGTCTGCCCTTCAGCTTTCCCAAGACATCACTGAAAAAGTCATTCCTTGTTTCCAGGGGACTGTGGATCTGCTTCTCTATCTTTTCCTGAGCAGTTAAGGCTGAGCCTTTTTAAAGGCTGCACTGAGGTGCTGCTTCTACCAGATCCGTGAACAAACTTCCAAGTCAAGAGTTGTCAAATTTTGCTAATTTCCCATAGAATAAACGGATGCTGTGCTTAAGAAAATGACTATACAGTTGTACCTCGGGTTAAGAACTTAATTCATTCTGGAGGTCCATTCTTAACCTCAAACTGTTCTTAACCTGAGGTACCACTTTAGCTAATGGGGCCTCCCGCTGCCACCGCGCCACCCCCACGTGATTTCTGTTCTCATCCTGAAGCAAAGTTCTTAACCCGAGGTACTATTTCTGGGTTAACGGAGTCTGTAACCTGAAGCGTCTGTAACCCGAGGTACAACTGTAGTGTGTACATCAGGTAAGGGAAGGAAATGGCTCAGCCAGCATGCAGGTTGCTTTATAAAGTGTGCATAAGCCCTAATACTGAGTCAGACCACTGGACCATCTACCTCAGTACAGTATTATCTAAACCAGTGGTTTTCAACCAGTGTGCCATGGCATTCTGGGTGCCTTGAATGATGGTCAGGGGCAACACTGGCCTCCATCCCTTTTCAGGCATTTCTATCATGCAACAGCAAGCTATCCCTCTACATTGGAACACGTTTTAAAAAGAAAAGCCTGACTAGCTTTTACTTAAGTAACTTTCTAAAGAAATGCCTGAAGTAACTGAAATTACAGTCTGAAGTCTTGTTTATTCTGTTATATTTTACTCAAGTAGTCCCATTTATCCTAAACAGAACCTAATAAGGCAGACATGTATGTACAATATATATATATATATATATATATATATATATGCTTTCGTAGATTTTCACGGGTACAGGAATGCAGGTTTTGGTGTCCTCGGGTGTCTTCCCGTGTAAAAGTTGGGGTGTCTAGGCGACGTTTCGACGAGGTCTCACTCGTCATCTTCAGGCTGGTGCTTTCGGCTTCTTGTTACTGGAACAGAGCAGGATCTCAGTGTTTGAGTTCCTATAAATACTGTTGAGGGGGTGTGGTGTATAGCCTCCAATGTTCTGGGCAGAGAGGAAGTTCCCAGGCTAGTGTGCCTTTTCTTCTTTTGTTCCTTAATTACTTGAGGGATATCTTGAGTGATTTCTTGAGTGATATCCTGAGTACCACTTAGGTGGGTCATTAGGTGTGGATTAGTTGCTAAAGTCTTTGTGTCTTGACCTCTTGAACTTTGTGAAGAGTTTTTCTGAGAAGATGGCTGTACTGCACTTAGTTGTGCTCTGGCTTGGCTTCGTGTATAGGGGCGAGCTGTGGTTTTGTGGCCTGTGTCAGCCAGATCTGTGTAGGGATTGCAGGGGGGTGCAGCATATATATTTAATATGATCCCATTGGGATCCCAAGATGAAATTTTGCAGGTAGCTCTTAAATATATTAAATAATAAATCATTTTTTTTGTATTTTCTAAATCATATTTTTTTAAATCACTATTTAAATTTTAAATTTTGTAACTTAAATTTAAATTTTAAAGCAAGTCCATCACTTGGCATATATTAAATCCCATGTAGTTCTGAAGAGATTGGTGTTTTTAGTCTTGATGTATCTCAGTTCTGGGCTGAGCTTTTAAGGTTTTTTGTGTAGTCTGGCAAGGCCAAAATTGTCCATTTCTTGAAATTTCAAATCCTCATAACTCACAAATGGGATGAGATAAAATTTTTAGATTTAAACTTTGTTCTGATCATTCAACAAGTGTACAGAATATTAAGAAAATTGTATGACATGAGATGAAAAAGTCGGATGACTTGATATAGAACGACCTGACTCTGCATTTCCAGCATAAATTGTTCCTCTTCACATTACAATTCATAGGAAATTCCCTTATCCGGAGTCAGACCATTGGTCCATCTAGCTAAATAGTCTCAACACTGGCTGGCAGTGACTCTCCAAGTTTTCAGACAGGGGGTGTTCCAAGCTCTACCTGGATATGCCAAGGACTGAACCTGGAACTTTCTGTATGCAGAGCAGACGTTCCGCTTCTGAGCTGCAACCTGCCATCTCCTCAACTCAGCCAGTTATTGGTCTCTTGCAGGATGTTTTGAGCCAGCACTGAGCTTTTGTTAGACTTGGCATAACTGATCCAGTAAACATAGACTGAATAGGCAAGAGTGAGGTAGCAAGGGCAGAACAAAAATCCAGGACAGCTTAAAAAAATTTTTTTGGGAAAGGATTTATAGCAGCTAATTTGCTTCTTGAGACACTGGAAATAAAGCAAAGCTTTAATCTGTCAACTCCTGAATAGTGCTGGAGAAATGGTGGGAGTTGTTGTTTGGTTGTGTTTTCAGAAGCCGGTGCTGGAAAATGTTACAGGGGGTGGGTGGCTAATTATGCTGTCAGCAGGTAGATAGGTGCCATATGGCAGTGGCTGCAGACTGGGTTTGATAAAGACTATTCCAGGCACCTCATTAATATACAACCGCGAGCAAACAAACAGAAAGGCAAGCGAAAGGAACACTTGATTGGTGTCTAGAAACTGAATGCTGAGAAATAATTGTGTCATCGGCAATGGCAGCTCCTGTAACCCGACTTCCAGCCCCCCAGTGGTGTTGTTAGAGGTTGTTATAGTATAGGGTCAAGATCCCTGCGGGAGAGAATGGATGCTGCTGTATGAGAGGAGGAAGTAAGAGGCACAGCTGTGGAGGGGTGCAGAAAATAATGCCCAAGTACGCAGAGCACTTTCACAAATGCAATGGATGCCTTCTGTGGCTGGTGTCCATCTAATGATGATGATGATGATGATGATGATGATGATGATGATGATGATGATGATAATAATAATAATAATAATAATAATTTATTATTTATACCCCACCCATCTGGCTGAGTTTCCCCAGCCACTCTGGGCGGCTTCCAACAAAACACTAAAATACAATAACCTATTAAACATTAAAAGCTTCCCTAAACAGGGTTGCCTTCAGATGTCTTCTAAAAGTTTGGTAGTTATTTTTCTCTTTGATATCTGGTGGGAGGGCGTTCCACAGGGCGGGTGCCACTACCAAGAACGCCCTCTGCCTGGTTCCCTGTAACTTGGCTTCTCGCAGTGAGGGAACCGCCAGAAGGCCCTTGGTGCTGGACCTCAGTGTCCGAGTAGAACGATGGAGGTGGAGATGCTCCTTCAGGTATACTGGACCGAGGCCGTTTAGGGCTTTAAAGGTCAGCACCAACACTTTGAATTGTGCTCAGAAACGTACTGGGAGCCAGTGTAGGTCTTTCAAGACCGGTATTATATGGTCTCGGCAGCCGCTCTCAGTCACCAGTCTAGCTGCCGCATTCTGGAATAATTGTAGTTTCTGGGTCACCTTCAAAGGTAGCCCCACATAGAGCGCATTGCAGTAGTCCAAGCGGGAGATAACCAGAGCATGCACCACTCTGGCGAGACAGTCTGCAGGCAGGTAGGGTCTCAGCCTGCGTACCAGATGGAGCTGGTAGACAGCTGCCCTGGACACAGAATATCCATCCTTGATGTTGTAGCCTGGTGACTGTGCAGCGTTGAAGTGGGAAGGGAAGAAAGTCACAGATCTGGCTCCTAGTGCTTTTTACTGGCAGTGGGATGGCTTTTTCCACCACCTGTCAGATCTGGGACCAAGCCTGCAACAGGCTGACACTTTCTATGGGAAAAGACCATGGTTCCTTTTTTATTCAGAAGGTTCCAGGTTCAATCTCTGGCATCTCCCAGTAGGGCTGAGGATCTCCCCTACCTGCAGCCATGGAGAGCCCCTGCCAATCTGTGCAGGCAATGTGGTGCTAGATGGATCAATGGAGTGTCTCACAACAAAGGCCCCTGCAGATGTGACTTGATAATTTGTGTTCATGATGGAACCGGGGAGGTCATATGAATATCTTTCATAGTTTTTTGTCTTCACTTCTTTTTCACCCTCAGAGAAAGAAATGGACCACTTCTGTGTTGTTTCTGGAGCAGCTCTGTAAAGGCCCACATTATCTACAATGGATTTTCTCCATGTGGGATATGTAAGAAACATCATTTCCACAGTCCTTTGGGAGGAAAGCTCTGGGCTGTTTTTCTCTCTTCACGGGAGCACCAGCCCCACGCCAAAAGGCTCCCTCCTCTGGCAGAGCATGAACTTTCAGAGTAACCTGGAGGGAAGCAGACCGCCCCAGTGCATTTAACAGCCTGCAGGTGCAAACACACCAGGTACAAACTCCCTGCAATTCTCAGCTTGGGGGAAATGATTCTGGCTGGAACAGGAGCCTTAGGGTGGGAAAGCTCCTCCTCAGAACTTCTGATGCAGCCAAAAGATCACAGTCCCCATGCTGCTTAGTAGCGTGGTTCCAGCTGTCTTTTCCACACTACCCAGCTGATGTCTAAGCAACTCTGCAATAGGGAAAGGTGTGCAGGGCTCCCTGGGCTTGGCAGGCCACCTGTCCTTCAGGCCATCCCCAATACCTTTCCTTTCCTTTCCATCACAGACAATTAAGGTATCTACAACACACAGTGTAGGCAATGTGGTACCTTCCAGATGTTGTCGAACAACAATTTCCATCAGCCCCATCCAGCCCAGTCAGTTGTCAGGCTTCATGGGAACTGCAGGGTGACAACATGTGAAGTGAACTATGTTGGCTATTCCTGTTCTACAACATCAGCAGAGAATGTGCTACATAGTCAAGCAGCAAAAGTGAAATTTGCACTTTGAATTTACAGGGGTGGCTGCTAGGATGTATTATGGTTGTTCTCTGAAGGGCAATATTGTCTCCTGAATTCTAGTACCATCTTGTATCATTTAAGCTAAGAGAACCCTGGGAAGGACAGCATCCAAGCTTTGTTTGTTTTTTAAAACAAGCACTATATTTAACCTTAGAGGGACGCGGGTGGCGCTGTGGTCTAAACCACTGAGTCTTGGGCTTGCCAATCGGAAGGTCGGTGGTTTGAATCCCTGTGATGGGGTGAGCTCAAAGTGCAATTACATAAATAGGTATCGCTCCGGCAGGAAGGTAAATGGTGTTTCCGTGTGGTGCTCTGGTTTCGCCAGAAGCGGCTTAGTCATGCTGGCCACATGACCCGGAAAAACTGTCTGCGGACAAACGTCGGCTCCCTCTGCCAGTAAAGCGAGAGTCCTTCACGACTGGACTTAACTGTCAGGGGTCCTTTACCTTTACCTTTTTATATGTAACCTTAAGGGATGAGTCAGGTAACACCTGAATACTTATTACCGGACACCTGTTCAGCTAACATCTGCATGGAGTCTGAATGCCGGAGTTAAGGTCAACTGTCAACACCCCATAAATAACCCAACTTTCTGCTTCCTGCAAACATTCCATTCACTTCTCTTCTGAATATTTCGTCACCACGAAGCTATATGTTGTGTTTCATTCTTCTTAGACAATGGAAGTATATCTTGAGGCCTCCACAAAAGTTTCTTCAGCAACAATTTCATCAACAAACCCAGATTGCTCGGTTCTTCATGAACCTCCATTATTTAAAATGTTTTCAAAGTGTTAGATTGCCTGCCAGTTTAATTCATGGGCAGTGATTGTGAATCCAGGGTAGCTCATGAATTTTAGGCTGAATGATGGTGCACCAGGAAAGGCGTACCAGAGGCAAGTTATTTGCAGTTCAACATTTATTATCCTCCTTTGCTTCTCTGCTGCTTTTTCAATGTTCTAACAGGAACCATTAGTGTCTAAAGGAGAAAAATGAAGACAAGAAGAGCCTTGGTGGATCAGACCAAAGACCCATCTAGTCCGGTATCCTGAGACGCCCACCAGCAGGACGTGAGCACAGGCCCTCTCCCAGGCCTGTTTGATAGAAACTGATATTTAGGGGCATGCTGAGTCTGATTCTGGAGGCAGCAGCATGCAGTCATCAAGGCTAGTAGCTACCGGTAGCCTTAACCCTTAGGAATTGGTTTTATCCCATTTTATTTTATTTTATTTTATTTATTTTATTTTAATTGAAAATTTTATTTATAACGTAACATAAACCCCCACCCCCCCAATACAGAAATCCACCCTCATTAAACGTGAACATAACATACAGTAAGCATAATGTCAGGGAACTGACATCTAAAGCGCCGGAGGCGCAAAGGCTCACTGAGGGTGAGAGAGCAGTAGCAGCGGAAGAGGGAACCAGTAGAGGGCGAGCAAGAACTCCAAGGGAAAGTGAGTCGGAGGGATGGCTCAGAGACGCTTCAAGCGAAACCAGTGGGGAGGTCTCAGGACCTCCTATAGGGACACCCACACCTCGCCGGAAACTGTCACGCCGAGAGGCCAGACGACGTGTTTCCGTTAAAGAGCTTTTATGTTGGAAAAGATTCCGAAAGCAGCCACTTTCGGATTCTACTAGTGATTGACGCAGCCATGCTGGAGGGGCTCCGTCACAGGCAGAGGTTTGAAAACCTGATCAAACTCTGAGGGACTTGCATTTTACGCACAAGCAGCTCATCGTCCCATCACAGCAATCCGAAAGTCACCGAAAGCCAGCTTGTGCAGAGAGAAGCATCATGAGCAACCCAGCCGGAACCGGGGTTGCAGGAGCAGCTGGAGGGGGTCCAAGCCTGGAAGAAAGGTACAGAGCGTTGGAGATCCAGTTGGCGCTGCAAACGGCGAGGCTTGAGGAGAGGAGGGCTCAGGATGCAGAAAAGGGAAAGGAGAAAACCACCCCGCTCGCCAGAAAGGTACCAGGATTGGTGCAGAAATTCGGGGGGGATCCCAGGAACTATCATGCCTTTAGAACAGAGATGCAATACGCTCTAAACTTGCAGTTTGATGACTTCCCCGACGAGGAATCGCGAGTGGCGTATGTGATTGGCCATCTCGAATCCGGGGCGAAAGATTGGGTTAGACCCCTGATGGCAGCGAATAATGAGATCTTAAAGGACACGAGGAAGTTTTTTCGTGCCATGGACCTGATGTTTTCCAGCGATATTGAGCAGGGGGTGGTGCGAAGGCAGTTAATGGCTTGCCAGCAAGGAAGCAGATCTGTCCGTGAGTACTGGACTGAATTTACTATGCTGATTCATAAATTGGGGTGGGACCTATCGGCGGAGCCCATCCAAATGCTTTTCGAAGAGGGGCTTTCTTCAACCGTCAAAGATGAGCTTTCCCGGGGGCCCAGGGCGGAGTCTATGGACCAATTAACCAAATCTGCGCTGGCCATAGGAGCGCGCCAGGAGGCGAGGGCTTTGGAAAGGCGGGAAGGGAAAGGAGACCGTTGGAGGGAGTTCCGCATTCCAGACATTCCAGAGCCATCTTTCCCGCCGGCAGAGCCGATGGAAGTTGGAACAGCGCGGGCGCGCGCAGTTTCAAATCCCAGTGAAGGGCGGAAGAAGGAGGGAAAGAGCGCCAAGAGATGTTATCTCTGCCAACAGCCAGGGCACTTTGCCAGAGTCTGCCCACAAAGAAAGGAATGGCAAGGGATGGCAGGAGCTGTTGGGGGAAAGGAAGAGGAAAGCAAGGAGCAAGTAAAAGCCAACGCCTGGCTGCCACCGTCGGGGCACAGCAGCCAGGCCAAAGAGCAATGAAAGTGCCCATGCCAGAACCTCCCAGACCCGCTTTAGTGATAGAGGTGTTACTAGAACTGCCAAACGGACACCCACTAAAGGTCAAGGCGCTTTTGGATTCAGGCAGCTCCTGTAATTTCATGAGCAAGGAGTTTGCAGCTGAGCACCAGATACAGACCATCCCTTTAAGTAACCCCTTGCAGGTGACTACGATTGACGGCAGAGAGCTGTTGGGGGGAGAAGTTAGCCAACAGACTGTCCCGATGATAATGAGAGTGGCAAGGCACACCGAACAGATAGCGTTTAATGTGGCCATCCTGGGAGGAGCGCCCATCATTTTGGGGATGAGCTGGCTGGCGCTACACGATCCGCTAGTGGGCTGGCATCAGAGGGTGGTCTCCTTTGGGTCAGCGCATTGCCTAGAACACTGCAAGGAGGGGAAGGTCTCGGGAGGAGACAGAGTCACCCTAGCGGGGATGGAAGTGATGGGCAAAGGGAAGGTGCCCCCGCAATACGCAGATCTGAGCAACGTATTCAGCGAAAGGGAAGCAGACAAACTGCCACCGCATAGACCCTTTGACTGTCAAATCAACCTACTCCCAGGGGCCCAACTCCCAGTAGGCAAGCTGTACGCCATGTCAGACAGGGAGATGCAGGAGCTGAGGGAGTTCATTGACAAAAACTTGAAGCGAGGTTTCATCAGAGAGTCCCGAGCGGTGGGGGGCAGCCCAGTGTTCTTTGTGGACAAAAAGAACACAGACAAACCGAGACTGGTGTGTGACTTCAGGGCCCTCAATGCAGTGTCGGAGCCCCTGGCTTTCCCTATGCCCCGAATTGACGACATTTTGACCAGAGTAAGGAAGGGAAAGATTTTTACAAAACTGGACCTGCGGGGGGCGTACAATCTGATACGCATAAGGAAGGGAGATGAATGGAAGACCACCATGTTTACCCCTTTGGGAGCCTTTGAATACCTCGTTATGCCCTTCGGTCTACAAGGGGGCTCCGCCTGTTTTCAAGCTTTTATAAACCACGTTCTGGGACCTTTGCTCTACAAGAACTGTGTGGCCTTTTTAGACGACGTGTTGGTGTATTCGGAAGATGAGGAACAGCATGTGAGGGACGTTCGAGAAGTGTTGGGCAGGCTGCAAGCCAACCAGCTGTGGGTGAAACTGGAGAAGTGCCAGTTTCATACCAAGGAGGTGGAATTCCTGGGGTACCGCTTGTCAGACAAGGGATTGGCCATGGATCCAGGCAAGGTTCAAGCGGTACTGGAATGGAAGACACCGAAGACCAAGAAGGACGTGCAAAGATTCTTGGGGTTTGGGAACTTTTATCGGAAGTTCATCAAGAACTTTGCCCACTTGACGGCGCCCATCACCGACTGCCTCAGCAGCAAGAAGAAATTTGTTTGGACGGTGGAGGCGGATCGAGCCTTTGAAGAACTGAAAAGGGCTTTCGCCTCGGAAGAACAACTTCTGCATGTGGATTTACAAAAACCCATGAGAGTGGAAACAGATGCATCCGACCGGGCTATAGGGGCGGTCCTTCTTCAACCGGGGAGGAGTGCGTCGGAGTGGAGACCGTGTGCATTCTTCTCGCGGAAACTGAATAAGTCCGAGAGGAATTACACGGTGTATGACAGGGAACTACTTGCCATTCACGAAGCATTCCGGAGGTGGAGACATTTATTAATTGGGGCACAACACAAGGTGCAAGTGTGCACCGACCACAAAAATTTAGAGTATTGGAGAACAGCTCGAGTGCTCAACCAACGACAAGTGAGATGGGCACAGGAATTCTCCAAATTTAACTTTGAGATTTGTTATGTGCCAGGCCCAGAAAACGTCAGGGCGGATGCGCTCTCACGCAAACCAGAATATTGGGAAGGGGAGGAGGTGATCGAAGAGAGACATGTCATCCCGGAGGACCGCTGGGTGTGTGGGGCGGCGCTGGTGGGGCAACGGGAACTGGTGGAGGAAACGGAAAATGATGAATATGCCCAGGATAAGCTCAGAGGTCTCAGGGGGGAGGGCGAGAGCCCCGGAGGTTTTGAGGAAAGAAATGGGGCATTGTATTACAAAGGGGCACTGTATATACCCGAAGGTGAATTGAGGGGGAGAGTACTCAAGCAGTTGCATGATAGCCCCACGGCGGGACATTTTGGGCAACACAAAACCATGTGGTTGGTTACCAGGGAATTTTGGTGGCCTAAGGTGAGGGAAGATGTAAGGGAGTATGTAAGAGGGTGTGACCAATGTCAGCGAGCCAAAGGGGAAAGAAGGGCGCCGGCAGGGTTATTAGAACCTTTACCCACACCAGAACGGCCTTGGGAAGCGATATCAATAGATTTTATGACGGATCTGCCAAGGTCCAAGGGGAAAACAGCCATCATGGTAGTAGTAGACCTGTTAACTAAGATGTGCCATTTTGTAGCATGCTCACATGCAGTCACAGCGGAAGAAACGGCGAAGTTGTTTGTGGAACATATCTTTAGGTTGCACGGGGCTCCCTCGAGGGTGATCTCAGATCGAGGCAAACAATTTACTTCCAGGTTCTGGAGGAAGCTCATGAGCTTGCTACACGTGGAAGTTAATTTTTCAACTGCCCGGCACCCTGAAACCAACGGGCAGGCGGAAAGGGCAAATGGCATTCTTCAACAATATCTTAGGTGTTATGTCAATGACAGAGAGAACGATTGGGTCGAAAAGTTGGCGTTGGCAGAATTTGCCTACAATAATGCGGAGAATGTGTCCACAGGGATGAGTCCCTTTTTGGCTAATTTCGGGTGTCACCCCAGGGCATTTCCAGGGGAAGGAGGGGAGAGATGGAGCGTTCCAGCGGCTGAACATTTTGTAGAAGAGATGGAAGCCATCCATCAGCAGCTCCAGCTCAACTTAGAAAGGGCCAAGGCACAATATAAGAAGCAGGCAGACAAGAACAGAAGGGAAGGTGAAACCATAAGGGTGGGGAATCAAGTGTGGTTGTCAACCCAAGGGTTGCCGTTCAAAGGGGGTTGTAAGAAACTGAGGCCCAGAAGATTGGGACCCTTTGAGGTGATTCAGCAGGTCAACCCGGTAGCTTTCAAACTCCGATTACCCAACCACATGAAATTGCACCCAGTGTTCCACAGGTCGTTACTGTCACCATACAGGGGGGGACGTGAAGGGGAGCACGTCAAGGGACCAGCCTTGGAAGAGAGGGAACGCCGCAACCATGTAGCGGAAATCCTCGATTCCAGGTGGAAGGGTAATCAGGTGGAGTATTTGGTGGCGTGGGAAGGGGAACCGGAGTCAGAAAACACCTGGGTAAGTGCAGAGGAAGTCAATGACGAGGTTTTAACAGAAACGTTCCACCAAAGGTTCCCGAGGAAACCTCAGCCTATAGCAAGGTTTAGGAGGGAGTATTTCGGCACCACCGATGAGGAAGAGGAAATGGAAGGGTTCGCGGAGTCGGAGTTGGAAGATGGAGTGGACTCTGATGACGAAGAGTACCTAGAGAGTAGGAACAGCAACAAGTGGAAGGAAGTGTTCGCGACGTCGGAAGATGAGGGAGGTTCTTTCAGGGGTTTTACCTCCTCACCGCCAGTAGGAGAGGAGACGGGAGGGGGTGAAGGGGGCCCTGGAGGGGAGGTGGATGTCAGGGAACTGACATCTAAAGCGCCGGAGGCGCAAAGGCTCACTGAGGGTGAGAGAGCAGTAGCAGCGGAAGAGGGAACCAGTAGAGGGCGAGCAAGAACTCCAAGGGAAAGTGAGTCGGAGGGATGGCTCAGAGACGCTTCAAGCGAAACCAGTGGGGAGGTCTCAGGACCTCCTATAGGGACACCCACACCTCGCCGGAAACTGTCACGCCGAGAGGCCAGACGACGTGTTTCCGTTAAAGAGCTTTTATGTTGGAAAAGATTCCGAAAGCAGCCACTTTCGGATTCTACTAGTGATTGACGCAGCCATGCTGGAGGGGCTCCGTCACAGGCAGAGGTTTGAAAACCTGATCAAACTCTGAGGGACTTGCATTTTACGCACAAGCAGCTCATCGTCCCATCACACATAACATACAACAATACAAACAACCAAATAAAAGACTTCCTTTATGCTGTATCTGGCTTCCTTATTTACTTCTTATAAGCTGTTTCCTTTATGAATAATTATTAAGATTTTTCTAATTAAACCTTAAATATCCACAAAGTCTCCTGCAGACATTAATCAAAACAAGTCCAGGTATGTATTTTAGGACACTGTTTTGTGAAGTATTCTCTGCATTTTCCCCATCCTTTTTGAAATTCTTGTCTAGTGTGATCTCTAATTGCCTCTGTTAATCTAATCAGTTCAATATACTCTAACAGTCTGTTTTGCCATTCCTTTTTTGTTGGCACAATTTCTTTTTTTCCAGTTTTTAGCAATTAGGATTCTTGCCGCTCCTGGTTTTATCCCATTTTAAACCCATCTAAACTGGTGATAGCCACATCTTGTGGCAGCAAACTCCACAGTTTAGCTATTCCCTAACTGTCCTGAATCTCCGAACTTCATTAAATGAACCTGGGTTCTAATACGTTGAAAGAACAATTAAAAAGAAATCTATGCACTTTGTCTATGCCATGCATGCTATAAAACTTTATCATGTCCCTCCGCACTTATTCATCTTCCTTCCATACCAAAAAGATCAAAACAATGCATTTTTGAGCTGTTGCAGCAACCAGAACTGCACTCGGTATTCCAGGTGTGGGCACACCATAGACTGGCATAATGGTCTTGTGGCAAAGGCAGTTTTATTTTCAGACCCTTTGATGATGATTCCCCACATGGAATTTGCCTTCTCCACATCTGCAGCACACTGAGTCAGCATTTTCACTGAGCTGCCTATCACACTGAGCCTCGAGATCTATTTCCTAGTCATCCATTGCCACTTCAAACTCCATAAGCATATTTGTAAAGTTAGGATAGTTTTGTTTTTTAACCCTGCATGTACCAATTTACACTTGTTTACATTGATTTGCACTTGCCATTTTACAGTTTATTCACCCAATTTGGAGAGATCATTTTGGAGCGCCTTGCAATCCTTGTTTTTACCAACCTGAATAATTCAGTGTCATCTACAATGTTGGCCATCTCACTGCTGACCTCTAACTCCGGACTGTTTATGAACAAGCTGAAAGGCGACAAACTCTCATTAATTCCAGTGGTACTTTTCCTCCTTGACTTAAAGTTGGCTTCAGGCTTCAGGCGTCAAGCTTCAGGCAGACAATGTTTGTCACGACCATCGTATAACAACATC
The DNA here is from genome assembly GCF_964234715.1 of Podarcis melisellensis. Taxonomy (NCBI): domain Eukaryota; kingdom Metazoa; phylum Chordata; class Lepidosauria; order Squamata; family Lacertidae; genus Podarcis; species Podarcis melisellensis. The sequence continues at coordinate 17,176,421 of NC_138530.1, read as the reverse complement.
AAACCCTATGATCAAGCCATTCCATCAAGCTGTGAGTGAGGCCCCACCTCCAGACTGGTGTTTTTTGAAAGTATATTCTGGAATGGGATCTTGACACAATAGCAGTGCAGTTTTTGTGTGCGAGTGGGGTGGGTAGGTGTTTTTGAATCAGGTTAGCCATATTGATTCCTATGCTGTTGGTGGATTCTTGTCGTTGTCTTGTTGGGCTGTGTATGTGATAAAGAGGAGCCAAACTGGGGTGAAGGTATCTTCTATTTGTCCCCGTTTCAGTTTCAGTTTATCAGTTAATTTTTCTAGTAGGGCTGTTTCCCATACTATTTACTACCATTGGTCCATGCTTACTCCTGACAGGTCTCTCCAGTGTCTGCTATGATGTTTTTGGTTGCTGAGAGTAGGTGAGTAGCCACCATGGCCCCCTCCACCTTCCCCCCCCCCTTTTCTTCCTAATGTAACCCTAATGTCTCAACAAATGAAACTGACCTATGGAAAATGTGACTTGAAAAAAGAGACATTGCGCATACCTTTGTAAATGAAGAAAACTTTAATACAAATATGTTGTTGTTGTTTAGTCGTTTAGTCGTGTCCAACTCTTTGTGACCCCATGGACCAGAGCACGCCAGGCACTCCTGTCTTCCACTGCCTCCTGCAGTTTGGTCAAACTCATGCTGGTAGCTTCGGAAACACTGTCCAACCATCTCGTCCTCTGTCGTCCCCTCCACCTTGTGCCCTCCATCTTTCCCAACATCAGGGTCTTTTCCAGGGAGTCTTCTCTTCTCATGAGGTGGCCAAAGTATTGGAGCCTCAGCTTCAGGATCTGTCCTTCCAGTGAGCACTCAGGGCTGATTTCCTTAAGAATGGAGAGGTTTGATCTTCTTGCAGTCCATGAGACTCTCAAGAGTCTCCTCCAGCACCATAATTCTAAAGCATCCATTCTTCGGCGATCAGCCTTCTTTATGGTCCAGCTCTCACTTCCATACATCACTACTGGGAAAACCATAGCTTTTACTATACGAATACAAATATATATATATTAAAAAAGAACAATAGCAGTGCAATAGAATCATAGAATTGTAGAGTTGGAAGGGATAGCCAAGGGTCATCTAGTCCATGGGTAGGCAAACTAAGGCCCAGGGGCCGGATCTGGCCCAATCACCTTCTAAATCCGGCCAGCAGACGGTCCGGGAATCAGCGTGTTTTTACATGAGTAGAATGTCTGCTTTTATTTAAAATGCATCTCTGGGTTATTTGTGGGGCATAGGAATTCGATCTTTTTTTCTCCCCCAAAATATAGTCTGGCCCCCCACAAGGTCTGAGGGACAGTGGACCGGCCCCCTGCTGAAAAAGTTTGCTGACCCCTGATCTAGTCCAACACCCTGCAATGCAGAAATCTCAACTCAAGCATCCATGACAGATGGCCATCCAACCTCTGCTTATAAACCTCCAAGGAAGAGGAGTCCACCATCTCCCAAGGGTGACTGTTCCACTACCAAACAGCTCTTACTGTCAGAAAGGTATTCCAGGTGTTGAGTCGGAATCTCCTTTCTTGTAACTTGAAGTCATTGGTTTGGGTCCCTACCCTCCAGAGCAGGAGAAAACAAGCTTGCTCCTTCCAGGTGACAGCCCTTAGTGGTGGATTACTTCTGCTTTGATGTGTCATGTGATGCTTCCCCAATGCAACCACATTATTGCTGTCTGGAGGGGTAATAATAATAATAATAGTAATAGTAATTTATTATTTATAACCCACCCATCTGGCTGGGCTTCCCTAGCCACTCTGGGCGGCTTCCAACAAAGTATTAAAATACCGTAATACATCAAACATTAAAAGCTTCCCTAAACAGGGCTGCCTCCAGATGTCTTCTAAAAGTCTGGTAGTTGTTGTTCTCTTTGACATCTTGTGGGAGGGCGTTCCACAGGGAGGGCGCCGCTACCAAGAAGGCCCTCTGCCTGGTTCCCTGTAGCTTGGCTTCTAGCAGTGAGGGAACTGCCAGAAGGCCCTCAGCGCTGGACCTCAGTGTCCGGGTAGAATGATGGGAGACAGAAATAAACCAGAACATTTGCAGCCTAAAAGGTTACGAGATATCAACAGGCAAGTTATAGAATGTGCACTCATTGGAAATGAAGCAGTTTATTGACCCAGTGTTTTTGCAAACAGAACAAAAAGCAGGACTGCATATAACTGCCCCGATAGCATTGTGAGCACAAATAATCATATATCCATAATAAAAAGGAACCCTGCCATTCATGACTGTTTTATGCAAGAAAGAAAAGGCTGTGAGTTTTAAAGAGAAAGGAAGAAAAAGAATTCATGTCCCAGCTTGCTTTTTTCCTCCTCCCTTCCCAGTCTCTTTTCCTTTTGTGTTGTGTCTCTCATATTGTTAGCCTGAGGGTGGGAACTGTCTTCTCACTGATATTTGTAAGTCACCTTGGGTCCGATTTTTCTTTTCAATGGCACGTGGTGAATCAGCCAGGATATAGGAGAATGTATAGGGCTGAATTTCTGGAAATGCCATGCATGATTTTTTTCACGCCCAGTATACCATCTCTGCGCAAAATACCCACCCTCTTGTGCCTAAAACCACATATCACCACAGAACCAGGCTGTTGTGCAAACACAGTGCCCTGGGCCAGTTTGTAATGCTAGTGGCAGGCTATACTGTTACACTGAGGCAAGAGCAATTTCCCCGTTCTCCTTTCCATACTGATTTGCCAAGTAAGACGACTGATAGGATCAGCTCGCAGCTAGGACTATTCAATCTGTTTCAGTTTGCTGCAGCTGGAAGAGTTCAGCCCAGGAGGATGCTCTCAATAAAAATAAAACTGTTCAGCTTGGTGTTAGAATGGTTTATTTAATCCTAATTGATTACTCTTGAGGGTGTCGAAAATAACATGTGGGTGGCTTTGTGCCCTTTGCGTGAAAACACATCAATCACACCTCTAAGCTAATGGAGGGATAATTGCAATAAACGTACTTCTTACTCATGCTGTTACTGTTTTTCATCATCATCATCACCATTAAAAATAGGCACAAGAGAAACAGTAGAAATGGAATAACAAATTAAGGGCAAAAAAGAGAAAATATACAATTGTTGTAGTTATACAGCTCAGTCAATAGAGCCAGGGGATTGGTGGTAGGACAACCATGAGTGGTCATAGGAAGAAGAGGCAGAAGACTAGGAGGAGGAAGTATTGGAAGCTGAATAGGTAACAGGCCTTAGTGAACGGAGGGAGTCTGTGCCAGAGAGCAGTTCAGAATCAGAATCAGAAACTGAAGTAGGAGAGGAGGGGACCAAGAGGCAGAGATGAGTCAGGCTGGTGAAGGATCATGGGTGTCTCCCTCTCTTGCTGCAACAAGCTCCCCTCTTCCCTGGTCTCCCAGAACCAGGAGAGGCATGAAGTGGGAGGAAGAAAGACAGGCACGCAAGTGCAGTCTCAGATTGCTTGGGGGAAACTCTGAAGAGGAGGAGACTTAGACAGCTGAGGGGAGGTGGGGACCTTCAGCCTCTGCCATTTCTTCATAGAGGCAAGACCTACAGAAGAAGAGTTGCTGTGCTCCTTAGGCCTGACACACCTGTGCAGATCCTGTTTTTTTCTAATAAAGAGTTAGCTCCACTTACTCTGTATGATTTACTGCTGGCTGGCTCACTCAACGCACATTTAAAAATTGCAAAGGCAAGGATTGTGGGATGTAATCCACTGGGAACAGTCAAATACAACATTCCTTGTTTTGCTAGAGTGGACATGCAAGGGAATGTTTGGTCCAGCCAGTTGAAACTTCCTGTTCCTCCTGGCCTGGAGCATCCTTCCTTCCCTGCCTTCAGCGATCACACTGTGCTCTGCCTGATCATGAGTAAACTTTATTTTTATTGCTAATGAATAAGACTGTGGTGTCTTTATTCTTTTAGGAGGGATTTAAAGGGGGATCTTACCAGGAACATACAATGCAATCTGAAGCAGATTGAATTGCATAATAGTAAGAGGTTCTAACTGTTGGTGATTCATTCCTCTTATCTGCAGTCATGGGATCTGCAGTCATGGGATTGTTGTCTATCACATGATGGTGTATGTTTTCATTCCACAGTGTGGGAAGTGATGGAGACAAGATGTTTTGTGTTACTGTGTTCCGTGAAGTGGGCCTATTGTCCTTTGTTCTTTCTCTTTGGTGTCTGATGAGAAAGTGGCAGGAGCTAAGTCAGAATGCTCCGAGTGTATTATATGTAATAAAATAGATTAGCCAAAATGCTGTGCTATTGGTTCTGTTATGCAAACTGCGAATACTCTGCGGATCCCTAAGTGTGCTAATGCCTTTTGGCATTAGTTGCTGTAATGTTTAGGCAGAAGAAAACTTTTGAAGCTCCCGGATGATCGACCAGGAGGGAGAGAAAATGCCAGCCGGGCATGTGTCTCTGCCAAGGTCCTACACGAGAGTAGGACGCTCCTAACACTAACGAGCCTGCAACCAGATTTCTGCTGTGTGAGAAATCCTGCTAAGTAAAGGAACTTGCTAGCGCAGGTTAGGAAGGATATTAATAAATAATATATCCTCTCCTGCCACCCTGAACATTCCCACAAGGATTGCATTAGAGCTGTAGCCCAGGGAATGTTTTGTGCAACCAGACCTGCCCTTTTGAGAGCCAGCGTGGTTTAGTGGTTAAGAGCAGTGGACTCGTAATCTGGTGAACCGGGTTCGCTTCCCCGCTCCTCCACATGCAGCAGCTGGGTGACCTTGGGCTGGTCACACTTCTCTGAAGTCTCTCAGCCCCACTCACCTCTCAGAGTGTTTGTTGTGGGGGAGGAAGGGAAAGGAGAATGTTAGCCGCTTTGAGACTCCTTAAGGGGAGTGAAAGGCGGGATATCAAGTCCAAACTCCTCCTTCTTCTTGCAAATCTTTTGGGAACGACCTAAAATTCAGAAATCTCCCTGCTCTCTTGCAGAGCATTATGCCAGCATCTGGTGGTTTAGAGCCGGGCTGCAGAAACTAGACATCACTGGACTCCAGTTCCCATCAGACCCAGCCAGCAGGTCTAAGGGTCAGGGACCATGAGATTTGTAGTCCATCAACTTCTATAGGACAAAAGGTTCCATAGCCCCTGTTTAGGGGAGCCATGAGTGTCATTTGCTAACATGAGCCTCCCTTTCCTACTGTTAGGTGAAGGGTGACTCCACCCATTGGAAAGATGTGTGCACTACAAATCACAGCCACTGCATGTTCAGTGTACCCCTATCCCTGTTTACTCATAAGCAAGTCCCACAAAGGGTTTCACACCATACATTCAGTGAGTGTGCAATCAATGCACCTGTGTGCACAAATAATTAAGCTAGCTGTACACTCATACAGTTATTCATAGGTAGCATTTAATAGGCATGCAGTCTTTGTACCCGCAGACTTTACAAATCAATGGGTGTACACTCTTTTCAAGTGGATGCCAGTACCTGTGGACTTGTAAACAAGCCTACTGTGTTAAATGGGGCTCACTGCCAGGAAAGCGGACCTAGGTTTTGCAGCTTTCATCTGACCCTGAGTTAAATGCAAGGGCTCACTCAGGCCGAATTCTGCTTGATTGAGGACTGCAAGATAGCAGGCAAATTAGTTCCATTCACTGTGACATGAACCACCGTTTTAGACAGCTCAGGGTGGAGATGCGAAACTTTTAATGCCTTCTGTTTGTAGGCTGATGAGAAGTGGCATATCTGCAAAGCTGAAGCATCTGGGTTGGCTCTGAGAAACACGCAAAAGCTTTTCTGTGTAGATGATTCTCCAAGGAAATCCAAAGCTCATTTGGAGTAAATTAAACATGAAATAAACCAGAAGTATCAAAGGGGAAAAGGAGAAGGCATGCACGACAAACTGGGACATATACACCTAGGTATAGCAGGCCAAGCTGGTTATACCCAGTTCTGCAAATATAGATAAACCCCTGGCTGCTGTCAGCTGCAATTCCTCCTCCTCCAATCTAAGGAAAGTTGAAGTGTTTGATGGGAAAATGCAACTGCAAACCTTTGCTTCTGCTGGACTTGTGGTTTGATTTGTTGTCTGCAGGGAGGAACTGGCTGTTATGAAAAGGTGAACATTATTCAGAGCTGGGATGAAAGCTATCAAATGAAAGCTGCGGGGAAACAAAAAGAGGGGCTGAGTGAGACAGGGCGAAGCTTCCTTCCTTCCTTTTTTGCATTAGCGTGGTAGCTGTCAGTAGGGTCTGTGTGCGCCATTTTGTCTCCCAGAATGGCCCTCAGCACATAGCTACATCATGCTATTGCATCATCGCAGGGCATTCTGGGCAAAACTAAATGGTGGTCACCAGCTGAATTGGAATTGGAGAAATGCTGGGGTGTGTCACTCTGATATCCTCAGTGCCCCCCAAACTACCCCAAACCCCCACATAGCTATTCTAAGTTGTGTGAATGTGACTGTGAAACTGAGGGGGTTGTGAGACTTCCCTGGTAATCAATACGTCGTTGAATACAAATCCATACCAGATTTCGCTCTTCAGTCATCTTTACAGCATCAGTGTAAGAGAAGTCAGGATCATTATTCACAAATTTCAGATGGAGGGGAGACTTGCTAAGAGCTGATGGCTTGCCAAAATCTACCTGGTGGATTCTTGGCCGAGATGAGCTCACAGCTACATCAGCTACACACCATTACCTGTGCGCACTGCCCATCTCTGTCCTTTGAAAAAGCAGAAGGCAAATCTTGAGCAATAAATCAGAAAGCAGCATATGCTTGAAACCCCCATAAGGAACTGCAGCAAGCTTATTTTAATTTGTGGGTCAGCAACTTCAAAAAGAATCATAATGTCCCCAATTAAACAGCTTACAAAAGCTCTGTTTTTAAGCCCCCTTGCTTGCTAATTTGTTCCTGCAAATTCTGCTATTATCTCCAGGGCATGACGGTTACTTACGAGGTGCTAAAAAGGATTAAAGAGATGATGTGTCTGAAAAATAATTGACCTTTCTGCAGTTTCTAGGTTCAGGAAATGAGAGTTTTGTGGACAACTCTTAGCAGGCAGATTTCGGAAGAGCAGCTCAGCTACACAGGGAAAAAACAAAGACTGTGCAGCTTCTAAAAAATCTAATTGATTTCACAGAAGTGCCGACTCCATCAAATGTGTGAAGTAGAGAGAAGAGAGGGGGTGGATTTGGATATAAAATGCATATACACATGGGTGGAGGTGCAATAGAGTTTGGCAAGAAAACTAAGGCTGTATCTCCACAACAAACACCTAGGAGTTGGGTACCAGTCAAATGGTAACTTTAAACTCTGGACTTATGGTCTTACGTCCCTCACTTCTTTAGATGAGAATGTACATTACTTCACTTACTTTGCGGCAACCTGACCTTTCTCAGTTTTGGGGCACGGCTGCTTATTTTGGGACCTGTATGTCTGGCCCCCAAATCCCACTCTGATGGAAACACTGGTAATAGTTTTGCTGTCAGGGCTTCCCCCACAAAGAATCCTGGGCATTCAAGTTTGTGGGAGCTAAAAGGAGCTTGGTCCACAAATTACTCAGGATTTGTCCTTTTGGATTTCAATGTGCACATAATTTTTTTGCTATATTTTTCACTGGTTGCCAGTTCATTTCTGGATCTGATTTAAGGTACTCACATTAAAACCCTAAAAGACTTAGAACTCAAATATCTGAAGGGCTTCCTCCTTCCCTATAGACACACTCTTGTGTAAATCAGATCAGCAGAGGGGATCCTCTTGATAGTCCCACAGCCCCTGAATTGTGGGAAGTGGGTTTGTTTTGTGGGGTGTGAAACACAGAGCAGTCAAATACAACATTCCTAGAGTGGACATGTTTAGACATGAAGAGGGATGTTTGTCCAGCCAGTAGATAAACTTCCTGTTTCCTCCTCTGCTGGGACAAACTTCCTCTACATGTGACCAAGAGGTGTGTGTGACCTTTCCTGTGCAGGTAACAAAAGCACAGGACTGGCCACCACATCTCTCTCTTTTCCATTTTGCTTTCATCGAAGAAGCATCAGCCTGAGATGCTCTCTTGGCTTCAGAGAGGACAAAGGAACTACATCTTCTTATGGGATAGACTCCAAGTGTATATATTCTGTAACTTAAGTGTGCCTTCTGGGATCCATCTATGAACAGAATGTGTGAGTAAACTATTGTATACCTCTTATACAAGACTGTGTCGTGTCTATTCCTTTTAGGAGGGAATAAAGGGGAATTACCAGGAAACTTATTTCAGAGGCTTAAGCAAGCCTGGCAAACCTATCTGCTGTGTAAGTTTAAAAGGGGAATTACAGAACTTGTTAACGCAAGTTGGAAAGGATATAATTAAACAATATATCCCTGAACATTCCTACATGTTTGAGAGACTCCATGGCTGAATACTATAGTTCCCAGGAGCCAATACAGTAAGGTGCATGCATACACCACCATGACCATGTGCCTACCATTATGATCCAAAAGAGGATTTTTGGGAAAGGCAAGCTTTCCCCCCAAACGTTCTCGAATAAAAATCGTAATTACTGAGCTGGTATTTTGCACATCACTGCCACCAACACTACAATAATGACACATATTGATGGCATACGTACATTCATCTCCTCTTTCTGGGGGTGGATGTTTCTGCATGGTGGGCTGCCCCTCCCATGAATTACCCACATCATGTGGATTAATATGCCTTATAGAAAAAGGAGAAGCAATATAGTTTGCACAGCACCAGATATATTCTGTGAAAAAGGAACATCCTTAGTGATAGCCCTGTCCATGTGATCTCAGGGTCATAGGTTCAAGCCCCCCATTGGGCAAAAGATTCCTGTATTGCAGGGGGTTGGACTAGATGACCCTTGTGAGCCCTTCCAACTGTACGGCGATTCTATGACCCTCAGGGAACAGTTCTGTTCCGCTACCCAGACAGTGTGTGTTTAATGCAATTAAGAGTCAAAGCACAGAGCAGTGTTTCGACTCTGAAAGCATAACGCAGGGGTCGTCAATGTGGCACCTCCCAGAAGTTGCTGAAGTACAACTACCATCTTCCCCGACTATTGGCCATGCTGTTTGGGGCTGCTGAAGTCCAACACCTTCTTTATTCAACCATTTTGGCTGTTCCTGGCATAAGGAAATGCTGAAACAACTTCAAACAATAAATTTTCCCCAAGTCTTTACAGTCCCTCATGCAAGCTGCTTCAGATTCCTGACTGTCGCTTTCAGAGTGTTTGAGCTCTGCTGGGAGGCTTCCTTGAAACAGCAGTTTCTCCATCGCCTCTGGGCCTTGCTGAAAGCCTTTCCCCTCGTTGCCAGTAGCCCCACAGCCCTTCAGAACTGCTGTCTCCACTCGCAACTCAAATCAGCCCCAGAATCAGATTTCCGACTGCTCTGGTGATTTTGATCTCAGCAACCCTCCTCTTTCTTGCCACTCCAGCTCAGCTGGCTAATAAGATTTGCAGAAAGCATGGGGCTGATCACAATTAACATGCATGGAAGGAAAGCTGCATTGTACTGAGCCTGACCACTGCTCTATCTAGTTCAGTGATGTCTCCACTGAATGGCAGCAGCTCTCCAGGATTACAGGCATGGATCTATCCCAGCCCTACCTGGAGCTGAACCAGGGACTTTCTGCATGCAAAGCAGATGTTCTGCCCCTGAGCTATGACCCTTTCCCTTGAAAACGTAAGGTTAGGGGGCTGAGCAGCATCAGGAGCACATGGTGGGGATGGAGAATTTACACCTTTCCCCCCTGCAATGGTCTCAGTTAAAACCACCCCTCTGAAGCTGCTATGTCAATGGAGGCTTCCCTAGAGGTGCAAATAGAATCTTTATGGTAGGCAATATTTCTCAGGAACATGGTGGGGGAAAGAGTTAAAACAGGGGTGGTCATGGCATGGATGCGCTCTCTAATATTGGGCCAAACCAAGGGGTAGGTGAGTGGCACAACAGTGCTACAGTCTTCCATATGGAGGACCGTTATCCACCAATACATGCCCTATTTCTTTCTCTCTCAACTCCAAACAACATCCTAGATTATAGTGATGGTTCATATATATATGGAAGTGAGAGCTGGACCATAAAGAAGGCTGATCACCGAAGAATTGATGCTTTTGAATTATGGTGCTGGAGGAGACTCTTGAGAGTCCCATGGACTGCAAGAAGATCAAACCTCTCCATTCTGAAGGAAATCAGCCCTGAGTGCTCACTGGAAGGACAGATCCTGAAGCTGAGGCTTCAATACTTTGGGAAAGATGGAGGGCACAAGGAGAAGGGGAGGACAGAGGACGAGATGGTTGGATAGTGTTCTCGAAGCCACCAGCATGAGTTTGACCAAACTGCGGGAGGCAGTGGAAGACAGGAGTGCCTGGCGTGCTCTGGTCAATGGGGTCATGAAGAGCTGGACACGACTAAACGACTAAATAACAACAACATATATATATATATATATAATATATATATATATATATATATATATATATATATATATATATGAATGAAAATTTATAAAGAAAAAAAAGAAATAAAAAAGTAACAAAGATAAGAAACAAAGAAATCAATTTTTTTTTTAAAAGAGACAAAGTTATTTACATAGTAAAAGAACTCATCAGCACAATCCTTCCCATCCTTCTCATTACACTGTTTGATATAACATTCTTTTTTACAGAGGTTGACATTGTATAATATCATTTCTTCCTGCTTTGTATACATTCCTTTGATCTTTTTCTTTACAAATATCACTCAATTTCTGCTAATATGGAGTTGTTTGTACAATAAAGTTTTACATAGTTCTTAAATATTATCCATTCTCTAGTTGTTTTTTGTTTCGATATTCCTCTAACTGATCCCATCAGTTTTGCTGATTGTAGATATTCTAACATGAGTACTCATGTTAGATTATAGTGATGGTTCATTGCTACCACCAGCAGGTCCCCTCTCCCCGTCCCTCACACTGCAATAATACTGGGTGATCCAGTATATCATGGTGGCTCATCTTCCACCACTGAAAGCTTATAATTTTTTCGAGCAGACAACATTTGAAAGCACCCATTTGTAAGTGAGCGCCATGTCACCGAATATCATCACCCTCGTGGGAGCAGTGATGGGTTGTGCCAAGTGTCAAGGAGGCGAGTTAATAATTACCAAGTCAAGTATTAATGATCGCATAAATCTCTTTCAAATTAAAAGTTTTGCTCTTCTGTACATAATTCAACTTGCCCATATGAAATCCGCCTCTCTTTCATTCGGAGAGGGGAGTCCCGCTTCCTTTCCCCTTCTCAGCAAGTTGATAATTTGCCAGTTTTTCCTCCACTTCAGTTATTTCCCAAATGGTATCTTCAACTATTGCAAGTTTGCTCTGGCCCCTATAAGGTGACGCGGTGAGAGTTTTCATCTTCCAATTTTCTCTCTCTGCAAGGACGCACAACAAGATAACAGGCTGCAAACTCGTGCCCACCCCTAACCAAGCTAATTTTGGAATTTAAGGAAGAGAACAAAATAAATGTCTAGCAGCGACTACCTGCTGAGCCTCCCTTTTATGTAACAGGAAGCAGCAGGATAAGTTAAAGTGAAGTTCTGTGTCCAAGGAAGTGAAACAAAAGCCCATGAGCCCTTAATCACCCAGAATTACTTTTTGCAAATGGAGAAACTGATGGGGGAATAGCGCTCTCTCTCTCTCTCTCTGTGTGTGTGTGTGTGTGTGTGTGTGTGTGTGTGTGTTATAATAATAATTGATCAACCCAATGAAGGACCTGTTTAGGCATATTGGATATGATGGACTGCCAGGGAAATTCTCAAAAACACACAAAGTTTCTTTTGACTGACTGAAATTGGCCTTTTGATTTGGCTTATTTGTTCAACCTTCTATTGGTTTATATGTTGAACACTGAGGTATTAGGATGGAATTCGGTATTCACATTCATGACACAGCTCCACACTTTGAATTACTGTGCCATTGAGAGCGTGCTCACTTATGGCTTATGTGTGTGGTACGGAAGCTGTACTACCCAGGACAGGATGGGGTTGTGCAGAGTTGTTAAGGCAGCAGAGAGCATTGTTGGCTGCCCACTCCCCACCTTAGAGCAGATTTATGCCACAAGGTGCCATAGGAAGGCACTGGACATAGTAAAAGATCTATCGCATCCTGGTCACTGTCTCTTCGAGCTCCTGCCGTCGGGACGGAGATACAGGACGATGATGACAAGAACGAGCCGTCTCAAGAACAGCTTCTTCTCCAGAGCGATCTCGGCCCTGAATGGGAAGCCTGGACTTTGAAAGCCATCTAATCTTCCTTGTTGTATTATACTGTATTGTTTTAATTAGTGTTTTTATAGTTGTTTTGATTTTGTGTGGAGTGCCCTACCTGGGTGGATGGAGCAGCCAAGTAATTTCGTTGTCCCTGAGAGGGGGCAATGACAATAAAGATATTATTATTATTATTATTATTATTATTATTATTATTATTATTATTATTAGCTGGACACCACCACTCCAACCATGAAGGGTGGAGAGAAAAACACAAACTATAACATAATGTAATACAAAATGTTTTGTCATGGTACGCAGTTGATGTATCAGTGGTGCAGTGGTAAACCACTTAAAGGCAGAACCTCAGCATGACAAAGAAATTATGCCATTTCAGCTACCAGCATGAAGCAGGAACACCATCAAAAGAGAAGGGTACATCTACACTGTTAAATTGTGGGTGAGCATATCAGACGACACAGCGATTCTTCAAACAGCTCTTGTTTATTCACAGGCCAGAACTGTACTGAAGGGTTCAGCCAAGCCTGCTTATATAGAGCTCCACTACAACACAACAGTAACTACTTTCTGTAAATATCCAATCACTGAACATCACTTTCAATCCCTTATTTGCATATGTGGACCTGAGTGAAAACTATTCACCGTATCCCCTTGCTGGCCCAGGGTGAGAACTTCAGTACATAATAATATACACAGCCTCTGCTTTATTATTCTCTTCATTCTGTGACTTCATCTATGTTTACCTACCACAATAAAACTTTAAAGCTTCATTGTCACCTCATGGACATGTCAGGGCAAGGACCTCTCCTCCTCTGGCAGATTATTTCCCTGCTCCTGCTCTGAAAGAAGTACCAAAACTGCCCCTCCCCCATGTATTTCCCTTCCACTATACTACGGATGCATGTTCAATGCACAGCTTTATGCTTGAGGTTCAAACAAAACTTCAACCCACCTGCCCCTTGGAGTTAAGGAATGTTGTGAAACACACTGCTAATAGATCATTCGAGCACCAGAATAGCACAATGGATGTTGTTGCAGGAAAAATCCGAGGGCTCCCTTGGACAAAACAAACACACCAACCAGGATAACTTGGAGCAAAACAGCAGCCTGTAGGCTTGGCCTTTATTGAACTGTTGCAACAGGGTATTCCCCTCACGTGCAGGAGAGAGGAAAGACCCAGAAGAATAGTGTGCAAGGTCTTATAAAAACTTTTGAAATTCCCCTCCTCTAGATCAAGCCCACCCCCAGAAACATCATGCATACATTACAGAAAGGAGGGGTTGTGGGAGGCATATATTACAGAAAGGAGGGGCTGAGGGAGGAGTTGGTGGTAACTTGAGTGTCTTGTCACCTGGCTGGTTCCTCCTTTCCCCCTCCCCTTCCAGGAATTTCTAGGAGACAAAGGGGATTTTGCAGTTTCCTGCCCCCTGAGGGAAGATCTGATCAGTGTCCTTTGTTTGAATCCACTCCCATATGCAGGTTCTTTGTGATCTTGATTGTCTTCTGTCTGGGATCATCAGGGTTGGCATGGGCAGGGCTCCTGTTTATGTGCTGAGACAGTGAAGGGATTTGGCTGACCAGGACTAAATCACCCCCCTTTGTTAGTTCTTGTCATATGGAGTAAAAATAAAAATGGAACAGTGCAAATCCAATGTATGGTTGATTTTCTATGAATTTATAACAGAAATGTGGCGTATGTAGTGTGTGAGTGTGAAGTTTATACAAACAGAATGATTGGGGTGGGGGGGTTCCTGCTACAGTTCCCCCCTTCGGAGATAAGATTGCAAAGGTGGTTACTTTGCAATCCTTTTCTCCGCACAATTTAAGGTGGTAAATATTAACCTGCTATTCTCCGTCCCAGATGCGTGTGTCCATGTGAACTTGAAAGGGGCTTGGATGTCATGCTTCTTAAGGATATTTGTATAGAAATATAACAGTGTAACAGTGCACATAGTTAGACATAGGATATCACGTAAAATTAAAATTTTGTTGCTCAGTTACTTGTGGTATTTTAGCACCTTGGAATAAATATTTCTCTCAATAGTGGCGTATGCTTTACATTTAGCAGGAAGGTCCACTAATGACTGAAAAATGCAGTTTGCTTTGCCCCCCACCATTTTTGTGTTATCAGGTGTCAAAGTAGTTCTTCTGTGGTCTCACACCGGCCTGGTGTAACAGTAGTAGCAATCCCTGGTGAATCCCCTTAGGGCTTTCATATTAACCATGTTGCCTGGCACTCACCCCAGCTGGCACAGGTTTGGGCACGTCAGGAGAGATATGTCCTTGCCTGGCCATTCCATGGGATTTTATTATTATTGGCTATGGTCTTGCAATCATGGGAAGTTGCTGACTTGCACTTCAAGGACCAAAAAGCTACTTGCAGCCTGGATACACTTGCCCAATTCAAACTGAGTCCAATTTGAATTTATCTTGCCCCATGGTTCTCAACTTTTCAAACCAATCTGTTAAAAGAAAACCATTCTTAAAAGGGCATTTGTCCAAATAAGTCAATTTAACTCTATAAGGGATTATTCCTGCTAAACCAAAGCATATCCACCTTCATGTATCTTAGAAGCTTCTCCTTGGTAAAGTGAGTTTTTTTAGCACATTTTTAAAATGGGTAGGGAAGTTGGCAGAGTGCCAGGTGAAACAACTAAATGTGGTTATAAATTTATCTAATTCTAGACATTGGGCTACATAATAGCCTGATCTGTAAAAAAAGCATAAAATGTATGAGAATCCTCCACTGGGGTGTAAGGAATAAGACATTAAACATAGAAACAATTATACACAAAAATAGCCACAAATAGCCCCCCCATTTGTGGAAATAACACACTGTCAGACACATTTCAACATTCCTACACAATAACACATAATACAAAACAAACTAATTAAGTATCAGTTACATATCTTGAGACAATTGTGATATATATATATATATATTTTACGCATGTATCTTGAGGTTCAAAAGTCAGAAAATGTCCTTGTAATTCCAAATGTCCTTGTAATTCAACTCCACCCCCCTTTGTCAGCCCCACTTCCCCGGCAGTCTATATCCTTTGAAAGAGATAGCTGTGGCCATATTGAAAACTTTGATGTCTTCTGTTGTGGTGGCGAAGGTTTTCATTGGATCTGTAGTAACACACTTGTAGAAGTGATATCCTGTAAGGGCAGGGTGGACTTAAAAGACACAGTTAAAATAATAATAAAACACACACATACAATGACCTATGAGGAACCAAAAATAAATAAATGCTAAGACACACAATATTTAAGAAACCTGAAGTAACCTGTTTTGGCATTCTAATGTCCCAAATGAAAATAAAAGAGTGTTTCTTGATGTGACAACATCAGTCAGAATGTTAATAGCAAAATACTGGGAAATGACTTAATACCAAGAAAATGAATGGCAATTTAAAGTTGTGCAAGTACCTTGAAGTAGCCAAAATGAAAGAATTAATAAGAAATGATCAGGCAAAGGGTAAACAAATACCATTCCACAAACAATGTTAGGTTGTGCTTCGCTTAATTTCGTAGACATCATGGAAAAACTGATTAAATAAATGAAAAGAGATTATTTGTAACTTAAAGCGTCAAAGGCACGAAGAGATGGAAGTCACAAATACAGCAGGGATTCAGACATGTTTCACAGAACAGGAAAGAAAGTTGCTGTGGGAGAAAAGAAGGGACAAAAACCTTTGTTATTGGGGTTCACATATCCTGTTAAAAGGGAAAAAATTATTTCATGTGAGAAGCCTGTCAGGAAATGCTGTTCCTAAAATGCACACAAAGTCTGTGATTTAAATCCCTTGGGGGGGGGGGAGTGCTTTGAAATTTACCTGTGAAAAGAATTTGGCATGTTAATCATGTTAGGATTTGAAACTTGGCACACCTTTTGTCTTGCGAAGCCCCTGGAGCAAAGGACACATTAAGGGTGATTTCCCTCAGTGGCTCCAAGTTTTACATAAGGAAATTAGGATAAATTTCCCCCTTCAGCCCAAGCTCCTCTCACTCCCTACAGTTCCCCCTCCTTCCTCTCTCTATCTCTCTCCCCCCCTTTGTTGCTGCTTTTAGCCTCTGTGCATGTGCAGAGTTCATATCTCAGCAAACCTTTTATACTATTGAAAATCTTGAAACCTTTGGCTAAATTACCATTTGAAGGGTAAGGAGTAGATTTAAAAAATACTGTTAGATTTTTTAAAAAAAACAACTAAAAAAGAGAAACTGAGCAATTAAAGTATTCAATAAAGTTAGCAATTGTAGCCCAAGCAAAAAGGACTGCTTCCTTTATGTACAGGAAAGGGCTATCATTTTGTGTGATTTCCCTCTGGTCATTCACGCAACAATGCCACGCCCTTATATATGGGGAAAAAAATGGCCAGAGAGTCAGAATTTATAGGATTTTTTTAACATTCTCAGTCATTTCAGCCTTACCATTTGCAGACAAATTTTTTTTTCTGCCCTTTATTTACAGGATAAATGGTGAAGACTCATATGTATTTTATGTGCTTAAACTTTGAATTGACTTTGAAGTTTGATTTTTTTTTTTAATAGTAGAGAAAATGATACACTGTAATCACTCAAATGCTTGAAATTACCAGTTTTGCTTCAAAACATCACGGATTTTACCTCTCACCTTTTTTTAAGAAAAACAAAGAGCAAAGTTGGGCTGAATTTCAACTCATCACATGCTTGCAGACACATGGCCCTCCACACAGCCACAAATTGGGAGAGCTAAAAGGGACCCTTGGGTCATCTAGTCGAACCCTAAATACAGTGTTCATAGCAAGATTTCAAAGCAAGATTTGCATTACCAAAAGGACATATACATTTAAATACAGATTTTCAACTGGGAAAGGAAACATCTATGCTCCTATCATGTACTAAGGAAGAGGAAAATAAAAGTACCCAACTTTACACAGAACCCTTTTAGCAGATCTTGAGATAGTTTGAGTGAATTTGCTTCCTTCAAGTTCCTAGAGAAATTATCTTTAAAGGAAGATTGAAGTGAACATTTTTCCTAAGAGGGAGAGGATCTCTTATAAAACATAGTTAAAACAGCCATAGATTTGATTTAAAAGGAATACAAAATTGACAGTTTTTTTTTTGTTTTTTTTTTCATGAACTTGCAGAGGAATAGTAAGGCTAATCTATGCCCCCCCCCCTGCAGTTTCCTTTGAAGGAAGCTTACTTGGGAGTAAATTTACCTGGCCCAGAAGTAAGAAGGAGAAGGGAAAAAAAAACCCTGAAAGAGACAGAATGAAACAAGGGGGCATTTTCTAAGAAAAGAGGCCAGGAAGTCTTATAGAGACTGATATCAGGACTGGACTCAGACAATTTTGCTGGCTATGGAAGCCTCTACATTTAATACCAATTTTAATACCAATTTTCTTAGAAAGAACACATTTTCATAGGCAGATGCTTAATGAAATACATACACTGCATTTTAGCTTGAGAGAGCAGTTGGCTCTACTAGGCTTTTGCAGCAGAAACATTAGTTTCTTCACAGCACATTTCAAAATACTGGAAAAAAATACTGGAACACGGATATAAACTCATAAACTCAAATGTTGCAACATAACATTATCTACCATCAACTTAAAATCATACTCCTCACTCAAGCTACTCGGAGGAAGACTCCTTTGAGCCTCTCTCAAAGAACAAACATTTGCACACTTCATTCTAATGATTTTTTTTTTTCAAAGAAAAAATATTTATTTATTTTTTGTCTTGTTTAAGATTGATAAGGCCCAACATGGCTTCCTTAGATTTAAAATTTTTGAAGCAAGCTTGCAATTTAAAACTATGTGCATTTAAGAACAGTCTGTGGATGCCGGAGCCAATGTAAACACAAACACTTTTAATATTCCAAATCTTTTAGTACATCTCTTATCCTTTTTTTTATTTTCAAGAGAAAACTAAGATCCCTAATGTGTGGGCTCTCAGGCTGGGCTGTTATTATATCTACTGCCTTCTGAGCACCATTAAATTTACGGTTTCATGTTCTAGCTTTAGGTTATAGTTTAACACCACAAATTTGATGTGTTCAGCTCTCCCTAAGGGTTCAAACCCTGATTTTGTTGAAGGATCCCTGGGGTGGCCACTGTGCCCTGGGTTCCAGGTGGTGGGCCTAAGCCACCCACTAAAAGTTACAATGGTCTCGTACTTTGTACTTGGAAAGACCATTTTGCCCCTTTATTTTATTTTATTTTATTTTTTTTCAGTTGGAGATGACAAGCTGGAGGCGCATATTAGAATCCTCTCTGGGGCAAAAAGGCTTCATGGAAGCCTTGTTGCCAGGAGGAGTCCAGCTAGGGTGTTTAGTGAGCTCCCATTCTCTCATATGTTGTTATTATTAGGCTTTTTCTTTTCTTTTCATTAACGAAGTACGCTAAAGACAGAAAGAGTGGACGCACACACACAAGGGAGGAGGGGCAATGGGAAAGAAAGGGGGGACAGAAAAGGATCCTTTCAGTACTCAAAGTACCCTTGACTAACACAATTCCTATTTATCTATAAACCACGAATTAATTTCTGGAAATCTCAAACCTGAACCTGAAACAAAACCACGGGTCTCTGCCCGGAACCTCAAACCACGGGTCTCTCTCTCTACCCGGAATTCCTTTACCTCAGCGCTGCTTCCTACGAGTGAGCTCAAACGTCTGCCACGGGACACCTTGGCCCGTCTGCCACGGGACACCTTGGCCCGAGAAAGTTCCAACCACGGGACACCTTGGCCCGTCTGCCACGGGACACCTTGGCCCGAGAAAGTTCCAACCACGGGACACCTTGGCCCGTCTGCCACGGGACACCTTGGCCCGAGAAAGTTCCTGCATATATATAATCCTAGTGTGGGGCCCCAATTCCCCCCTCTACCCTCCACGACAGCCTCCTGCCTAGCCATTGAGGCTAAGTTCGGAACCCCTACTGGACGCTTGCGCAGTGCAATGCCAGATTAAGGCCCGAGAAAATGAAGGTTTGGAAAGGAAACAAACAACCTTGCGTTCTGACGTACCCGGGTCATCCCTAACAAAGGTCGCCAGGCAGCAGGGGCAGCTTTGTTTGCATAATAGACAAGAAAAGAGAGAGAGAGAGAGAGAGAGAGAGAGAGAGAGAGAGAGAGAGAGAGAGAGAGAGAAGGCTTGGATGGACCCCCCTGGACGACTCCGAAAGAGGGACGTCAGAGAAAACAGTAAAGAGCCACGCTTTCCTGGACTCAATTCCAAGACGGAAAACGGGGGAGAAAAGGGATAGAGAGATTAAGACGTTCCTGGACGACCCCGCGAGGGAACGTCGGAAAACAGTAAAAGTACCACAATTTCCCCGGACACGTTCCATGTAAGAAATTGGGGGGAGAGAAAGGGAAAGGTTTTGATGTTCCTAGACGACTCCGAAAGGCAACATCATACAGTAAAGTTCCGCGACCTCCCTGGCCACCCTCCGAAAGGGGAGAATCGGGGGAGAAAAGGGGAGAGTTTAAGACGTTCCTGGACGACCCCGGGAGGGAACGTCAGAAATGAAAGAAGGAAAGTCTGGCTGCCGTGGGGACGCTGCTTCTCCACCCCCCTCCCAATGTATTTACTTCAAACCATACTCACGTTCGAAGATGTCCCCCGCGGATCCCGGGATCCTTTCTTTTTAGCCGGCTTGACCTCGCCTTTGCTCCCCCTGGTTAGGCTTTTGGTGACGATTGATTACCGCCCGCAAAGAGGAGGCAGGGAGAGGAAGAAGGATCCCTGGGCTAAGGCTGCCCAGTGGCGCCCGATCCCGTCTATCTCCCCTCTCACCTTTGCAGGAGAACCAAGTGTCCCTGAGAATGGTCGCCAACTGTTGCAGGAAAAATCCGAGGGCTCCCTTGGACAAAACAAACACACCAACCAGGATAACTTGGAGCAAAACAGCAGCCTGTAGGCTTGGCCTTTATTGAACTGTTGCAACAGGGTATTCCCCTCACGTGCAGGAGAGAGGAAAGACCCAGAAGAATAGTGTGCAAGGTCTTATAAAAACTTTTGAAATTCCCCTCCTCTAGATCAAGCCCACCCCCAGAAACATCATGCATACATTACAGAAAGGAGGGGTTGTGGGAGGCATATATTACAGAAAGGAGGGGCTGAGGGAGGAGTTGGTGGTAACTTGAGTGTCTTGTCACCTGGCTGGTTCCTCCTTTCCCCCTCCCCTTCCAGGAATTTCTAGGAGACAAAGGGGATTTTGCAGTTTCCTGCCCCCTGAGGGAAGATCTGATCAGTGTCCTTTGTTTGAATCCACTCCCATATGCAGGTTCTTTGTGATCTTGATTGTCTTCTGTCTGGGATCATCAGGGTTGGCATGGGCAGGGCTCCTGTTTATGTGCTGAGACAGTGAAGGGATTTGGCTGACCAGGACTAAATCACCCCCCTTTGTTAGTTCTTGTCATATGGAGTAAAAATAAAAATGGAACAGTGCAAATCCAATGTATGGTTGATTTTCTATGAATTTATAACAGAAATGTGGCGTATGTAGTGTGTGAGTGTGAAGTTTATACAAACAGAATGATTGGGGTGGGGGGGTTCCTGCTACAATGTGAGCAGATTGACAACTTCATTCTTTGTGTGAAGTTCAAGCAGCAGCTCGGTTAGGCAAATAAAGAGACTGCATGACTCAGTTCCTCCTCTGGGTGAATTAGCACTGTTTCAGCTGTGGATAATATTCAAAAAGAATACATGCAGATGAGCACATATGGAGCTGAGTCATAGGGAATTTGCACTGAAACTCAGCGTGCATGTTTATGATTGTCAGGTGGTGTCAATATCTGAACTGATAAGTCTTTGGATCTCTGTGCAGCTGCCTCATGTGGTGAGCCAGTGAACTGCATATTGCAGCATCTATCTAGGACATGGGTAGGCAAACTAAGGCCCGGAGGCCGGATGCGGCCCAATCGCCTTCTAAATCCAGCCTGCGGACGGTCCAGGAATCAGTGTCTTTTTACATGAGTAGAATGTGTCCTTTTATTTAAAATGCATATCTGGGTTATTTGTGGGGGCATAGGAATTCATTCATTATTATTTTTCAAAATATAGTCCGGCCCCCCACAAAGTCTGAGGGACAGTGGACCGGCCTCCTGCTGAAAAAGTTTGCTGACCCCTGATCCAGGATTCTAGGAGGTGAGAAGTACCATCAGAGCCCAGACTGCTTCCACCCACCCAACCTGGCCATTGGACCCTCCTGGGCAGGAAGGCATATAGGAGGTCCTTGCCTGAACAACATGGCCTTCTGAGCTTCTGTATGTTCCTGTTTCATTTGCTTGTTCTTCAGTCCTAACTTGACTTGTCCTTCATTCCTGGCTTGATCTTCAGTTTGTCCCTCAACTAGGATTCCTAAGTGCAATTCCTGGCCCCCAGCTTCCAGCCCATCTCAACGCTACAGCCCAAACCCAACAATAGGATTCTCCATTTTCAAGTGACCACATATTGAGCTGTAATGTGACACCTGCTTTGAAGATGGGGATTGGACAGGGGACTGTGATTTAATTCCATTAGCATTTAAATGTGAACCTACCGGATTAACTCTTTCTGAAATAGCCATCCTTCAAAAACATGCACTTCTCTGAATCCTGAAATGCAGTTCTCCAGCCAAGTGATGTGTACAAAATGCATATGCATATGCTAAGGTAAAGGGACCCCTGACCATTAGATCCAGTCGTGGCCGACTCTGGGGTTGCGGCGCTCATCTCGCTTTATTGGCCGAGAGAGCCAGCATACAGCTTCCAGGTCATGTGGCCACCATGACTAAGCCGCTTCTGGCGAACCAGAGCAGTGCACAGAAATGCCGTTTACCTTCCCGCCAGAGCGGTACCTATTTATCTACTTGCACTTGGACGTGCTTTCAAACTGCTAGGTTGGCAGGAGCTGGGACTGAGCAACGGGGGCTCACCCCATTACAGGGATTCAAACCGCCGACCTTCTGATAGGCAAGACCTAGGCTCAGTGGTTTAACCCACAGCACCACCTGTGTCCCTTATATGGTAAGGTACAGTGTGCCTATAGATGCATGCTAGTGAAAATAGCATACAAAGATTTGGGTAAAATGCTTTGCGAAAATGTGTATGTTAGGGGGAGGTGTGTACAAAAATGAGTATATTGGGAGAAATTCTGATGAAGTTTCAGGAGACATGCAGACATATACGTGGAAATGGAAGACCACCTGAATGAACAACAGCATAGAGGAAATGTGGTTTGAGGGTCAGAGGCATGTTTAGCAGCAAGAGGCTCTCATGATTTCTTTTTCCTTTCCTTTCCTTTCCTTTCCTTTCTTTTTTGTCAGCATCAGCCATACATCAGGCGTCAATGTGTCATCAGCTGTCCACCCCATCCTAGGTAATAGAATTTGTCCCAGTTACTCCTTGCTGTGAAAGGAATGATTCTTCTGTACCTGGTAAGTGAGTTGGTTTTAAGCACAGCAATTTGCGATTAAGCTAGAGCTTTTCCCGTGAAAAAGACATATATTTGGAATCAAGAAAAGTACCCTCTGCATTGTCTAAATTCCATCCATGCAAGTCGTCAACTCCAAGAGCCACATTTAACAAGTAACCTTTCTTTGACTCATGCTAAGTTTACCTCCGCAGCCGTGGCAACCTCATCTATCAATGGAGGGCCGTGTTGTTCGTGTCAGAATTCATGCAGAGAGAATCATGCAGGTAGAAAGTCATATATATATATATATATATATATGCTTTCGTAGATTTTCACGGGTACAGGAATGCAGGTTTTGGTGTCCTCGGGTGTCTTCCCGTGTAAAAGTTGGGGTGTCTAGGCGACGTTTCGACGAGGTCTCACTCGTCATCTGAAGGTTTCCTCCCCGTAGAGGTGAGATATTTGCTTTCGTAGATTTTCACGGGTACAGGAATGCAGGTTTTGGTGTCCTCGGGTGTCTTCCCGTGTAAAAGTTGGGGTGTCTAGGCGACGTTTCGACGAGGTCTCACTCGTCATCTTCAGGCTGGTGCTTTCGGCTTCTTGTTACTGGAACAGAGCAGGATCTCAGTGTTTGAGTTCCTATAAATACTGTTGAGGGGGTGTGGTGTATAGCCTCCAATGTTCTGGGCAGAGAGGAAGTTCCCAGGCTAGTGTGCCTTTTCTTCTTTTGTTCCTTAATTACTTGAGGGATATCCTGAGTGAGGATATCACTCAAGAAATCACTCAGGATATCCCTCAAGTAATTAAGGAACAAAAGAAGAAAAGGCACACTAGCCTGGGAACTTCCTCTCTGCCCAGAACATTGGAGGCTATACACCACACCCCCTCAACAGTATTTATAGGAACTCAAACACTGAGATCCTGCTCTGTTCCAGTAACAAGAAGCCGAAAGCACCAGCCTGAAGATGACGACTGAGACCTCGTCGAAACGTCGCCTAGACACCCCAACTTTTACACGGGAAGACACCCGAGGACACCAAAACCTGCATATATATATATATATATATATATATATATATATATATATATGTAAAATCTGCTCGTAAAGAAGTCTTAAATACTTCTCATATCACTTACCAAAGCCATTGATCTCCTTCCCTTATGCATTCAGTGCTGTGTTGACAGAGCTCTCTTGCTTAAATTCTATCCCAACAAGGTCACATTGGGAGATGTTTTCCAGAAAGGGGAATTTATTTCATCATGATAGCAAAAGGCCATCAGTTTCCCAACCAAATTCCTTGGCAAAGGGGTGCATGACAGTTTCTTGCCCATCCATGAGCGTTACATGAAATGTTCTCTGATTTTCCTGTGTCTTTACTCAATGCTACAGTTAATAAGATCCTATGCATTTTAATGCAGAAAAAGCACTAGACTGGCCTCAGATGCAGCTGTTCTGATGACTCTGGAAGATCTTCCCACATTTAATACCATCCGTCCCTCATCAACACCACACCATACGGTAGCAGGAGTGTTCATGGTCAGGATTGTTGTTCTCAGTCTGCCCTGGATGTTTATTAGATATGTCAGAAACATTTATCTCTGAAGTTATGTTGGTTCCCCCCCCCACTGCTTTTTGTTTATTTAAATATTTAAGAACAAAAACAAAAAATATCCAGGTAATGTGATGTCTCTGGAGCCACTGGTGGAGGAAGAGGGGGGTGGGGGAGTGCACCACCCCTGCCCCCACGATCCCGGTGGGGTGCCATCGTGACTGCCCTCCCCCGCAGGCGGTGCACCATGCGCCCAGGACACACGCCAGCCATGCCTCTTCCTGCTCTCCACCCCCGGTGCTGGAGCATGAAGCTCCCGCCACTGTCTGCAGCAGGGCTGAGATGAATGGTGGACATATTGTACAAACATGTTGAGCAACTCTGAAAAGCGTCAGCTTTTGATATTGGGAGGGCAGTGTTTCAGTTTAGAGTGAGGGCGCTTGGTGATTCAATCAGCTAGACACTTCCACAGCCACCATTCCAGGAAGCACTGTCTTCATTCTTAAGTGGCTCCTTTGACCTCCATGACATCCTTACTTAGCCAAGTCTGATTTGTTACATAATACCATGATGTCATCACTAGGCCAGCTTTCCTCAACTTCAGTACCCTCCAGATGTTTTGAACTAGAAGAAGAAGAAGAGGAGGAGGAGGAGTTTGGATTTGATATCCTGCTTTATCACTACCCAAAGCGGCTAACAATCTCCTTTCCCTTCCTCCCCCACAACAAACACTCTGTGAGGTGAGTGAGGCTGAGAGACTTCAGAGACAAGTGTGACTGGCCCAAGGTCACCCAGCAGCTGCATGTGGAGGAGCGGGGAAGCGAACCCGGTTCACCAGATTACGAGTCCACTGCTCTTAACCACTACACCACTACACTACACTTGTGTCATCCCCAGCTAATTTTGGTGGATGATTGGAGCTGTAGACTAAAACATCTGGAAGGGACCAGCTTAGCAAAGGCTGCACTATGTGATCTCTAACTGGTCTCTAGTCCTGCTTGCAGATTTCTTTTTTCTTAGAAAAATTCTGAGATTTTCCTTCTTCTCAGCCCTCTAGAGAAAGAAGCACACTTTGCAGAATTGTGTTGCAATATTTCCCACAGCTCCCTGTCCACCACTGAAGATGCAGATCATGCCTTGGCCTCACCAATAATCAAAATATTTTCTGATTTTGCAGGGAGTTGCCGGATTCGAACGGTATGCATTTTGAGAAAGGGATAGAACAGAAATTCATGTGATCTGCATTTTTAAGAAAATGGATCAAATTCACACCTCCTGGACTCAGACATGGCTTCAAACACAATTATCATTCATATTTAGCACTTTCCTGCCTTTCTGATACAATTCTCAGCCAAATAAATCTACCAAATTGCTTAAAGATTGCATGTTGTATACAAATTGCATATGTTGCAATAAAATATTATTTAAACAATGTATTTAAATACAAAATTATATAGATATAGATATAGATAGATATAGATATAGATATAGATATAGATATAGATATAGATATAGATGATATAGCTATAGATACAGATATATCACCAATATCAATATCAATATTGATATCAATATTGATATATAGACATTGCTTTTTTCTGGGAGAATGCAGGGATACGCATACCCCCAAACATTTTGTGAATCTTTGTACTTTTGTCCATTTACTGTATTTATGTTTCCCAATTTGAACTATAAAATTTTGATTTATTTTTTTTAGTCAAAATGAGAGTACCCCTAAACATTTTTTTTAGAAAAAAAGCACTGGATATAGATATAGATGATATATAGACATGAGAGGGAGAAATGGGCTAGAACAACCTTGCAAATGTACATGTGCAAAATTAATATGAACAGGAAATAAACCGCTGATCCATCCATCCCTATTTTTAGGTGATATAGCTATAACCGTGGCCAACTGCTGATTTTTGTGATTTGGCAACCATGTATTAATTTGTCACTAATTTCCCCCTCTCTCCCTCTGCAGTAGCTAGATGATGTTTGCATGGACTTATGGGAAAGCTGGCTACTGAGAAACAATAAAACAGAAAAGTTGCAAATTGCCACTGATTGAAATGGAACCAAATTTATTTAACCTCACGGAGAAATGTGCCCACTGCTTCCCCTTCCCCCATTCTTCTCCATTCATCATAAGCTTCAGTGTTATTTATAAGAGCAGCAGAGGCAAGACGTGTCATTTTGCAAAAAAACATTTGTCTCCCTTTCATGCTTCCTACCTAGAAAAGGCTGGTGCCTGCATACCAGCAGTATAAATATTAATACAATATGTGTGACACACTCTTTCTCTGGTTGGCATTTCAGATACTCCCATTTTGTTGTAAGTTGTAAGAAAGTGTGGTGTTAATTTTTAAAAAGCCTGAGGCAAATTCTGAGAAATTCTAGGGAAACATTGCCATGGGTGGTGTTCGTTATTCTTTGCTTGCAGTTAGTGCTTAGTTTGAGCCAGAACTAGATTAAACTGACAAATAAAGAGAGAGTGTGTGTGTGTGAACATAGGAAATCGCCCTTTTCTCACCACTGTGCAACCACTGCCAGTCTTTACATATCTGACACTGTAAATGTAATCAGAGAGGGCTTTTAGCAAAGAGTGTGTTGGAAAACTAGCCCCCTCGGGAGAGGCTGGCCCCTCTCCCAGGCTCCCGGGGGCCTGTTTACCGGTGATCTTCCCTGGCTGGCATCCCGGCAGTCCAGGGAGATCTTGATATAGGTGACACCTCCCTGCGTGAAAGGTGCACACCCCCTTCTTCCTTGCATACAAGCAGGAGAAAGAAGATAGTCAGAAAGTCTGTTTCATCTACAGTTTATTTCTGACTGTACAACTCTACAAAAACATGACTGTTCACTCAGACTCCTCCGAGCAACTGCAAGAGACTTCCTTCACAAAAGCAACAGGAAGGTCTCAGATTACACAAACAACAAATCCCTGTGAATTCCCTGGAGCTTCCTGTCCCACAGTCAGCTCCACCATGTGATGTAAACATCGAGCTGCTAGTTTGCAGCTGCGTAGTACTCATATCCCAACAGAATGCACATCCTTCAGCCTTGAGCATGTCTTATTTCTGCCCTGCCAAATGCCTTCTCTTCCCTTCATTTCACTTGCCTGGCCAGCATCAGCAAGCAGAGTGGCAGCAAGAAGGCCTGTCACTCCTCTGACTTCTTCCATCACCTACTGTTGTACCTGCTGCAAGTAAAACGAAGGCGAAAGAGGATATCTAGGTCAGCGGCGTCTGGCAGCAAGAATGTGTTGGTTGATAGGGCAGGGATAATTTTCTGCACTTTTGACTGGCTCCAAAAATGAACTGAATTCTTTCTGTTTTGATAAAACCCATCTCCATGTCCGTTTTGTCGTGCCCCACCCAATCCAGACCCTACCCTCAAATTCAGAGGAGCAGTCTCACACACTTCCCCAGTCTTCCCAGCCCTACAGGAGCCAAAGGCTGTAACATAAGTTGAGGGCCCTTTAAGAGGCAGTCAGCATCTCTGCAGAAGCTGGACTTATTGCACTGCATGAGCAGACAACACAAAACATGGCTTCAGTTGGAGTTGGATGCTTGCAGCAACAGCCCTTTGTACTGGAAGCTCAGCAAGATCCTGGGAGCTCTCCAGGGTCCTGAACGTGTTCTGGACTCCCAACCTGTTCTATTGATGGGACACTGCTGGGCTTTCCCTGTGAGCCACAAGCTTTATTAAGTAGTAAAGGGCACATTCAAGGAGAGCAGAAAAGAGCTGGTTCATATCTACAGACAGCCCTGTATTTGCCTTGATTTCACTATGTTGGCATTTGTAATTATTAGTATTTTCCATTGACACTCCATCTTATGACTGTATTATTTTTCTATTTCCACTTCTTATAGAAGAACAACTACCAATATCTATGGCCCAGCCTACAAACCAGTTTAGCCAAACCATGTTGACTTAAGACACTGAAGAGAGTTGGGATGAAATCAGCTTGAGGCCAAGCATTGCAAATTATCTGGCCAAGGAATTGCAAGCATTGAACCAAATATATATGTAAGCTCAGGATAATATGTGTCGCCAGAAGTTTAATTCTAATTTAAGCTGCCCACTCCGGGACATTTCTGTGCCAGATTTGGTGCATTTTGAGCCAGCTTCTTTTTTAAAAAAAAATGAGTGAAGATGCAATAGAGAAATTGCCCCTTTCAAGTGAGATTTACATATTCATAGCTGTCATTTGAAAGAGTGACTCTTGAAAGGAAAGAGCAAATCTCACCTTTTCCCTGAAGGAGAGTAAAGCATGGACCTAAGAAAAGAACTGAAGCACAGTTCAAAAGCATCTTAGAGCCAGAGTGGTGTAGTGGTTAGAGTACCAGAGGTACCCAATTCATGGAAGAAGAAGAAGAGGAGGAGGAGGAGGAAGAGGAGGAGTAGTTTGGATTTGATATCCCACTTTCTCACTACCCTAAGGAGTCTCAAAGTGGCTAACAGTCTCCTTTCCCTTCCTCCCCCACAACAAACACTCTGTGAGGTGAGTGGGGCTGAGAGACTTCAGAGAAGTGTGACTAGCCCAAGGTCACCCAGCAGCTGCATGTGGAGGAACCGAGACGCGAACCCAGTTCACCAGATTACGAGTCCACCACTCTTAACCACTACACCACACTGGCTCTCACTACACCACACCGGAAATATGGGTTGTATCCAACCATAGTCCTACGCTTACCAAACTTTCTGATATTAAGAGCTTTTCCACAGTGGAACAGACTCCTTCAGAAGGTTGTGGACTCTCCTTCATTTGAGGTTTTTAAATCAGCAGTTAGATGGCCATCTGTCATGGAGGCTTCAGTTGAGATTTCTGCATTGCAGGGACTAGATAACCCTTAGGGTCCTTTCAAACTCTACCATTCTGATTTACACCCACTGAAATGAATAAAATTAAGATAGTCATGCTCAAGAGAGTCATGCTCATTAACTTAAATGGGTCTACTCAAAGTAGGACTAGCACTGGATAAAACCATTTTAAGGGTGTTTTCTGTTATTGTTTTCTACACAATCAAGTGGCGTAAGTAATACATAAGTAATAAGAAATAAAGAAAATATTAAGAATATCATATAGTAAAAGGCCAGAGGCATTCCTTTTAGGAATTTTAAATGGCGATATTTCTAAAGACAAAACTATTTTTTTCTTATACGCAACATCTGCAGCGAGAATCCTGATGGCTAAGTATTGGAAAGGGAATCAGTTACCCACTAGGGGAGAGTGGTTATGTAAGCTTTCAGAATACTTAGAATTAGCCAAATTGACAGACATAATAAGGCAAAAACCAAAAAGTGAAGTAAAAAAAGAATGGGAGTGCCTAAATGAATACCTCAAAAGCCAAGGTTCGAGGACAGAAATCTGGCTGAGTCTGGAATAACCTTGTGAAGTGAAAGGATAAGATAGAGGGATTTATATCTAGATGTTAGGATAGAGATGATAAGGAAAACAGGAAGACACAATGAGAGATAAATGAGGTGCTGTGGGATTTGTGGAAGTCAATGTCTTCTTGTTGTTTTAGTGTTTATAGTATTAACTTGTAAGATATCGATTTGTTGTTGTTGTTGTTGTTTAGTTGTTGCTTTCTATACTTTTCGAATGTTGGTTTCTGTGTGTTGTGTACTGTATTGTTATTTTTTGATATTTTTCGTGTTGTTGTTCTTGTGTGGAAAATACTAATAAAATTTATTTTTTGGGGGGGGAGTAATAAGCCCTGTGTTCCCTATGGATTCTTAACTAATGCCCACCCTTATGCTTTTCAGCACAGGACAAAGACCTTTTCTTCTCCTCCCCCACCCCAGGTCTTGCTTTGCCTTGCGCTGGACTGGACATAGCTCAATATCTCTTCTTCTGTAGGTCACAAGCCAGACCAGAACAGAATGCACAGCTCTGGATTGCTATGCAGTTTCCAGACAGCATTCGCTTTATTAAAAGCGACTCCGAAATAAATGCCCTCATTAACAAACAAAAATCTGCTCTTTAAATAACTTATCAAGCCCTACACAGTAGCCTGGAGCCAGATTCTGAATGAGCAGGGGGCAGCTTTTCATGTGCATATTATAAAATGTCAGGGCTGCCCAATTTCATCATGTTGCCCAGAGCAGACTTGACTGATTCTCCAGCATCATGACAAAAGTATTTAAAGACATAATCGTGCGTACACAGCATAAATCAAAATTGTGATTTCTTAAGATTTCAGAGAATTTCTTAGCTTTGGACTTCGGCTGCCGCTGTCTGTGCACTGAGCATTGCCTACCCTCTGCAATTCTACAAGAAAAGAGAACAGCGTTGCTAGCAATGCAGCATGACCAAGCAATGGAATCAGACATCCATCTGAGCTGCAAAGCACTGGTTCCTTCCCTTTCCTCCATCCCCTCATCTTGTCAAGAAAAGGGGCTGACATCTACACAGGTAATCCTAAATTAAGGCACTTGAGTCAAGGTTAAGGCTCAATTGATAGAAAAATTGCCCCGAAAACTGAGGTTTGGGTGTATAGGAAAGCAAAGGAGGAAAAACAACAATAAATTAAGGAGAACTGGTGCATTGATTTCCTTGCCTACCTTTGTTACAAAACCTATTATTCCTTCCCAGCCATGGCATGGCAATAACAAGACTCGTTTGTGGTCAAGGTCACAGATGTTGCTCATTCCTCATAAAAATAAAAGAAGACCGCAGTCACTTTGAGTATTATAAACTTCAGGAAGAGGCTTCTTTGGAAAATTTAAAAAGACTCTTGGGATGTGTCTTTATTCGCCTTTCTTTTTTTTTGCAAAATTTTTATTAGTTTTTACAGTATCAATGACAAACAAAAACATAAAACAAACAAAACATAACAGACATAAATCATAACCTTATTGAAAATAACAGTTATTTACTTTGTAAAACGACTTCCTCATTTCCCCTTAGTTGAATTTCATTGCATATCCTTATAACGGTTTTCCAAATCCCAATTTTAATACCCTTTAAATTAAACATTAACATCTTTAAATCTTCTCCTTCTTGTATTAAACATATTATTTTATCAGTTAACATAGATACAATCCTAAGCCCTTTAAGTATCTGGACGCTATTTCCAGTTATTTTAGCTTAACAAATTTAACTAAATAATCATTAAATTTATTCCATTCTTCGTGATGTTCCTCCTCCTTCTGGTCGCAGACTCTTCCGGTTAGATCGACTACCTCCATACAATCCATCATCTTCATCTGCCATTCTATTTGCCTTTCTGCTTTAGACCCCACCATACCACAACTCACCCCAATCAGCAGAATCACTTGACCTTTGGGAGAGGATTTGGGGATCAGGGAGCTGCCGGGGGGAGGAAGGAGTGGGTGCTTCGAGACCCTTCTAGTTTAAACAGCATGAGGGGAGGGCAGCATACAACCAACCAACCAAGAATTCATGACCACATTGCACCCAAGTCTTTTTTTAAAAAAAAAAAACATGGATAAAAGTGACAGCTGAGATCCACACAGGGGATCTCTAGAAAGGTTTGAAATAAGAAATAATAATATGCAGTTTGTTAGAGAAGGTGCAATTTACCCTGAGTTAGGGAAATGGTGTTTTGGAATTGCTAACATCACAGCTAATGTTTGCAACAGAAATGCCTGGCAGGGCAAGCACAGACTAGAGTTCAATGAGTCGGTGTGGAACAGGTGAGAAACAATTTAGTATAATCTCAGGTGCAAAAGATAACAAAGTCTACAAGCAGGACAGGTATGAATCCCTTA
The DNA here is from genome assembly GCF_964234715.1 of Podarcis melisellensis. NCBI lineage: Eukaryota > Metazoa > Chordata > Lepidosauria > Squamata > Lacertidae > Podarcis > Podarcis melisellensis. The sequence continues at coordinate 17,144,529 of NC_138530.1, read as the reverse complement.
AAAAACAAACACCTGCCACCAATAGTAACCGCTTGATGGGGAAGCTCTCTAATATAATCCATGCACATTTTAGGCATGATTTACAAACAAACAAATAAATAAATAAACAAATGAAAGTTTGCATGCAAAGTTGCTGGAAATCTGAGCTAGCTAAGCAACTGCCCTGTTAGATGGTTCGGATTGCCAGAGTAGCAAAAACAACAGCAAATCAGAGCAGTCAGAGCGTATCACCGAGAATCTGGTCCATTAAGTGCACAATGAGTGATACAGACACATGCAGCTCCAGCTAATATCCAGCAGCCTGCTCACTTGCCTTCTCCTGGCCAGACCTACTTAGAGTCCGCAAAGCATGGGAGATATGTGTGGCAGTCCATCAAGCCCACTAAAAAGGGGTGGGGTGGAACAAACACAAAATGCGTTAGGAGTAAGGGAGATTTCGAAGTTATCTTTGTGTTGTAATTCCCCCCCCCCCCATAAATATTATGAGCAAACTGAACAATCCGTGTTGTAACCATCCCTCACAGAGGGGTTGCTCCACCTCTTTGATCGTTTTGTGTGCCCTTTTCTGACCCCTTTCTAGCTCTGCAATATTCTTTTTGATGTGAGGTGAACAGAAATGTACTTAACCTGTGGTTGGTTAAGTCCAGTCTCAGGCAACTATGGGGTTATGGTGCTCATCTTGCTTTGAGGCTGAGGGAGCCGGCGTTTGTCTGCAAACAGCTTTCCGGGTCATGTGGCCAGCAGGACTAAACCGCTTCTGGCACAACAGGGCATCATGACAGAAACCAGACCACACGGAAACGCTGTTTACCTTCCCACCGCAGTGGTACCTATTTATCTACTTGCACTGGCATGCTTTCGAACTGCTAGGTTGGCAGGAGCAACGGAAGCTCACCCCGTCTCAGGGATTCAAACCGCTGAACTTCTGATTGGCAAGCCCAAGAGGCTCAGTGGTTTAGGCCACAGGGCCACCTGTGTCCCATAATGTACACAGCATCCCAAGTGTAATAGATTTGTATAAGGATGACATTTGTGTTTTATTCTCAATCCTTTCCCTAATTATCTTTACCGTGGAATTTGCCTTACTCACTTCTGCTGCACACTGACGGCGTCTTCATTAAGGACCCCAACATCTCATTCCTGGTTAGTCACCATCACCTCAGACCTTATGAACATATATGTGAAATTAGATTTTTGTTTGTGCGCACACCAATGTGCATCACCTGACACTTGCTTACATTGCAAGGGCTTTTTTACCACCCATTCATCCAATTTGGAGAGATTCTCTTGGAGCGCTTCACAAACCTTTTTGGCCAACTGCTCTGGTATCTTCAGGACACTTGTATCCTTTGCTCTTCCTCTCCCTAATGTACAGTTAAGACACAGGTGGACATGGGTCTTAAGGGACATAGGTGGTGCTGTGATCTAAACCACTGAGCCTCTTGGGCTTGCTGATCAGAAGGTCGGCGGTTTGAATCCCCGTGACGGGGTGAGCTCTCATTGCTCTGTCCCAGCTCCTGCCAACCTAACAGTTCGAAGCACACCAGTGCAAGTAGATAAATAGGTACTTCTGCAGCGGAAAACTAAACTGCATTTCCGTGTGCCCTGGCTTCCATCACAATGTCCCGTTGCGCCAGTAGCAGTTTAGTCATGCTGGCCACATGACCCAGAAAGCTGTCTGTGGACAAACACCGACTCCCTCAGCCTGAAAGCAAGATGAGCGCTGCAAACCCATATTCACCTTTGAATGGACTTAACCGTCCAGGGGTCCTTTACCTTTACCTTTTTACCAGTTAAGAACTGCAGGTCCCAATACTGATCCTTGCAAGACCCCACTTTCCAAAACACACCATTTGCCATCTCATTTACTGTTAGGGCTCATCCACACTGTGCTTTCAAGGCAGAGGTCAGGGCTTTTAAGCCTGAGTGCTTTTTTCTGTTTCATCACCACCACCATTTTCATGCAAAAACCCACTCTTTGCTGCTATATTGGAGGAAGCAGCAATCTGCGAAAAACCGAAACTGCTGTTTGTTCCAATTGAGCATTAAAGAGTGAGGTTTTGTGTGAAAGTGCCGAGGCAAAACAACAGCAAACAAACACTCACTCAGAGATGGAGCATAAAGCACAGACCTGTGCCTAGAGGCACAGCACAAAAGGAAGTCTGGATGAGCCCTTAGTGATGGCAACATACAGCCAAATATTATTAGCTACACTATCATCCCAAGAATGTCTGGCATCCACCTTGAGATGTGGCACCTTGGAGGAAAAGGCAATGCTGAAACAGAAACACTGGGGCTTGGGGGGAATATGGCAACTGAATGTTTAAAAGATTAGTATTTGCACAATAAAAGTGGGTGGAGGAGGATATCCTTTAGGGCTTTGGTGTGAAAAGGCAAGGGAAGTATTTTGCATTTTAATATTTCTGTAAACTACCCAGTGAAATTATTTATTTATTATTATTTGTTAAATTATATATCCCAGGGCAGTTCACAGGAAAAATACAAGATAGAACACAAGTAAATAAACTTGGCTGCATGGGCGGTGTACAACAACATATCTGGATGATGCAATAAGTAAAGAGTGTAACAACAAATAAATAATGTTGGAATAAATCAATCTGCCCCATGGGCAAAATTATTTATTGCCCCAAAACTGAAACTTGGGGGGAAAAGGCGGAGCCCTAGAAATAACTGAGTAAGGCTGTGTACACACCATACATTTAAAGCAACACACACACACACAAAGAGAATCTTGGGAAGTGTAGTATACTACATATGCAACCCAAGGCTGAAATCCTACACATATGTTTAGCTGGAAATATAGGCTGCATGGAACAAAATGAGGCTTACTCTCAAGTAAGCATGCATGCGGTCAGATTGTAAGATTTTCCAAGCTTTTGTTTTCAATGCTAGTAGGAGTCTGCCCTTCATCCTCTGCTTTTCAAGGGCATGTGAAAATCTTTATGCAAGAGTTATGAGAGGATTACTGAAAACCACACAGATTGATCTGGTCATGCTTTGCCCCCCCCACCCCTTTTTGGCATGTCTTCCTTTGACATTTAATGGCCCAATTTCTGTTCGGAGAAAGCCTGTCATTAAGAACCTCTAAGTTTATAGAGACTTTACATTATTATTTGACCCTCCAATTGAACCGTGTCTCAAAGATTTTCCATTTGTGCAATCTTTCTCAAATATTGAATAATGATAACATTACAATTCATGGCTCCACAAAAACCAATTCTCTGTTAACTATCCTATATATATTAACCGGTTCAAATTATATAAGAATGACTCCTAGACCGGTGCAGATTGGTGTCAAAAAACCCATAGCATATCGTTCTGCCTTGATCACTGGGTGACTAATGGAATCTTGCAAACAGATTGCCAAAAAATGCTAGCCTATGAACCTATCCAGTAGCCTGCATGTTTGCACATGCCTGGGATACTAGCAGATTATCATTTTCATCATCATCTTCACCCCACCATTCCCCCAGAAGGAACCCAGGGTGGCCAAACAATACCAAGTTAAAACATTTATTATTATTATTATTATTATTATTATTATTATTATTATTATTATTATTCTACCCTTCATCAAAAGATCTCAGGATGGTCACAGAATAAAATACAAGATAAAACACAAGTAAATAAATAAACAAAACAATAACCCCCCAAGTTACAAGAAAGGAGATTCCAACTAAACATCAGGAAGAACTTTCTGATGGTAACAGCTGTTTGACAGTGGAACAGTCTCCCTCAGGAGGCGGTGGGCTCTCCTTCCATGGAGGTTTTTAAGCAGAGGTTGGGTGGCCGTCTGTCATGGATGCTTTAGCTGAGTTTCCTGTGTTGCAGGGGTCGTTCCCATGTCTGAAAACATTAAAGACAATAAATTCTGCATCAAAACAGTGATCCATAAAAGGACTTTTACATTCTGTATGAGATTCTAGTTACCATATTTTTCACTCCATAAGACGCACTTTTTTCCTCCTAAAAAGTAAGGGGAAATGTCTGTGCGTCTTATGGAGTGAATGTGTGGTCAATTGCTGGCTCCCTTTCTGGCCCTGCCCCCTTGCCCAGGCCTCCATTGTTGAATGTTCTACAGAGGGAGGCTGTTAGTTTCCCCAGTGACATGTGACTGGCTGATTAGATTATCTGTCTGGAAACTGTAGAAAGGGCTCCCTTTCCTTTCCTAAAGAAGCTGCAGAACTGTGAGTTGAACCCCATAAAAACAGGATTTTTTCCCTTTGCAAAAGAAGCCACACAACTGTGAGCTGATCCCCCCCAAAATGGGGCTTTCCCCCCTTTCCTCCTCTAAAAACTAGGTGCGTCTTATGGTCAGGTGCATCTTATGGAGTGAAAAATACATTATCAGCTTTGCACAATCTTGTGTCTTGGGATAGCTTTGTGGCAGATACAACACAGAGCACTGGATATCCATCCATGGATTGAACAATGACACCCACACAGACCAGCTACCCTGAATTCAGTGCCCACCCTATCTAACAGTGAGACCAGAGCTGAAGCTGACTACTGATTCTCCCGAGGTGGGCCATGACAGACGTTTATACAATTATGAAAGATGAAGAGATCATTATCTGAAGGAAATGACTCTCTTTCAAAACACTGGACCTCGGGGTCATCACATTTATTGGCAGTAAGTTCAGGGCAACTTATTTTTAAATGAGAGAGGGGAGGGAACCTGCGGCTTCCTGCAAAGCATAATTAACATGGGCTTGATTCATTCCCCCAGCATGCTGCGATGCCAATAGCATAGATGGATTTCCAAGTAGAAGCAGATTTGCCTTTTTATCCTCCTTCTAATTATGAGCCCCTATCATGTGTCTCAAGTGCCGAATGTTGCAGATATTCCTGTGCACTTGGCACCACTCCTTGGCTGTTACTGTCTGTATTTTATCATCTTGAGTGACTCTTACTGTAAAGGTGCCTTCTCATCAAACGAGCTTGCAATGGACCGGAGCAGGAAAACCGGTGGTTTCTGAATCTATCGGCAGCTTAAACAAAACAACAACAATGATTCATTGCTTGCATTTCATCTGATATGCAAAATAAGAGATTTGTCACCGTCGTAGCATTTTCAAAACTAACTTTGGAAATTTTTGCGTGCTTGTTACATTCCTGTGCCATCAAAAGTATCACACAATTTCCATCGTCTTCTATAACAGGTACAGGAAACAAATGTGGTCCCTCTGGCCTCTTTGCCTGACCCCAGGGATTCTCCCCAGGCTTTGCCCCCTCATTAGCCACACTCCCTCTTCCCAGACCACGTTCCTCACCAGCCCTGCTTTGCACCTTCCACGGGTTCTTTTGCCAGGCTTGAATGCAACCTCTAGCTCTGATCATGCCTCTTGCTTGTCTGGGTGGCTAGAGAGAGGTTCACGAGTGTCTGCAGAAACCAGCCTGTTGTTGTTGTTTAGTCGTTTAGTCGTTTAGTCGTGTCTGACTCTTCATGACCCCATGGACAGAGCACGCCAGGCACTTCTGTCTTCCACTGCCTCCCGCAGTTTGGTCAAACTCATGCTGGTAGCTTTGAGAATATTGTCCAACCATCTCGTCCTCTGTTGTCCCCTTCTCCTTTTGCCCTCAATCTTTCCCAACATCAGGGTCTTTTCCAGGGAGTCTTCTCTTCTTAAGAGGTGGCCAAAGTATTGGAGCCTCAGCTTCAGGATCTGTCCTTCCAGTGAGCACTCAGGGCTGATTTCCTTCAGAATGGAGAGGTTTGATCTTCTTGCAGTCTGTGGGACTCTCAAGAGTCTCCTCCAGCACCACAATTCAAAAGCATCAGTTCTTCAGCGATCAGCCTACTTTATGGTCCAGCTCTCACTTCCAACCATCACTACCGGGAAAACCATAGCTTTGACTATACGGACCTTTGTTGGCAAGGTGATGTCTCTACTTTTTAAGATGCTGTCTAGGTTTGTCGTTGCTTTTCTCCCAAGAAGCAGGCATCTTTTAATTTTGTGACTGCTGTCACCATCTGCAGTGATCATGGAACCCAAGAAAGAAAAGTCTCTCACTGCCTCCATTTCTTCCCCTTCTATTTGCCAGGGGGTGATGGGACCAGTGGCCATGACCTTAGTTTTTTTGATGTTGAGCTTCTGACCATATTGTCACTCCAGCCACATTAGCCTCCGGCTCCACCCGCCCCTAGCATGTGGGTCCTAGGAGGTTGCTCAAAGCAAAATGCAGCTACCTTGGACCGAAGGGAAGGTTTTCCCAACTGTGTTCTATAGCAGAAGATCTAAGGAAGATGACATATAGATCTGTCACCGAGAAATCAATGGCTCACACTTGAGATCGTAGGAATGAAAGTCCCCCTGATTAGGAGGAGAGGAGCTGTGGTTTGGTTAGAATGCAGCAGAATAGAATTGTCAGGAAAGCTCCTTTGTCACTTGGCTCCCACTGGCAGGAGGAAACGAAGGACCAGCCGTCACTTCTACAGATGAAAGGGGAAGAATTCAGAAAAATACACCAATACATCTGCTACCAATGAAAAATAGCTGCATTTGCCAGTGTGTGGGAGGAAGTCCCTAGGCTTTATGAGTGCTGTGCCTGCCAATGCACGGCCGGTGCCTTCTCTCAGATTTCTGCCTTTGATTTATTCCTTCATTTATTATAAAGAGAGTATCTGGACTCCACATCCACACTAAATATCTCACTTGATCAGAACATGACAGCTAGGAAGAGCTGGAGGTGTAGAGGTAAATGCTGGGCAGGGGCAGAACTTGGCAACAAAGAAAAGTACGAGCTCGTAGAAGCTCACGGAAACCCGGATGGGCTTAAACAGACACCCACATTTCCACATACTTGATGTAATGGTTCTAGGGGTTGCTCGTGCGTAAGTTGCCGCCACTCCTGGCTATGTTACCTGGTTGAACCCTTTCTGTCTGGACAGCCCTTCACTTCGTGGCTGTCTCAGTCGCTGGCAGAATCCATCAGTGGGCGTTTCTTGAACTTCTTCCAGCAAAGAAGCTCTTTGACGCCAAGTCTCCTCCTACTCTCCCTGTGCGGAAGTCTTCTGCGCAGGGAGGGTGTGGGCAGCAGAGGACCCGTGCTCTCCCCGCTGGTCTCCGGTGAAGAGTCCTGGAGCCTCCTCTCCGATTCCCCCATCTGCCCCCCTTCTCCACTGGTGTTACGCTGGTTTCCTTCCCCAGCAGATGAGCTGCCTCTCTCCCTACTGGGACCCTCTCCGGCATCCCTCTGGAGCCTTCCCTCTGCCTCTAGCTCCAATGGCAGTTCCCTGACACTTGACAAGGCTGAAACTGAGGCTTAGTACAGATCAATCCACAAATCAATCAAACTTACCCGGAAGCAACAACATTAGGGAAAGGTTGCAGCAAGCACTGTGTTGCCGTCTTTCTTAGGCCCTGCACTCTGCAACAAATTTGTTCAACAAGGCACCAGGGAGGCATGGGAAATGTAATTCCCATAGTTCCCAGGGGAATCTCGACACTCTACTGTGCGTCCACAGCAGCACTGAGGACAAGAGTGGGGAACCCCAACCCTCCAGTAAATTTAATCAATGTTATAAATTTATTATCTGCTTTTAAAGACAGCATTCTTCACAACTCTATACTAAAGACGACAACAAGCAGAAATACAGTGGAACCTCGGGTTACATACGCTTCAGGTTACAGACTCCGCTAATCCAGAAATAGTACCTCGGGTTAACTTTGCTTCAGGATGAGAACAGAAATCGTGCGGTGGCAGCGTGGCAGCAACGGGAGGCCCCATTAGCTAAAGTGGTGCTTCAGGTTAAGAACAGTTTCAGGTTAAGAACGGACCTCCAGAACGAATTAAGTACTTAACCCGAGGTACCACTGTACAAATACCTATTAAAAACACTAACTGCAATAAGCTGGGCTTGTATAGCTCAGTTGGTACAGCATGAGACTCTTAATATCAGGGTCCTGGGTTCAAGCCCCACACTGGGCAAAAGATTGCATTGCAAGGGGGTAGGGACGGGACAAGATGACCTGCTTGGTCCCTTCCAACTCTACTATGATTCTATGAAATCCTGCCTATGTTCTCTTAACTTCATGTTTGGACTACTGCAATATGAGCCTACCCTTGAAGGTGGTTCAGAAGTTGCAGCTGGTGCAGAATGCTGTCTCCAGATTACTAAGTGGCTTACCAAGTTGGAGGCAGCTCACATCAGTCCTCCATGACCTACACTGGCTGCGCAGATCCTCTTGGCCTTCAAGGTGTCCATGCTTGTTCATACTGCCTGAAACAACTAGGGGCCCAAATACTTGAAGGAGTGCCACTCCCGTTATCTGCCAGTGGAGCCTTTGAGATATACATGAGAGATCCTACAGTATGCATAGGACCTCCTCCATCATAGCATGCCACTCTTAGAACTCCCTGCCACTGGAAGTACATTGAAAATGAAATACTTTATTGTCACTTGTACAACTTGTATACAGTGAGATTACACAGTATTGGGAGCTCAGAGCCGCAGCGTATGAACGTGCCGCCATCTTGGAACGGAACTAGAGCCTCTTTGGTGATTTCCTGTCACCATCAACTAGTTGTACTAGGTGTACCAGTTTACCCAGGTTTGGGATTTTTTGTGATCAGTCACTGAACCAGGTGTACAGTGGTGCCTCGCTAGACGAAAAGAATTCGTTCCGCGATTCTCTTCGTCTAGCGGTTTTTTCGTCTTGCGAAGCAAGCCCATTGACAGCTTAGCGGATTAGCGCTACAGCTGTCAAGCGGCTTCCAGCGATCAGCTGTTAAGCGGCTTATCAGCGGAACAGCTGATAAGCGGCTTAGCGGCTTAGGAAAAGGGCGAAAAAAGTGGGGAAAAAAACGGGGGGGATGCAAGATTTTTTTCGTCTTGCGAAGCAACCCCATAGGGGAATTCGTTTTGCGAAGCGCCTCCAAAACGGAAAACCCTTTCGTCTAGCGGGTTTTTCGTCTTGCAAGGCGTTCGTCTTGCGGGGCACCACTGTATTATATCTGCCACTTCCTGTAGGTAATGACATGTTCTGTGTTGTTGATTTACACATTTGTAATTAAACTGGTATATTGGTTTTATCATTCTAATCTTGTAAGCCACTCGGCGATTTATTTAATGAAGAGCAGTCTACAAATTTATTTCAGTGGCTCCACTCTAAGTACAACTTGGTTGGCTGTCACCCAATAATACTAATAATTGCCCAAAACAATCAGGGAGACTAGCATAAACTCAACAGACTATCAGCAACTGAGAACATCATCTCTGCAGTCCAATTTATATCAGCCCCTGAAGAATACAGAGGAAAAACAAGTCCTTAAAGCCTGCTTGAAAACATACAGTAAAAAGATGGAGCCAACCTGATAACTCAGGGTCCCTTGCAACTCTACAAATCTGTGAGTCTATCTATGAGCCCTAGAATTGAATTCTATACGTCCTTTACTATTAGCTTACTGGCTGGGGCTGGTAGGAGTTGAACATTTGTAGGCCCCAGGTTCCCCATCCCTGATCTAGAGATTCTGGGGTCCATGGGAATTTCATTTCCCATGGTTTCAAGGGGGTCTGGACAGAGTTGTGCATGATTGTGGCAACGCCATGTTAATAGGTCCCCCAACCCGGAAGAAATTAGAGATCCCAAGAAGCTGTACTGGGCCAAGGAAATAAATATACAACCTTTAGAAGACATCTGAAGATAGTCCTGTATAGGGAAGTTTTTTAAAAAAATGTTTTATTATGTTTTTATATACAGTATGTTGAAAATCACCTAGAGTGGCTGGGGCAACCAAGTCAGATGGGCGGGGTATAAATAATAAAACAATAACAGTTGTTGTTGTTGTTGTTGTATAGGACATCCCTATTTTCATCAGAGAAATGTTGGAGGGTATGCTGGGAGAGGGGTTCTGGACGACATTGGGATCCTGAGTCATATAGCACATCATAGGTCAGAACCAGCACATTAATTTATTTCTAAGTCCCCTTTCAAGACTACAGTCTTCCCAAAGCAGCTTACATTAATAACAAAATACAATTTCATGAAAAACGAACCATTCAAATCACAGTAGCCCAATAAAAAATTCCAGCAGTCACCCATGCAACAAGACATTTCAGTTAAGAAGCCGAAGAAAACAGGTGTGTGTGTGTGTGTGTGTGTTTAAAAAGAATAATCAAATAATAATTAAAAGTGAGGGAACCAGCTGTATATCTCTTAGAAGGGATGTCCATAGGGTAGAGAAGGCCTTATCTCTTGTGCCCACCAGCTGTGGGTTTGCACATAGCTACTGCTGCAAAAGGAAGTCATTTCTGAGCTGACATATGCTGGATTTGGCATCAAGAGTTGGGATCACTGGGTGAGGCAGTCGTCAGTTCCTGGACCAGCTGCTCCTTCTCCTTCTGTCAAACGTGAGAGTCACAACAACTGCAGCAAAAACCCTGCCCCCCCCCCAGAATTTCACCAAAACAAATTCCTCTCCTCTCTTATTTTCTGAATGCAGTCTGTTTTCTGATTAATTAAAGAGGGGGAGGGGAATAGAAATGAAATATTTGGCACAGCGCAAGGTCTGGCCAGCTATACAGCAACAACGCATCCTGACATTCAAGCAGCTAAATAATTGTTTCATTGAGAGTTTAGTGCCATTGCTTTCGTTACGCTGAAATTTATTGACATTGTTTGCGTATAGACTCAATATTTTTGTTTATGTTTTGAATCGTTATGTATCCTTGCTCATTTGATAAATTGTAAGCGGCTTTGGCCTCCATCGTTTGGAGAAAGCGAAATATAAGTACAGAAGCAGATGAATGAATTTATAGGCCCATTTTCACAAGCCCAATAAATTTCCTGAATGCCCCCTACATGCAGAGATATACATGCAGAGATATATGTCGGCAGCCATCCAGAGAGGATGATTAGCTGCACAGATGTTTTTTCTCCATAAAAAAAGGTAGGGGAATAGAAGTATTTGCCTATTTGGGGTGCTCACAAAATTTATCCAGAATTGTTAGCATTCATTTGTGAATTTCAAGCTTCACTATAACATATAACATGTTGCCATTGTTACGCTTGCTGTCATCATCATTTATTGGATTTGTTATCTTTGTCATTAACCTTTCGTTGAATTTCTTATCATCATTTATTGATTTCTTACTATTATAATAATCATGTATAGAATTTCTTATCATCATTACTTACTGAATTTCTTGCCAGCATCAACATTTATTGATTCTCCTATCATCTTCAAAATTATTTATTAATTTTCTTGACATCATCCTTTATTTAATTTCTTTACCATAAGGTCCCAGGACGGGTTAAAACAATATAAAAACACAATATTAAAATCAGTTAAAGCAATTTATAATGGCTGGGCTTTGGCTCTGGCTCGAGAATAGTTTATATCTACTTTTGTAGCCTTTATTCAAATGTGCAAGAGGCATGTTCCTGGTCAGATTCCACTGTTTCTAACTTAATAGAAAAGGACTAAACAGATTGTTTCCAAAAGAAGAGAAGCAGCTGCCAGCAGCAGCTAAATAAAAAAGCGAAGACGTCAATTAAAGTGCCAGCCAAAATTAGGCAGATGATTTTGATTTAAAACAAACCTGTCATAATACTGATGCCATTACTGTCAACGTGAAACAGGCAGAGTGAACCGGTTTTTGCTGTTCAAGCTCACGTGAGGTGACCTTTGAACTTTTACAGAAATGCACATCAGTCTTCTGGAGCACAGTGAGAAAAATATGTCAAAATATAAGTCAAATAATTATTGTGTCTAATTGCATGGGGAGGGGGACTCTAAAAACAACAACACAACAGTCCCCCCTCCAACTTCTCAAGGTACAAGACCAGATTTGATTAGGTTCCCATATTGCCAAATGACCTTTGAATATAAATCAGAAGTGACTTTTCCAAGTCATTTATAGTCCCAATAAAGTGAATGGAGTCGAGATGAGTGATCAGCAATCCAAAGATTGATTTTTGCTGTAAGTAAACCTAAGTGGCTGAACAAAACAGCGAAATGAAAAGGAAAATGGATTATCAGGAAGTCTGACAGGAACAAGACAATGCCAAGAAAGGGAATGAAATGTAATAAGATCCCTTCTGCCTAATATGCTGCAGGCTGCACAAAACCAGTTCTACTGAGCTTGGCATCAGCACATGGCATGGAGGGGACTGGGCAATTGTTTTATTTCAAATTGTGCTCTTATGTGTGGCTCCAAGAGGCGTATGGCTGGGAAGCCATTACATTTAAGTGCCATGTTCTGTATTAAACCTGACGAGATACAGAGGAGAGAAGGAGTTTTTATGTAATGAGCATGTTTAAAAGTCATCCTTCCCCCACATTGAGCAACTTGCAGTAGCTGGTGAGTCCAAATCTTGTCCACCACTTAGATGCCTTCTTCTGGTCCAGGACCAGCTTAAAATAGTCCTCTCAGATTCAGGCATATGTGTTCAAATCCAGGCATCTTCAAACCATCAGGTAGCAGGTGATGAGAAAGACTTTTTTTTTAATGTAAGAAGAGCTTTCTGGATCAGGACACTGGCTCATTGAATCTAGCACCCCTCTTCTCATAGTGGTTCTCTCATGACCTGAGAACAGCTGAGTTCTTCCTCAGGCCCAGCCTTACCATTAGGCAAATTGAAGTGGCTGCCTCAGGTGAAAGACGCTGGGAAGTGGTGGAAAGGTGTGGGCAGACATGGCTGTGCACCCACCATGTGACCAGACCTTCATCTCCTAACTTAGCCTCCTGCCCTCCTGCCCCCATGCACAGTGGGGATGCTCTCCTGTCAGCAGAAAACTACCAATCAGCTTTTTCACAAGGAATAAGAGAAGGCGCCATCTTGTCCTTTGCCTCAGGCAGCGATGTGTTTTGGGCTGGCCCTGTTTTCTTCTGGATCTTATTTCCTTCCAACGTCCATGCCATAGGGGAGCCTGAAAGAATTCACCTCTTAAAGGTAAAAGGTAAAGGGACCCCTGACCATTAGGTCCAGTCGTGACCGACTCTGAGGTTGCGGCGCTCATTTCGCTTTATTGGCCGAGGGAGCCGGCATACAGCTTCCAGGTCACGTGGCCAGCATGACTAAGCCACTTCTGGCGAACCAGAGCAGCGCACGGAAACGCCGTTTACCTTCCCGCCAGAGCGGTACCTATTTATCTACTTGCACTTGGACGTGCTTTCAAACTGCTAGGTTGGCAGGAGCTGGGACCAAACAATGGGAGCTCACCCCGTCACGGGGATTCGAACCGCCGATTCGAACCGCCAATAAAGTGAGATGAGCGTGCAACCCCAAAGTCGGTCACAACTGGACCCAATGGTCAGGGGTCCCTTTACCTTTAACCTTTAAGAGGTGAATTCTGATCGGCAAGTCCTAGGCTCTGTGGTTTAACCCACAGCACCACCTGCGTCCCTAATTCACCTCTTACTCGCCTTTTATCCAATCTAAGAAGCTGCCACACAAGTAGCAGTTGGTGGGATCACAGAATCATAGAGTTGGAAGGAACCTGGGGATAAGGTAGGGCAGGTGAATGTAAGACAAAGCCCTTTGTTTTCAGAATTACTTCTTGGTGAAGTCACCCTTTGCATGCAGTGTGCTTAGGATCTCTCCCCAGCAGCCTGCTTTAACCATGAATCATTTGTTAAATATGAAGAAGATATAGTGAACCATCGCTTACCTGGGTCCCAAGTTGCTCTCCCTTTTCCATGACCCTCGATTGAAACTCTGCCTCCATCCCTTCAAAGAAGACAGAGACATCTAGCGGTCCACTGTTGCACTGCAACAAATTAGTACAGAAAACAGTGAGGAACAAACGGATCTCCAAGACGCATTCCGCTTTGTATGCGGAGTCTCTCATTTCCCCAAGTCACAGTCGCACGCAGCACCTTTGCAGTGTGAAAACAGACATATTAGTAGCTGGAGCTGAGGACCAGTTCCTGGCTCCTAGGAGACGCAGTGGTTTCTACATCCTCCTTTGGCAGATCCTTGGCAGACTGCCTTTCAGATTTATGGCTGGATCCCCTCAAGCGTTTTCATGTGAGTGGCATAAATTCCATTTGAGGCTATTGATTTGGACATTGCTCACATGGAAGAGAAAAGGGGAGAGAGGCGCTGGTAATGCAAATGAACACTCTGCCCGATGCAGGTGTCACAGCCTCGTTACAAACTAATTGTAGGAAGAAGGATGCCATCAAACTATTTTAAGCCTCCTGCACGAAAACACCTTGAAGCCACAACCAAGCAGAGATGACAGGCCCCATCCAAACATTGCAATGTACAATAGATGTTGCCCTCTTTGAGGGGTTTTTCTTTACACAGATCAATAGCAATCAATGCATATAAAATTTAAGGCAATGTATATTTGTAACTGTCATAAATGTCCACTGTGGTTTTTTTTTTTAATTAAAAAAATAGTATTAGCAGCTAAAGCCTGTTCACGTCATTTTGTAATCCTGTTCACGTCATTTTGTAAACCCTTGTTCTGCTTGTTTTCAACCTTCTACCTCTGTATCTGCAGAGATCTGCACCTAAACTGGATACAATTTGCACACAAATTCAGGATATCCTTTTTTATAATAATTTTAATTAAATTTTCAATTTTACATTTCAAAATAAACATTTTACAAACTTTAAAATATCCAGTGACTTCTCTTCTTCTCCTTCCATGGTTCATTTTATGCATTCCTGCATATCTTACTATAAACATTCAAACTGGTTTTCGTCTTTTACATCCATCAAAAATTATTTACTCTGTTAAATTTATCTTAGTGCTGCCAGCGTTTTCAGCTGTATACAGTTATTTTCCATATTTTCAATAAATGTTTTCCACTCTTCTTTATGTATATGTTCTTCTTGCTCTCTTATTCTCTGTGTTAAATCTGCAAGTTATGCATATATTGTCAATTGAAGTTGCCAATCCACTCTAGTTGGGACTTCGCTCACTTTCCATTTTTGGGCTAACAAAACACGGGCCGCAGTTGTTGCATATATAAATAAGCTTTTCTGACACCTAGGAATTTCTGTCTGGGTTATTCACAACAAAAAGAACTCTGTTTTTTTTGGGGGGAGGGAGTAGTTTTAAATATTTTTTTCAATTCATTTTAATCATTTCCCAATATACTTTTACCTTTTTACATGTCCACCACATGTGAAAAATGTTCCCTCTGCTTCTTTGCACTTCCAAGACATATCTGATTCGGTTTTATAAATCTTAGCCAACCTGCTTGGAGTTAAATACCATCTATGAATCATTTTCAAATAATTCTCTTTCAATGAATAACATGCAGTATATTTCAGATCGCTTTTTCAAAGTTTCTCCTAGAGGTTAAGATCTATAGTGTGTCCTATATTTATTGCCCAATGTGTCATTGAAGCTTTAACAAGCTCATCTTTTGTTTCCCATTCTAATAAAAATTATACATTTTACACAGAAATTTATTCTTATTTTGTAAGAGTTCTTTTTCAAATTGTGAGCTTTGGTCCAGAAAGCCATCTTTCTATCTAATTTAAACATGTCATATATCTGGTGATATTGCAACCAATCTGTAACTTGGCTCCATAAGTTTTCCATTGATTTCAGTTTGGGTTCACCCCCTGTAAAATCCATCAGTTCCCTGCAAGTCACCCATTGTCTATCCATATTAACTCTCTTAATTGTAATTGCTTCAGTAGGAGATAGCCATAAATGTGCTTTTCTTTCTAGCAGATTTTTATATTTCTCCCAGACCCTATACAGATTCTTCCTAAGAATGTGGTTCATAAAACTCTTATAGATTTTAGCCTTCCCATATCAAATACATGCACGGCAGCTGAATTTTAAATCATGACCTTCTAAATCTAAAATGTCTGCATTATCCAATACAATCCATTCATTTAACCTACACAAACAAGCTGCCTCATAATACGGTTGCAAATCTGGCAGGTCAAAGCCTCCTCTTTCTTTTGTCTCTGTCATAATTTTATGTTTAATTCTTGGCTTTTTCCCTTGCGAGATGAATTTAGAGATATCTTTTTTTCCCATTCTTTGAAGCAGCTTAAATTATTTACAATCAGGATTGATTGGAATAAAAAGAACATCCTGGGAAGTATATTAATTTTAATGGC
This sequence comes from Podarcis melisellensis, assembly GCF_964234715.1. Lineage (NCBI taxonomy): Eukaryota > Metazoa > Chordata > Lepidosauria > Squamata > Lacertidae > Podarcis > Podarcis melisellensis. The sequence goes on along the minus strand of NC_138530.1, from coordinate 17,128,465 downwards.
TGAAATTCAACCTAACAGGGAAAGTTTCATTTTCTTCCATATCTCCAACTCTTTCTTAAACTCTTTCCACAATTTAATATAATTATTTTAAAATAAGATTTCTAACTGTCAACCAAATTCCCAAATATTTAACATTTTGCCTATTCTTAAACCAGACATTCTTTCTAAAAAAAATAATTGACTACTCATCCATGTTTTGGACCAACATTTTGGTTTTATCTGAGTTTATTTTGAAACCCACCACTTCTCCAAACCTTTTAATTTCTTCTAATGCTTTGGGAACGGTCTCCAAAGGTTGTTCTAGTGTCAACACCACATCAGCAGCAAATATCATTAATTTATAGACTCTGTGTCCCACCTCAATACCTTTAATTTCCCTGTTTGTCCTTATATTCTGAAGCAGTATTTCCACTCTAAACAACAACGGAGACAAAGCACAGCCTTGTCTCATTCCTTTTTCTATTTGGCATTTGTCTGAAAGAATATTATTTATTAATATATTTGCAGATTGATCAGTATAGATTGCTTTAATTCCTGCCAGGAAAGAATTACAAATTCAGGATATCCTGGTCTTGTCATCAGCGCTGAGCAGAATCCCTTACTCGACAGCAGTATGGATCTTTCCCTAAACCCAGACAAGGAAATGCTCAGGGACCGAGCTAACCTTTCATTAGCTATGAATTAATTAAGACACTGCTGAAAGGACTGCAGGGCTGCAATCCTTCCTAACTCCATTTACCTGGAAGTAAGCCCCACTGAATTCAGCGGGACTTGCTTCTGAGTAGACATGGTTAGTCTTGCAGGCTAAGTTATTTATTCCTTACATGTGCAACTATGCTTGCCAGCTTTTGATTTTTGGCAAGGATTTGGTCGTATACCCAATATAGGCCTTCAGGCAGAGCTGACCTCAGGGAAAGCATTGTTTGGCACCTGCAAGAAAATCCACAAACCAGTAGGGAACTCACTGTCACTTCCTAGAACCCCTGGCCCCCCTGATGCGCTTCCTTCTTGTCCCTGCCCTCTCTCAGCAAGCAAGCAAGGAGGAAACCAATGTGCAGTAGCCAGTGTGGTGTAGTGGTTAAGAGCGGTAGCCACGTAATCTGGGGAACCGGGTTCGTGTCTCCGCTCCTCCACATGCAGCTGCTGGGTGACCTTGGGCCAGTTATACTTCTTTGAAGTCTCTCAGCCCCACTCACCTCACAGAGTGTTTGTTGTGGGGGAGGAAGGGAAAGGAGAATGTTAGCCGCTTTGAGACTCCTTAAGGGAGTGAAAGGCGGGATATCAAATCCAAACTCTTCTCTTCTTCTTCTTCTTCTTCTTCTTCTTCTTCTTCTTCTTCTTCTTCTTCTTCTTCTCTTCTTCTCCACATGCCTTGTCTTCTCCCTTTTGGAGAAGATGCAAATTGGGCCCAGAGGAAGAGCCAAGGATATGAGCAACAGCCAGCAACAATGAAGAGAAGGTGGTCACTCCAGGAAGAGAACCCTCTGTGTCAAAGGATGAGGAACCTGTAGCCTTGCAGAGGTTGCTGGATTTCAACTCCCATCAGCCCCAGCCAGGAGGACCAATGGTTAGGGATAATGGGAGTTGTAGCCCACCAACATTTGCATGTCTGTCTCCCCTGGTTTTGGGGAAAGGCCACAACTCAGCGCACTTGTTGCATGCAGAAATTCCCAGCTGCAATCTCCAGTAGGGCTGGGACTCTCTGAAACCCTGGAGAGGCACTGCCAATCAGTGCAGACAAAACTGAACTAGACTGAACAATGTTCTGGCCGGTATAAGTCAGCTTCCTTGGTTCCCAAGTGATATTTTGCCCAGGAGTTCGTAAAACCTGGAATCAGAACTGCCCTCGGGTAGGAAACATGCACAACACATTACCTAATATAGGACACTGTATTCCACCTGACCAACAGACTCATGTGACTATAAGAATTGCCTCAATGAACCAGACTAGGTGGCATCTAGCCTAGCATTGCTTCCAAAAGCAGCCAGCTAAAGACTTCTGGGTGTTCATGAGACAACCAAAGAAGATGCCTTATATCAAGATTTAAGGTGCTGCTTTTGACCTTTAAAGCCCTTCACGGCCTAGGACCCTCGTACCTACGGGACCGCCTCTCCTGATATGCCCCACGGAGAGCCTCAAGGTCCATAAATCACAACACCCTAGTGGTCCCAGGCCCTAAGGAAGTTAGATTGGCTTCAACCAGAGCCAGGGCCTTTTCAACTCTGGCTCTGGCCTGGTGGAACGCTCTGCCTCATGAGACCAGGGCCCTGCAGGATCTGATTTCTTTCCGCAGGGCCTGTAAGACAGAGTTGTTCCGCCTGGCCTTTGGCTTGGAGACAATTTGATTCCCTCCCTCTTTTTTTTCTTTTTTTTTTCTTTCTTTTCCTTCTCCTCCTGCGATGAGGCTACATTTTAATATTTTAATGTTCCATTATTTTAATGTTGTATTTTATTTTTGTTTTTAAGTTGTAATCATTCATCTTGTTTTTATTATTGCTTGTAAGCCGCTCTGAGCCCGGCCTTGGCTGGGAAGGGCGGGGTATGAATAAAAAAATTATTGTTATTATTAAGTCATGGCAATTGCCCCCTCTGGCTTGGTCCTGTCTACACTGATCTGCAGCAGCTCTTTGGGATTTCATACAGGGAGCATTTCCAGCCCTACCTAGAGATGCCAGGGATTCTACCAGGGATGCAAATGCTACACCATGGGTGGTGATGGCTAGTCCCTCTGGTTTGTTCCCCAGCATGTGGTGCACATGTGTCAAAGCAATGATTCTTCATCAACATCTTCGTTGGACTAGTCATGCTGTGTGGATGCCTGATTATTGTCTTCCAAAGCAACTACTCTATTCCAAACTTAACAATGGAAAGCGTAATGCTGGTGGTCAACAAAAGAGGTTCAAAGACTCTCTCTCAAGGCAAATCTAAAAAAAAAAAAATTGTATAAACACTGATAACTGGGAAACACTAGCCTGTGAGCGCTCCAGTTGGAGAACAGCCTTTACCAAAGGTGTCCTGGGCTTTAAAGAAGCACGAACTCAGGATGCAAGGGAGAAATGAGTTAAGAAGAAGGCACACTTGGCAAACCTTCACCATGATCAACTCCCGCCCGGAAACCTATGTCCACACTGTGGAAGGACGTGTGGATCCAGAATTGGCTTCTGCAGTCACTCACGGACCCACTGTTAAAACCGTGTTTGTGGAAGACAATCTTACTCGGCTACGAGTGATTGCTAAGGAAAAGAAGACTCTCCCTGAATATGGAGGGTGGGTGTTCTTAGACCTTTAATGAATAACAAGCTAACCCTCCATCAATTCATCAGCTCAACTTGGCTGGGCAGAATCCAACGCAACCTCCAGCATACAAAGGCCGTCTGGAAGAAACCGACACTCTTCAAATAGCCTTCCTTGCAGAGAACACTGGGCAGAAAGCCAGCACATCCCATGTTCCTCCCTGGGGTGTTCATAATGACGGTGTGTGAGCGGTGCAGCCCTTATTTTATTAAGCCTAGCAGCATGCCCCCAACCAGGCTGCAAGCTATCCATCCGTCTTATAGATGGAGTCACTGAGTTTCCTGACAGGTTCCATGACCTACCCAAGGTCGTTCGGGAAACGGACAGCAGAGCTTGAAATAGAACTGAGGTCCTGAGGTGACAGATCCAAGTTTCAGATACTGCGTTAACTACAGGTGCTTCTCGGGCCGAAGTAATGAGATCCATGACCCTGGAGGGGATAGAATGGCACTCCTTCGGTGTTTCCATCTTCTGAAATAAGTGCCGAGAGGATCAACAAGCGGAAAGTACTATGGAAATATCAAACCTGTACCTACAGGTTCCTCCTCTCTCCCTGCCCGTCCCCCCCCCAGGTTAAATGCAGCCACAGAAAGGTAAGCCTCGGTGATGTCATGGATAGCCTTGGTGTGCAGGAATCAGAGGGTAAATGCAGACAACAGTTTGTCACCTTAACTGTGGTGGGCTCCCAGCTGTGTGGGGAAGCTGGGAGTCTTTCATGGGCTGGTGGGATGCAGAGGAGCGGTGGGAGGCACCAGTTGGGAACCCCCAATGGAACCCGCAGGGGAAGAAGGCTCAGTGCCAGGGGATTGTTGGAGGGATGACGATGAGTGGTCAGAGGGAGAAGAGGGAGCTGACTGGGAGGAAGAGACGTTGGAAGCTGAAGAGGCAACAGGGTTTAGTGAGCAGGAAGAGGCTGTGGCAGAGAGCAGTTCAGACTCAGAGGCAGAAGCGGAGGCTGGAGAGGATGTTTCCCAGGACATATAGCGGAATTAAGAGGGTGGAGCAGAGAGTGAAAAGGTGAAGGAGTCTCAGGTTGCTAGGGAAGGACCCAGGGGAGGAGGAGACTTAGAGAGCGGTGGGAAGGTGGGGACTTGAGTCCTCACAACTGCCTCATTGGGGCAAGAGCTACTGGAAAGAGTTGCTGTGATCACTAGGCCTGAGCTGTTTTAACTGACACCAGGTGTTTTATTGCTGCCGTGCTCCTGTCTCCAGCTCCTGCTAGCATATTAGGAAACTGCATTACACTGAGCCAGACCACCAATGTGTCTAGCTCAGAGCTGTCCACTCTGACTAGCAAGAGCTCTCCAGGGTTTCAGGCAGGAGTCTTTCCCTACCCTACCTGGAGTTGCCAGGGATTGAACCTTTTTCTGCAAGCAAAGCATATGAAGAAGAAGAAGAGTTTGGATTTGATAACCCACTTTATCACTACCCTAAGGAGTCTCAAGGGACGCGGGTGGTGCTGTGGGTTAAACCACAGAGCCTAGGGCTTGCCAATCAGAAGGTCGGTGGTTTGAATCCCCACAACGGGGTGAGCTCCTGTTGCTCGGTCCCTGCTCCTGCCAACCTAGCCGTTCAAAAGCACAAAGTGCAAGTAGATAAATAGGTACCGCTCTGGGGGGAAGGTAAACAGTGTTTCCGTGTGCTGCTCTGGTTTGCCAGAAGTCATGCTAGCCCCTGACCCGGAAGCTGTATGCCGGCTCCCTCAGCCAATAAAGCGAGATGAGCGCCACAATCTAAGAGTCGTCCGCGACTGGACCTAGTGGTCAGGGGTCCCTTTACCTTTACTTTTAAGGAGTCTCAAAGCGACTCTCCTTTCCCTTCCTCCCCTACAACAAACACTCTGTGGGGTGAATGGGGCTGAGAGACTTCAGAGAAGTGTGACTGGCCCAAGGTCACCCAGCAGCTGCATGTGGAGGAGCGAAGACATGAACCCGGTTCATCAGATTACGAGTCTACGGCTTCTAACCACTACACCACACTGGCTCTGCCACTGAGCGATGGCCCTTCCCACGTCAGTGAAATCCACTCAAAAGTGGGGGAGGAGAATCCTGTCACTCCCTGAACTTGCACAGAACTCCAATAGGATGCAGGTGTGTGGCCAAACTCTCTTCATCACAAGCTGCAGGGGGGCAAGAGACACCTTGGGGTAGGTCTCAGAGGGAAGACGCCCACTTTAAAGGCAGAGATCAAAGCTTGCCTCCTCCAGTCTGAGGGATCCTTGGAAGCAAGTAAATTGAAAGAGACAGGGAGAGAACATGGCAAATGGCAGGAGCCAGTCCTTCTGCTTCGCTTTGACCTTGAGGGAGGACAGTGGTAGGGCAGATGCCTGGCATGCAGAAAGCTGCAGGTTCCAACATAAGGAGAGAAGAACCCTGTTGGGTCAGATCAGAGGTCTATCTAGTCCCAATATCCTGAACAGGCTGTGCACCACTCCCTGAAAATTCAGGAGTCTTCCCTCTGCACACGGGGAAAATCAGCATAGCTGACCTACATGAGTACATGCGGCATCCCTAACCCCCTATTCTCCTTTTCCTTCCTTTGACAGGGCAGCTGCTCAGTCCTGCAGCAAACACCCCCATGCTTACCCCCACCCCACCCCAATGCTTTACTAAAGACGTTCTCCTTCCCTGAGTGCCAAGATGAAAAGAGCAGCATGTCTGCCGCTTGTCAGCCTGAAACGTTTACATTGTGGAGGCAGAGGGAACGAGCCCATTTTTCTGAGAGAGGAGTGTCCTGCTGCTTTCCAGCCCATGATCCCTCCTTTGACAGTGGAAAGCAATCATGCAGGCAAGCAGTGCTGTTGCCGCCATGAATGGGACCACCCGGCAGAGCGAGTGCCGGGCAATGCGGTAAAACAAGTTCCTTGCCTTGGCCTCTGATGTAACGTGCTGTTTTTGCTTTGTGCTCCCACCCTCCTTTGAATTAGTCTATCACCTGTGCCCAGCTTTTGTTTCTTGCCCAGAAACACAGACGAGTCCTCGTATCGTAGCGAAACACAAATGCGGCCACCAGCCCCCACTGGGGGTTGCGGGACCAGCTGGCACCACCTGCCTGCCTGTTTCTTCTGTTGATGAACCTCAACAAGGCCCACATTGAACAATGCCTTTCATTTAAGAAGCTGGACCGCAAACACGGCTTCTCCTGCTCCAAGCCTGTCTGTGTTTTCTCTTGATTACAAGAGTTTCATGCTTCAAGGCCTGTGCTTCTGTTCTCAAGGGGGGAAAATAGCGCAACAAAGGCAGAAAGGCGTTGCTCGGAAAAGAAATGTGGCGGAGTATAACAGAAAGGGCATTTTGAGTGTATTGTTGTTATTATGGCATTTTTGTGATGGCACTCAACAGCATGCAATACAAGGGCTTCGTTTTTTGCTGCCCGTGGCATACCCTGCAACACTTTGAAGCCAAAATCTGGGACGCCATCTTACTAGATGCCATATTACCATCTTCTGTTTTTCATGACAGCATGGCGGCCATTTTGGGGTGCGGCTTCACTCTACTCAATGGCAGAGCTGGCCCTGATTATATATTTGCAAGAGGGTCGAGCTGAAAGAATGCTGGGTTTGGTAAGACCATTTAAGCTGTAGTCATATACACAATTACCTGGGAGCAAGTCTCACTGTTTACCTGAAGGAGCCCAGACACTGAGATCTAGCTCTAGCTCTGAGGGCCTTCTGGCTGTTTCCTCATTGCAAGAAGTGAGGTGTTACAGGGAACCAGGCAAAGGGCCCTCTTGGTTGTGGCACCCACCCTGTGGAACACCCTCCCATCAGGTGTTGAAGAGATAAACAATTTGACGAATTTCTGTAGACATCCAAAGGCAGCCCTGTTTTGGGAATCCTTCAATGTGTGGTGATCTGTTGTGTTTTTGTATATTCTGTTGTAAGCTATCCAGAGTAGCTGGGGAAACTCAGTAGGATGGGCAGGGTACAAAAAACAAATCATCATCATCATCATCATCACTGATTTCAATAAGTCATTTCAATGGGTCTTACTTCTGAGTAGAAATGTATACAACTGGACCGTTCCTGATTTTGAGGCTGAAGTAAGATTTTAATTAGGGATCTCCTGTCTCAGAGTTCACATCTTTCGACACTTCAGTATATTAGCTCTTAAGAAAAGGGGACTACATTGCGGGCACTGAGGACTGCAGCATGGCAGGCAGGTGCAGCTAAACAGATTCATGGTTTAATCCACAACAACCAGCAACCTCAGTTTGTGGGACACTAATGGAGACGAGGGAAGTGCAGGGATCAACACATGAAACCCCACCTTGAACTCTGGATTTCCGACTGCTGTGCGGGTGGCTTGTCAGGACAACTACAAAGATATTTATCATTCAGAATTTGTACTTCTGGGTAAGCGCTTAACCCCAAAGAACTGTAGCACTTCCATGACTTGGAAAAGCCACAGAGAGGGTAAGCTGTCTGGCTTAGCAGAACAGCCTAATAGCCATTGATATTGGTCGGCTCCATTTTATGATATGGCTGGGGGGGAGGGAATAACTGAAAGAAAGGTGAGGCTGGACAAGGTAAGAATGAGCAGAGGATGCAAACAGACACAAGCTGAATCTACATGCATATAAAAAAACGCTGCGATAATGTTTTTTTAAAAAAGTTTTGAAATATATATGGAATGTGCCATTAGCTCACCAGTGCCATCTAGTGTCACATTTGTATAATGCACTTAAAATGTTATATTTGCAGCTGTATAGCTGAGTCCACAATCACTCGGCTTTGTTTTGACCAAATATGAGGATTAAGGAGAGAAACCTTATTTAACTATCCTTAGAGATGAACTCCCCTGAGACCTGTGGGTATAGGGCGGTATATAAATTCTTCTTCTTAATATTATTATTATATTGCCTCAAAGGATGCCTTCGATTTTTAGAGATGAATATTAAAATCAATGGGATCCAAAAGTGCTTCATTTTAGCTAGATTGTGTGCTTCACTGTCATCATCATTCGGTTCGTTTGTCATTGTCGGTGCAGGAAGTTTATTACACACCCAACTCATTTATCCCCCAAAGAGCCCTGCAAGGTAGGTCGGCAGCATGGCGAGTTACACATCTCCCAAAAATAGAACAAAAGAGAGGGCACAGATGTGGATGCAATTTTAAAAGCAATTGCTATAGTTTAAATAGAAAGACTGGAGACGAAACTGGCAAACCACTCCAATATTTTGCCAAGAAAACTCCGTGGACATAAAAAGGGAGAAGCTTTGAGAAGAAAGCGAGAGTTTCCAAGGCATGCTGTGGTTCATGGGGTCATGGAGAGTCGAACATGACTAAGACGACTAAACAACATAATAGAAAGACAATACATCACATTGTAGCGGGGGGAGGGGTGAACTGGGGCCAGCTGACCCTTGTTCCTGTTATCAAGGTGCCAACTGTTGATGGGCAATTGCAAGGATCCTCCTGCTCTCCTCCCTTCTCAGGGTACTTTATCTTGAAACCAGTCTTGGACCAGACAGTCCTCTAAACAGGCTTCTGATAGGCCTTCAGAGAGAGGACTGTCCTCCATTTAGTAGGACACATACCCATGTTATAGATTAGGTAAGCAGTTAACGGTCTGCAGAAGGCTGATGCGTCAGCTTCTTGGCTAACACTGAAATCTGGGCCAAAGCCAACACTTTCAAAACTGCATTGCATAAAGCAGGGGTTGCCAGCGTGGTGCTGTGGGCACAACAGCGCCATGAAGCCTTTCCCTGGTGCCCATGAAACTTCAGAGCCCCCTTCACTGCTCTTATTGGTCAAGAGGTGGTGTGGGGGATTACCACCGAAAAATCCATAGAGCTGAAGGAGGAAGTTGAAAGACTGGCCCTCTTTCACACTTCCTCCTTCTTCTCTATGTGCTTTTTAAGGCTCAGTTTAATTCTACTGCATCTAGCTGTTACCCAAATCCTTTGGAAAAGGAAAGTATCTGTGCCCGCTCTTTCACTTTTTCTGCTTCACTGGCAGAGGGGCTGAGCCATGGGAGGGACTGCGGGAAGTGACCGGAAGATTGCCCCCCGTGGCCCTTGCTGAAAAATCCAAATGAAAGGCCTAAAAACATTGGCAACCTCTGACGTAACAGAACCAGAACTACAGCATTCTGTACACATTCAAGTTTGTAAAAAAACAATGAACAAGAAAGAAGTTTCCTCTTAGAGGCTTCCTCTTAGATGAATGCCAGAGAGAGAGAGAGAGAGAGAGAGAGAGAGAGAGAAATGAGCTGGTCAGCCTTGCATTTGACATATCTGGCACTGTCAGGGTTTGGTTTTTCATTGCAGTGTGTCATGTGACAAGGATTCATTATAGCTTCTAATCATCTCCAATCAAGGAATGAGGGACTTCTCACTCAGCCCTTGCCAAGAAGACAGCTGGTCTACTATCCTGTGCTTTCCAGAAGAAGTGGGAAGAGCTGACTTAATCTTCTCCGAAGCAGAGAAAATCAAAAGCGCTCTTTTTTTGTAAGTTTTCCCATGCCAAGGAAGGAATCTGGATGCATATCCTCGAGATCATGTTTATGGATTAGCTAACCCCGAGCATGCTTCAACACAATCGCCCGATCAAGAAGGCAGTCAAAGTGAAATTGCAGAATGGTAGAATTGGGCCTGGCGTGCTCTGGTCCATGGGATCATGAAGAGTCGGACACGACTAAACGACTAAACAACAACAACAAGAAGAATCAGGTCCATCTGGTGGGGAGGTGCCACGGTGAAGCTACCTGGTGATGTTTGGCAAGCCACTGCAAACATTTGCACACTTGCAATGGGGTACCCCCGCTTCATGGATCACGGCCTTGCTGTGGCGAAGGGGCTTGAATAACTCAGAGAAGCTATGAACTATGCCGTGCAGGGCCACCCAAGATGGACAGGTCATAGTGGAGAGTTTTGACCAAACGTGATCCACCTGGAGGAGGAACCGGCAAGCCACTCCAGTATCCCTGCCAAGAAAACTCCATGGACAAAGACAACAGGCATATAAAAGTTATGACGCTGGAAGATGAGCCCCTCAGGTCGGAAGGCGTATGGTGCTCAAGGAGACTCTTGAGAGTCCCATGGACTGCAAGAAGATCAAACCTCTCCATTCTGAAGGAAATCAGCCCTGAGTGCTCACTGGAAGGACAGATCCTGAAGCTGAGGCTCCAATACTTTGGCCACCTCATGAGAAGAGAAGACTCCCTGTAAAAGACCCTGATGTTGGGAAAGATGGAGGGCACAAGGAGAAGGGGACGACAGAGGACGAGATGGTTGGACAGTGTTCTCGAAGCTACCAGCATGAGTTTGACCAAACTGCGAGAGGCAGTGGAAGACAGAAGTGCCTGGCGTGCTCTGGTCCATGGGGTCACGAAGAGTTGGACACGACTAAACAACAACAACAATGGGGTACCCAAAGCTGTATCCCATACATGGTGCTGTAGCCTCCAGAACTGGTTCTCCATGAGCTGGGAATTAGCACACAGAGGCAGGAGGGTGCATCACAGCAGCTTGGGATGTTGGAAGGCATCATTTCTCATTCCACCCTGTATTTGTTGCAGGCAGCATCGTTTCTGCTCTGCTGCAGTTCATCTTCCACCAAAGACTATGTTATCAATCTCACTGTTTCTTGTGGTGAAACTACATACATAAATTACATTGACATCACATCATTCCACCACCACCCCGTTCGTTTCATTGCAAAGAAAACAAAGCAAATGGGGGGGGGGAGGATTGTAATCAATTAAATATCATTTGCACATGGAAAGCAACAACAGCAGTGAATATTGATTGATTGATTGATTGACTGACTGACTGACTGATTTCTGCACTGGACATGAAGCAAAGGACAAATATCAGCAATTTCTGCTCCCGTTTTTGTTTTTGTTAGAATTCTCCAACATCCTTAAAGGCAACCAGCTACACATACACACCTAATCAACATGTGTGAGTTTCGGCAGAAATAAGCCAGTGGGCCAAACACATACATGAGTGTCTATAGGCCTTGGTGGAGCCTAGCAAAAAACCCATCCCCCTTCTAGGTGAATTCGCAGGAAGAAATTCAGTGTCAGTTCAGTGGGAAAGGCAGGGCATGAAGCTGTGTGATAAGTGAACATTGCAATCAGTTAAACCCCATCATGGCACCAGCATTATATATCTTCAGGTGCCAGGCGCCAGGCAAAAACTTTCCTCTATAGCCAGTTATTTGGCCTCTAACTATCTGTGGCCATTTAGAACTGGGTAGGATGTTTTTAATGTGCAGTACTTCTTTTTCCTCTTGGTTTTAATGTATTTATGTGGAGTTTATTGTCTGTTTCATTGGTTGTAAGTTGCTTTCGGATGCCCTGGACAAGATACAGCAACTGCCAAATTTAATATACAGTGGTACCTAGCAGTTCAAAAGCACGAAGTGCAAGTAGATAAATAAGTACCACTCTGGCCGGAAGGTAAACGGTGTTTCTGTGCGCTGCTCTGGTTCGCCAGAAGCGGCTTAGTCATGCTGGCCACATGACCCGGAAGCTGTACGCCGGCTCCCTCAGCCAATAAAGCAAGATGAGCACTGCAACCCCAGAGTCATCCATGACTGGACCTAACGGTCAGGGGTCCCTTTGCCTTTTTACCTCGGTTTAAGAACAGCCTTGTTTATGAACTATTCGGTTTATGAACTCTGCAAAACCGGAAGTAGTGTCCCAGTTTGTGAACTTTACCTCGGTCTAAGAACGGAATCCAAACAGTGGAAGGGCACCAGTGGCAGAAGGCCTCATTAGGGAAAGCGCGCCTTGGTTTAAGAATGGTTTTGGATTAAGAACGGACTTCTGGAACGGATTAAGTTCTTAAACCTAGGTACCACTGTATAATAATAAAACAGGGCAGCATGGAGATTTCTCAGATCGCCTGAGCTATTGTTGAAATTCAGGCACGTTAAACCCAGTCATTCTTTCCCATTTCCTTTCGCCCTCTTAACTAAAGCTACTGGAAGGGAAACTAATTGTAACAAGGTTCAGCATTGCTTCTCTGTTGCTTTAGGGGTGGAAACAAGCTCACTCGAACCTCTGCCTTATCTTGGCAATCTCCCAGCAAAAACATGGTGGGGTGAAAAAAATATTTTCTCAAAGGAATGAGAAAAAGGCTTCTTTTTATCTGATCAAAGCACAGAAAGAGCACTTTTATTTTTTAAATGCAGATTAATTGCAAACATGCTGAGAAAAGCTTTTTCATTTATCTCCTCTATTCGAAATAAAAAGAATAATAACAATGCCTATGAGCTACAACATTTCTTTAGTTACCCGATAGGGTTTCTGCTTCATTGCAGTCTATTTTAAGAAGACTAACGGCTCCCCAGCACAAGAACTTAATTAAATAATATTTTGTTTTGAATGCGGGCCCCCCACAATCATGCTATCGTCTTCCGGGGCATTGTTCCCTTGGCATGTCGTGCAGCGTTCCTGGCTGCAAATATTGAAAAATCATGAGCCAGGCCCATAAAGATCAAAAGATTAACAAAATAATTGGATGTGGGTGGAGGTCTGTTCTTATATAAAACTGTAAGGTGGTTGGGCCCAAGATACAGTCACAGAAATGAAACATACATTTTATCCAGTATTCCACAGTGCGATTGTATGGGTGGGAAATTGGATTTGGGACAGAACAGACCAGGGTTCAAATCCAAGTTCTGCCAAGAAGCTCACTGAAGCTGCCTTAAGCTCACAGTCCTCAAACTTTTCCCACAGCATACACTAGGGCAAAACATGCATTAAAATGCATATATTTATGAAAATAGCATACAACCATGCATTAAAATGGGTTGTGTTGCAAAAACATGCATTTTTGGGCAAAATTATATACAGTGATAATGATGATGATGATGATGATGATGATGATGATATATTATTTATACCCCACCCATCTGGCTGGGTTTCCCCAGCCACTCTGGGAGGCTTCCAACAAAACACCAAAATACAATAACCTATTAAACATTAAAAGCTTCCCTAAACAGGGTTGCCTTCAGATGTCTTCTAAAAGTTTGGTAGTTATTTTTCTCTTTGACATCTGATGGGAGGGCGTTCCACAGGGTGGGTGCCACTACCGAGAAGGCCCTCTGCCTGGTTCCCTGTAACTTGGCTTCTCGTAGTGAGGAAACCACCAGAAGGCCCTCAGCGCTGGACCTCAGCGTCTGGGTTGAACGATGGGGGTGGAGACACTCCTTCAGGTATACTGGACTGAGGCCATTTAGGGCTTTAAAGGTCAGCACCAACACTTTGAATTGTGCTCAGAAACGTACTGGCAGCCAGTGTAGGTCTGATGTGTATAACTGAAGAAATTTGCACTAAAATGCTGCCCAAAAAAATCCACAAACTGATACTGAAATGTGGGGCTGAGTTTAGGAGTGGAAACATGAGAAACTGGAATTGACAGATTTCTTCATCCCTATAACAGTTTTCATATAATCTCCCCTTATCATGACAATGTGGAAAGTCAGGATGTAGCATGCCTGTTTGTCTTGCTCTCCCCTCCTCCCCATAACTTCCTGCTGAACATGAGTAAGTTTTCTGTTTGAGTTTCTAAAGAACTCTCCATGAAACTCTGATTGACAAATTTGGAGATGCTGATGACAAAGCAGTTAACTACAAAGGCACAATCCAAACTCCACTCCCATGCTACATGTTCTGGCTTGCTCAGGTCAAGAGAGTTTAAGTCCAGCACTGAATTTTCCTGGAAGCCCCTGGCATGAAAACCAAGTGCCACCAAGAGGAAAACAACAACAACAACCAACACCCAGTTCCTGCACATTGTGCAATGATTCCTGGTGCCCCTTTATTTGTTCTGACATAGCACCAACCCAAATATTCTTCCAGTGAAACCGATAATAATAACACATCTTGCCAAGGAGCAGTAATGAGCATGCTTGCAAAAAAAGGAGTAAGAGTTGGCTATCTGATTTCTGTGGGTCTGTCATAATGGCTTGAGCTAAAGCAGGCATTGAGTACCTGTGGACCTCAAGCAGATGTCCAACTCCAACTCTCCTCAGCTCCAGCCAGGATGGTCAATGCTCAGGGATCATGGAAGTTGTCCACCAGCAATATTTGGAGAGCCACAGGTTTTCTGCAGCTCACCTAAAATCACACTGGATGTGGGTCACAGCCCTCGACACACAAATAATTTTATGGGCCTTTAATGGCTGTGGGTGCACACACAGCCCCACTGGCTGCAGAAGCGGGGTGCTTGGTGTGCCATTTGCGGCTGGAGCAGACAGTGAAAACTGAATTTCTAGCTGAAGTTAATTGAAATAGGGGGAGGGAGGAAGGGAGGGTTGAAGCGTGCCTTGGAAAGCTGCCCAAGTTGTCTTTGGGGGATCTTCAGCCTTTGTCAAAACTGAGCCATTGGCAAGGAGTCAAGGAGGAGTCAAGGGAGTCAAACCACAGAACAAGACAAGAGCCAGGAAAGAACATCACCGCCCAGACAAACTATCAGCCTGAACAGGAAGTATTCGTAGACTTAGGAAGCATAGGAAACTGTCACACGCTGAGTCAGACCACTGGTCAATCTAGCTCAGTATAACTGGCAGTGACTCTCCAGGACCTACCTGGAGATTCAGCGGACAGAATCTGGGACCTTCCACATTCAAGGTGGATGCTAAACCATAGAGCTATGGCCCTTCTTCATTGAATAAAGCCAATGGCCAGCTTGGCAGGTGGAGCCACTCTAGGACTTGGGAATCTTCCACTGCCCACAGAGTAGTCCAAGTACAACAACTGCACAGGGAAACTGCACATCAACCCAGGGGGTCACAGATCTAGCTCTGGCAGCTGCTACAAGCCCTTTGGACTTCACTTACACTCTTTTTGGTCATTACAGCCAGTGCTACAAAGGCTCTCAAGGTCTCCAGGGCTCTGTCATGCAAAGGGAGTTAAAGCTGTCCCTTGAACAGAGGTATGGAACCTTTCGCAGTCCAAGGGGCACATTCCCTTCTTGCCAACATTCCTGGCAGTGGTGGGTGGAACCAGAAGCCAAAGTGGGCGGGGCCACAGATGTAAATGTTGCATTTCTGCGTCCTCCATCCAGGAAAGCAAGAGACATGGTCAGAGTTCGAGGACACGTTCCAGCCAGGCAAAAGCACTCAAGGAAGTGAGAAGCAAGGCTGGTGGGGGCATGACCTTGGGAGAGGGGATACGGCTGGGGAGGGTGTGCGGAGTGGGTACAATCCAGAGGGCCAGACAGAGAAGAATTTGGACCCCAGGTCTGAGCTTCCCTACCCCACCCCTGCCCTAGACTGAGAGCCAGTGTGGTGTAGTGGTTAAGAGTGGTAGTCTCGTAATCTGGGGAACCGGGTTCGCGTCTCCGCTCCTCCACATGCAGCTGCTGGGTGACCTTGGGCCAGTCACACTTCTTTGAAGTCTCTCAACCCCACTCACCTCACAGAGTGTTTGTTGTGGGGGAGGAAGGGAAAGGAGATTGTTAGCCACTTTGAGACTCCTTAGGGTAGTGATAAAGCGGGATATCAAATCCAAACTACTACTCCTCCTCCTTCTCCTCCTCCTCCTCCTCCTCCTCTTCTTCTTCTTCTTCTTCTTCTTCTTCTTCTTCTTCTTCTTCTTCTTCTTCTTCTTCTTCTTCTAGAACACAGCACACACCCCATTCACCTTGTGGCCTCAATTCAGGGGTTCAGAATCAAGATGACCCACCCTGGGCCAACCACACACCTCACCCATGATCCAGTCCCAAAGTAATTCAGGGGCAAAAAAGGTATTTAAGTATACTTTCCTGAAGAAACCAGAGGCCTTTCTCCTGGGCATGGTCGGCCAATTGGTGCCAAAGAAGGACAGAGCCTTTTTTATGTATGCCACAGCAGCAGCAAGAACACTCATCGCAAAGCACTGGAAGACGCAAGATCTACCCACCTTGGAAGAATGGCAGATGCAAGTACAGTAATAGACTATATGGAACTGGCAGAAATGACCGGCAGAATCCGAGATCAAGGAGAAGAGCAGGTGGAAGAGGATTGGAAGAAGTTTAAAGTTTATCTACAAAAACATTGTAAAATTTATGAATGCTGAGGGCACTGAAAATGAAATGAAGGGGTTCTAGTGATTAAGATAAATAAGAGTATAAAGGGAGGGATAAAGGATGAAAATGAATAATGAATGATCTTGCTGAACTAATTTTTAAAATGGAATGCAAGAAAGGAAGGCGGGTGGAAGTAAGGAAAATAAGGTTTTGAAGGTTATTAATTTGAAAGAGAGTTCTTTTTTATGTTAAATTTTCTTATTTATGTTTTCCTTTTTTTCTGTTTTTTCTGTTTGTATTTCTGATGTTTGTTGTTGGTTGTTTATGTGATTTTTGTTGATTTTTGTCGGTTGTTAATTTTTTAAAAAACTTAATAAAAATTATTTATAAAAAAAAACAAAGTAATTCAGGGGCAGGGCTAATGTTTAACTAGGGGCTCTTCATTTTCAATTAGACTTGTGTCTCCTTCCTCACCACTCCTCCTGACCAAGCTGGTCAGCAGAGGGGGGGGAGCTTCTTGCAAAGGAGTGCCCTGCTCCAGCCAGGGATGGGAGTCAGGTGAGGCTCCTACCTCATCTCAGAAATAAAGCTGGAGATCAGGGTAGGTCTCAGCCTTTTTGCACCTGACAGCTGCCTCTCTTTCCTGCCTGCTGCCTTATCCCCCTGGCAGCCATAGATCCCTTCCAGCCACCCAACCTGACCTGCTTGTGGCTGTCCAATCCCAACTCATCGGATGCCTGGGACCCTCCAAATCTGCCCAATTTGGCTCAAGAGGTGGCCGGATCCAAAGCACAGCCCTACCTAAGACCCCCACCATTTATTATGATTATATTTGCTGAATTGAAGAATCCATTACCATGTTGAAAAAAAATTACCAGCAAGGCAGTATTAATAAATTTCGGAATATGACAATTGCTTTTACATTTTTTAAAAAATGCTTGGCTTCTTGTGCTCACCAGGCAGCCCATCACCAGAAGTTCAAAATCATTTAGTACTCACTGTAATTACATCCTGGAGGTGGTAACTGACAGAGTGTTGACATCACACTGCCAAGAAGAAAAGCCCTTTGGTTTTTCTGAGAAAGCATTCCTTTCTCTCTCCTCTTTTTTTAAAGCCATATTTACTGTTCAAAGATTAGCTAGGCTGCCAATGGCCCGTGCTTTTATAGCTGTTTGAGTGTGTGCGTGTGAGAGGCTATTTTTTACGTGGAGTTTGAGGTGTTGGGATTTTCATGCCTCAATAAAACCAGGCTGCAGGACTTAATAGACAGGCTGAAAGAGAAAGGCAGACTTGATCACTGGAGCAAGCAGAGACAATGCCAGGAGTATTTCAAGATCAAAGCTATATATTATGCTGCGTTAATGGTCATTTGAGGTCAGAGGCTCAATCTGAGACATTATTAGGACAAAAGAGAATGGGGTGCTCATGAAGTTGGACCAGTTATGGATTACATGGCTTCTGATACTTGAGATGTATATTTGTAAGACCCACCTTATTTTTGTAATTTTAAGTTGTCTGCATGTTGAAGGGGCAATGTTTTGTAAAATTGCTCCCTCCTTTCTACATCGAAGTAACAACAATCCCAACCTGCACTTTCTAGATTAAAAAAACAATAATTGCTGGCTTCACTTGCAGTAAAGGCCTTCTTTCCTGGCACGGTGCTTCAAGTAATATTTCATTTTTCATTTCACTCTTAACTTGTATACTGCCTTTCTATATATATTTCAATACACAACTGAGAGCAGCAGTGGCGTAGCGTGGGGGGTGCAGGAGGGGCCGGCCGCACCGGGCGCAACATCTGGGGCTTAGGGTTAGGGGGCGCAAATCCACTGGCGCAAATTACTTGCCTTGCCCCGGGTGCTGACAACCCACGCTACGCCACTGGAGAACAGGTGAAGAGGTAGGAAGCAAAGAACGGGCCTGGAGAAAGAGCTTTCCTAACACCAGGGCAGCTCCATTCCATTCAGGGAGATTTCCTTCCCCTTCCCTCAACACACAGCATTCAGTTATTACTGAGCATGCACAGTCTTCAGCAGACTTTTGTAGGGAGGGCATCACCTATAGATTTTCTACTTCTGAAAACCTTGGGGTTCCCCCAAGTCTGTTCACAGATGGGCTACAAAGGGGTGGCACTGAGAAAACTGTGTTTGCTGTTCATAGATAAATGGTGGTGGTGGTGATTGGGTGAATTCAAGTTCTAATATTAGGAGAGTGTGGAGAAATTTATCTCCATCCACATCATGCATAGCTTTATGGTCCCTGGGTTTTCAAGCCGCTGGTCATCTTAGTGGGTACAAAAATACAGTCCTGGAGAAGTCAGATACACTTGAATCTCATTGACATTGAAGGATTTAAGAACTTAACCATATGCCTGAATTCTGTTTTTAATGGGATTTTAGTGACCTGGCTTATCGTTCAGGATTGTGCCAAGTGACTTTGGTAAATAGCTGTGGATTATTCATTCTTAGCTTCACCATTATGCTGATTTGAAATGTCTACACATGCATGAGTTACAACATGCAACTTTTGTTGTTGTTAATCGGCCTGTGCAAAGTCTCCATTCGTCCCCGGTTGAAATGTGAAATATAAAACAAATATTTCCAATTAATTTCTTCAGCTCCCACTGTGAATCCAGCCCATAAATCAAAACAAATAGCTCTTTTTAAGCAATTTATTTTGGATGCCATTGCTACCTCATGGACCATAGCAAAAATAAGAGAGGCAGCAGAATAGATAGATATATATAGAACAACAGATTAGATTGTATATGACTGGATTTATTATTCTATTTATGTAAAAAATATTTATTGGCTGTACTGCAGCTTTGTCCCCTGCCTTGATGAATGAGGATGACACGTCTTGCATTCCTATTAAATTTATATTCACCTTCAGGGATTTGCAGGCATAAATATTACCAATCTGACCAAGGCGAAGAACACCTTCCCTTGCCCTTCATCGGGTGGTGTCTAACAAGACTTTGCCGAAAGTGCAAGACCAGAATCCATAAAGAGATGATAAGCTCACTGTGACCATAAACGTAAAACCTCATTCATACCGTACATTTACAGCACTATGATACCACTTTAAACAGATGTGGCTTCCCCAAAGCATCATGGGAAGTGTAGTTTCTTAAGGGTGCTGGGATTTTTTTTTTAGGAGACTCCTATTCCTCTCAGAAGGGACACGGGTGGCGCTGTAAGAGCCTAGGACTTGCCGATCAGAAGATCGGCAGTTCGAATCCCCGCGATGGGGTGAGCTCCCGTTGCTCGGTCCCTGCTCCTGCCAACCTAGCAGTTCAAAAGCATATCACAGTGCAAGTAGATATATAGGTTCCGCTCCGGCGGGAAGGTAAAGGGTATTTCCATGCGCTGCTCTGGTTCGCCAGAAGCGGCTTAGTCATGCTGGCCACATGACCCGGAAGCTGTACGCCGGCTCCCTGGGCTAGTAAAGCGAGATGAGCGCCGCAACCCCAGAGTCGTCCGTGACTGGATCTAGTGGTCAGGTGTCCCTTTACCTTTATTCCCACAGAGCTACAGTTCCCAGAGCTTCCTGTGAAATGCTTGTTAAGGTGCTCTGAGTACTGTGGCTTTGTGGGGGGAAGAGGCACCCTTAACAAACCACAGCACCCAGAATGCTCGTGGGCTTCCCATCAGTGACAGAGCTTCATACTCCAGCGGGGGGGGGCAGGCGGAGAGCGGGGGGCGGGGCTGGCGCACATCCCGGGGGCGGGGCGCATGTCATGGGGTGGGGCGCCCAGTGCAGGGGGGGAGCTGCGATGGCACCCTACTGGGATTGCGCTGCCGGGGGCAGTGCGCTCCCCCTGCACTCCTCTTCCTCCACCAGTGCATCCCATGGGCATCTGCTTAGCAATTGTGAGAACATGATGCTGGACCAGATGGGCCACTGGCCTCATCCTGCAGGCTCTTACCACATTCTTAAAAACAGACTGAGGAGATCCTTGCAGCACTTGTGAAAAATGGAAATACACCCCATACCCACCCACCTACCCACACCCTTGGAGGCACCTGAACGTTTGTGTTCAAAACAGAGGGACCTAAGGAATTTGCCCCATAAATGCTTTATTTTAAAGCTTTCAAGCAGATTATCTGGAAACAGAAGGCACTCAGCACTTAGGAAGTGCTTGTTCAATGAGAGTTGACACAAGCCTCAGGGAACATTTCGAGACCGCTCATTCAATAATTCATTCTCCTTCCCTCTAATACTGTGCTGAAGCGGGAGTTAAACAGGCTTTCTCCCCTCACCCCTGCAAAAAAATGAATAGGAGAGATCCAAATGTTATAAACAGTTTGCCATTTCCATTTTTTTTAAAAAGTGATGTTAAGCACATACACCTTTTCCCAGGACTGCAACATATAGCAGTCTCCCCTAGTCTGCCATCCTACAAATCTTTTGGACAGAAACTCCAATGGGTAATGATGGGATTTGTAGTTTTAAAAAAGCACAAACAAAACCACATTTGGGGGGCATCGGAGGGAAGCCTGACCTAAATAGAGGTGGATCCAAACTTAAGCTCATTCTGGTGCAGCAGTAAAACAGCTAGCACATTTGCAAAGCTAAGCAGGGGTCAGCATGACTTCAAATTGGATGGGGGACCACATGTTGAGATTTCCTGCATTGCAGGGAGTTGGACTAGATGACCCTTGGAGTACCTTCCAACTCTACAATTCTATGATTTGATGAATGATACTTAAGTGAAATTGAGATTAACTTGTCCCATGGACTTGATGGGATCTAAGTTCAGCTATGTTTCATCTACACCATACATTTCAAAGACATACCTTCCCCCAAAAGAATCTTGGGGACTGTAGTTCATTAAGGATGCTGGGAACTGTAGCTATGTTAGAGATAAACTACAGTTCCCATGTTTCTTTGGGGGAAGCCATGATAGCACACCAAAATATCATCACACAACTCAGATCTTGGCAATGGGTGGCTTTCCCCTGGCCAGCTCTGCCCACAAGAGCACCGTTGAAAGTCAGCCAAAGGTTCACAAAGGCCTGTAGCTCCATCAGGGTCCAATGGCCTTTGGAATAAGTTTATGAATGCTGGAGACAATGATCTCCACTTTCCTTCTCCTGTGAGAGCCATTGTGGTGTGGTGGTTAAGAGCTGTAGACTCGTAATCTGGTGAACCAGGTTCGATTCCCTGCTCCTCCACATGCAGCTGCTGGGTGCCCTTGGGCTAGTCACACTTCTCTGAAGTCTCTCAGCCCCACTCACCTCACAGAGGAAGGGAAAGGAGAATGTTAGCCGCTTTGAGACTCCTTAGGGTAGTGATAAAGTGGGATATCAAATCTTCTTCTTCTTCTTCTTCTTCTTCTTCTTCTTCTTCTTCTTCTTCACCTTCTTCACCTTCTTCACCTTCTTCACCTTCTTCTTCTTGTGTGCTGTTCTCTTGACTCCCCAGGTTGTCCTGACTCCTTAGAGCTAAGAGAGGATGTGAGCCACACAGGGGGTACTTGTTCCACTACCACAACTGTTTAGTGGAATATGGCTTGTGGTGTTTAGCCAAATGTTGTGTAGGTTAGCCATTGGTATTTGTCCTTTAAAAAAGTTGTTCTTGGGACATCATTGTTCTTTAAGGGAGACTGAACTCCCAGGCTGTGTTCAAGGTGCTGGTTCTGATGCTTGGGACCAGCATACCTGAAAATTTGTCCCGCCCCTTATAAAACCAGCCAGACACTGTGTTCTACCAGTGAGGGACTCGTGCAGGTACCATCTTATCACGGGGTCTGTTCTGAACAATCTAGGAATATAAAGTGGTGTACAAATTAATTAATTAATCAGAGCTAATCTGTTAGATTGATTGCCTCCCCTCCTTTAATAAGTTGTTCTCTGTTATTGGGCTGCATGCTTTTTTAAAAGATTTTTTTTTAATTATTAGTTCAAATAAAAGTCCTAAGACAACTTGCAGATAGCAAACATGTGCCTAGAAGAGGCATCCTTCTTCTTTGGAAGAGAGAATAGGATGTGTGCATCACCTAAAAACAAAGTATGCTACTTCCTTAAGATCTATGACTGCAGAGAGGCACACTAAAGAAAAAGAGAGAATGCAAAAAAAACCCCCCCAAAAACCACCATGTTTTCAACCCTAAACCTGAAATGAGCAAATATCTGTGACAGCCCTGAAACAGTAACAGTTCTTGCTTTTAGCATGCAACGCTTCACCTTTTGCCAGGTTTGAATGAAAACATTGCTGACAGTTTCTGCAAAGTTTGCTAGGGGCAATGCACACATACTGCAGGTCAAAAGTGAGTGTGTGTATTTATTTGCTTCCTGGGGCGATTTCCAAAGGCTGGAATCGTTTCCAAATGCATTTCGCACTGTGCATCCATCCCCACACATGGGCAAGCCCACCCATTCACCTGCAGGATTCGGCGTTTTTCTTTCACTGAGGAAAAATACGGGAAATCACGAAGCACTCCTGGAGAAGCAGGGCTGAAATGGCAAGCAACACTCGTCTTTGTGACATGAGCATTTATGCACATACAGAAGTGCGGTGCAAGACATCTTCCTTTTTCCCCACTTCAGCCCACAGCCACTATGCATAAGGTGAGCTGACCCCATCTTAAAATGAATAGGTCAGTGTGGAAGCCCTGCTTCTGTAAAGTTGCACTGAGTCAAGAAGTCTATGCACCTCTCTGCAAAATTTGGAGAAATGCAGATTTCTAAGGAATTCACGGATTGGCTGGGAAGTGCGATTGAGTGAACCAGTTTTGACGCCAATCCTACGTGAGAGACACTGAGCACCTCTGCTGATTCCCAGGGACCTGTTCTCAACAGGCCCAATAAACTGAAATGTTTATTTCCAGTGTTTCAGCCCTATGTCAGTTTGGGCATAGGAACAAAGATTTCACCAGCCTTACCTGAAGATGATGCGGATTGAGCCCTGATGCTCTGCAACTGAGCTATGTCTCTTCCATATAGCTCTATACAGTGGTACCTCGGGTTAAGTTCTTAATTCGTTCCGGAGGTCCGTACTTAACCTGAAACTGTTCTTAACCTGAAGCACCACTTTAGCTAATGGGGCCTCCTGCTGCTGCTGCACCACCGGAGCACGATTTCTGTTCTCATCCTGAAGCAAAGTTCTTAACCTGAAGCACTATTTCTGGGTTAGCGGAGTCTGTAACCTGAAGCATATGTAACCTGAAGTGTATGTAACCCGAGGTACCACTGTACATTGAAATGGTGGTGTGAATAAAGGGAAGTTTCATGATCAACCAGATGAAGAGCTTAATGTTCTTTATTTTTACCCTTTTTTCTCCTTCAAAAAGGCAAGATAAAGTGTTTTTATATATATATATAAAACCTGTAGACACATAATTGGGTAGAAGTGTTGGATTTCAGCTTTTCTCACACAGAAGGAAGTCAAAACAAGGAAGTGCTAGTTCTCTGGAGCAAGGGTTTGTATCTCAATTTAATGAAGGATGGAGATTCATAGACTGTAATAATTATGACTAGCTGGAATAAGGAAAGTAGGAGAGCGCAGCATCATTTCACAGAACCTTAATGGGCTTTTCAATCTCTAAAGAGAGAACTGGTCACCAAACATGGATAAAATGAACCCTAGACCTTCTTGCACCAAAAATCAGCATTAGACATTCTCAGGGTTTTGTTGGTTTTTTTAAACACACATAGACAGGATCAATAAATAATTTTCCAGAAGTCTTCAGATGGAAATCTATTTTTAGTTCCATTTTCTCAAACCGAGGCAGCAGATCTGCACAGATAATAAATCTTCCTTTTTGAAACTTCCAAGTTATTTCATGCATGCTGCCTTTAACCCAGTCTTGTAAATCAATTAAAGACCCCCAGATCTGTTTGCATATATTTCAGTTTCATTCACAATGCAGCAGAAGGCTTGTACTCTTAGGTATACATAAGCAGAATTAAAACAGACTGGCAGAAGCGACTTGTGATCTACTCCCAGACTACCCCACTTTCGGTTGCTCCAGACACTCTGGGTGGTTTCCAGCTGATGGTTAGCAGCTCTCCAAGGTTTCACTCAGGAGTTTTCCTCAGCGCTACCTGGAGATGCCAAAGATTGAACCTGGGACCTTCTGCATGCAAAGCAGATCCTCTGCCGCTGAATTGCAGTTGCTCCCCAGATCTAAAAGCATCTTCCAACAGCAGATTTCATCCTCTCTCTTTTTTTTTTTTTTTGAATAATATTTATTAAAATTTCAAAGAAATTACAAAAATAGAAAAAAGAAAAGAAAAAATAAGAAAAAGGACAAAAAATACAAAATACAGAAAAATAAAAACAGTTAAAAACAAACCAGTCTTTCCATCTCTTCTCTTTCATTTACTTATTTCCCTGACCTCTCACCTCCCTTTTTTGTATTCTAGTTCAATAGTTGTTTCAGCAAATCCTTACCCTTTTTGCTTTTATCTTAATATTTTATCTTAACATATTGTAACTTTACATTTTCACCTGTTATCAATTCCTCTTTACTTAATCCTTTATATCTTTTCTGCTAAAATCACATAGTTTAATTCCAACATCTTTCTAACATTCCTTAATTTTACAATATTTCTGTAGGTAGACTTTAAATTTCTTCCACTCTTCTTCCACCGACTCTTCTCCCTGGTCTCGGATTCTGCCAGTCATCTCAGCCAGTTCCATATAGTCCATCACCTTCATCTGCCATTCTTCCCGGGTTGGTAGATCAGCAGATTTCATCCTTAAGGGTTCATGGAACCTCGTCCAGCATAGGCTGAAGGTCATCTCCCTGGTCAGACGAACCATTCACCATATCAGAGGGGACATGGTAGAAGTGGATAAAAGTGGGTAGATAAAAGTTTTTCTCCTTCTCTTGTGATATTATTGGAATGGGAGACAAAGGATGAGCAAGTAAAATCCTCAGTGATACACTGGGCAATAGATATTGGTCATAATATTGGTCGTACCTACAGGACCGCCTCTCCCGGTATGCCCCACAGAGAGCCTCAAGGTCCATAAATAGCAACACCCTAGTGGTCACTGGCCCTAAGGAAGTTAGATTGGCTTCAACCAGAGCCAGGGCCTTCTCAATTCTGGCTCCGTCCTGGTGGAACGCTCTGCCTCATGAGACCAGGGCCCTGCAGGATCTGATTTCTTTCCGCAGGGCTTGTAAGACAGAGTTGTTCTGCCTGGCCTTTGGCTTGGAGCCAATTTGATTCCCTCCCCCTCTTTCTTTTTTCTTTTTCCTTTCTCCTCCTGTGATGAGGCTGCATTTTAATATTTTAATGTTTCAATATTTTAATGTATTTTAATCTTGTTTTTAAGTTGTATTCATTCAACTTGTTTTTATTATTGCTTGTTAGCTGCCCTGAGCCCGGCCTTGGCTGGGGAGGGCGTGGTGTAAATAAAAAGTATTATTATTATTATATAGATATGGAAGCATGGGAACAATTGTGGAATATGGATATAAAATTTACAGCATGTTATGGTTTAAGAGAAAATTATATGAAAATGAGTTCAGCAAGAGCCGGGACGCTGTCTATGGTAGAGCTGTACTAAGTCTTACCTAGCTTTGACTTTGTAGTTAAAAATAATATGAATAACTGGAATTCTGTTGCGCTATAATTTTTGGCAGAAAAGTATTTAGATTGTGCACATATCCATCATTAATCAGTCTGTTTGGCACTGATGTTTTTCCTAGTTGTTTCTTCAGATGAGTGGTTCCACCCAATTAGGGATCATGTTGCAAACCGGGAGACCTCATAGTAACAGGAATGGGCCGATCATGTTTGGCCATGCAATGACATCACTGAGGGTGTGTGAGGACCAAGAAAATTAGATAATATAGGTCTGGTTCACTATAAAGTAGCTTTATGTGTTCATTTTGGCAAGGAGCACTTTTTTAAAAAGTAATTGAAAAGGAGAGACATGAGGGGGGAGGTGTTTGCCAAAAAAGAAATGTGAGGAAAACTGTAGGCAGAATTTGCTCAGCTCTAATCCATGTCCATGGCCTCCCTTTTGCTCTCATCGTGATGCTTCTGTGGTATGGAGAGTTCCTGCTGCTGGCTGCAGTAATGGCACAGTGTAATAGCCAAGCTTCACTGAGACTTCATCATGCAAATTGTGACAAACGATAAAGGCTTAGCCGAACACACCCATTTCAGAGAAAGACTAGCGTGATTCCGAGGAAGCTTTCTAGAAAGCAACATTTGACATCTCTGGAGCAAAATGTAGCATCAGGACTCAACATCATCAGACACCTGACAAGGCATCTCAAGTTCTGAGCAGAGTGGCATTCCTTTGCAGCTTAAAGGGGAAGCTTAGATTGGCTAATTTTAGCCTTTTAGTTTAAGTATTCCAGGGTGCTTTAAGGCAGACTAGATTTTCCTGGTACACTGGAACCTCGGTTTTCGAGTGCCTCAGAAACTGAACGTTTCAGAATCCGAACACCGAAAACCCGGAAGCAATTGCTTCCGTTTTCGAACGCGCCTTGGAAGTCAAACAGCTTCTGAGGCACGTTTCTCAATTTTCACTATTGAAATTGCTGACAGCCCTTTGCGCCTCGGTTGTCGAACGTTTCAGAGGCCTAACGGTCTTCCGGAATGGATTACGTTCGACAACCGAGGTTCCACTGTAAAGCACGGTCTTGTAAAAGATAAACATGGCATTTGCTCACTCAGGGTACTTGTTGAAGACTAACAGACGAAGCTTTGTTCAGGCAGGTTTAAAATGATAATTGGGTTACAAATATATAGTATCTTAAATTATAGTCTGAGCATGTAGCAGATGTTGTGCGTTCAGACCTTTAAACCTCCCCCTTAAATGAATTCAGACAAAATTTTTGGCAGAATTTAGGCCACAACTAATCAATAGATTACAGCAAGTGAGTGGTTGCATAGGCTCTGGTTTGACTAGCTCTCTGCACTGTTGCAGGTAGCGCTGACCCAGGGCACCAGGATGGTCAGCCTAGGGTGAACACCTGGATAAGCGGAAAGCCGGGAACAGCCGGGAACACCACCCAAATGCCCCCCTGGACTCAGGCACTGGCAGAACCCCCTCACAGGGGTTGACCAAACGATCAAGTCCCTGGATTCCTTTAACAGAATACCCTTCACACGGGGATGGCGAGAGCGTTCTCCCATCCCTATCACCTGAACCTATCCGCAACCTTACAAGTTGTGACGATTTGCTACGCAGCAGGTGAAACCCAAATGGCACCAGCCAATCAGCCGAGTGGGGAAAATTCCTGCCGTGCCCCTGTCCCAACGACAGACGACACACGACGGCATAGCAAGGTCACGTACGCAGCCCTTGCTAGGGCTGAGGTGGGCGGGTGTTCCAATGCACACACCGAAAGAGGAAGCTCTGGGTCACGTGCATAGGTATATATCGGTCCCTTGATTGGTTTAGCATGCATCCCATTGGCCTGATTAAACCCAGCATCAAGGGACCTACCAACTGGGTGTTGTGGCTATTCAATCAAACCCACCCACAACACAGGGTTTGGTTGCCAGGTCTCACCACAACACATGCCCAATTTTTCACATTGCTGGCTTGGTGATGAAAGAGATAGAAAGGTGTAAGAGAGTGTGCCCTCGCAGGTAAGAGAACATTTAGATACTCCCTCACTCTGTTGAGGCACAGTGGGAGTGTCTCTCACAGAGTCCCCTCTAGCAAACTTACAGGAAAACTCTGTGAGCTTCAGCACCTATCAAGTGCCTATCTAGCAAAATGTGAATTGTTGCTTTGACTGCACTTTAAATACCCCACCCATGTTGCTTCCACAGTGATAGGCATTCCAACGCCCAAGCTGGCTGTGAGAAGGAACGATGCCTTGCTGTGGCAAAAAAAAATGCTTGAAATTCCAAAGTCACGGAGGACTTTATTAAGGGCAAATGAAAGGGGCAGCCTTCTCCCCAAGTCAACTTGCAGAAAGTTAACAAGGAGGTAGAAAAATTAGGCGCCTTTTGAA
This sequence comes from Podarcis melisellensis, assembly GCF_964234715.1. Lineage (NCBI taxonomy): Eukaryota > Metazoa > Chordata > Lepidosauria > Squamata > Lacertidae > Podarcis > Podarcis melisellensis. The sequence continues at coordinate 17,100,272 of NC_138530.1, read as the reverse complement.
GGAGGACATGCTTGTCCAGAAACACTCTGGCTGATCCCTTCTTAGTCGCAGCCACAGCTGGCTCCATTCCAGGGAGAGCAGCAGCTCTAGTGGGATTTGCTGTCGCAGCATCTCTTTGCAAAAGCAGCTGAAATTAGTTCCAAGTTGCCACATGTTGCAGTGAGCTCAGCAGAACCCAGCTAGAAGAACTGTAGGCAGCTCTGTAAATCCGGCCCTTCATGGTTCTGTCAGAGTGAGAAACAGAGCTGAACTGATAAGACTTGTCCCAAAGGAGCACACTCCCGTTCAACTGCCGGGGGTTTCTGCCCAAGCATGACACCCCATTTTAAGAAAAGCCATTAGCCCTCTTTATGCTCTCGTAGGCTTTCGTGGGTCCTTGGCCCTGCGCTTTCGATCTTCAGCTCCAGCTTATTTGGTAGGGCTGCAGCATTTCTTTTCTAAAAAAAAGACCAAGCAAACAGATTGAATAAATAATCACAACAGGGTAAATTTACAAATCATAAAATGCTAAACACCCTTCAGAGTAATCTCCATGACTGAATACACCACATATGTTCAGTTGTTTAAATACCAATCTGCTGTAATAATAATAATGCCATTTTCCAGGATCCAAGCAAAGGTATCCATGTTTTGTATTATCTATTGGCATGTGCAAGCAAGAAACTTTTTTTTTATTTGATTTCTATGATTTTGACTAGGTTAAACCACAGAGCCTAGGACTTGCTGATCAGAAGGTTGGCGGTTCAAATCCCTGCAATGGGGTGAGCTCCCGCTGCTCGGTCCCTGCTCCTGCCAACCTAGCAGTTTAAAAGCACGTCAAGTGCAAGTAGATAAATAGGTACCACTCCGACGGGAAGGTAAATGGCGTTTCTGTGTGCTGCTCTGGTTCGCCAGAAGTGGCTTAGTCATGCTGGCCACATGACCCAGAAGCTGTACGTCGGCTCCCTCGGTCAGTAAAGCGAGATGAGCGCTGCAAGCCCAGAGTTGGCCACGACTGGACCTAATGGTCAGGGGTCCCTTTACCTATGATTTTGACTAGTGTTACATGTGGCTCCTAAACCAGGAGGGTGGAGAGGATGAGACAGAGAGAGATCTGCTTCCTTTTTTCCCCCTGAGATAGAACAGACAGTAAGAAGTATACTCTATTTCCCCTGAACTTAATTTATCATTTTATTGTTTTATCTCTTTTTTAAAAGCTATTTCAACTGTTCTGCTTTTTAACTGTTTGGTTTATTGAATATTTCAATTAAGGATGTTTTAATGCCCCAGTGGACTTGTTATTGCGGATTTTAATTATGTATTGATTTAATAGTTGTAAACTGCTTAGAAGCCACTTTGGCATCGGAGGGGTAGATAAATAAATAAATGTTATCCTCACTATCAGCTTACATAATGAACAAAACCGACACGCAATAAATAAACCTCAGAAGTAATAAAACAGAGAGGCCACAAATGATCAAACTGCAAAACGGCCAGAGGACAAAAATAAAATGCCTGACCAAAATAAACAAAACTAAATTGTCTTGACTTGGCTCCATAAAAAAATAAAAAAATGTTGTGTTGGCTCCAAAATATTTTGTGCTCACTATATACATTTGAGGCATGTTTCACTCTTCCAAGAATTCTGGACCCTGTTGTTCACCCCTCACAGTTATAATTTTCAGAGATGGATTGTTAAACCACTCTGGTAATGGTAGCTCTGTGATGGGAATTGAAACCTCCTAACAACTCTGAGCATGGTAAGAGAGTCACATGGTACAATGGTGCTTTAAATGCATGTGACCAAACAGTCAAACAACCTCAGGAAAGATGGGTGTTACACGTTCTCCTCTCCCACATCGAAACTCCGCACTACATAACAGCTCCTCTGCTGTTTTCTCTTGCAGTGTGCTAATTCCTGCCCTCCATCTTCTTGGCAGTTTTCCTCTCTTGCAAAAGTGGCTTCTGTTTCTCTGCCTCAATTCACAGGGTCCTTCCAGAATTTCTTTTTTAATTTTAGACCGTGGGGATTATTATTATCCTCTACACAGGGATGGGTCCTGATGGGGAGAGAGGGACCTGTTATGATTTGTAGAAGTCAGTTGGCCCATAACTCGGGCCCACCATCCCCGTGTTGATACTACACCAAACTTCGGGCAGTGTGATCAGCAAAAAATGCACAGCTTTCTAGTAATCTGCCTTTTCCAGAGTTCCCGGTTAAGGAAATTCCTTTCCCACTCAATTCAGTTTAGAATATAAAGTGTTTATTGTCTCATGGCACAAGACCAGCATAAGCTACATAAACCTTAAGAGACACTGGTACATCATGATGTAATCTACTAGAATGCCATTCTTCTGATCTTAAAAGTAAACCATGTAAAGATACAAGTATACAGAGAGATCCACTAGCACAGTGTTTCCCAACCTTTTTTGGGCAAAGGCACACTTGTTTCATGAAAAAAATCTCGAGGCACACCACCATTAGAAAATGTTTAAAAAATTAACTCTGTGCTTATATTGACTATATATAAAGTAACTCTCTTTAATAGGAATCAAATAAACACAAAGAAAGTATTTTATAATTACTTCATTATGAAATAGTAAGTAAACAGAAATATGAAAAATTATAAAATACTTTATTCAGTGTGCAACCTGGGCCTGTTTGGCTGAACACAAAGCTGATATTCTGGCTGGAATCGAAGAAAGACACACACGTAGCTCTTCGTCAACAGCTCTCAGTCTCTCTCTGTATTTAGTTTTTATAGCAATCATGCTTGAAAAGCTCAACTCACAGAGATATGTAGTGGAAAATGGGAGCAATGTCAAAATAGCTTTGTTTGCCAGAAGGGGGAACTCCTTGGCAGTTTCCAACCAAAAACTGTCCAAAGGTAGATCAGCAAATCTTAGCTTGAAACCACGATTTTGTCTCAGTTCAGTTAGTTCCTCCTGCTCCTGTAAAGTCATGTCCTTTCCACCAACTGATGCTGAGCTATAAGGGTCCCTAACCCAGTCAAGGCATTCAGTGGAGACTGAAGAGAAATAAAATGGCAACTTCCCCTCGAGAGTTTTTAAATGTTTACCTATTATCTCACACAGTGCAGCAGTGTGAACACCTTGCCATTGCTTGGTGAGTATGAACATTTCAAGATTGCCACTTTCCACGTGTTGATGCCAGAGTGTGAGCTGTGAGCTAAGGAGTGCTGGAGATTTTTGCACTCTTGCTCAGTTCAGCACTGTGCACACCCAACAAGTGCAGGCACTTATGGCAAGTCACAACTGGCCGAGATGTGGAAGGATTTGTGTTCATGTATGGTCTGGGAATGTCGTATGAGGAACTCCAACCTGAGCAAAAACAGGCATATGTGGTTGGTATGTTTGTATTTGCTTGCAAGCTAGACCGCAGCTTGACTGTGTATGCGGCTCTACATCAGTAAAAGCACTTGGAGGAACAATCTGGCCATTGACTCTCAGCTTAACTAACCTCGCATGGCAGTTGTGCGAGGATGAAGCGGGGAGCAGAGAACTGACTCTGCAGGTAGAACATCTCTGTGCACAGGTGACACGCCACGTTAGGAAGGAAGAAGCGCTTGCTCACATCCACCTTCCTGCAAAAACCACCCAACGAGCGCCACAGGTATCTTCATTCACACGTTCAGGCGAAGCACCGCTCTCGCGCGTCGCTGGCGAAAACTCCCCCGCAGCAGCCGCAGCCACGCGCGTGCAGGGCGCGTGGCGAGTCTGGGGACGGGGGTGGGAGGATCTTGCATGCTGATAAGGTGCGCGTGTGCGTCCGTCCGCGCGGAGGGGGTGGGCTGGAGCGCTGACTGGCACCTCGCCACCTTCCCTCAGCGAGCAAGAGAGCGAGCGAGCAAGCAAGCTGCGGCTCCCTCAGCCGCGGTAGCGCCGAGAGGAAATCCGGGAAAGAGCTCCCTCAGCCAGTCGAAAAGAAGCGAAGCCGCTCGCTCTTTCTCTCTCTCTCTCTCTCTCAGGGAGCTGCCGCCGCCGGCGCGCTTTGAGTCCCAAAGTCCAACCGAAGTGGAGAAACGCGCGGGAAAGGCGAGCGGCGGCGACCCTTTGGCCCACCTGTCCCTTCCGCCACCCAGGGCAGCATGAGGAGGGGCTGCTTGCCTGCTGCTGCCGCTGCTTCCAGCGTTGGAGAAGGAGCGCAGGGACGCCGCCGAAGCCGAAGGAGAGGCGGGGAAGGCGCGCCTAGGAGGCAGCTCGCTCGTGGCCCCGCCGCGCTCTGAGGGGACGCCGCTAGTCGCCTTTTCTCCTCACCGCCCGACTTGCCCGCCTCCCTCCCACGGCACACCAGGCAACGTCTCGCAGCACACTAGTGTGCCGCGGAACACCGGTTGGGAAACACTGCACTAGCACCTTACCATGCTAGCTCACCATGCTACACTGCATGTAACCTTCAGCTTCTCTGCTGATACCTTGTACTGAGCAAAACTACTTATTGGTGAACACCTCGCACTCCTGTCATGGCTGCTGAACGCAGCCTGAAGTGTACATGGGTTTCTATGAGGCGATACACAGTGATAACAGCAAGAGACTTTGTTGAGCTAACAGAACTGAACAACAGGGGCAAAGCAACTGCTCATATGTATTTCTGGTCCTGAATGGGGTAACTGTGCCCCTGAAGGACCAGGTGCGCAGCCTGGGGGTCATTTTGGACTCACAGCTGTCCATGGAGGCACAGGTCAAATCTGTGTCCAGGGCAGCTGTTTACCAGCTCCATCTGGTACGCAGGCTGAGACCCTATTTGCCTGCGGACTGCATCACTAGAGTGGTGCATGCTCTGGTTATCTCTCGCTTGAACTACTGCAATGCGCTCTACGTGGGGCTACCTTTGAAAGTGACCCGGAAACTACAACTAATCCAGAATGCGGCAGCTAGACTGGTGACTGGGAGCGGCCGCCGGGACCACATAACACCGGTCTTAAAAGAACTACATTGGCTCCCAGTACGTTTCTGAGCACAATTCAAAGTATTGGTGCTGACCTTTAAAGCCCTAAACGGCTTCGGTCCTGTATACCTGAAGGAGCGTCTCCACCCCCATCGTTCTACCCGGACACTGAGGTCCAGTGCCGAGGGCCTTCTGGCGGTTCCTCACTGTGAGAAGCCAAGTTACAGGGAACCAGGCAGAGGGCCTTCTCGGTAGTGGCACCTGCCCTGTGGAACACCCTCCCACCAGATGTCAAAGAGAACAACAACTACCAGACTTTTAGAAGACATCTGAAGGCAGCCCTGTTCAGGGAAGCTTTTAATGTTTGATGTATTAGAGTATTTTTATTTTTTATTTTTGGAAGCCGCCCAGAGTGGCTGGGGAAGCCCAGCCAGATGGGCGGGGTACAAATAAATTATTATTATTATTGTTATTATTATTATTATTATTATTATTATTATTATTATTATTATTATTATCATTATTTGTGAAGCCCTGGGCCACTCCCACTCTCAACGTGATTGGCTGTCTAAATTCCCAAGCTGCGAATCGTAACTCAGAGCTTAAGAACCAATGCCAATATCCCCAACCGTGAAATGCTATGTGATTGGAAATCATGTATCGAATCAGAACACAGGGGCTCAGAATCCTAAGCTCAAGATCAGGCAAACACAGACTACTGAATACATAACACAGCCTTGGATTTCTACCTACCTGGCAGGATTAAACCCACATAGTCCCTGCAGTAGCAGCAGCACCTCACAGGCTGTTTCAGAACAAGTAGGGTCATGTGAACCTCCTTCAAGAGATGGTGGAATCCTGGAAGGGTTTGGAGGGATGTATCAGAGGAAGAGTAGAAATAAGCATCTTGGGCCAAAGACTTCACGATGGGTTGCTAAAATGGTCACCCCAAAGTCTCCACCCTATTTGCAGACAGAGAAATTTGCGTTGGTGGGATTTTGCTGAACCTTCTCCACGGAGAGGTGGAATTCTCCAATCGGCATTTAGGAGGAGCTTGAAAACAAATGTTTTCAGGAAATGGATGTTAATGAGTGAATACTACATTTAGTTTCAAGACAGAGAATTGGAAGTTTTAAAATCTTTTTTCATCCCCCTCCTCTCTTCTTTTGTTTTTCCCCCCGCCCCTCTCTTTTCCTTTCCCCCTTTTCCCTTCTTTCCATCTCCCTTCATTTTTAGATTAAACTTTAAAAGCATTTCTTTCACTCCAGTGTATTATAAAAAGATACTTTGCATTAGGCACAATTTTTTTTATTTCTTTGGGCAAGTATAAATTAATATAGATATTAATTTTTAAAAGATGAAAAATCCCCAGACATTCTCTACTGAGAAATTCAAGCCTAGTAAATACCAAATGAAATTATTTTAAAGCTATTTTTATTGTTATATATGTTTACAGTCATGAAATAGAAATGCCCATCGCCTGGGGGTCTAGTTCTTTTTCTTCCATACAAATTGAATGTTAGGGTATTTAAAGCTTTGTCTGCTAGCATTAATATATTGAATTGGACCTGCTATCTCACCAACAATCAGTGCAGCACTTTAGGGACTGGTGACATATGAAAACAAACACAGATCTACTGCTACCATGTTATTATTCCTCTTTAAACCAAGAGGGAGCAGGAATGTGGTAGGGGCTGGGGGTTATTGCAATTGCAAGGAATGCATGCCAGATGTTAATTTCTTCCAACGGTTTCATTGGAAACCCAATTAAAGTCATGGATGGGAAGACAGAGTATTCTCCACCAGCACCTTTGGTGGTCCAGCAGCTCCCTGGCAAGTATCCTCTCTCCGATGTTTTCCTTCTATCTTGTTATTGGATGTTTGTTTGCTTTTAATGTCTTTTTTCTGGCTGCCCCTGAAATCCTTCTTGGCCTGCATCAGTAGACCTTTATATTTAGCTTGTCGGAAATAGTGACTCTCTCCAAATTCCCCCCTCCCCTTTATCTGGACTATCCTTTGCGTATTTTTTTTTAAAAAAAACCATCCCATTTAATTTTAACAATGCCTTTAACATAGCTGTGTGGCTGTTTTCAGTGTCTTCCTTGCCATTTTTAAATATTTGTTTAGGGTACCCATCTACCAGCATGAGTTTGACCAAACTGCGGGAGGCAGTGGAGGACAGAGGTGCCTGGCGTTCTCTGGTTCATGGGGTCACGAAGAGTCGGACACGACTAAACGACTAAACAACAACAACAACAACAACCCATCTACTATGGGTATCTAACCTATGGCCTGTGGACCAAAAAATATACTGCTCCTATGTGTTCCCACTGTGATTCCATGATGGCAAAAGGTTTTTTGTTCCCCCAAAGTGCCCCTCCCATTTTAAGAATTTATTTATTTACTTATCCTTTTCTGCCTAGCATCTCAAAGTACTGTACATAGTTCAGCTCCTCCCCATTTAATCCTCACAACAACCTTGTGAGGTAGGTTAGGCTAAGAGATGGTGACTGGTCCAAGGTCACCCAATGAGCTTCATGGCTCAGTGGTGATTCGAACCCTGGTCTTCCGGGTTGCAGTCTGACACTCTAACCACTACAGCAAGCTGTCCCTCTCTCTGTGTTAACTTTATCTTAAATTTAACTCCGTCACCTCATACCTTCCCAGACATAAAAATTGCCACCCGATCCATATCCATTTATGAGGATCAATATCACGAGCAGTATCACTTTAAGACAGGTGTGTGTGTGTGTGTTGCTTTCATGCCAGTTTCGCTGCCCATCCAGATTCTCGGGATGTATTGAGCCAGTCTACAGCGAGGCAGGCACCCAGCCTTAAAGCCTGCCTCGGGTTGATGAGTTGCTCGAAAAAATGGTAAAACAAGGATGTGGCGAAGGGAAGGCATGGGGAAGTCAATTTTTGTTGTCTGTTTTTGATGTTTGTGTTTGTCTTGTATTGTCATTAATATGTGTAAAAACTAATAAAAATATTTTTTTAAAAAAAAATTAAAGCCTGCCTCGGGGAGAGGAAAGGAATGCCATAGTCCAACATTCCGTAAACCTTTAGGGGAAGCAATTTTTGTCTTTCATTAGAGACACCAAATGTTAAGTAGAGTGAGTAGCAATTATAGTGTGGAGCAGCTGAATCTAGTCACTGCATTCTGACATGACATATATTCCCCCATTCAGAGGGAAGATAATTGCTGTCATGCCTTAATATAGTGCATCTTTGGTTTGGTGATCCCTTTTAGCCTCCATTAACATCTGGCATTGATTCACTACAGAAATAGTAAGGGTATTGGCACATGTAGGTGTGTGTGTGTGATGCTGCAAACTTCTTGAGTATTATTACCCCATATTAACAAGCAATCTGTTTCTGAAGACTGCCTGTTTTTAATGGGGTGGGGGGTGAAATAGTGGATAGTCTAAGACAACCTAGTGCAGACATGAGGAAACACAGCCCTGGGGGCCAAATGAAGTCCTCCAGATCTCTTTATCTGGTCCTTAGGACTCTCCTCATTCCATATCCTCCCTGCAGGCCACATCCTCACTGGCCCACCCATAAGGCAAGTTGAGGCGACTGCCTCAGGTGGCAGAATTCATTGGGGCAGCAGATACAATGTTGATCTTTCTCCACACACACACACACACACACACACACACACACACCTTGTTCTTGACGTAGCTCTACCCTGGAAGGGAGGGGAGCACCATACAATCTTAGAATCATAGAAAAGTACAGTTGGAAAGGACCCCAAGGGTTAACTAGTTGTACCCCCTACAATGCAGGAATCTCAGCTAAAGCATCCATGACAGATGGCCAGCCAACCTCTGCTTAAAAACCTCCAAGGAAGGAGAGTCCACAGCCTTCTGAGGGAGACCGTTCCACTGTTGAACAGATCTTACTGTCAGAAAGTTCTTCCTGATGTTTAGTTGGAATCTCATTTCTTGTAACTTGAATCCATTGGTTCGGGTCCTAGCTTCCAGAGCAAGCTTGCTCCATCTTCCATGTGACAGCCCTTTAAATATTTGAAGATGCTCTGTCATATCTCTTCTCAGTCTCTTCTTCTCCAGGCTAAACATACCCATTTTGTTTTGGGTTGGCCTTAGTTGTACACCCGAATATTGCAGTATATAAATACTTTTATAAATAAATTTTAAAAAATCAAATGCCAAAATCAAGTTCTATCAAATTAAACATACCTCTTTATGTGGGTGTGGGTGGAACTCAGCACAATGGCCAGTGCTGAGAATTGCCAGAACAGAATCCAGCAATCATACCCCATTAAGCACCACTTAGGGAAAGAGCTGGTAAGCCTGACCTCTCAGCTGACACAAATTTTGATGTCGCAGACCTAGTTTAAAATATCTGCATAAATAGCGCAGCCACCTCTTCTGATGATATTAATAATGACTTTAACAATGAGCTGGGTTACACCAGCTTCAATCCAGCTAAGTACATTTTGGCCGCTGCCCAGACTCACTTCAGAGCTGACCTTTCTGCAAACTCGGTTCCGCTTGCCTTCCTGTCCCCCAAATTTGAAAGGCTGATGGATGGCAATCCGTTGGCAAGATCCCAAATGAGAAAAGCATCAAGAGTTAAAGGAGCCTAGAGAAATTTGCTTGAGTACTTCTGACAAAGTCTTGGTGGGAGAAATAGGGCCTCTGAAATTGTCACAGAACTAGACATCTTTCTGGAGATATCCGGTGGTTAAAACCAGCTAACAGCGTGAGCCAATTGCGCCTGTCATGGACTGGTTGGATGCAGAGGAGTGGTAGGAGGCAGCAGCTGGGAAACCCCCAAGGGAACCCTCAGGGGAAGAAGGTTAAGTGGCAGGAGACTGGTGGTGGGATGATGATTTATGGTCAGAGGCAGAAGAGAGAGCTGACTGAGAGGAGGCTGTATCTGAAGCTGAAGAGGCAACAGGGTTTAGTGAGCAGGAAGAGGCTGTGACAGAGAGCGGTTCAGACTCAGAGGTAGAGGAGGAGGCCAGGAGAAGGCCAGGAGACAGAGATGAGGCAGGCTGCTGAAGAATCCAGGGAGTCTCCCCCTCCTGCTGCAACCATCTCTCCTCCCCACTGGTCTCCAAGAACCCAAAGAGGTATAAAGAGGGCAGAGCAAAGAGAGACAAGACTTAGGCTGCTGGGGAAGGAACCAAGGGAGGGGGCTCAGAGATCAGTGGGAAGGCTGTTGGAAAACACCTTGGGGGTGCCCCTGCAGCCCCGAACTCCGAGCATCCTTCGGTATGCGCAGCACTGGAAAAGGCATTTCCCTTCTTCTCCAGTGTGCTTCAGCGACATATATCAAATGATATATGCACACTAATCTTCTAGCATCACACAGCAAGAAGTGTGAGACATCGTAGAGCTAATCTACATATTTACACACTATGTACAGAGAAAGGAATCATGGTGTCCTCTCTCTCCAGCTCCAAGAGGGAAACAAGTAAAAGCAAAAGTACAGTACAGTACAATAGTACATACAACAGAAGACATAAGACCATTCCCACACTCTTCCCAGACAGGCATGTGATTTACACCAATCTCACTAACAAAGGCAAGGAGGAACTTCAGTCCTTGCAACTGCCTCATTGGGGCAAGACCTACTGGGAAGAGTTGCTGTGATCACTAGGCCTGGTCTTTGAATAAAGAGTAAACTTCACTGACTCTGGTGTTTTCTCACCTGCTCCTGACTCTGCCTCCTGGCACCTCCGCAGCTGGAGGCAGCAGGGCTTCCAAATGCCAGTTGCTCACAGCCACAAGAGGGGAGAGTGTTCTTCTTCTCAGATCCTGCTTGGGGAGTTCCCAATGGGCCTGGCCACTGTGAGAACAGGATGCGGGTCTAGATGAGCCATTGGCCTGATCCAGCAGGCTCTTCTTGTGTTCTCTCTGGGGCAGCTGCCATGTGCACACACTCAGCCATCTAACTTGCATGTTGGTTGTGCAAAGGCATTCCTAAGTTCAGCAGCAGAGCACATCCTTTCTTTGCAGAAGGGCCCAGGTTCAATCCCTGGCATCATCTCATGATACTGGGAAAGACCCCTGCCTGCAACTTGGAGAGTCACTGTGTGGTGTAGTAGTTAAGAGCGGTAGACTCGTAATCTGGTGAACCGGGTTTGATTCCCTGCTCCTCCACATGCAGCTGCTGGGTGACCTTGGGCCAGTCACACTTCTTTGAAGTCTCTCAGCCCCACTCACCTCACAGAGTGTTTGTTGTGGGGGAGGAAGGGAAAGGAGAATGTTAGCCGCTTTGAGACTCCTTCGGGTAGTGATAAAGCGGGATATCAAATCCAAACTCTTCTAGATGAGACTGAGCTCGATGGGCCAATGGTCTGGCTCTGTATATGGCAGCTCCCTCTGTTTAAACCTATGTTTACTTCTGCCTGAGATGCTGGGAAATCGCTGTCAGTCGGAACAAAAATAGACCAGTGGCCTGACCCGGCATCAAGTAGCTTCCTGTGTTCCTTGTTGTGCCAGTTCTGTAAGTTTAAAAAGGAGTTATGTGGGGGTTATCATTTCAATGAAGGGAATAGCAATGAGATTTCAGAGGAGGCCCCAAACCACATCAAGTTTAAAGCAACGTATCCAGTGCTTAGAAAGAACTAGTTTGCTTTAATGGTGTTCACTGAATTAATACAAAAATCTCTGAATGACAGCTGAAAGCAGTTCCCATAACTGCAAAATGAACTGAACATGAATTAAGCTCACTTGTGGGGAATAGCACTTTTAACAATTTCAAGTTCATCTTCAATGTCATTCTCTTATACAGTCATACCTCATGTTACGTTTACTTCAGGTTGTGCGTTTTCAGGTTGTTTCCCGTGGCGACCAGGAAGTACCGGAAAGGGTTACTTCCGGGTTTTGCCACTGCGCATGCGCAGGCGCACAAAATGACGTCATGCGCATGCACAGAAGTGGTGAATCACAACCTGTGCGTGTGCAGGCGCGGGTTGCATTTCTTTCAGGTTGTGAACAGGGCTCTGGAACGGATCCCGTTCACAACCAAGGTACCACTGTATGTATTTTTTTATTCTTTGGGGACTTGAAGCATAATTGTTGGGATTATTATTATTATTATTTTATATGCCACCCATCTGACTGGGTTGCTCCAGCCACTCTGGGCAGCTTCCAACAAAATATTTAAAACCCAATAAAACATCAACTATTAAAAACTTCCCTGAATAATAAAAATATTCAGAAACCCACATTCTGCTGTAAGTGTTTTTGGATGTTTTCTTAGTCCTAAGTATATTTTAGACTTCATCACAGCTGCTTGCAGCATTCTGAATTCTGGGGGGTGGGGAAAGGGGTTTGGAATGCCGGTGATCATTTCAATGAACTAGAATTGAACTGAATATGAACTGAACTAGTTCATTTGGCAAAGGGACAAATGTAAGCTGGAATTAGTCCCTTTCGGGACATGTTGAACTTGAATGAGAACTGTTTCCTTTTTAAATGAACTATTGGCCGAGAAATACTTAAAAGTATAAAATTTTATGTAATTGTATTTTGTATAATTTATTTTTAAAATTATAAAGAAAACATGTTCTATTTACAAACAAAACATTTAAATAGCTACTTTTCTACTGGTAGGGTGGAGGGTGGGCACAGGAAGGAAACTAGGTCGGAAGGGGGCCAAAGTCAGCAAAAGGTTGAGAAACACTACCGCAGAGGACTGGGCATGCCTTGGCTCCATAATTCCCCTCTGAGTCTCCATCTCCTCTTCAAGAAGCAGGAGCCTGGGGCCTGCCCCTCTGGCGTCTCTCTAGCAGCACTTGCCAGACCCACTGCCTGCATTGGTGCACCAGCTCTTTTGGAATGTGAAGCCAGGCAAGAAGGAATCATCACTGGCATCTCAGTCCTGGAGACCTTGAGTATCTTGACCTCTGGGGAGTCTCTAATTCGGTGGTGTTGCTTGTGCATCTCCTCCTTTGACACCTCTGAGACAATGTCCAGGTCACAGCAGGACTCCAGAGACACAACAGGTCGATTTCTGAGGTGCCCCCAATCTTTTTATTGATAGACATGCTGCATCATAGCAGGTAGATATTTAGCAGGTGAAGTGTTGTTGGCTAGAAAGTAAGAGGCCCGAGGGAAGGCAATATTAATTCAACATAATCAAACTACAAGGCCTGGCTGTTGTTAGCACTGCCTTCCAGAGTGTAGTTTAATTCTGTCAGACATGTACATATCGTATGAATAGCTTAGAGGACACCTTAAAACTCAGGAAAAATAATTCATTCTGAGCACTCAGTATGTTTATGTAGGGAGAACACAGTGACTGTTGATTGCGACGTTGTAATAAACCAGATGAATGTAAGTGATTCAAGCAGGGATTTCAAAGAATGGAAAGTATGACACACACTCAGGATCATATTCCACAATCAACTGCAATAACCATCATCCCAGAGCCCCATCAGCACAATGATTGACAGAGGCAAAAATCCCCATATCTTGCATAAACATGCAATGGAAGGGTGGGGGGGGGGGAATCTCTAAGTACATTACTGTTTTTCTGGGTTGTTTAAGTGGTGTTAGGAGGGCACTAATCAGATTTTCACTGATCATTTGTGGGCATCCATAGCAATGATAGAAGAACATGACAACCTTGTACTCTGGCACACACTAGGCAGGAAGGAATCATTGCTCCTTGCCAATTCTGTGCTCACCATTGTTCAGGTAGATTCAAATCCTCACTTCAAATGCAAGCATACATAGAAAGTAGGGGTGCTTGAGGAATATGATTTATGTGGATTTTGTGCAAATAGCACGTGCTTTGCACCTCCCAGATTGACTTGCAGGTTTTCTTCAGATTTCGCCCTTCTCCAAATTTCACAATGCACTTCTTGGCTTAAAAATAGTATTGAAATGCATTAAAATGCATATTTAAGGATGCAAGTGATTAAAATTATTATGTTATTAAATGGATAGTACATGTGAATTTTCATGAGGTTTTTTCAAGTCACAAATACGGAGCAGAACAGATTTATGAATAAAACCAGGCAAAATTAACATGAAGAATAGACTGAGTGGTCTGACCTTTATAAAGAAGATGGGGGAATTCACACCGACAGAGCGTCTGCTCAAGGCTCTGTTCAGGGCTAAACTACATATAATAATCAATAGCATGTCTTTTTCATTCTCTCTGACTGTTCTCCTAATGAAGCCACAAAGTCACTGCTGCTTACCAAGAGTGGGAAAGGTTGGAGTGGTGTGGGTGCGCCAGCAAGAACAGTGGATTGGCTCCACCACTGCTTTTGCACCATGCTGACTTCCCTGCTACTTCACCTCTCCTAGGAAGCAACAGTGATGCTGCTGCCTGTGAACTAGCATGGCAGCCCCACTCCAGGGGTGGAGGAAGGGGGTGCGGTGGGGGCAGTTCACCCTGGTGTCACCACTGAGGGGGGTGAGGTGACAAAATGCCAGGCAGCACTCACCCTGGGGCCTGCAGCGTGCCTTGGGCAAAAAAAATGAGAGGCACAAATACAAGATGGGTGACACCTGGCTTGAGAGCAGTACATGTGAAAAGGATCTAGGAGTCTTGGTTGACCACAAACTTGACATGAGCCAGCAGTGTGACGCGGCAACTAAAAAAGCCAATGCAATTCTGGGCTGCATCAATAGGAGTATAGCATCTAGATCAAGGGAAGTAATAGTGCCACTGTATTCTGCTCTGGTCAGACCTCACCTGGAGTACTGTGTCCAGTTCTGGGCACCACAGTTCAAGAAGGACACTGACAAACTGGAACGTGTCCAGAGGAGGGCAACCAAAATGGTCAAAGGCCTGGAAACGATGCCTTATGAGGAACGTCTAAGGGAGCGGGGCATGTTTAGCCTGGAGAAGAGGAGGTTAAGGGGTGATATGATAGCCATGTTCAAATATATAAAAGGATGTCACATAGAGGAGGGAGAAAGGTTGTTTTCTGCTGCTCCAGAGAAGCGGACACGGAGCAATGGATCCAAACTACAAGAAAGAAGTCTCCACCTAAACATTAGGAAGAACTTCCTGACAGTAAGAGCTGTTCGACAGTGGAATTTGCTGCCAAGGAGTGTGGTGGAGTCTCCTTCTTTGGAGGTCTTTAAGCAGAGGCTCTATGACCATATGTCAGGAGTGCTCTGATGGTGTTTCCTGCTTGGCAGGGGGTTGGACTCGATGGCCCTTGTGGTCTCTTCCAACTCTATGATTCTATGATTCTATGAGCAATGCGTCTCTCCTGGGAGTGACACAGTGGCTTGGGCGCCCACAGGCTCCGTGCTGCCCCAAACAATCCGCCCGCCCCCTCAGCTGTAGGGCGGCTGAGTGGGAGGAGGCA
Source organism: Podarcis melisellensis (assembly GCF_964234715.1). Classification (NCBI taxonomy): domain Eukaryota; kingdom Metazoa; phylum Chordata; class Lepidosauria; order Squamata; family Lacertidae; genus Podarcis; species Podarcis melisellensis. Next base: position 17,085,072 of record NC_138530.1, on the reverse strand, counting down.
GGCAGGCTCCTCAGAGGCCCCGCGGAGCGTCCTGCCCTGGCTGACCCCACCCCTGGGTGCAGGGCATGCGCACCACCCCAGGCGCCTGATAGGCTTGCTCCGCTGTTGCCCCACCCCATTGAGTGAGCAACCTGTTTTTGTTTGTGAGTCTCCAAAGGCATCTGGTTTGCAAATACTGGAGAGAGAATGCTGGACTGAAAATAACTGTTTTGGTTTTTTTAAATAATTTTTTATTCAAAATTAAAACAAAACATATTATCCAGAAATATATCATCACTATTCCCCCCCCCCCATTTTTCCTTTTTCCTCCCTCCCCCCACAGAACCCACCCACCCCCACCCCCAGACTTCCCTCAGTTCCAGTCTTTGATTTCTCTAAAAATGTTGTTTTCTGCATGCTACACAGTTGTATAGATCCTCAAACTATTTAGCTGATTATTATCAATAAAAAGTTTGTGAATGTTTATTCAAAGCCAGCCCAGGAGTCCAGTTCGCTTTGTTGCTTCTTCAAATACTTTGTAAAGAGTTCCCATTCATCTTTAAAGTCACAGTTATCCTTGTCCCGTAGCTTGTATGTCAGTTTTGCCAGTTCTGCATAGTCCATCAAATTTTCTTGCCATGATTCTTTAGTTGGGGTTTCTTCAGTCTCCCATCCTTGACTGAAAAGAACTGTTGATCTGATCTAGCAATGCATTCAACTGCAGTGTACCTCTGCTCACAATTGAAACATTTCCCACAGTTCATAGAGGTTGTGTATGTCAGTAGCAGCCTGCATGCTGTAGAATGTTGCATACCTTTATTACTCAGAGAAAATGAAGGTCACTTGCTGCATACTAATCCACCCATGAGCATTGTGTTGGGGGCATATTTGAAGGGACTCTGACTCGGACATAGTTTTCTTGATGAGTGACAGCGCATGAAGTTAACAGCCACTCTGCAAAGATCCTGCTGTCAAAAAGGCTCACAACGGACATTACAAACCTGTGTTGAATAAATGGTGGGTTGCTTTATTAGGAAGTTTGCAAAAACCAGATTAAGCTACAGTTCCTGGATTCTGCTTTAAGTTTATCTCCACTCCCAATAAGGTACAAAAAATATTTCCCTTTTCCAAGCTAGTGTAGTGGGGGAGATGCAATTTTATTTTGGGTTTTTCATCAGATAAATTCAAGGAAGTACACCAGTGACCTTTCACTAGATTAACACTGATGCCGGTTGATCTTTCTGCTTCGAATTCAGCAAAGGCATTTTTCAAATGTGGAGTCACCAAAAAGGGATCTGAAGCAGACAAACAAGGAAGGCAAAATTAGGCGCCTTGGTTTGATTGTGCCATTAGTGCCAAAGCAGGCCATTAGTGACCCACTTCATTGTTAGAAAGTGACAGATGGGAACAAAGCACGGCAAATGGCAAAGGCAGCTCCAAATTCTTTGTGATACTCACACTTTCCATGGGGGCTTAGCTCCCACCCCAATTCATCTTCATCTTTGTACTTCCCCAAAGCCTTCTCCATACCACAAGCAACTCCAGAGGCTCCTGGGTCCACCATTTCACATTATGTTCTTGAAATTGTGTCACCAGTACATTCAACTTCCCTTCGTAGTCTGGATAAATTAATAATCTTATGCTGATTGGATCACTGTAATGGATCATACATGGGGCTGCACTTGGAAGCTTCAGTTGGTACAGAATGAGGCTTCCAGAATTTTAACTGGTATGCAGAATCACATTACACCAATCCTGGGGGGGAAATGTATTGGCTGCCTATACATTTATGAGTGCGATTCAGGGTGCTGGTTCTTATCTTAAATTCATTATATTGCTTGGGACCAAATACACGAAGGAGTGCCTCTCTTTATATCAGTGATGATGCGGGATGGAGCCTTCTCTGTGATGGTGCCTTGTTTGTGGTGTGTCCTCACCTGAAAAGGAAAACAGGTACTGACACTGCCAGTGGTGGCTGGTACCAACTGGAGCTGGTAGGGTAGAAGACATGGAGCCCAACAGTAGGGGGAGTCAGAGCTAACATCAGACAGAGCCACCCCACAGGCTGGTTCTTAGAAAGAAGATAAGGGCAAAGTGATGTTGGTGGGGCAGTGTCCAATTTGTTCCATAGGACCAGCCTTCGTTTCAGTGGAAACCATGCGCAAGCCCATCTACTTGTGCAAGGGGGCTTTGCCCCCTCTCCTTCCTCCTTCTCCCTCCTCCCCAAATTGGCTCTGGGGAGTGATGGTTGAGATAATCCCCAGAAGAGTGTGCAGGGGATGAGTTTGTTCCTTCTGGCAAGTTGAAATGCTTACTTTGATGGAACAATCACTTTAATGTTATGTCCTATTCTTCCCCTTATGTATAATTTCAGGTAAGTACCGTATTTTTCGCTGTATAAGATGCACCAGACCACAAGACGCACCTAGTTTTTGGAGGAGGAAAGCAAGAAAAAATAATATTCTGAATCTCAGAAGCCAGAACAACAAGAGGGATCACTGTGCAGTGAAAGCAGCAATACCTCTTGCTGTTCTGGCTTCTGGGATAGCTGCGCAGCCTGCATTCGCTCCATAAGACGCACACACATTTCCCCTTACTTTTTAGGAGGGAAAAAGTGAGTCTTATACAGCAAAAAATACGGTAATTTGATTTGTTTTATGTTGTGCTCCACCTTGCTATCAACATTAATGAGGCATGGGTTGTAGATCAGCAGCAGCAGTAGCATCCCATTTCAATAAGGATTCAACTATACAGACCACGAGTGCTTGCCTAGATCGGAATGCAGTGTATCAAGAGAAAGAAAGAAAGAAAGAAAGAAAGAAAGAAAGAAAGAAAGAAAGAAAGAAAGAAAGAAAGAAAGAAAGAAAGAAAGAAAGAAAGAAAGAAAGGGGTAGAGACACACCTGGACCCAAAGCTTTCTGTCTCCATACCTCCGACTCCTAGTGAGGTTCAGAACTTTGTGACGCACATTTTTCCCTACAGAGAGAGCTGCAAAGCTGTGACCTAATATGCCTTTGCTATAAAAAATAAAATCAAGGATTATCCTGCTCCTAGCAGCGTGCCTTGCCTTGACGTGACTGATGAAGTTCTAAATCCTTTTCTTTTCTGCAAACATTTGTCAATAATAGCATATCTAGGTGCACTCATCTTGCACTGAGGTGGATTAAAAAGAAAAAGAAAAAGTAAGGCTGTGCAATTAAGCAACATGACCTCTTAAGCAGCTTTCCTATTACGGGGCAATAAACCTGGAATTGAGCCAATGTGAATGCTGTCAGAAGGACCTGCGGCCTGTATATAGTGGAGGTGATATGTCAAGCATGCGTGAGAATTGCTCTTTTAATCATAAAGTCTCATCCTCGGGAAACCAGGCATGGTTCTAGGTTACAGCCTGAGGCTCATTTTCAAAACTTGTTTAGCAACATGATTCCATCTTCACATGAGGTGGGGATGACTTCATTCCTAACTTACTCTGTGCTGGCGAAGCCTTAAGAGGCAAGAAAGGAAAACCAAATTTCCCTCTGTATTATTTGATTCAGTAAGTTTCGCTCTGCTTAGATCAGTGAGGTCCAGCTTAAAGACTACTTGAATAGCGCCGTCGGCAGAGCAAAAGACTTAAACTCTCTGGGTTGTGGGTTTGACCCCATGTTGGGCGAAATATTGCTGCATTGCAGAGGGTTGGACTACATCATAATCATGGCCCCTTCAAGCTCTACAGTTCTATGATTCTATGACTACTGAGAGACTAAGGTAAAAAGGTAAAGGACCCCTGGACGGTTAAGTGCAGTCAAAGGAGACTATGGGGTTGTGGCACTCATCCTGCTTTCAGGCCAAGGGAGCCGGGGTTTGTCCACAGACAGCTTTCCGGGTCATGTGGCCAGCATGACTAAACTGCTACTGGCACAACGGAGCGCAATGACAGAAGCCAGAGCGCATGGACCTTCCCGCCACAGTGGTACATATTTATCTACTTGCACTGGTGTGCTTTCGAAATGCTAGGTTGGCAGAAGCTGGGACAGAGCAATGGGAGCTCACTCCATCATGGGGTTTTGAACTGCCGACCTTCCAATTGGCAAGCCCAAGAGACTCAGTGGTTTAGACCACAGCACCACCCGTAATAAACTCTACCTGTTTACGAAACTCTATACCTGTAATACGAGTTACTTCTTTCTTGGGCCATCCAAACCCAATAAAATTTACATATAGACCATGGAACTGGTACAAATGAATGTTTCAGCTGATGCCTCTGGCACAAGTTGTACATTATGTTAACTGTGTCTTTGCATCTAATGCAAATTTCATCAGTGTGGGGGGCGATGAATGGATTTAGAGCAGGCAAGGAGATGGCATGGAATAGGGGAATTCTTCCCAAAGTAAATATTAACCCTAGATGGATTTTCATTGAGTTGTTGTTGTTTAGTTGTGTCCGACTCTTTGTGACCCCATGGACCAGAGCACGCCAGGCACTCCTGTCTTCCACTGCCTCCCGCAGTTTGGTCAAACTCATGCTGGTAGCTTCGAGAACACTGTCCAACCATCTCGTCCTCTGTCGTCCCCTTCTCCTTGTGCCCTCCATCTTTCCCAGCACCTGGGACTTTCCAGGGAGTCTTCTCTTCTCATGAGGTGGCCAAAGTATTGGAGCCTCAGCTTCACAATCTGTCCTTCCAGTGAGCACTCAGGGCTGATTTCCTGAAGAATGGATAGGTTTGATCTTCTTGCAGTCCATGGGACTCTCAAGAGTCTCCTCCAGCACCAGAATTCAAAAGCATCCATTCTTTGGCGATCAGCCTTCTTTATGATCCAGCTCTCACTTCCATACATCACTACTGGGAAAACCATAGCTTTAACTATACGGACCTTTGTCGGCAAGGTGATTTCTCTGCATTTTAAGATGCTGTGTGGATGTTTCATCAAGTACTCCTGGTTAATTCTCTCTCAATGCCTCCTCTGATCCTATTAATCACCAGAGCTCCCCGCCCCTGTTAATGCATTTTGCATTTTAAAAAAACCAACAACAACCCTTCATGCTGAGTGTAAATACATGGGAATTGTAGTCTTGTGTTTTTATCTTGTGAACTTCCCCGAGATCTTCTGTTGAAGGGAGGTTATATAAATTAAAGAAATAAAAAAGCAGAGAAAGAAAGAAAGAAAGAAAGAAAGAAAGAAAGAAAGAAAGAAAGAAAGAAAGAAAGAAAGAAAGAAAGTCCTAAACAGCTGGAGAGCATCAAATCATGAAAAGCTGGATGAGCTATGAAAAACCAGAAAAATGATCTTGGGGTTATCATGGGGTCATTTTTTTATCTTGTGGTCATTGTTTATTTAATGAATAAACAAAGCTGCATTAAAATGTGAGGGGACAGGCAGGGGAATTCACACTAAAATGCTAAGGGATTTACTAGAGGACTTTAAAAAATTGCAAATTAGTGTGGATGTGTGGAAAACATCTTGTGAATCACCCTGAAATGTTCGGATGAAGGGGGGTAAATAAATTTAATAAATTAAAATATCCCTGGTGATGATAACTGAACTTGAGATTGAAAAGAGGAGAAACAGAGAAACTGAAATAGACAGATTCTGTGAACCTTTGTTCCCTCCAGGCCTGAGGAGTGACCCAACAGAGGCACGATGTTAAGGAAGAGTTGCCAGCATAAGGCATTGTTGGTACTCCTCTGTGAAGTTTGCCGCGATTCCCACGCTCATTGCACATTCACCTGCAAAGCCAAAGGAGTCAGAGAGGTCCGGGCCATGTGCAAAATGCCAGTTGAACTGAGCACCTTGGCAACTCTCTGAGCCCGTCGACAGCATCTCTCAGCTGCAGCAAATTGAGGCCAGGAATTTGCCAGGACTGGCCGGCATGAATATTTGATGCCGTTCAATATTTAAAGAGCTTGATAAGATAATTTAAGAAACTCTGTCACTTTTTAAATTATTTGTAGACAATTTATAATGTAGCAAAATCCACTCAGTGTGAATAATACTGCGGCTGGAAAGAGAGCAGGGCTGCAGGCTTTCCCTTAATTGGCTTGAAAACATCACAGCGCCGGTGCTGTCACTAAAAACTCTCAGGGGGCCCAGAGTTTTCGCTGGTGTAAAAGGGGAATCATTATGGCCCATTTTTGCCCAAAGACCTGGCCTAAACACAGAAACATGCTGCCCATTTTGAGTCAAGCGCTCCATTACTCTCCTTAAGAGGAATGTTTTTGGGGTTGTTTGTTATTTTTTGTTTTGTTTTTAAGGAGATCACCAGGTTTCATTACAACTGCACTGAATGTTCTGCAGTTTTGATTTCGTGTAGAAAATGAGAAATTGTAGCGAGGTAAAAAAAAAATCAGACAAAAGACCTCCTCCCCACCTTAAATGCACTCACCTGGTACAAATATTTAGCTTTACAATCCTATACATTTGTCCACCAAAGTCCCGTTGTATTTAATGGAGTGCCCTCCTAGATTAAGTGTGCATAGAACTGCAGCCGCAGAAGACCTATTTATAGTGCAAGCATGTAACGGTCTACTCAGAAGTAAGCCCCACTAGGTTCAATGAGACTTACTTCCAAATATTATTTATTTACTTAGTTGAAATAAGAGCCCAGGGTTGAAAACATCAACATGTCCATACAGTACATGTTTTTAAAACTCGATAAAATCATATATAAAGGATCTGAAAACAATTTAAAACATTTAAAAACAGAACACCTGAAAACATTTGAAAGCAATCACATGCTCTCAAAGTGATTAATTTTGTGGTTGCCATTTTCTTCACTTCTCGCTTTCTTCTGTGGCCCCCTAGTCTTGTGCTGTGCCCCCCCCCCATTCATGTGATTTTCACCTGTGGCCCCTTTGGAATATCCTCTACAGAACAGGAACAGGACACCACCAAAGGACAGAAACTAAGAAAACTGAGCAGCAACATCTAAAGGGAAAATGCAGTCAATTATCCAGTGTCCCATTACACACACAAACACGTCTGTGTACGTGCTTGTGTGTGTGTGTTGGAGCGAGAAAGAGAATTGGCTGTTCTATTCTCACTTTGTGAAGATACACCTTTCCCCCTGGAGTTCTAAAACTGAAACCGTTTATGGGAGTTTGCTCTGTAATGATTTTGAGTCTATGGACAGACAAGAGGAATGAGACATGGCTTGGTACAAATTTGATACAATTCTCCAGGGCTTGTAAGACAACAACTTGCTTGTGTCTTGTGACCTTAGTATTAAGGGAATTTCTATAAATTATACTCTCCGACATTGCATCCCTAATCTGGAGTCCACCAGACATTTTAAACCATAACTCCCATCTGCCCCATCAGTCCAAACCATTGTGTTCAGGGAAGTTTTTAATGTGTGACATTTTAAAGTATTTTTAATCTTTGTTGGAAGCTGCCCAGAGTGGCTGGGGAGACCCAGCCAGATGGGAGGGGTACAAATAAATTATTATTATTATTATTATTATTATTATTATTATTATGGGAGGGGCACTGGGTTGGGGAAGGCTGGTTTATAGAGCTACAGGTGACAGACACCACAGCAAACCACTTTCTTTGAGCCCAGGTCTTCCCTAACGAAACATTAAGCGAGAGGACATTTTTTTCAGATAAATGATAATAAAAGAAATAATAAAATTTTATTTATATCCCGCCCTCCCCAGCCGAAGCCGGGCTCAGAACGGCTAACAACAATAAAAGTAACACAACATTCTAAAATCAATTCATTTTAAAATCAATTCGAAATCAAATTAATGGCAACCATTGGGCTAGAGTTCTGTGAGGATTGGGGCCGTTGTTTAGGCTTGAGTATCCACAGAGCAGCTGAAGTTTGTTTTCCTCACAGTTTCACTGGCGGGAAGCCACAGGCAGCAAGGAAATACACAGCTGCTTCTAGTCTGTTTGCTTCAGAGCTCGGCCCACTTGGGATTCTCAGCAACTGGTACGGGGAGAAACCATGGCTCAGTGGAAAAGTATCTGCCTCGCAAGCAGAAGGTCCCAGGTTCAGTCCTTGGCATCTCCAGTAGGGTTGGGAGAGACTCCTGTCTGAAATCCTGGAGAGCCGCTGCAAATCACTCATAGGCCATATTGATCTAGATGGACCAAAGGTATGAGGCAGTCTCCTCTGTTCCTGTGTTCCTAAAGTCATACTCCCTCTAACAGTAGTCATTTGTGTAGCCATCATGGCTAGTAACCATTGATAATCTACCATATTTTTCGCTCCAAAAGATGCACCAGACCATAAGGCGCACCTAGTTTTGGGAGGAGGAAAACAAGAAAAAATTATTCTGAATCCCAGAAGCCAGAGCAGCAAGAGGGATATGGCTTCTGAGATACCGTGTGGCTGTTCTGGCTTCTGGGATAGCCGCGCCAAGCCTCTTCAGGGCAGCGGGATGAAGGCTTCCCCTGCCCGAAGAGGCTGCGCACGGCTAAGGCAGAAGCCAGGACAGGCGCATCGCTGAAGGGGCGCTGCGTTCCCAGAGAGGGAGAACTGTGCAGCGCCCCTTCAGTGAAGCTGGAGAAGGAACAGGAGACCCTTCTGTTCCTTCTCCGGCTTCCAGGACAGGCGTGTCGCTGCAAAGCCGGAGGAGGAACAGAAGGAGTCCCTTCTGTTCCTCCTCTGGCTTCGCATGACAGGCGTGTTACTGAAGGGGCACTGCGCAATTCTCTCTCTCTGCGCAGCACCTCTCCTTCACAGGACTGCGCAGTGCCCCTTCAGCAAAGCTGGAGAAGTAACAGAAGGAGATCCTTCTGTTCCTCCTCCGGCTTCCAGGACAGGCGCTACGCAGAGAGGGAGAGCTGCGCAGTGCCCCTTCAGCAAAGCGGAAGGAGGAACAGAAGGGGCTCCGTTCCTCCTCCCGCTTCACTGAAGGGGCGCTGCGCAGCTCTACCTCTCTGCGCAGCACCATTCACTCCATAAGAACGCACTCACATTTCCCCTTACTTTTTAGGAGGAAAAAAGTGCGTCCTATGGAGCGAAAAATACGGTGACCCTCCATGAAGAGCTCTGTCCTCTTAACAGTGAATATGTCCTGGGCTGATTTGAGGCAGAGGAATGGTGGGAGGAACCACCTGGGGAAACACTAAGGAAAGAAGACTCAGAACCTGGGGAGTGGTGGTGGAACAATGATGAGTGGGCAGAGGGAGAAGAGGGGAAAGACTGGAAAGAGGTAACTAGGCTTGGTGTGCAGGGAGATTTGGTGGTGGAGATAAGTTCAGAAGCAGAGGCAGAAGTTGTGGCAGGCGAGGGGGAGGCCAAGAGGCAGAGATGAGTGCTGCTGCTGAAGAGTCACAGGTATCTCCCCCCTCCTGCTGTAACAAGCTCCCCTCCATCCTGTTCTCCCAGAACCAGAAGAGGCATGAAATGGGCAGAGCAGAGGAAGGCTGCAGGCAGGCACAGTCTCCGATTGCTTGTAAGAAGCCCTGGAGAGGAGGAGACCTAGACAGCTGTGGGTAGGTGGGGACTTTTAGTCTCGGCCACTGCTGTGCTCATTGGGCCTGAACCTCAGCCAAGTCTGTGCCAGATTGTGTTCTTGCTAATAAAGAGTTAATTCTGAACGGCGTGATTTACTGCTGGCTTACTCTTTGGCAGAGTAGCACCTTCTGGGGCTCAAGAGGAGCAGCCAGGGGGGGTACTGCTGCCCCCTTCCACTCTGCCTAATGATTGAGACCCAGCCCTGAGCCTTCTTAGATTCCTTTCTGTCTGGGAGAAGTCGACGGAAAAGCCTGTGCGCAGATCTTCACTGGGAGGCGGTGGTTTCCCTCACAGGATACAGGCCAGCAGGTTCCTGGCAGAAGGTTCTTTGCAGGGAGGCTGCAGTTCTGTGGCTTGCCACACGGGGCAGAGTTCAGTTTCTGACCATTGGTCATAGGAAGCTGCCATTCAGAAATATAACGGGTATAGGTGACTCTGCAAACAAGCTGGCTGTGTAGACAGTATGGAAGAGAAGTGCTTTATTGCTGGGGGAGATCTGAAAGGATAGGTGCAGGCATGCCTTAGGCAGCAAAGAGCACCAGGCCCCCTCAGGGCAGCCATATAATGGGCTCCAGAGAGCTAATTGGAAGGCTATGCCTTAAGTTAGTAATAAATATATAAAGAGCAGCAGAGGGAGGCAGTGTGAGCTGACTGAACTAAAAGACCCGAGATCTGAAAGCCTGCTGGACATGGCATGGAGGGGCTAAGGCTTTGTATTATGAGATATGCTTCTCTGGGCACAGCAAACTTTTGCAAGGAAGCATGATGCCGTGGAGTCAGCCACTGGTCCATCTAGCCCATAATTGTCCTCTGGCAGTGTAATGGTTCTAGGGGTTGCTCGTGCATAAGTTGCCGCCACTCCTGGCTAGGTTGCCTGGTTGAACACTTTCTGTCTGGACAGCCTTTCACCCTCGGGTGTCTCAATTGCTAGCAGAATCCGTCAGTGGGCGTTTCTTGAACTTCTTCCAGCAAAGAAGTTCTTTGACGCCAAGTCTCCTCCTACTCTCCCTGCGCAGGTAGGGTGTGGGCAGCGGAGTACCCGTGCTCTCCCCGCTGGTCTCCGGCGATGAGTCCTGCAGCCTCCTCTCTGATTCCCCCATCTGCCCCCCTTCTCCACTGGTGTTACGCTGATTTCCTTCCCCAGCAGATGGGCTGCCTCTCTCCCTACTGGGACCCTCTCCGGCATCCCTCCGGAGCCTTCCCTCCGCCTCTCGCAGGCAGCAACTCTCGAAAGTCTTGAGCAGAGCTCTTTCCCATCACCTGCTATCGTATCCTGGAGCTCTTGGAACTGAAACAGGGGCTGTCATGCAGAAGATGGGCTTTGCCATTGAGGAATATCCCCCTCACAGTGCCAGAGCTACCTCTTTCTTCAGATAGGGTAAGGGGAAAAGGACCCCTGGATGGTTAAGTCCAGTCAAATTTTACTATGGGGTGCAGCGCTAGTCTCACTTTCAGGCTGAGGGAGCAGGCAGTTTTTCCAGGTCATTTGGCCAGCATGACTGAACCGCTTCTGGTGTGACGGGACACTGTGATGGAAGCCAGAGCGCGCGGAAACGCCATTTACCTTCCCGACGCAGTGGTACCTATTTATCTACTTTTACTGGCGTGCTTTCGAACTGCTAGGTTGGCAAAAGCTGGGACAGAGCAACGGGAGCTCACCCCATTGTGGGGATTCAAACTGCTGACCTTACGATTAGCAAGCCCAAGAGGCTCAGTGGTTTAGATCACAGCACCACCTGTGTCTTCAGATAACCTGGTCCAGTATTCCTTGAGATCCTTACGTGCAAGTAGCAGGACCTTAAAACTGGTCCAGTAGCTAGAGAACTGTCCTCTTTGAAGCAGGACACTTGGCCAGCCCTACACTGGCCAGAGATGGCAAAAATAAAGAGGGTGAGCTTATCAAGCATTTGGCAGGCCCAAATATACAGCTGAGTGGCTGTGGTTATTGTTCCAGATCACAAGCTGTGCAGGAGGCCTGCCTCCCCTTATTCCTTGTTGGTTTGTGGTGATTCCCTTTGTCTGTCTGCTGTTTCAAATGCCTTTACATGTAGAGCTTTCCTTTGTATTGTTATCATAGTCTTTGAGATAGGGGCCCTGTGAAATTGGTGTGGGTTTTTTTCTTTTGCTAAACTGGCACACAGGAGTTCTGTACAGGAATGGGGCAAGAATTCAATTCAGTTCATGTTTAGAGGTGACTGTACCACATTTGTACTTCCTGAAACAATATGCAAGGTGACCGTACCACAATTCGCACTTCTCTGAATTTTGCAGGGCCATTCTCCAGCCAAGTAACGTGCATGAGAATAAATGCACGAAGATAAAGTGTGGAGGGGAAATGCACATTTTTTAAAAAAAATAATGTAGGCAGATCCATTATACTAGGGAGCACCGCTTTGCAAAAAATATATACATTCAGCAAAATGGCAAACATATGTATATTGTGAGAAATCTGTCCCCAAATGCTAATGAATTTTCACGAGGACTTAAAAACATGCAAATGATGCAGATCTGTAGAGAAATGAACTGAAGAATGGGAAAGTGAGAAAGCGAGAGAAACCAAAATTGACAGATTTTGCCCCTTCCTAGCCCAGGAGTAATGACAGCAGCATCGCCTCCTCTTAAAGCAGGATTGTTCTTGGCTCGTCTTCCCTTCTGTGTTTCTTGCCTCTCCACAAAAATGCGACTCTTAACCTCCCATCCTTGCAGACATGATGTATATTGTCTTGAAACCGTTCCAAGAGACCTAACAAACAAAACCCTTGACCTCTAAGGAAAGTATTCCTTTTTAAAGGGGGGGGAAAGGTATTCTTAGAGACGAACCGCTGGGAACCTTTTGAAAGGGAAGGGATGTCTGTGGGGGGGGTGTATTTCTTTTCCATGTATACTTAGTGGGTCTTGACGATTACTGTACAAATATTTTGAAAAGAAGCAGCCAAACGGTTGGGAGATACACTAGAGATTGAAGCCATTTTAAGCACAGTGCGAGCCTAAGCATCAATTTTTCATGGTTGCATATACTAGTCTCAAATGATTTGTTCCAGCAAGCCACAAAAAGGAATATGTTGTCTTCCAGTTGATTTGGGAAGGGGGTAAAGGCAAAAGGGGGAGGCTTCGTGGCATGGGCTAAAGGTTGCAAAAGGTGACGGAGAGAAAGGGTTAGCACTTTTAAAAATTATATATATATATCGTTTACGTGTCGGATGAAGCCTAAAGCTGCCAGATAGCTTCTTTTCGACAGCTTGGAGTTACTGTTGGGAACAGATCCATGTATGGAAGCGAAAGCAGAAAAGCAGAGATAAGCCGCTATCCAGCTATGCAAACCATGTTTAGAGACACTTAGAGGACAAGCACCCAAACTTCTTTCTTTCTGGTAAATGCAGAGGAGCTTTCATATGAAGTTCTCGCTCCACGCAGCCCGAAACAGAGGTGCCGAGACTTGACAGGCGGTAAGTGCAGGCGTGGGGGTTGGGGAGGAGAAAAAGGCTTGTTTGCATGACTTTCTGTGAGGAATTCCCAGAGGGGCAGCGTTTGCACTAGAGGCTTTTCATGCGTTTCGTAAGGCTAGAGAGAGAGAGGGTTTGGCGGAGGTCCCTGAAGGAATGGCATGGAGCAGTGCTGCTTACCCAAGAGGCAGAGAAACTTCCCCATGGACGAACCAGGAAAGCAGCAAAACTTAGAGGGGTGGGGGAGAGAGATGCAGAATAGTATTTATATAATGGGTTCCTCTTTGTTGGGATTTGTGAATCGTCTCATTTGAACTCGTCAGCGCATACACAATGCCTAAGCCTGCCATTGTGTCGTCTTTTCGTGCATCTGTGTGTTTACTGCACACAAAAGTGAGCATCTGGAGGTGCAGAATGTGTGTTGCTTTCACGTTTGGCGGCGTGTCCGCCTGAATGCTGTGCGCTGCTGAGCCACGGGTTGTAGGAAGAGCTTTTCGTAAACAACGGTGTTTCTTTTGGCAATCCAGGGCCCATTTTTTTAAGCGCAGATCAGTTGATTGCATCCTGCTCCAAGATCCTTAATTGACAGTGGCATGTTGTGAAAGACTCGGTCTCTTCAAAGCGGCAGCACACACCCCGTTGTTGCTCTTTTTCCATCCGAGGCAAGAGTAGGGGAGGGCTTGCTGCCCTCCAGATGTTGTTGGACTCAGTCCCAGCCAGCATGGAGGGGGGTCGAGGGTGGTGGGAGTTGTACTCTGTCAACATCTGGAGGGCCACAAGTTCCCCATCTCTGACTGAAGGGAATATTTCAGGAGTGTGGACATCTCGGAGAATGGTTCACCCTAAAGCCAAGCCATATGTTGCTAGACTGAAAGGATAGGGGCATCAGTCAAGCTAATAGATAATCATTATTCCACAGAAAACCTGCCCTTTAAAAATCAAAGTTACAGCAAGTAGTTTGTGTTTTAAATCTTTGGTAGTAAGTTACCTTTGACAAAAGTTGTGTTTGCATGGGTATAAGCTTCCAACTTTTGAAAAGGTTAAATCAGCATGCAAGAGGCAGCTCGGGTTCCTCACGATTTTGGACATGGGCATACAAAACCATGTGGGGAAATTAGGAAAACCGATTCCTTTTGGGACTATCTACTGTAGAGGTGGGGGGGCAGTCATAGCTTGTGGTAACAATTCCTTTCTAAATTTCTTTCCCTTTACAGCAGAAATGAGAGACTGTCCTGTTTTGTCCCCTAAGTTTCTGTTTCCCTTTTTAAATTTTGGGGGGTGAGTTTCTAATGCTACAAACAGTTTCTGAATGGCTGGAAGATATATATTTTTTATTCAATGAATCATTTAAATATATTATAAAGGAAGGGGGGTGTTTTTTCAAAGCTTATGTGCCATAAGGGACTTCTATGTGTGCAGTTGAACTTCCTCTTCCTCTCCAGTCCCATATGTCCTCAGAATCAGCTCTGAAGGGTTGGGAGCTCAAGGTCAACCAATGAGCTTCATAGCTGAGTGGGGATTCAAAGCCTGCTGTGCCAGGTTCTAGTTCATGGGTAGGCAAACTAAGGCCTGGGGGCCGGATCCAGCCCACTCACCTTCTAAATCCGGCCTGCGGACAGTCCAGGAATCAGCCTGTTTTGACATGAGTAGAATGTGGCCTTTTATTTAAAATGCATCTCTGGGTTATTTGTGGGGCCTGCCTGCTGTTTTTACATGAGTAGAATATGTGCTTTTATTTAAAATGCATCTCTGGTTTATTTGTGGGGCATAGGAATTCATTCATTATTTTTTTCAAAATATAGTCCGGCCCCCCACAAGTTCTGCGGGACAGTGGACAGGCCCCCTGCTGAAAAAGTTTGCTGACCCCTGTTCTAGTTCAACACTCCAAACCATTACAGTCCTGTAACAGTCATCTACAGTGCCTCCGAATCAGCTCTCAGATCCAGATTTCTATTTGAGGTATAAAGCAGGCTTCCCGTGTGATCTTTTGCCTAATACTGTTTTCTAAATTCCCTCTGAATTATCTGCAACAGAACTGTGTCATTTAGTTGCATGAATATTTCATACTGAACACATTTGCAGTAAACCTAAGAAATACGTGTGAAGCTCTGACAGGCATTTTCCTGCAAAACATCTTCATGTATATGTTTCCCCTTGCTTGAACCATTTCTTTTAAGCATCCCTAAATCATAGTCATATATTTAAACTACCTATTTCACATATCCCTTCGAGACTAATGTTTACACTTAATTTGAATACCGTTTGTTTAACTCAGGCTTACCATTACGTGCAAGCCAGGCCGGTTAAGTGAAGGTGACAATTTCTGAACGATGGAGCAGTCAAATGCACCTAGAAATGTAAACTTAACTCTGGATGCTGCTAACGACTATAAGTATATCATGCAGGAGTTTGGTTTGCGTAGGAAAGCCAGCAGGAAGAGGTCCAAAAGGCGGCAATATTTCTGAACAATGCAAGCAATGAAACTGTCTCATTATTTAACTGCCGGCCTCAGTCGGAATGAACTTGATAACTCAATGGCTCCACGATGCCAGGGATGAATGAGATTTATGAAAGGTACAAGCTTCATACACAGCGTCAAACTGTGGATAAAACTTTTTTCCAACTTACTTGACCTCTCAGTAAGCTAAAGTCAGTAAGCACAACCAGCCTAGCTGGAACTGGTCAGAGTTGTAGTCCAAAGAATCTGGGTGGAACCAGGTTTGGGAAGGCCAGACTAGAGTGAGAGGTAAAGGGACCCCTGACCATTAGGTCCAGTCGTGAACGATTCTGGGGTTGCGGTGCTCATCTCACTTTATTGGCCGAGGGAGCCGGTGTACAGCTTCTGGGTCATGTGGCCAGCATAACTAAGCCACTTCTGGCGAACCAGAGCAGCACACAGAAACGCCGTTTACCTTCCCGCTGGAGCGGTACCTATTTATCTACTTGCACTTTGACGTGTTTTCAAACTGCTAGGTTGGCAGGAGCAGGGACTGAGGAATGGGAGCTCACCCCGTCTCGGGGATTAGAACCACTGACCTTCTGATCAGCAAGTGCTAGGCTTTGTGGTTTAACCCACAGTGCCACCCGTGTCCCCTAGTGTGAGAGGGCCTCCTCAAATACTTATTGAAAACTGCTAAAACCGAATGCCAGTCCTATCATTAGGAAGAGGGAGGCGGTTGCCTCAGGCAGCAGATTTTAGGTGTCATGAAAGGGCAATGAATTGTTATTTAACTTAATATTGTGTTTTTTACTGGCAGGGATGAGGAAATGCACTTGTGGGATTTTCTGCCATGGTCACTGAATGTATTTTGACTTTGGAGGTGGGTTTTATTTACAGTCCCACCTCAGGGCAGCAAACCATCTTGAGCTGGGGCTGCTATGGCAATATGGGTGGTTATGACAATATGGACTGTTTCAACAGTATGGTTCCAAAGTATAGATCTAGTTTACTGTTTTGTAACAGCAGTCATAAAGGGAAATATTGGCAGACTGTATACCTCTAAGTATCTGGATGTCTTTGAGAAGGTCAAATGTTTGCTTATTTGGGGGGGGGGGGACTTTATGCCCATGGGGAGCAGGGGGGACAGATGTAACTCAATAAAAATACTTAACTAACTGAGGTTCTGCCTCCTTAACGTGAAGCCTGCCCCCCCCCCAAATCCTGGCTGCGCCCATGTTTATACCCCACCTCTCTTTTAAAATGTCAGAGTTCCCTTGGAACAACCATTAAAACAATAAAGTACAGGAAAGCTACAAACTAAAGCTGTAAGAGGATATGAGAGGCAACAGCTAATATTTCAAGGACATAAAAAATGTTCAACAATTCGGCAGGCCAGACGCCTGCCTAAAGTAGGAAGCCTTAATGGGCTGGTGGAAGGGCAAGGAAGGTGAGGTTTGCTAGGCAGGGAGATCCAGAGTCATCAGAAATGATCTATTTCACGTTCCAACCAATCACAACCAAGTCCACAACCAAGTGGACTGTCTGTGCTGCTCACCTGATTTCTCAATAACTGAGTCGCTGCTGTTTACCTAGAGGGTGAGGGGAGAGACAGCAGGGAGATTGCCATGGTGAGAGGTATGTGTGGTCTGTGAAAAAGAGGATATACTTGGGAAGAGGGGAAAGGAGAGATGCGTGAAATGTATGAGTCTGTGTGGTATATGTGAGAGAGAAAGAAGCATGTGTGTCTGCAGTCTCTCTGTGTGTGATGAGTATGTGTGTACATGTGAGAAAGTGCGGGGTGACCCCCTGGTTTATTATTTCCTGGTACCACTCCTCATTGTTACTAGACAGAGACAGCCTCTTTGTGTGAGTTAGGAGGCAAGGGGGAGAGCCAATCCCAGAGGAAGCAGTGAGGCCTTTGCTCTTTCTCTAATTTTGTGTCATTCCATGCGTGCAATGGCAGCCATGTTGTTTTGCTATGCCCTCTCAGCAGCCATCTTGCCCCAAATAAAACAGAATATCAGAGCACCGTCAGGAGCATGTAGCAAGGGGTGTAGCAGGAGGCTGTCGGCGAAGAAGAAACTGGCATGGGCTGCTGTTCCAAATCAGAAGTGTAGGACAGCATTTCGACAATGACAAAATCACGTGGGTACTGCTCATCTGCACGAGCAGCCCATTAACTGGAAGCTCCCAGAGAGAGGAGCTCAAAGTTGGTTTTCGAATGCCTTATGCAACCATGTTGGCTGGGGCTGATGGGAGTTGTAGTCCAATAACATCTGAAGGGCACCACATTGGCTACCCCTGTAGACGGATCCTCATTGCCCCAATGAGTGATTAAGAGGAGGCCATCTATGGCTTCTTCCAGCACCCACGACACAGTCAAGTTACTCCTTGTTATTTCGGGAGCCTTTTCCTTTGCAGCTAATTCGTATCTTGCCAGAGTTTGAGATTCCTTCCATGTGATGTGACTCAGCCTCACTGAGAGTGTGTGCTTTGCCCAAGGAATGAGGAAATCTCCTGAACTTAGGGAATTAATCACAGGTGACATCACTCCATACCACTTATGGCCTTTCTAGGAAGTTATCATTTCTTTCTTTGGAAAAGCTGCTTTTTGTATATGCTTGTTTAGGGAAGTTTTTAATATTTAATGCTGTATTGGGAGCCACCCAGAGTGGCTGCGGAAACTCAGCCAGATGGGCGGGGCATAAGTAATAAATTGTTGTTGTTGTTGTTGTTGTTGTTTCTGCTGTTTCTCCAATGTCAGCCAAAGCTGTTACTTGGACATGGAGCTGTAAAAGCACTTGAAAAGTGCAACCTTCTCCAGGCAAAGGAGGTTCTGGGAGAACTCTGTTCCTTCTCTAGCACTTTGACCCCCTCACCTCTGATGCCCCCACCCAAGGCTCTCCTTTTCTTTATACTGCATCCCCAGGCCTGATAACGAAGCTGGCTTGGCTTGCTTCTGGAAGGAGGAAACAGAAAGATGAATATATAAATGGGAAAAGTGCACAGAAATATGAATATATATGAGTCAAAATAACACACATAATTGCCAAGTATTAGGAGGAACTGTTTGCAAAAATGTGCGTATTAGCCAAAGTATTTTTATGAGGGATTTAAAAGAAAAAAAATGCATATGGCTGCAAAAATATGGAGAACTGAATTTAAGACTGGGAAAATTAGAAGCCTGGAGAACTGAAACTGACAGATCCTTCCATCCCTACCAGCAATGGAAAAAACCAAAAAAAACCAGCACCTGCGTGTCTTCTCCGACAGACTGGAAATGGCAATTTCTTATAGGTATAATGGATAAAAGTACTGCCCAAGACATGCTGAGGTGAAATATCTGCATGTGCAACTTAGGGGGGCCAGATGCAATACCGCCGCGCGATTTCTGTTCTCATCCTGAACCAAAGTTCTTAACCTGAGGTACTATTTCTGTGTTAGCCGAGTCTGTAACCTGAAGCGTCTGTAACCTGAGGTACCACTCTACTTTGTTATCTACCCCTTCAGTTTACAACCAGGGGCAACAAATGGAAGGTTCTGCATTTACGCAGGAAGAACCAGCTGCACAAATTTAAAATGGGGAACACCTCCTGGCTTGCCAGTAGTACATGTGAAAAGAATCTAGGGGTTTTAGCATACCACAAGCTTAACATGAGTCCACAGTATGATGCTGCAGCAAAAAAAGCTAATGAAACGGAAGTACTGTATTTTTCCATGTATAAGACGAAGATTTTAAATATATATATATATGTTAAAAATCGGGAGTCGTCTTATACACGGATAGTGCACTATGGGGACGGGCGATTGGTTGATGCCGCAAGCAGGAGATAGTCATCAGCACTCAGGCAGGTGATTTGTGGCTGTGGCAAGGGCTGTTATTGATTCGCTGCCACAGCAGCAGGCAATTGGCGGGTGCTGGTGGCGACCTGATTGGTGGCTTTGGCGACGCATGATATTGTCTGCGGTTGTCTGCTGGGTGAGCGATTTTCGGCATTCCCCCCCCCCCAAGAAAGCTTAACAACTCTTCGCAATCTCCCCCCATTTTCTTAATTTGGAGTCCCCGAAAATAGGGGGCGTCTTATACACGGGGGCGTGTTATACACGGAAAAATACGGTATAGTGTCCTGCTCAAGAGAAGTAATAGTACTAGTCTAGTCTCTTATGCCTTGGTCAGACCACACCTGGAGTATTGTGTCAGATTCTGGGTGACAGGAAACACGTGCCAAGGAGAGTAACTAAGATGATCAAAGGTCTGGAAACCAAGACTTATGAGGAACAGTTGAGAGAGTTGGGTACGTTTAACATGGGAAAGAGGAGATATATTCAGATATCTCAAGGGCTGTCACATGGAAGAAGAAGAAGAAGAGTTTGGATTTGATATCCCGCTTTATCACTACGCTAAGGAGTCTCAAAGCGGCTTTCATTCTCCTTTTCCTTCCTCCCCCACAAAAAACACTCTGTGAGGTGAGTGAGGCTGAGAGACTTCAGAGTAGTGTGACTAGCCCAAGGTCACCCAGCAGCTGCATGTGGAGGAGCGGAGACACGAACCCAGTTCACCAGATTACGAGTCCATTGTTCCTCACCACTACACCACACTGGAACATGGAACTAGCTTGTTTACTTCTGCTCCAGCATGTAAGACCCAAACCAATGGCTTTAAGTTACAATAAAGGAGATTTCAACTAAACATCAGTAAGAATTTTCAGATGTTAAGAACTATTCAACAGTAAGGACTCCTTCGGGAGGTTGTGGACTCTCCTTCATTAGATGTTTTGAAGCAGAGTTGGGTGGTCATCTATAACAGACGCCTTAGATAAGATCCTTGCATTGCAGGGCGTTGGACTAGATGACCCCCAGAGTTCCTTCCAACTCTGCAATTTATAACTATAAATTCTATACTCATCTTCCAGTATAGTCTGTGAGGTTCCCTTCCCTTTGATTTCCAGAACAATGCAGTTTGCTGCTTCTGTGGGTGCCATCGGTAATAGCATTCAGATGAAAACCACATGCCGTATTCAAGCTCTCTCACAAGAGAGAATCTGCTTCCTATCAGAAATATAAACATAGATTTAGTTTCTGGCATTTACCTTCCCTGTGTGCTTTCCCATGCCTCAGTAAAGCCAAGCGGCAGAAAATGTCTTATCGTAAACTCCAATGGATCTTTGTACATATGTCACTGTCAACATTTGTAGACTGAAGGAGAGATCTGCCTGCTGGCATATTAATTTATTTTACCTTAAGCCAATGAATCCAAGTAAAACCGTAGACCCCAGTTACAAGGACCACATTTATTTTATTTTATTTTTAAAAAACATTTTGCCCTGCCTATATTCCCAAAGGAATGCAAGACAGCCAACAGATCCGAAGTATAAAAACAGACAGCCACCCCCAAATTAAACCCAATCGCAAAATCAAAATATAAACATGAACAACGAAAATCAATTTTCATACCCACACAGGAGGGGGGAAATGGAAGTACAGAACAGCTGTCTAAACACTAAACCGAACCAGCAAAAGACCATTCAACCAAAGGCCTTTTCAAAAAATCAGGACTTCACCACTCACCTGAAACAATGCAAAGTAGGTCAATCACACAATTGCTGGTGTTTGGGAAGAGCTGAGGTTCAGTGGTCGATCACAGGCTCTGCTTGCAAACGGTCCCCAGGTTCAAACCTCAACATCTCCAGATGTGACTGTCAAAGACTCTGGCCTGCAGACCCTGTGTACAATACTGAGCTAGATGGATGGGTGACAGCAACGAGCCTGCAATAAAACACACTGCTCAAGTTGGAGTTGACCCTTTATCAGCAAGAACACAATCTGCACAGACTTGGTGGAGTGTCAGGCCTATTGAGCACAGCAGTAGGTCTTGCCCACAGCCAGCTAAGTCCCCTCCCCCTGGGGTTTTCCCCAAGCAATTGGAGACTGAGCCTGTGTGAATCCGAGCTCTCCCTTTTCATGCCTCTTCTGGTTCTGGAAGACAGGGGGGAGGGGAGCTGGTCCCAGTGGAGAGGGAGACACCTGTGACTCTTCACCAGCCTGACACCTCCCTGCCTCTTAACCTCTCTCCTCTCACCTGACTGCTTCAGCTTCTGCTTCTGCCTCTGATTCTGTTCTTCTCTCTGCCACGGACTCTCCCATCTCACTAAGCCCTGTTACCTCTTCAGCTTCCAACACCCCCTCTTCCCAGTGTTCTCCTTCTGACCACTCATTCTGGTCCCAGCACCATTCCCTGGGCTCTGAGCCTTCTTCCCTTAGTTATTTCCCAGCTGGTTCTTCCCAGCATTCCTCTGTGTCCAATCAGTCCATGTGTCAGGACTGGGCAGAGGAGGAATGGTGGAGACCGCCTCCCCAGCCTGACCCTTCCAGAGAAGAAGGAGCCAGAATTACAACAGGGAGAAAGGTCACAACTCAGAGGCAGATGAGAGGGGAAGCCGGGAAATAATGGGAGAGGAGGAGGAGGAGGAGGAGGAGGAGGAGGAGGAGGAGGAGGAGGAGGAGGAGGAAGAAGAAGAAGAAGAAGAAGAAGAAGAAGAAGAAGAAGAAGAAGAAGAAGAGACAGCTGGCGAACTCAGCATCTTTAGAAAGCATTCCAGACCCCTCCTCCCAGAACCCAGCAGGCATTGAAAGTAGGAGAGCAGAGAGCTCAGAGGCAGAGGGCACATCTTAGCATCCATAGTGATGACGCATAATGGGAGAAGGTGGAGACTCACTTGGAGCAATGCCATTATTCCGAGAGGCCACATTCCCAAGCTGCGGAGGCGCAATGGCTGCTCGCGCCACCACGGCGGGGCACCTTTTTGTCACCCCCGGGTACGTGGCACTGGGAGCACACTCCCCCCCCACACCCACACACCCATTGCGATGCCACTGCATTCCTGTGATGGCCTGGGATTCCGATTCAGAGGCTGAACCAGAGGAATCCCAGCCTGCACAGGAGTCCCCGCCTCCAGGGCCGGCTGAACTGGGGCAAGGCCTAGATTCTGAGGAGCCTGCACCTGTGTCAGAGCCTCAGGAGCAGGCACCAGGTAAAACCATTCTGGCCCCAGAGGTGCTTGAGGACTCCGTGTCTACAGGTGAGCCTCCCCCGGGGCCCAGTAACCCTTCGGCCTTTCCTGAACTACAGAGGCTTAGGGCAGAGAGGCGAAGGGAACTGGTTGCTCCCAGGAGGAGTGCTCGCCTTAAGGCCAGGAGAGGCGGGGCTCCTGGGGGCCAGGACCGCCCCTGGCCTTAGAGAAGATAAGGGTCAGTCAGCCCGGTCCCAGGTTGCGGGAGCAACGTCATCATTGAAGAGCCGCATCGGCCAGCATCCAGTCCTGTTCCTCCAGTGTTCCTGTTCCCTGCCCGGCTTCCTGCTTCTGACCTTCCAGTGTTCCGGTTCCCTGCCCGGCTTCCTGCTTCTGACCTTCCAGCGTTCCTGTTCCCCGCCCGGCTTCCTGCTCCTGATCTTCGAGTGCTCCTGTCCCCTCCTGGCTCCCTGCTTCGGACCTCGCCTCACATCTTGTGAACTCTGACTACGGTAACAGTACCTTCCCCCCGGGACCAGCACAATTCCACTTGTCCAACACTTGCCTTCAACCCTTTGTTGTTGTTGTTTAGTTGTTTAGTCGTGTCCGACTCTTCACGACCCCATGAACCAGAGCACGCCAGGCACTCCTGTCTTCCACTGCCTCCCCCAGTTTAGTCAAACTCATGTTTGTAGCTTCGAGAACACTGTCCAACCATCTCGTCCTCTGTCGTCCCCTTCTCCTTGTGCCCTCCATCTTTCCCAACATCAGGGTCTTTTCCAGGGAGTCTTCTCTCCTCATGAGGTGGCCAAAGTACTGGAGCCTCAGCTTCAGGATCTGTCCTCCCAGTGAGCACTCAGGGCTGATTTCCTTCAGAATGGAGAGGTTTGATCTTCTTGCAGTCCATGGGACTCTCAAGAGTCTCCTCCAGCACCATAATTCAAAAGCATCAATTCTTCGGCGATCAGCCTTCTTTATGGTCCAGCTCTCACTTCCATACATCACTACTGGGAAAGCCTTCAACCCTTAAAAGGTAAAGGTAAAGGTACCCCTGCCCATACGGGCCAGTCTTGACAGACTCTGGGGTTGTGCGCCCATCTCACTCAAGAGGCCGGGGGCCAGCGCTGTCCGAAGACACTTCCGGGTCACGTGGCCAGCGTGACATCGCTGCTCTGGCGAGCCAGAGCCGCACACGGAAACACCGTTTACCTTCCCGCTGGTAAGCAGTCCCTATTTATCTACTTGCACCCGGAGGTGCTTTCGAACTGCTAGGTTGGCAGGCGCTGGGACCGAACAACGGGAGCGCACCCCGCCGCAGGGATTCGAACCGCCGACCTTTCGATCGGCAAGCCCTAGGCGCTGAGGCTTTTACCCACAGCGCCACCTGCGTCCCTCTCTTCAACCCTTAATATATACCAAATGTGCATACCTATAATTGAATGGTATTGATTATACAGCACTATATTTAACTAGCTAAGGACCTATCCATCTGTGGTGTGATGAGAAAGTGGATTCTGCACCTAGTAAGTATTGCAATTGGAGATATATAAACTGCCCAGTGTGTGCTTCTATAGGAGAGTCTGTTCTCTGCAGATGCATAAGAAGAGCTAGTTTCTTACGCCTTGTTTGCAAGACGGTTCTACTCAGCATATTGTTTACTGTTGCTGCAATACACACAAGTGTGAACTCTATTTCCCACTCTTCACAAGGCCAGTTTGGAGGAAGAAGTGATACTTGTTCATCAAGCACTCAGCATAATTAAAGCTACTTGAAGCTGTTAGGTGAGGATATTGATCTGCTGCATGCAGTTTAGTTAGATGGCTTGCTATCTGACTCGCCTTTGGCAACGGCATGCGTGGGATTAGGAAAATAAAATAAACGGCAGCATAATCCGATACCCAGTGCTTTTTTTCTGGAGGGGACGCAGGGGTACGCATACCCCTAAACATTTTGTGAATCTAAGTTTGGCCTCATTGAGAGGCAGTATTTCAATATGAGTAGGAAAATGAGAGTACCCCTAAACATTTTTTTAAGGAAAAAAAGCACTGCCTATACCTGTCTAATTAGTACCAGTAAGCCTGAGTTTGATGGGGTTTACCAATCTGTCTCTCATTCTACCAAGCAACTTGTGTTGTAGAACATTATTTACATATATACATTAGAAATGGAATAGAAAAGGGTGGATGATGACGCATAAACATTAGCATTCCATACAATATAGAAATATTAAACTATATCTCCCACTAGTGACATCAAGTGAGTTTGTGCGCTTGTCGGTGTTATGTACTGAGCTGAATCCTAGAACAATAGGATCCAGAATGCAGCAGTCTTATTGGTCCGCAGGAGCCACCCAATCCAGCTCCAGGTGGAAGTGAATCCGCAACCTGATTGGCCTGCAGAAGCAGCCAATCAGGCTTCTGGAGGAAGTGAATCCACAACCTGATTGGTCTAAAGGAGCAGCCCAGAATTAGCCAACCATGCAGGGCCCTTTGTGTAAATAATGTATATATAGCTAGACGTTTTGGGGAAAGTGTCATTCATTGCTACCACGAGCTGAATAAGGAGCATAAAATTCACACTTGACTCCAAGTATATTTCAGTTGCACAAGGAAAATCATGTTAGTTGGCGTGTTTCTCTGTTTGTATTGCTTGCCGGGAAATTAAGAGTCAAATTTGTGGCTCAACTCTCTCCCCCCCCCAAAAAAAAAAGGGATGGCTTATAGCTAAACAGATAAAACTGCTACTACTTCAATTCCAGCATACTAACCAGCAATGGAAAATAAAAACTTGAACCCTGACACTCCCCTCCCTGCCAAGTAATCCGTAGTCCGGAAGAGTCAGCCATGTCAACCTGACTTTCTGTTTCTTTCTTTGCCTTTTTGTTTTTCACTCCCCACTCCACCCAGAAGTCAAAGCAAGCTGCTGTGAATCAGTGGGAAGAGCAGGAAATCAAAGCAGGAAGAAATGGCAAAAGTTTTGCCTGACCTGCGGTTGTTTCTGGCTGCTCCTCCTCTCCTGTTTCTGCCAAGGGTCTACAGAAAAGCATCTAGATATTACTGTATTACGACTACTAATATTTCTGCTGCGGCAGCAAGTGGGGCTTGCAACAAAACGTTGCAGTATGCAATATTCCTG
This sequence comes from Podarcis melisellensis, assembly GCF_964234715.1. NCBI lineage: Eukaryota > Metazoa > Chordata > Lepidosauria > Squamata > Lacertidae > Podarcis > Podarcis melisellensis. Next base: position 17,059,617 of record NC_138530.1, on the reverse strand, counting down.
CTCAGGGCAACCATGTCCTCTTCCTTTCCATTCACCACTTCTATCAGTTCTTAGGGTCTCTCCTTTAGTATAGTCCCATCATTCCATGCTCACTGGGCCTGCTTCACCCCCACTGGGCTGTTTTCAGGGGAAGGTTCCCCTGAGAGCCAGTGTGGTGTAGTGGTTAAGAGCGGTAGTCTCGTAATCTGGGGAACTGGGTTCGCTTCCCCGCTCCTCCACATGCAGCTGCTGGGTGACCTTGGGCCAGTCACACTTCTCTGAAGTCTCTCAGCCCCACTCATCTCACAGAGTGTTTGTTGTGGGGGAGGAAGGGAAAGGAGAATGTTAGCTGCTTTGAGACTCCTTAACGGGAGTGAAAGGCGGGATATCAAATCCAAACTCTTCTTCTTCTTCTCCCCATTGTGGATTTTGTACTTCTGCAAATGTTGGGGTTCCCTCAGACCTCCTGAAACCTCCTCCAAGTGTTTGGGTGTTGTTGTTTTTCCTTTTAAAAATATGATTTTTATTCAATTTTAACAATATAACAATTTGACAATGTGTGGCATTTATGTAATCTCAGTCTGGAAAATGACATTTCTGATCAAGATATTCTGAAACATTTCTGATCAAGATATTATATAATTATAGTTATCAACAACAACAACGAGAAAACCAAGAGGGGGAGAAAATAAAGGCAGAGAAAGAAATAGGCATTTAAAAATCTGTGAATGGGTGGAGAAATCGTACATTTCTTGGGTACATTTGTCAACAGAGTTGATTCTTGCTACCCAAGGATCCATACTCAGATCAGGGGTTCATTATTACTATTTTGTATTATTAATAATAGCAACACTAATTGTCAGCATCGCCCTTGAGCCAGTGTACCAACTGGACTCATGCACTACAGCCCCGACTGGGCTAGGCGAGCTGGGTAGCACGCCGGAGACCTCCTTTCTCACAGGAACTGGTCACAGTGCTGTGGACTCACAGCTTGGAGCTGAGAGCACCGGATTCACTGTCTCAATAATGCAGTCGTTGCGCAGCAGCGTTTTGCAGAGTCTTGCAGAGTATAAACCACTCGGAGAGCAGCTCTGTAAAGTATCTTCTTTTATTCTATAACTACAGCTATAATACAAACTATATACAGAGTTAAATATTCTGAGCATACATCAATGCTACTCTGAGTGCCTGCAGCTGCTCTTAGCAGCAATCTTATCTCCAAAAACTATCTCTTGCACTCACTCTCCGACAAACTGACTGACTCTCTCTCTCACACACAGAGACTCACTCACTTGACTAATTAAGTAGAGAGCAGTACATTGCTCCTCCTCTCTGTAGAGTCAGCAGAGACCTCAGGAGATGATCAGGAGATTCTTGGGTATGGGAGGGGTGAAATCTCCTCCATACTCAGATCAGGGGTTCATTATTACTATATTGTATTATTAATAATAGCAACACTAATAACAGTTAGCATTTGAATAAATTAACAAATTTGTCCAGTAGCACCTTAGAGACCAACTAAGTTTGTTCTGGGTACAGTATAAGCTTTTGTGTGCATGCACACTTCCTCAGATACACTGAAACATAATATAAGGGTCTGGTGACTTCTGTTTCAGTGTATCTGAAGAAGTGTGCATGCACACAAAAGCTTATACAGTACCAAGAACAAACTTAGTTGGTATCTAAGGTGCTACTGGACAATTTTTAAATTTTTTAATTTATTTCAACTGAGTCAGACCAACACGGCTACCTACCTGAATTTGAATGTTTTATTTAAAGCATTTATTAGTCACTTTCCTACACAGATCACAAATAAGTCAAAAGAAGCCACTTGCATGATTACAGGCCTGCTAGTCAAGGCGGCTGGCTTATTTTCCTTCTCGTGTCAAAGTGGTCGACTATCAAACTACTAGATGCTGCAACATACATGCCGTGAAATTTCTTGGCTCAAGAGAATTGTGAGCAGGGTGTTTCCATACAGCTGCTTGCGGGTCAGTAACTTCTCACTTTTTGAAATGGAAATGACTTAACTCACCCGACACCCCTCGAAAACCATCATTAACCCTGCGGTGAGAACAGAGCACTTGTAATTAAGATCCATGAGCAAGTGTTGTACCATGAGACGGGAGATAGGTGACATCTCCGTTTGAAATGGCTGGGAGCCAGAAGGGAAATGTTCTGTGAGGGCAAAGCAAGTAATGCAGAAAGACAAGGCGGGCGGGGGGGGGGGGGGGAGATTGGCACGTTTTCTCACCCAAGCTATCCCACACTGCTATTGACCCAGGAAGGTCAATACACGGAAATCCTTGTATTTGTTCTTAGCACTCAATACAGGATCAAAGAACTGTTAATATAACTTCAGTGAGCAATCAGATCATTTCTGAACCGTTCATACATCCACTTCACGTGGATGGAACGATCGTAGCTTAGAAGCAATCGGATGATGCAATGAAAACTTGTGCTGCATTGCTGCAAAGAGGCAGCCATAAAATTGGAATACTAGGCGCTAGAAATGCCCTAGGTAACAAGTAGACCTCATGGGCTGGTGCTGTGCTTTTGAAAAGTTAAATGACTCTGAAGGCAAGCGCTCCATGATAAGCATACCCAACCAAATCAATGCACATTCATTTTTTTACCTTCCCATTGTTTCTTTAAAGCTGGGGTGGTGAACCGATCTAGGCCGCCCATGTGGCTCTTGCCAGGCCACACCCCTGACCACAAAACTGGCACCCTGTCAAGAGAAGAAGAGGCCCGTTTGATGAGAAAGGCCCATGCAGTCAGTCTCCACCCATTTGGCTGTGTCACTGAAGTGTTGTTCTAACCACCACGGGGGGCAAACTTCTCCTACATGGCTTTTATCTCGTGGTGACATATTGAGAAGCAATATCAAACCACTTTAAACAGCCATAAGTAAAGGTAAAGGGGACCCCTGACCATTAGGTCCAGCCGTGGCCAACTCTGGGGTTGCGGCGCTCATCTCGCTTTATTGGCCAAGGGAGCCGGCGTACAGCTTCCAGCTCATGTGGCCAGCATGACTAAGCCGCTTCTGGCGAACCAGAGCAGCGCACAGAAACGCTGTTTACCTTCCCCTATTTATCTACTTGCCCTTTTTGTGGTGCTTTCGAACTGCTAGGTTGGCAGGAGTAAACTGCCATAGTTTCTCCCAAAGGATCGTGGGAATTGTAGCTTGCTGAGGGTGCTGAGAGTTGTCAGTAGACTCCTAGTTCCCTCACAGAGCTACAGTTCATGGTTTAACAGTCAGTTTCTCTTCCAAGGGAACTCTGGGAACTGTCGCTCCGTGAGGGGAATAGTGGCCTCCAACAACTCTCAGAACCCTTAACAAACTACAGTTTCTTATTGGGAAGCTGCAACGGTTTAAAGTGGTATGACACTGCTTTAAATGTATAGCAGACCGTCCAAGTGTTCCTGTTTTCCAGGTACAGTCCTGGATTTACAGAAGTCATCCCAGTTTCTGATTTGATCCTGGAATGTCCCACTTTTCCTTAAGATGTCTCTATTTCCATCAGAGAAATGTTGGAGGGTATAGAATAGGATGTCCCTATTTTCATTGGAGAAATGTTGGAGGGTATGGAATAGGATGTCCCTATTTTCTGAGGAGGAATATTGGAGGGTAGGGTATAGTGCAGATACCAGTAGGCATTGATGGTGAAATAAGTGTTTGGTGTGGAGACACGAGTTGTCCCACTCATTTCTTTGGCAGGAGCAAGACCATGGTGCAATTGGAGGCAAACCCAGATCTGCTTCTGGCATTGAAAGAAATGGACAACGCACTTCAGACTAGGGAGCCATAAGGTGTTGCTGCATTGGCACACAAGCTTAAAAATCTATTGACTCATTTTCCCATGTTTTCTATACTACTTTATAATCAGTTTGGTTTAATGGTTACCAGATATCCCCGCTACTGTAGTAGTCCCCGTCTGTGCCACTTACCAAGAACTTCTTGCCTGTCATTTCTCTTTAATTTTGCAAAAGCTGCATTAGCTATGAACAAGGCTTGGAGTACTCTGAGGTGAGCCTGACCTACATTTTGCAGCAAGACTCCAGGGGGTTCTCATTCTGCTTTCATGGGGGCAGGCAGGAAATTTCAGTTGACAGCAGCAGACAGCTTTAAAATGCACTGATGTTCTTATTTATTAAATATGAAAAGTGCCATTACACTCCTCATGTATTATGTTGCTTGATGTAAAGTGAAACTTATAATAAATCGTTTAAATAGCATTTCAGTGATACAAAGTGGCTTTTCGTTTATTTATTGTTATCTGAAGATGCACTCTTGCACTACAGGGCAACTAAAGTGGGACCAAAACCTAGAACATTTGTGATATTAAAGAACAAAAAACAAAAAAAAACCGGATTTCAGCAGAAAGTTACAGGCCATGCATGCACTGAGTGGAAACAACACAGTATGTCTACCCTGAAACTTGAGTAAGTGCAAACAGTATTGAGAATGTATAATTGCCCCAATACCACCATGAGCACAGATTATCATTAATGCAGAATAAAAGGGGTGTGTGGAGGGGTCCCAAATGTGCAAGTTACCCAGGAGTTATATGACTGGCGCGTACCAGGAGAAGGGGATTGTATTCTTTACAATTGTTACTATTAAGTTGTGGGTGAACATATCAGACGACACAGCGATTCTTCAAACAGCTCTTGTTTATTCACAGGCCAGAACTGAACTGAAGGGTTCAGCCAGCCTACTTATTTAGAGCTCCACTACAATGCAACAACAACCATTTTCTGTAACTATCCAATCACTGAACGTCACTTTCAATCCCTTATTTGCATATGTGGACCTGAGTGAAAACTATTTACAGTATCCACCTGCTGGCTCAGGGTGAGAACTTCAGTACATTACATACACAGCCTCTGCTTTATTATTCTCTTCATTCTGTGACTTCATCTATGTTTACCTACCACAATAAAACTTTAAAGCTTCATTGTCACCTCATGGACATGTCAGGGCAAGGACCTCTACTCCTCTGGCAGATTATTTCCCTGCTCCTGCTCTGAAAGAAGTACCAGAACTGCCCCTCCCCCATGTATTTCCCTTCCACTAGACCACTGGTGCAGTTATAAAGGACCGTGTGCTTTCAAGTACATGAGAAAGAGATGATAAGGAATTCCATGCTGGCAAATAAGTGGGATTGTAGAGGGGAACCAAAGTGCCCTGTCCCTCCTCTGGGGTCAGCACAGAAATCAGCAGGCTAATAATGCAAGAGGGAAGGAACTCTCCCTCCCTCTTCTCCCAGTCCACAGCAGGCTAAGAAGCTTTGTTTGCTTACTGGTTGATCTGGTGCCATTTCCAAGCCAACAACCAACCCAAGTCCTCTGGGTGGTTTTCAAAAAACCAGGGACGTATACAAATGCAATGCAAACTATAAAACGAACTCAGCACAAATGTCATAGGAACATAGAACCAGCGTAACACCTGACCAGAGTAAAATTGCTATAAAAAGAAACCCAACCTATGAAAAAGCACAGAGAAAGCCATTTGTGCCCAGATCTAAAATCCAAACTGAAATTCAAAGGTCTGCGAGAATAAAAATATCTTCCCCTGGCTCCACAAAGATTATCACGTTGGAAATCTCTGGGGAGGGCATTCCAACTCCGAGAAGAAGTTCTGTTCCTCCATGGTGGGCTTGTAATTTTGGCTGGCTTATTTACAAGGCTATGCTACAATGAACCAGAAGAAAAGGAATCAGCAACTTGTTACAAGACCATATTCAGCTCAGTTCAGTGGTACCTCGGGTTACATATGCTTCAGGTTACATACGCTTCAGGTTACAGACTCCACAAACCCAGAAATAGTACCTCAGGTTAATAACTTTGCTTCAGGATGAGAACAGAAATTGTGCTCCGGCGGTGCGGCAGCGGTGGGAGGCCCTATTAGCTAAAGTGGTGCTTCAGGTTAAGAACAGTTTCAGGTTAAGAACGGACCTCCGGAACGAATAATACTTAACCTGAGGTACCACTGTATTGCCTTAGTGCAGCTCTCCTGACTTCCTGTGCTTGAGATCTGAAGAAAGTTGTCACATCCCCTGTACACCCACTCTGGCGTTGGACCTGTGCTTGACCCCAGAGCCACAAACAACTCTTGACAATGAGGGAGAAAGATGAAGCTCCTTAGTACTAAGCAGGACCATGAGTCCCTCTAATGTTGTCTGCTCTGAGCACCACCAGCAATCCATTGTCTCTGATGGAGACCCCTTTCCTAGCCCTTGAATGCCCTTTATTATTTTAGCTGAAGATGCCAGGAATAGAAGACGGGGTTTTGTATGCCAAACATGCAATCTACTGCTGCCTATGGCCCCTTTCTGTGCTACAGACGTTTCAGAAGAAATTCACGGTGAAGGCTATGTACACATAACCATTTGCTCTGGCTCCAGAACAACCCCACTGCTAGCGTTTAAAGCTGAGAACACATGATGTTAGCCGCAATCCATCTGCATCCCATAGTTTCTGGAGAAACGCTGCTGTTTGTTGTGCTTGCCCTTAACCCTTACTGATCTAAGAACGTAAGCCACAGGTGTGTACATGTGAGACAGCCATTGTGCATGTGCGCAGGACATAAATAGTAGTTGGGAAGCAGCAAAAAGGTAATAATAATAATAATAATAATAATAATAATAATAATAATAATAATAAAATTTATTTATATTCCGCCCTCCCCAGCCGAAGCCAGGCTCAGGGCGGCTAACAACAATAAAACAGTACAACAATACAACACAACACTCTAAAATCATTCATTATAAAATTAATTCAACTCAAACCAATGGCAACCATTGGGCCAGAGCTCTGCGAAGATTGCCGAAGGAGGGAGTCAGGCTGTGCCCTGGCCAAAGGCCTGGTGGAACAGCTCTGTCTTGCAGGCCCTGCGGAAAGATGTCAAGTCCCGCAGGGCCCTAGTCTCTTGTGACAAATAAGTGATGCTCATCTACTGAAGACACACATCCTGGCATGTACAGCAATGTAAGAATGCACCTTGAAATGAGGCAGAGAAGAAACAACATTGCTGTGTTTTAAGCCGCTGCATCTGAAACCATGGTATATGATGTTTGCTGTTCAAATAAAAAGAAATACAAATTCCACTGGGCATGTAGTACTTTTGAATGCGTAAAAGCTATGGATCAAATCAGGGAAAGGCTACCCATGACTGAGGAATCAGTGTTCCCATTTAGAGCTATTTGTCCTTTGACAGAGTGCAGCATGTACTCGTGTTTTATCTACTTGTTTTGTATCCTCTTCCCCTCCTTCAGAGAACTCAGAGCAGCATTTTAACTTCCCGGCAACCTTTTGGGATGGGTAAGAATGACAGATAAGTTACTTGCCCAAGACAACTTGTTGAGTAGTGTTCTGATTCCCTCCATATGCAAGTGAATGAGAGATTCAGATAGTGTGGAAGAGAAGAAGCCAACTAAGTGAGCCACTTCCACGTTGTCTGGTGACATTTATTTCAAATATATATCATTTTACAAACGAGACTGCGTGCTTTTTGCATGTTAATGTCACCAACTGGTACATCTTTTCACCAGCACAGCTCATCCCATCCCCTAAATACCTAAATTCTGCACACACCAGCAAGGTTGTGTGATACTCAAATTCCAAGCAAGATGCTATTGCTCTAGTCAAGAAGTAAATTGTGGGTAACACCATATACATTTTTGTTGGAAAGGAAGCTCATAATTTTTGTCCCCAGGGCAGAGGTAGCTAACCCCAACCTGAGGGCTTAAGTCACACAGACCCCCACAAGCAAATTTTTCTGCCCCCACCAATTTTGATAGAGACAAAAAGTCATGATATTGAGATGGGCATACAGAGTTACATTTCTATACCCAGCCCACCACCCAGTGGCGTAGCGTGGGTTGTCAGCACCCGGGGCAAGGCAAGTAATTTGCGCCCCCTAACCCGTGGATTTGCGCCCCCTAACCCGTGGATTTGCGCCCCCTAACCCCCAGATGTTGCGGCCGGCCCCCCTGCACCCCCCACGCTACGCCACTGGTTGCATTCATGCCACCTTGAGATTTGTTTGATTATTGTTCTCATTTGACACCATTTATAACTTATTTTTGGCCCGTCTTACTGATATTTGGGTAGAATAATAAACTGTTTCATGTTTATGTCCCTGTGCATCTGATTAAGAATGAACACAAATGGCCTTGCAAAATGCAGGCTATAAGAACCAGAAGACAAGCTTTATTTCAGACAGCAAATATGACTCAGGCACCCAACAGACCCCTCCAGATCAGGAAAGCTGCATTTCGTGGAGTGGTGGTGATGTCGGGAGCAGAGGCATAGGGGGGGGAGCAGAATCCTTTATTTGCTCACTATTTCCTTGCTGGGACACAGGTGGTGCTGTAGCTTAAACCACAGGGCCTAGGACTTGCCGATCAGAAGGTCAGTGGTTCGAATCCCCGCGACAGGGTGAGCTCCCGTTGGTCGGTCCCTGCTCCTGCCAACCTAGCAGTTTGAAAGCTCTGCACATGCTCGCGGAGCCTCTTTCTCAGCTGCGCGGGGCTTCCTTCCCTGGATCTGGTTTTCGTTGGAGGAGTGAGGCCGCGGCGCCCTCAAGCATGTGCAGAGGGCCGCGGAGAGCGCGGGCGGCCTTTCCCCTGCGCGACTCCGCCTCCGCCCGGGGTGGTTCCCCATCCTGGGTCCCTCCCCCGATGGCCGGGAGGAGGCGGGCAGGCGCGCTCGGCCGTGCCTGGCTCGGAGGACCAGCCTCCCTCGACGGGGCGCTCGCGGGGAGGAAGGAGCGCGGTGCCGGCGCTGTCGCCGACTGGACTGCCGGCCGGGATCGCCCAGGGGGAATCGGCGCTCTGCACGTGCTCCGGGGCCGGCTGGCTGCTGCGGGGAAACTTCACGCACCGCTTTCTGAAGTACGGGCGACGCAGCCTCCGCGAAGGGCTCGGCGCCGTCGGAAGAGCCCTGCGTGGCCCGAAGCGTGCTGCACTGTCCCTCCCTCGCTCTCTCTCCGCACAGTGGGCGGCGACCTGGCAGCTCGGATTCGCACAGCCAGCACTGTGAGAGAGAGTGTGTGAACCAGGTAGGGGCAGAGAGCTGCGAGTGCGCCCCCCAAAATGTTGCGCCCGGTGCGGCTGGCACCCCCTGCACCCCCCACGCTACGCCACTGCCACCACCTGATGAAGGGGTGAAAATCAACCCTCCCTAGTCATCAGATCAATCATTTGATGAATGGAAAGGGGTCGTATCTGTCCTGTCAGCTGGGGGCCTTCCGTACCTTTGGATCAAAATTCCTTCTCTTGCACAACTTTTTCTTCCTTTGCAGCTGGTCTTCCAAAGAATAAAATGGTAACAATGCTTCATTGTAAGTGACCCATCCCTAGGTCAGGGTGGGCTGAATTATGGCTCCCAAGTGGTCGTTTGTTGAATGGGATATTCATGAATTAAAATGGGGAGTGTCATTTACTTATTGCAGTTAACATTAACAGCACGCTGTGTTTAGGCAGGTTAGATTTCACACAAGCCCACCCCAAGCCACTACCTATTTATGGTAGCTTTGTTGAGCTGGAATGCAACCTGGCTTTGTATCAGTCTGCTGGTCAGACTGTGTGTTATGTACTGAGTTGAATAGGATCCAAAATGCAGCAGTCTGATTGGTCCTAGAACAATGCAGCAGTATGATTGGTCTGCAGGAGCCACCCAATCCGGCTCCAGATGGAAGTGAATCCACAACCTGATTGGCCTACAGGAGAATTCCGGAATTAGCCAATCACGTGCAGCCGATTGTGTAAATAATGTATATAAAGCAGATACTTTGAGGGGACTTTCATTCCTCCTCACCACTATGAGCTGAATAAAGAGCATGAAATCCACTCTCGACTCAGAGTATATTTCACTGTGTATGAGGATAGCTTCTTGCACATCATCAAAATGGGCAGAGGGGAGAGAATGTGTCATCCAAAAATGGAGGACACAGATTTTCATCAGATCTGTATATGCTAATTTATTTGTACAGATACAAATTTGCAAATCAAATTTCAAAAGGAATACAAACCAACTACATGGGGCTACCTTTGAAGTTGACTCGGAAACTGCAATTAATCCAGAATGTGGCAGCTAGACTGGTGACTGGAAGTGGCCCCTGAGACCATTTAAAACCAGTCCTGAAAGATCTTCATTGGCTCCCAGTACACTTCCGAGCACAATTCAAAGTGTTGGTGCTGACCTTTAAAGCCCAAATAGCCTCAGTCCAGTATACCTGAAGGAGCATCTCCACCCCCATCATTCTGCCCGGACACTGAGGTCCAGCTCTGAGAGCCTTCTGGTGGTTCCCTCACTGCGAGAAGTGAAGTTACAGGGAACCAGGCAGAGGGCCTTCTTGGTAGTGGTGCCTACCCTGTGGAATGCCCTCCCGTCAGATGTCAAGGCAGTAAGCAACTATCTTACTTTTAAAAGACATCTGAAGGCAGCCCTGTTTAGGGAAGTTTTTAATGTTTAATGCTGTATTATGTTTTTAATATTCGGTTGGGAGCGGCCCAGAGTGGCTGGGGAGACCCAGCCAGATGGGCAGGGTATAAATAAATTATTATTATTATTATTATTATTATTATTATTATTATTATTATTATTATTATTTGCAACGGTGCAGTCAGCTGGCCCTTCTCCCTGTGCTGTTTGCTGTCTAGGTGCTAAGTGCTGGTGGGCAACTTCAAGGCCCCTCTTGCTCTCCTCCTTTCTCATGGTTTTAAACTAAACTTGAAAAAGACAGTCTTTCAAAGAGAGGATACCTTCAGATAGATGATTGCATTCTGTAAAGTCCCTTTTTATAGACCATACCTTGCTTTGGCTACTGGTCACAAAAAATAGTTGGATTGTGGCACACCCTAGAAACATGATTTCAAAAATCCAATATGTGTTGTTGTTTTCACAGTTTCACAGGAAGAAATGGGAGTAACCTTACACATAGGCAGGAACTGCTGCAAAAGCCATTTGCAGGCTGCGCCACATGAGCTGAGATGGTGCACAATAGTTCTTCAGCAAAAAAGAGGATTAGAGAGATTAAAGACCAGGAGCAGGAGGGAAAAGCTTTCAGAAGACCTCCATTGCTGACACATCAGTCAAGTTAACTCTCTAAAGGCTTGGAGGAGAGGGTCTGGCAGTGTTAAGAGTCAGGCCAAATCCCAAGACTTCCCCATGTCTCCCAGACCATGGATTACGCTCCTTCGTCCAACCTTCCCATGACTCCCCAGGAGTCCGAAGGCTAGGCGGAGGAGATAGGGGCAGGAGGAGGAGCTGGAGGAAGGGGCCAGTGGTTTGTGGGGTTCTATGCCACCCATAAGGCAGAGGGAAGAGGGTGGGCAGCCAGAGAGGGAGAGGAGGAGGCTACACAATCTACCATTGCTCTTAGCACGAAGGTAGACCAAGGTAGCAGCTTCACATTGCTTGTCAATCTTGGCTGCAGATGCAGCACGCCGTGATTCCCTTCTGTGCCTGAAGAGGGTGCAGATGCCTGGATAGAGGAAATCCACAGGGGCCACTAGGCTAGCCCATAATCTCAGTTGCTGCTTTGAGAATGGACATTTCTGGCGTGTTACTAGGAGAAGAAAAGTTTTATCATCTTACTACACACACTTTCAGAATGTATGACTGAAATATACTCGGAGTCGAGAGTGGATTTCATGCTCTTTATTCAGCTCATAGTGGTGAGGAGGAATGGAAGTCCCCCCAGAATGTCTGCCTTATATACATTATTTACACAATGGGCCCCACGTGATTGGCTAATTCCGGGATTCTCCTGTAGGCCAATCAGGTTGCGGATTCCCTTCCACCTGGAGCTGGATTGGGTGGCTCCTGTGGACCAATCAGACTGCTGCATTCTGGATCCTATTGTTCTAGGACCAATCAGACCGCTGCCTTTTGGATCCTATTCAACTCAGTACATAACAATGACTTTCATGGACAAGTTGGTTTGGCATCACGTTCTTAATCCAAACGTGGGGAATTGCGAAGCCCCACTCCATAACAGAAGTTCCTGAAAATACCTGATGTGGTGACTTGATTCTAATAAATACTGTAGGGGGTATTGTTTTTATTTGCTACCATGTTGTGCATTTGGGTGTTTTTATAGTGTAAACTGCCCTGTGATCCTCGGATGAAATGCAGTATAGAAATTTAATTAAGGGATTTGAAGGGGGAACAAAAAAACACTGTCCTTTGTTTCGCTTGCATTGTGCCACAGGAACCCTGTATTTAGGATGGAAATGACCAAGGGCTTTAAATAGCAACAGGTTTCTTTTTTTTCCTGCTTGGTCATCATGGTTATTTTGCTGGAACAGAAAGGGGTGCCCTTGTTTAAGCAGCTTCCTTCTTGTGGGCATGGCAACCTGGTAATAACTTACAGCTAGGAAACTTTGAGACAGCTGCCAAATTCCCCGATCTAGCGCTGTTCTATATGACCCACTTGGGCTGACCCACCCACACTATAAACAAAGCAGAATGGCGGTACCCCTCCCCTCCCTGGATGAAGCCTGATTAGACCAGCAGCAGCAGGGCAGGCTATTAAATCTCCGTGGGTTAGATAACTGTGGGCAAGGCGTACGGAAAAAATGTCTCCAGTGCGTGGCAGCGCAGGGCTGAAGGGTTCATTTGAAGAATTTCAAAGCAGCAGGAATCAGGGAATCCAAAGAGAGGCCAGTTGCAGTGAAGTCTACAGACCTTTAAACATGAAGAAAATCCTGTTGGGCCAGTCACTCTCATTCTCTCTCTCTCTCAGACCTCACAGGGCTGTTGTGAAGACAAATACCTAAACATTCTGGATCAGTGTCACTAGGACACAAATATGGGAGCAGGAAATCTACACTCCAGAGAACTACTGTGTGTGTGTGCTGAGATTCCTACCTCTCCCATACACAGAGCAAACTTTATTGAACTTGGAAAGTTACATTCGATATAGCAGGAATACAGAACTTTTCTTAGCCTAAGAGCCACATTCCGTTCTGAACAATCCAGTGGCGTAGCGTGGGTTGTCAGCACCCGGGGCAAGGCAAGTAATTTGTGCCCCCTAACCCGTGGATTTGCGCCCCCTATCCCTAACCCCCAGATGTTGCACCCGGTGCGGCCGGGCCCCCCTGCACCCCCCCACGCTACGCCACTGGAACAATCTCCCAGATGCCACAGGCAAAAATGGGCAGAACAATGAATGCTTTTTTAAAAAAACCTTTGTACAGCAGGTTGGTTTCTAAAAAAAAAACCCTATATACCTCTCCAGCCTTCATCTGGACAAGCAAAAGGCACACTCAGAGTTCAAGGGCATATTCCAGCCAGGCCAAAACCCTCAAGGAGAATGCAAGGCAGGGCCAGTCGTAGGTGTGGCTGGGGAGGCAGAGTGGCCTGAGGAGAGTCCTGGGGGCCCCAGGGTCTGAGATACCTCACTCCTGCAATATATTGAATTGAAATTGAAATTGAAACTGACACAGAATGTTCTATTCGGTGCATTTTAATTTTTATTTTACATTTGATATTATTTACGTTGCTGGGATTACACGTTGGAGTTTGCATGGTGAAATTTGGGGTGACTCTTATGGACCTGCAGTAGGTGGTGATGATAGTTGCTACTAAGAGAAGACCGAAAAGCAAAGCTAATTGACTTCCTCCCAACTTCTTAAAACAATGGTCAGAGCAATTCTGTGCATGTCTTTGGCAGAACAGAACATAAGAAGAACCTGCAGGATCAGGCCAATGGCCCATTCAGTGCAGATGTGGGACCAGATGGCTTTGATTCCCAGCAACTGGTATCTGGATACATAATGGTTAACAAACCAAGGGTATAAAAACTGTCTAACCTGAGAGGCACAGGCAGCTCACCTTGTACCAAGTCCGACCACTGGTCCACATAGATAAGCGCTGTTTGCACCAACCTTCGCCAGCCAAGTACCCTCCAAATATTCTGGACCACAAATCCCATTATCCCTGGCTATGGATGGATCTGATGGGATTTATCAACCTCAACTTCTGGTTGGCGAAAACTAGTCTCCCCTAACTGGCATCAGAGCTCCCAGGTTCCAGGCAAGTCGTCTCTTTTTCAGCCCTACCTAGAGAGGCCAGGGAGTGGAGCTGAGACCTTCTGCGTGGCAGACAGGTGTCCCACCACGGAGCTACAGCCATCCCCTTCATTTTCTATGTTTCCTCTCCTCTTTCGGGATGAGTATAGCCAAGGCAGGGAACATTTTCCAGCTCCAGGCAACCTTCTGAGGGACGCATGCCTGCAGTGTGTGGGGCCTGGAGGGTTCTGCATGCCAAGCAGCTGCTCTGCCCCTGAGCCCCCTCCTTGGCCCTCCTCTGACGCACGGAGGCAGAGAGGAACGGGACGCTCCTCGGCAGATGTCGCCATGAGGGGGCGCCCTTGAGCCAAGGAGGCCGGCGACTGAGGCGAGAGGCCACAGCTGGGCAGAGGCCAACAGCAAGGTGAGCCGGTTTGGGAATTAGGGGTGGGGAGGGCGACGTGTGGTGCGTGTTTAAAACAGAGTCCACAAACCCGCTTTTTAAAGCCCGCAGTCCTTGGCGTCTGGACTTGCAGGTGATGCCATTGCGCCCCACTGGCGGAGTCTGCCGTCCCTTGCTGCCAGGTAAGCGCCGCGGTCCGCTCTCTGGCGCGCCCGAGAGCATGAGGCTCTTCATCTCGGGGTCGCGGGTTCGAGCCCCACGTTGGGCAAAAGATCCTCTCCTTGGAGGGGGTTGGACTAGATGACCCGCGGGTCCCTCCAACTCCAATTCCACGATTCTATGACCCTCGCGCGCGCGCAAAGCCGCGAAGAAGGAGAGTGGTGAGCGGATCTCCTCCATTCCTCCGCCCGGCTTAAGCCTGGGGGTCCGGCCTTGGTGGGACCCGCTGCGCCCCCCTAGGGAACGCGCAGCACTGCAGCCACCTCGCCCTCTATCCTCTCGGGGGTCTCTGGGGTTTGGCGAGCGGCGAGAGTGAGCAGGCAGGCGCCTCATCTCCCCACGTTGGGCACGTCAAACTTTGCAAAAAGGGGCCGGAACGAGAACACCAAAGCCCGTTTTGCTCTGACCCCCAGCTCCCTTTCCCTCCCTCCGCCGCCTTCTTCTTGTTAGAGAACAGTTAAAAGCTTGGTCTCCCCCCCACCCACCCACCCACCCTTTCACCTTCGCCTTCTGCATCCCGAGCATCCTTTCTTGGGTGATTCCTACCCGCCTCCCAATTCGTATTCAGCCCATTGCTTCGCTTTCCCGTTGTGCTCCAGCTGTGCGTTAAAATGTACGCGCGCGCCGTAGTGAACAGGGAGCTGATGAATTAAGAGTCCATTGGCCTTTTTTATTATTATTATTCTGCACAGTTTTAATAAGAAGCATAAATAAGGACTGTGTGGGTGGTTTTCTCGCAAGTATTTGTTCTCCATCGGCGGTTGCGGCGCGCATTTGGTCTCCTCGCTTCAGGATCCAAGTAAATGTTGGTTTCCCACCCTCACTTTCACTCTCAATCACCTTCTTAGGCCACTTCCTTCATCTACTTGGTGCAGAAGGCTCTTAGCTGCAAAAGTCCATTCATTCTCTCATACACTCTTAAACTTGCCTCTCTGGGCGTTTCTGCACAATAATGGAAACCTGCCTCCAAGTACGGGTTTGTTTGTTTGTTTTTATTTGTTTTTGTTTTGGTAATTGCAACAAAAATTTAATATTCCACCTTCCCAGAATAGCGGATTGCTGCAATGTGTTGTACATGGGGCTGCCCTGGGAGATGACCTGGGAGCTCCAATCGGTGCAGAACATGAGTGCCTTAATGCTAACTGGTCCAGCCAGATGGGATCATGTTGCACCAATTCTGGAAGATGCCCGTTCGCCTCAGAGCTGCTGTTGCTGTCCTTTAAAGCCCTGAATGGCTTGGGACCCAAATGCCTGAAGAAGAGCTTCTCCCTATAGCAGCCTGCCTATCTTCAAGGGAGAATATTCTCCATGCCCTGTTCCTGGGTGAAGTTTGTTGGGAGGCAACAGACAATCTCGCCTTCTCCGGAGGGTCTTCCTTCTAGGGGTGCAACTGGCACCAATGTGACAATCATATCTGCACCAGGTTGGACATCATTGACTTGCCTGGGAATTTTAAAGTTCAGGTTTTGAATAGCAACTAGTACAGGCATCCCCAAACTGTGGCCCTCCAGATGTTTTGGCCTACAACTCATTTGGTTAGATTGTGGTGCTGATAATGCCAGGGTTGCAGGTTCAATCCCCGTAAGGAAAAGCTGCATATTCCTGCATGGTAGGGGGTTGGACTAGATGATCTTTCAGTTCCCTTCCAACTCTATGATTCTATGTCTATTCCTCTGGGTTTTTTACGGTTATATGGGTTTATTGTTAATTGTAGTCACATATACACCAGGGACAGGGGTGGGGTGCTGTGGTCTAAACCACTGGGTCTCTTGGGCTTGCCAATCAGAAGATCAGTAGTTCAAATCTGTGTGATGGGATGAGCTTCCGGTGCTCTGTCCCAGCTTCTACCAACCTTGCAGTTCCAAAGCATACCAGTGCAAGTAGTTAAATGGGTACCACTGTGGCACTTGTCACATTGTCCCGTTGCACCAGAAGCGGTTTAGTCATGCTGGCCACATAACCTGGAAAGCTGTCTGTGGACAAACACCGGCTCCCTCGGCCTGAAAAGCGAGATGAGCACCACACCCCATAGTCGCCTTTTGACGGGACTTAAATGTCCAGGGGTCCTTTACCTTTTACATCTACACCATAAATTTTAAAGGCATTTGAAGCATATGGCTTTGCCTCCACCAAAGAATCCTGGGAACTGTAGCTCGCTAAGGCTGCTGGGAATTGTTGTTCTCAGAGTGGCAAACTACGGCTCCCAAGGTACTTTGAGGAGGAAGCCATATGCTTCAAATCTATGGCATGCATGGGACCCGTATTATATTGGATTGGTTTGCCTCATTTTTATTTACTTTTGTATGCTGTCTTGGGATCTCTGTAGAGGGGCAGGCCAAAAGCATTTGCAATAAACTAAGGAAATGAATAAGGGAGGAGGGGATATCCTTGCTGCCCTCACAAATCCACCAACTTCCTTTCCCCTGCCCCCACCCAACCGCCGCCAAGTTTGTGCTCCCTGCTGTCAGTTATACACTGGAAAAGCACACAGTAACGCGGCATGCTTGAGTAAGCTGCAAAGTGATGCTAAGTGGGTTTTCTCAGAAGTAAGTTCCATTCAGTTTCAAGGGGAATTACTCCCAGGCATAAGATCACTGCGTTAAAAGCAAATTAACGAGCCGTGGGCTAAAGAGGCAGCAAACAACGAATAATCCCTAAACGTCCACTGAATTAAAGAGAGACCTGTGAGTCTTGTTGTCTTTCTCTCCAAGAGAAAGGAATGACAGGAGTAATAATAATAAAATGTACTTAAATGAAACTCAGGAAACCAGTGTGCATGTGTTCAATACTGTGTTATATGTGCGCTACACGAGCATGTGCAATTCATATGTAGGAAGTGGCATGCAGGAGTTTTTCTTCAGCCACATGTATGTGCATGAGATGTGAGCAATGTATCTCGTGTGCATGGACACAGAGGCTGCCGGAGGGGTCGCAACCAGGAGCAACTGGTGCAGAGCTGTAGAGACACCCTTCTGACACCAGCTCTGCAGCCACTTACTGGAACAGTGTGGGAAGAAAGGCTTCATTAACTACGAACCCCCAAATTTGGGAGCACCTCCAAACCTGTGCCAATGTTGGATTTTGGGGTGTTAACTATGAACCCCGGTTTGATGTCTCTGTTAAGTTTGGGGGTGTTGCAGAATGTGATGGATTCACTGCAAAATGACTGCAAAGCTTTGGCATGGGTTTGGAGGGGATCCCAAATTTTGAGGCCTGTGGTTAATGAAGCTTTGGAGAAGGGCAAGGCAGTAGCAAGGTTGGGGGCTGTGTGAGCACACCGAGGGAGCCAAGCCAGCATCCGCTGACCTCTGGTGTTCCCACCCATGCAGGCCTTGCCACCCTGCTGTGCCCACATGGCATTCTGGTAAGCAGCAGTGATGCTGGTGTCAGGAGGATACCACTCTGTGGCACCCCCTCACCTGCCCTGCATCTGACATCATATATGATGTCAGGGGTGCACCAGGTAAAGATGCAGCTGGGCCAAAGGGGGTTTGCAGGTACCGCCAATCAGCTGATCAGTAGCACCTGCAAAGCCAGCTTTGCAACCGGCAATGGTCAGGTGGTCATTGGGGCTACTGTGCAAGGAGCTATGCAAAAACCGGTCAAGTGAAGTCATTGTGATGTCAGGCGATTGACAGGGAGGTGGGTGGCTGGGGGCATGGGCATAGCCAGGATTTTTGTTGGGGGGCAGGCCTTTGGTTGGGGAGCAGAACCTCAGTTAGCTATGTATTTTTATTGATTTAGTGGGGCAGCTGGACGGCTATGCCCATGGCTGGGGGTGGAAGAGATAAGGATCCAGCCCACTAGCTGGGTGTGTATCACCTGAGAGCAAAGGAAGTATTATTCTTGCTTCAGAACTGCAATTGATACTGAAATCCATGTGGATTTGATCAATTGCTTAACAAAGACATACTCATACCATTACCCAACTAAGATTCCTTATAGCGCGTGACAGCCCTATCACAGAAGCAGTCTTCGGATGTCTGCAGCCTGTGTAAAAGGTGGGAAGAGGGCTGGATATTCATGCCTAGGTGCCAATTAGACTCTGTAGAAGGAGCTCTTTTTGTCCTCTTGCCTAGCTGATATGAATAAACAGGGCGAGAGGACTTTGCTTTTTTTCATAACTGATGCATGAAAGTACAAGGCAGCATCCTAACAGGGCTCAATGGAATGCAAGAGAAACTTCTGCGGCACAGATGTTAAACAGACAATGATTGGAAGAGCTGCAGATCAGGCCTACCATAGGTCTCACTTAATTTTCTGCCTGTTGTCTGTGTGCTAAAATGCCTGGCCATGTGATAGGCATGGCACAGAAGAATAGGGAGAGCTCAAAACCCTGTGGACAATTTTAGTCCTATCAGGGCCGGCTCTACTGTTAGGCAGAGTAAGTCATCTTAAGCTGCAAATTTTCATGGTCAGAGAACAAACTGTCCATGTTAGTTGATTTATTAGTGTATTTTTACGGCTAGGGAAGGGGAGAGGTGCTTGTGGGATGTTCTGCTGTAGGTACCAAAATAACTTACAGCCTTGGGTATTATGCACCTTGACTTGGGGTATGTTCACATTTCTTCCTTAGGAGCACAGTGAAGTTGTTTTCCCCTAGTACATTTTGCAACTCTTCCCCTCCCCACCCCTATCACATCATCAGCATGGCTTGATCAGTGTCAGATTAATTTCTGTTCATGTACACACTGGGGGCATTAAGCAGGGTGGTCACCCGTAAGCAAAGGTGTTCACACCTTGCCCAGAAACAAATTAAGAATGGCCTAAGAACTCCAGCAAGGATGCGGGTGGCGCTGTGGGTCAGTGGCGTAGCGTGGGTTGTCAGCACCCGGGGCAAGGCAAGTAATTTGCGCCCCCTAACCCGTGGATTTGCACCCCCTAACCCTAACCCCCAGATGTTGCGCCCGGTGCAGTCGGCCCCCCCTGCACCCCCACGCTACGCCATTGCTGTGGGTTAAACCACAGAGCCTAGGACTTGCTGATCAGAAGGTCGGCGGTTTGAATCCCCACGACGGGGTGAGCTCCCGTTGCTTGGTCCCTGCTCCTGCCAACCTAGCAGTTCGAAAGCACGTCAAAGTGCAAGTAGATAAATAGATACCGCTCCGGCGGGAAGGTAAACGGTGTTTCTGTGCGCTGCTCTGGTTCACCAGAAGCAGCTTAGTCATGCTGGCCACATGACCAGGCTGTGCGCTGCAACCCCAGAGTTGAGCGCTGCAACCCCAGAGTTGGTCACGATACCAGCTGGTTTGAGAAACAAGGCATCAGGCAGAAATATCTGCTAACAAAGTCCAAGATACATATGCACTTTGGAAAACATGATGCAACCACAGGTTAAAAACTCAGCACTGAAAACACAGTGAATGCTCAGTCCACGGGAGTGTGAACACAACCAGGGAGTGGGGCAGGCAGGATGCCTTTTGCTATAGTGCATCAGGCATCAAAATGTTTTGGGTCGGCTTATTATGATGTTTTGAGAGAGGGAGAGAATGTACAAAAGAAACAACAACTCCATGGAAAAAGGGGTGGGAAGTTGACAAAAATGAGAGAAAAGACGAAATTGTGTTTTGACTGTACAGGGTAGGAAAAACTAATGACAAAGAGTCAGCTATTTGCCTTAGGATATGCTTCAGACTATCAGTTTCCCCTAATATGCCTCCTTTTTCTTATTTTCCTTACATAAGATCGGAGATACATTCTTCTCCCCACCCCCACGCAACAAGAGCATTATGTTTAAAAACAATACAACACCAATGGCCCTTCAGCACAATGACAATTTATAAGTTTAGAATAGAGTTAAGCAGAAATTTCTCAGAAGACTTCCTCCCACCCCTGAGAAAATTTGTGATATTTTTTTTCTTTTTTCCCACGGGGGGGGTGGGGGGAGGTAGAAGCATTTTGTAGAAGTTTCTCAAAATATTTTCTACCACTTCTTTGCAGAATTTATCCTCCCCCTGGAGAAATTTGGTGGAACGGTTCCCCACAATTTCTCTGCCACCAAATGGTGGGGTAGATCTTGAGGGGCCATTTGCGCACAGCTGTAGTCTGGAAGGTTGTGGACTCTCCTTCCTTGGAGGTTTTTAAGCAGAGGTTGGGTGGTCATCTGTCGTGGATGTTTTAGTTGAGATTCCTGCATCACAGGCAGTTGGACTAGATAACTCTTGGGGGGTCCCTTCCAACTTTCCAATTCTATGACTCTATGGTCTTTCAAAGTGGGATCCTGTCTGACTATTGTGTGTCCCTGGTATCATCTGGATCAGAGGTTAACAACGTGGTGCCCGTGGGCACAATGGCACCCTCGAAGTTTTCCCCCAGTGCCCATGAAACCTTAGAGCCTCCAAAACTAATCACTGCTTCCTTTCCCAGGTCATGAGGTGGCTACCTTTTTTCTTCCTGGAAAAGTACATAGAACTGAAAGAGGAAGGTGTAAGAGTGAAACTCTAGTCTTTCCCACTTCCTGTTTTAGTTTTATGTCCTTTTCAGGCTCAGATACATTTTTCTCAGGCTTTTACCCAAATCCCATGGGAAAACAAAGCATGCATACACACTTTCTCTCTTTCTGTCTCTTGGAGGGGACAGGAGAGAGAAGCGGATATGGAGGAGGTTTGAGAGAAGTGCCCAGAGGAGGCAGCTCACTGCACTCACTCAGAAATCCTTAAAAGGCCTAAAAATTGGCCGTCCCTCTTCTAGATTATTGGTGTTTTAGGGTTGAGATAGGACAGGAATGTAGGGCAAGGGAACAAGTGCCGCTGGTGGAGTGTTCAACATACATTTGCATAACTGGATACGCTTTTTCGTGTCACAGTTAAAAGAGTGTGAGCTGTGAGCTAAAGGAGTGCTGGAGATTTTTGCACTCTTGCTCAGTTCAGCACTGTGCACACCCAACAAGTGCAGGCACTTATGGCAAGTCACAACTGGCCGAGATGTGGAAGGATTTCTGTTCATGTATGGTCTGGGAATGTCGTATGAGGAACTCCAGCCTGAGAGAAAACAGGCATATGTGGTTGGTATGTTTGTATTTGCTTGCAAGCTAGACCGCAGCTTGACTGTGTATGCGGCTCTACATCAGTAAAAGCACTTGGAGGAACAATCTGGCCATTGACTCTCAGCTTAACTAACCTCGCATGGCTGTTGTGCGAGGATGAAGCGGGGAGCAGAGAACTGACTCTGCAGGTAGAACATCTCTGTGCACAGGTGACACGCCACGTTAGGAAGGAAGAAGCGCTCGCTCACATCCACCTTCCTGCAAAAACCACCCAACGAGCGCCACAGGTATCTTCATTCACACGTTCAGGCGAAGCACCGCTCTCGCGTGTCGCTGGCGAAAACTCCCCCGCAGCAGCAGCCGCCACGCGCGTGCAGGGCGCGTGGCGAGTCTGGGGACGGGGGTGGGAGGATCTTGCATGCTGATAAGGTGCGCGTGTGCGTCCGTCCGCGCGGAGGGGGTGGGCTGGAGCGCTGACTGGCACCTCGCCACCTTCCCTCAGCGAGCAAGAGAGCGAGCGAGCAAGCAAGCTGCGGCTCCCTCAGCCGCGGTAGCGCCGAGAGGAAATCCGGGAAAGAGCTCCCTCAGCCAGTCGAAAAGGGGCGAAGCCGCTCGCTCTTTCTCTCTCTCTCTCAGGGAGCTGCCGCCGCCGGCGCGCTTCGAGTCCCAAAGTCGAACCGAAGTGGAGAAACGCGCGGGAAAGGCGAGCGGCGGCGACCCTTTGGCCCGCCTGTCCCTTCCGCCACCCAGGGCAGCATGAGGAGGGGCTGCTTGCCTGCTGCCGCTGCCGCTGCTTGCAGTGTCGGAGAAGGAGCGCAGGGACGCCGCCGAAGGAGAGACGGGGAAGGCGCGCCCAGGAGGCAGCTCGCTCGCGGCCTCGCCGCGCTCTGAGGGGACGCCGCTCGCCGCCTTTTCTCCTCGCTGCTGTTGCGGCCGCCTCTCCTCCTCCTCCTCCTCGCTGGGCGCGTGTCTGTCTGCTTGCTCGCTCCCTCGCCCGCGACTCCTTCCTTCCAAGGGGGGCGCCGGCTGCTGCTCTTCGCCGCCGCCGCCGCGCTGCATGGGGCGCGAGCGCTCGGCGCTTTCCAGATATGGTCAAGGCGGCGTCGGGGGTGGAGGTGGCGCTGCCGGCCGCGGCGGGCTCTCTGTGATCGCCGGCACCCGAGGAGGGGGGCCCGGCGGCGGGAGGAAGAAGCGGACCCGCTGAAGGAAGGCGAGGAGCAACAGCGGCGGCGGCGGCGCTTGCCTACTCCTGCCCACAGCCAGCCAGCCAGCCGGGGAGCGGCGGGCGAGCAACTCCGTCTGCAGGTAGGTAAGGAGCGGAAGCAGGAAGAGGCTTTTGTGTCCCGCCGACAGGGCTGCCCGGTGGCCAGGAGCGACCCGGCAGGAGCCTCCGCCGCCCCTCCGGGTGGGCCCTCGCCGCCTGCCGCGCGCGCTCGCCCGACCTCGCCGAGAGCGGGCGGGCACCTTGCAAAGAGCGGCTGGGTGCATGGACGGAGGAGGAGGAGGGATGAATGGACCGGGAGGGACCGATGGCTTCTCCGTCTCCCCTCGGCTGGCTGGTGGGCAGCCATCACCTGTGCCGAGGACCCCACACCCATTGCGGTGCGCGCGGAAATGTGCCTTCTGGAGAGGGGAGGGGAGCACTAGCGTAACCGGGGGGGGGGGAGAGAGAGAGAGAGAAAAAAAAGGCGCTGGGCTCAAAAGCTGATCTTGCAAAAGCGGCGAGGGTGCCTGGCCAGGGGCTGTGGGGGGCTCCCAGGGAGATGTGGGGTGCGGAGATGCCCTTCCTCGGAGATGCTCAGAGAGAGAAACGAGGGATGGGGTGGGGTTGGGGAGGGGGCTCCAGGCGGGATGCTTAGGGATGCTTAAGTCTGGTCCTCCTCCTTAGGCAAGGTTCCCTATCCGGGGTGTGTGTGTGTGTCTGTTTGTGTGTGTTGCCCGCGCCTCTCCGCAAACACGCCCCCTTTGCCCACCCTCTCTCCCCTCCTCCCGCTGCTCCCTGCGTGGCTGCCCAGGGTGGGAACTTCCCAGGCACCTCGTGCTGCTTGCAGGGATCTCCCCGGCGACCGAGGGAGGGACCTGTTGCTGCAGAGGAGGTAAAAATATACATTTTTTATTTTTTAAAAAAATCTGATTTCAGTATATATGATGAAGGAGATTCAGCTCGGGCTTCGGAGGATGCTGGTGTAGCGGCGGCGGCGGCGGCGGCTGCCTCTGGCGTGTCCGCTCCATTGACAGCGCTGCAGCCGGGATGATGAATGGCTGGGAGCGGAGATTCGTATTTCCCTCTTCCGTCGGCGGGAGGGAGAGGAACCAGCCCGGGTGGCTTTTGGGGTGTGATTGGTTTTGTGTGCAAGGGGAAGCGAACGGCGCTGGGCGTCTTCAGCCAGGGAAAGGGCACCCCTCTCCCGCAGTAAATGGGAGGCAGAGGGGTGGAGACTGCGCCGGTGGCTGGAGGGTCTGCATATGCAGAGGGTATCAGGAAAAGGATGATTATCATTATTTTTTTTTAAAAAACGCTGCAGTTTCTAGGCAAACTCGTCGTCTTATTCTTAGCAACTGCTCTGTGACCAGCAAAGGAAAAGCGGTGTGTGTGTGTTGAGAGAGAGATCGTGTGTGCAGGCAGCACGGTTCTGGATGGGAACCAGAGTTTGCCTGGAAAGGGAGAGAAACCATAGCTTGGAACCTCGTGCGATTCTTGCATCTCATTTCAGCGCTGGGGAGGAAAGGGCTGAAGCCGTCAAAGTGGGTGGGTGGGAGGGAGAGGTGTCCTGGTTGAGGGATAAGCCAGAGGCTATCGGGATCCAGGTATCTCTTTCTAGCATGACTGTAGAACACACCCACCTAAAGGAATCTCCCTTTCCATGCCCCTGCCGCTCCCTCCTACATAGGTCAATGTGGTAGCGGATGGATAGAACAGCTGCATTGGGACCACTGCATGGGTGGGTGGGGTGGAGTGTGCTTATGGGCATCATCCTGCCTTCCTGCATGCTTGAGAGACATGAGGTGCACATCTCCTTCCTTGAGCCTCCCCTGAACTTAAGCAACTGTGGGATGACAACCTTGGGATGCAAAGGGGGAGGCTTTCGCATCTCCTGCAAATAGTCTCTTTGCAGCTGCATTTTTAATTTTTTCTTAATCATGGCATTGACTTAAATGTGCTAAAGCATTTAACTACAAAGAGATGGGGGGGATGCGTACACGAAAAGCCATAGTGGAGCCATTCACGGCTGTAGCAGCACCGCTATAGTTTCCATGGCTGTGGGAAGGTGGCTTTTAGCCTTGCGCCAGCCATGCTGGGGATCTGTGGGTGAGCATTTGCATGGTATTCCCTGCCGTGTATATAGAAGTGCATGTTAGAGATGGCTATTTCAAGCAAGGTGCTTGAAGCAGCAAAAGAAGTAGCCCAAGTGGCTTCGAGCAACATGCTGTCCGAAAGCATCTGCAGGTGTTTCTTGAAGCAGGTTGTCAGAAATAGGCGTGCCGAACTTGTGCTTGTGTGCCTGGGTGGGGAGAGAGAGCTCCGCACATACCGAAACCTGCAGACTTTCAGCAAGGGAAAAGCACCTCCGAAATAGCCCTAATTGTACATCACACAAGGTTTCTAATGAGCAAGGCAAGGTAGCAGGGAGAAATATAGTGAAGACCCTGGAACAAAAAACCAGCATGTTAGAGAGAGGGTGGAAAGCTTAGTGATGAGAAAATGCCATTTCTCAAGCACAGCATGGGAGCAAGTAGAGGGTTAACTGGAAAATGTTCTTCCACGGGGGCTCACTCTAATTTTCTTCATTTTTCCACAACAGTTGCTCAGTCTGACAAGCAAAAGCAAACTGCTGCCTTTGTAGCACTTGTTAATTTTGCTTGATTTAGCATGTTTGCTGTTGGACGAAAATCGATTTTTCTTTTTCCTGCACAGCAAATTCGCTGGCTCCCCACAACACACACTTTCCCTTTAGATATTTACTTAAGTCTCTTCCTCAGGCAAAGAAAATAATTAGAGACACCTGCAGCCCTGATTGAGTTCTAATTCTCTTTCCAAGCAATGCAGGATTCGTACTGTTAGGAACTCCATTATTGTCAAGAAACACATTGCGTAGGTTTCATCTTCTAGGTGGAGGCATGAATTCATCTTACCAGTAGTTTTAGTTTAATTCTTTAATAGCAGCCTGGCTGATTTTTTAATATCCTGGCTGTGCAAAGCAACCTTTCCAACAGGGGTAGGTTCTATAGTAGCAGCAAACTGCCAAAACACACTACCAATCGTGTAAACAGATGGGGGAAGAGCCTTACTTTCTAAAAAGAAGGAAAGCCATAATAACATACAAAAGGGTTAGCTCTAGTGGATGCAATTAATTTTGCTGCTCTCTTTGTTCCAGCTTTATAGGCAGTCTGTTCAAATCCATCCAGGTGTGCAGGACCGATTTCTCTCTTTCTGTCTTCTCATCATCTTTAATCAGCTAGGTGGTTCAGTGACATTTTTTTTCTCCCACTTCCATCTGCCGAATCCTTCTGCAACCTGAACAAATTTTATACAGTATATTCCCAAGGTGTTCAGGAGGCTGTTTTTTTTAAAATAATGCTAAAATCTACTACCCCAGCTCCACACTTTTCTATGGAGCTGCCCAGATCCTTCTTCCCATGGGACGAAGTCGTTCTTGCTGGCACCCCATATCAGGGGTTCCCAGAGCCTCATGGTCCTTCTGTGTCCTTCTGTGTCAGAAAACATCGGAATTGTGTGCTGGCTGGCTTAGCCTAGAAGTCCGTCTAGTTCAGCGTTTTGACAGCAACCGGCCAGATGATTAAAGCACCAATGTTGGAAAGATTCCAGGTGCTTCAATTTTTTATTTTTATTTAAAAAGCCAGCCGTTGTAGCGCCTAGAAAATGCAACATAGGCAGCCCAATAAAATGCATGTGTCTTCAGAAAAAGCCCCACGGAGTTCACAGTGGGGTTTACTCCCACGATGCAGCGAAGGCAAAGGGGGCACTGCCCCACACACTCCAGTGTTTGCTTGGCCAGCCCCCACCTGCTTGCCTTCTTACTGACAAGCAGCTCAGAGGGTGGCACAACCTGTCCGCTTCCTCCTTCTCAGTGTTGCCCTTGTAGAACTCAGCAAAGAGGACGGCAACACTAGAATTAGTTGGCTTTGCCTGTCATTGGCTCCAACTACCGTTCAGGCTTCTTGCCTTCTGCCTTATCAGTTCCAATGCGCATCTCTTGCCACTGCTCCCATGTAAGTGCATATGATTGCATTCAGTGCCGAGTGCCACAAAATCTGCAGCCTATATTGGGCACCTAAACATTTTATCTTGGTTCTCAATTTGTAATTTGATTGCCACACCCTCCTCCTTTTTCTTCAGAACTGCTTAGAGAAATTATTAGCCTTGATGTGATAGAGATAGCCCACTTTCTGTCATTGTTGCCCATTATCTGGTAGTTAGACGTAAGCAGTCCTGATAAATTAAGATTCTGATTTTGTCTTTCACCTGGCCACTGCTATATCTGTGCGCTGCACCAGGGCAGCATGGAAAAATGAAGACAGGCATCTCAGCAAGCAGTGTTCACTGTTTTTCTTGGTTCTGGGTGTGCTAAGAATAATGATACTCATAGAACTTGTATTATACTAGGATTGACTATTTCATAGAGTTGGAAAGGACCACGAGGGTCATCTAGTCCAACCGCTTGCCATTCAGGAATCTTTTGCCCAACACGGGACTCGAACCCTTGGCCCTGAGATTAAGAGTCTCATGCTCTACCAACTGAGCTATCAGCATTTTTATATATAGCATCTGCTGAGCATCCCAAGGTTTCTCATGTACTCTCTCAGTAGAAAAACAACAGATTTCTGATGCTATGCTTGTTTATTCAGAAAGCACACGTACTGCTTCTGTGTACCTCCACCCCAACATTGTCTGTGACTTTCACTCCTCCAGCTGCACCACCTTTACTCACCTGAAGGCCTCCTGTTCCCCTCAAAGAAATCTACCCTTTCTTCGTTGCTGCCGTTCATGCCTGGAAGTGCCTCTCAGAATGTCTCTTTGGCTCCACCTCTTCTACTCCTCAAAACCCACCTCTTCTGTTAAGACTATATGGCAACCAAGCCTATGGAGGCTTGACTGAAATAAGCACATATTCCTTCCCCTTCTCTCTCTTTTTCTTTCCTTTCACTATTGTCTCATTTGCTTTGAATTACAGGCTTACCATACAATGAAGTTATCCCATTCGCTTCTACCTGCACAATGGAGCTTTCTCCTCATGCACACTGGTAGAGGAAGGGGGAAGTTTTGTTGTGCAGGCATGGAAGTCCTTGTGTGGTGTAGTGGTTAAGAGCGGTAGACTCGTAATCTGGTGAACTGGGTTCGCGTCTCTGCTCCTCCACATGCAGCTGCTGGGTGACCTTGGACTAGTCACACTTCTTTGAAGTCTCTCAACCTCATTCACCTCTCAGAGTGTTTGTTGTTGGGGAGGAAGGGAAAGGAGATTGTTAGCCACTTTGAGACTCCTTCTGTAGTGATAAAGCGGGATATTAAAGCCAAACTCTTCTTCTTCTAATGGGACAACTTTGTTGCATAGAGCTGCTAGATTGCAAACTTCTTGGGGCAGGGACATGGCTCCTTGCACTTTTAAAAGATCCGAGTGCTGGATAAATAATCATAACAGGCATTCTTCTTCTAAAGAGCATAAAAATAGCCCTACTAGGTCAGGCCAAAGGGTCTAGCATCTAGTCTAGCATCGTGTTCCTACGGTGGCCAACCAGAAGCCGGCAAGCAGGACCAGAGTGCAACCGTTCTCATTCTTATCATGCCCCTTTAAATGTAGTGTGACTTTCATTTATGAGTAAGCACACTTGGTTGGGGTTGCAAAATTAGATCAAGTCAGATTTTAATATTAGTGGCCTTTATTAAATTTGTATAGTGCTCTTCATCTGAAGATCACAGGGTGTTTCGCAACATAAAAATGCGAATGAGAACACAAAATACGTAGTAAAACAAAATCAAAAACAAGGAACAAACCAATAACCCCCACCTCCCACAAACACATTTAAAACACCATAGAATGTTAGTCAGCCCAAGGCCTAGTTGAAGAGAAATGTTTCCGCCTGGCTCCTAAAGCTGAAGGCACGAAGTGGGGAGAAGCATTTCATGAATGGGGAGCCTGCCACAGAAAAAGCTCGTTCTCATATCGCCGCCCTTTGGGACTCTTGCGGAGGAGGCACATGAATAAGGGCGTCCAATGATGGTTGCAGGGGTCCAGGTTGGCTCATATGGGGAGAGAGGTGGTCTGTGTAACACACAGTTCTCGGGAAGCCTCCTCCACAAAAGGTCTAGGGCAGGGGCCAGCAAGGTTTACCTCGCTTGGGCCGGTTCACTCCAGTGGAGATCTCTCTGTGGGCCAGATTACGTGCGCATGGCTATGATTTCCAGCGTCTGTGCATGCACAGACACGATTTATGGCACCACAGAAGCGAGTCTCCCCACCGTGCTGCACCGGTTTAGTGCAGCGCGCAGGGACTTGCCGAGTGAGCGGCTCAGTTCATGGACGGCTCCTGGGCTGGTTAAATGACCCCCGTGGGCTGCTTGTGGCTCATGGGCCTTAGGTTGCCTACCCCTGGTCTAGGGGGTGGCAACAGAAGAACAAGTCTTTTCTGCAGTGGCTCCCCACTTCTGGAATGCTCTCCCCAGGGAGGCTTGCCTGGCGCCATCATTGCATATCTTTAGGTGTCAGCCAGGCAAAAACATTCCTTATCTCTTAGGCTTTTGGCTAATTAAACAATCTATGTCCTTTGAATTGTGTGTGTCTTTGCGGGGGGGGGGGGTAATTATTATTATCTCAAATTCTGAGTAGGTACATATGAGAGGAAGTGGTTTTTCAGGTAATCTGGCCCCGAGCCATTAAGGGCTTTAAATGACAGGAGTTTTGAAGTGGCCTACAAAATGGACTGTGGAAAATCCAGTGGAAATGATGATCTGCTGATGGAATATGTTCAAATCTTCAAATCCTTAAGGAGGTCTGCTTCACATTTTGAGTACCATAACCCTTAAGTAATTCTTGCAGTGAATGCTAGCATTGGTCTTTGTGGCTGCTCCTTCTGAGTGCTGAAGTAGCTGCCAATTTTCATCTGCTGCCACTATTATTTCCTTTTGACACTCCTGTCCAATTATCTGGGACACCATGCCAAAAGAAGTGGGGCCCCTATTCTGGGACAGATTCTGGGCTCTATTACGTAGATGGTGTGCCTTTGTCTGTCACTATTCACACAGAAAGGTGAGCACAGACTTATTCAGACGCAGCCCCTAATTCCCTACTATTCCATCCTGCCGTTGCATCTTTCCGCAGTAGAAACATTATTTTGCAAATTTGTAAAACCTTTTACAAATTAAACTCTACTCCAAACCACATTGCAATGCAGTCAGAGCCTTTAGTGTTCTACAAGCAGTTCAGCATATGCTCAAGCGAAAGTGGTGCTGGGTGCAGAATTCAGCTCCTTGAGAATCACAGCCTTAATTTAGAAACAAAACCCAAACATTTCTAGTCTTTAAGGCTGTGAATAAAGGCTTGAAAGTGTGTGGGCAATGTGGTAAAATTCAAGAACCGGAACAGTGACTGAATAAGTGACGCAGGTATCGTTGCTGGTTCTCTGTACTATTCCTTCCTCCTCCTCTATGCCTAGCTGAATAATTTTTTGCAAAATAAGCATAATATTAACAATGATTTGCATAATTTAGACTTGTTCAACATTCTTTGACGTAGAATTTGGGTTACCTTGGTGCAAATTGAGCTCCCGTTGCTCTGTCCCAGCTTCTGCCAACCTAGCAGTTTGAAAGCACACCCGTGCAAGTAGATAATAGGGTACCACTGTAAACGGCATTTCCGTGCGCTCTGGCTTCCATTACGGTATCCCATTGCACCAGAAGTGGCTTAGTCATGCTGGTCACATGACTTGGAAAGCTTTCTGTGGACAAACGCCAGCTCTCTAGGCCTGAAAGCGAGATGAACGCTGCAACCCCTTTGAGTGGACTTAACTGTTCAGGGGTCCTTTACCCTTTCATCTTTACCTAGGGTGGTGATGGGTGCCAAGCAAGCAAACAAACAAGGAGGCAAGCAAATAAATAAATAGCTTTTTTATCCATCCAAGTTCTCGGCTTTGCCTGCCTGCCTGATGCTCCGGTGTTCCAAACCTTTAACTTATGAACTATTGTTCATAGATGCACAGCTGCCTTTCCATTTTGTCTGCTGATTTTATTTTGAAAGGTTCCTGGAGAAAGAATCAGACACGGTGATATGAAGAGAAAGAACCAAAAGATCAGTCATGGTTTCATAATTGTTTAAACATTTTGAAATGTCCTGTTCGGGAAACATAAGATAGCCCTGAGATGTTTTGCATTGGGGTTGCCTTCAGTGAAGTCCGGTGCCTTTTGCCCATTTTTGGGAAATGTTTGGGTGGTTATTTTTATATCACCTTTTGCTTGATTTCAGTGCCATGGAAGTCATATTGATGGGAAGATTGCAGAGGTTTGCATATGCATGTTGTGTGACTCCTAGGCTAGCGATAGGTTAAAGGACCAAGAAGGGAGGCGGGAGTAATGCTCTGTGCACCAATGGATGGCTGAAAGTTAGCAGTACTGGCATCTATCAACTTCACCATGCCTATGCTCATATTTGGTAAAATCTGCCAATTTTCATCACTGTGGTTATGCTAATAATATGCTCCTCCAGCATCTGATAAAACCATCTCAATTCCCTGGTGATTTTGGGGGCGAGGTGCAGAAGAGCCCAGAAGGGTAAATGTTTATAGGAGAAACCTACCATAGCAACAGAGTTGTCGTTAGTTGTCTGCTTGGGATCAGAGTGAGGCCAATTCAGGAGATGCAATTTTACGCAGTTAGCTTCCAGCAGCAATGCAATTCTTACTGGGCGGGGGGTGAGTTTTGGAATGGCGAATTTCAGTGCTGAACCAGGAATGTAGGAAGACTCAGTTTGGATAATCGCCAAATTGGAAATGTTCCAATTTAGATTTGCAGTGGCTTTAATTATTATTATTATTATTATTATTAGTTTATTACACTTTACAAATAACTGGCTTGGCAGGTGCAGGATCTTCCCATGAGGAGATTGCTATCAGAAATAGGCTGAGAGAAACAACAGAGGAAATTGGGACATAAGGGCCAGGCCAGGCCAGGCTGAGAAATCAAGCATATGTGTATAATTTTATTAATTTAGCAAAAATTTATATGCCACTTAAGTTACTTACACCAGCATTTTAGTGTGAATTTTTGCCAACATACACATTTTTGTATGCAATTTTGCTTGAAATACATATTTTTTGCGAAACAGTTTTCCCCAATATACTGAATTCTCTTACATCACTTTCACTATATATGCATATTTATGCATAGTTTAACCTAGTACGTACAATTTTGTACCAATCGCTTGACTGAAGAACTGCATTGCAAAATTCAAAAGAATGCCTGTTTCAAAGGAAGGCTGTGTTTTTTTGGTTCACGTGTTATTTCAGGCTAGGCATGTTCTCCTTTAAACTGAGTTGAATTCCTCCGCCATCCCTATTTCCCACCCAGGTCAGCTCTCTAATCCGTTATCAGAGAAAGCACTATATATTTGCAGCAAAAGAGTTAAAAGAGTTACCTTGAAGGAAAATGGCCTGAGCACAAGAAGTCTGTAATAATAATAATAATAATAATAATAATAATAATAATAATAATAATAATAAAATAAATAAAATTATACTGGACTTGTTCTATCGTGGTGCTGCTGGAGTAACTATGATGTGGCTGGAATTAGTGGAAGGATTTCACTGGGTAAATCTAATTCAGTTGCAGTACTGTACCTGCTTAACCTGGGGGTAAGTCCCACTGAGTTCAAGTTGACATGTATATAGGATTGAAGTTTTCTGATTTCTCCTTAGAACTAATAGGCTACTGTGCTGTGAGCATAGCTTTTATAACTAGCTCTGAATTTGCTGTAACAACGTGAATTGGAAGTCTCACTTCACGGCAAGGTTAGCACAGTTTAACGTCTCTGGTGTAGATGCTGGCTGCGTTACAGCTGCTGTATGCTTAGCATGTTTTCTGGAGAAAGCTTCAGTAGAAATCCACATCATGGTTTCTGCACAGCCATTTTTAGTAGCTCCTTGTGTTGCCAATTCTTTTAATTGTAATTGTAGTACACCTGTGTACTCTTTCACCTGTGGAACGCCCTCCCTGGGGAGGCTTGGCTGGCGCCTGCCTCCTTATCCTTCTGTCACACGGCAAAGACTAAATAAAAAATAAATCCAAGATTTTTAACCCTTTCATTCTTTCTGGGTATAATTGACCATAGCAACAACCAATAACAATAGTGACGTTTATTGCAAACTTATCTTTCTCTCTCTCTCTCAGGCCTTCCTAAATCAGTCCATTCTGTTTCTCCAGCTTTTAATTATTGCTGACTTAATTTTTTTTAGCAAAAAAAAAAAAAAAAAAAGAGCCAACCACACATTTAATATGGTTTGTATTCTGTTTTATATTCAATTTTTGCGTATTGCTCTGGTGTTCTTTGAATGTAAAGGTAAAGAGACCCCTGACCATTAGGTCCAGTGGTGGCTGACTGGGGTTGCGGTGCTCATATCGTTTTATTGGCCGAGGGAGCCAGCGTACAGCTTCCGGGTCATGTGGCCAGCATGACTAAGCTGCTTCTGGCGAACCAGAGCAGCACACGAAACACCGTTTACCTTCCCGCCGGTGTGGTACCTATTTGCACTTTGCACTCTAATTGCACTTTGACGTGCTTTCGAACTGCTAGGTTGGCAGGAGCAGGGACCAAGCAACGGGAGCTCACCTCGTCACGGGGATTCGAACCACTGACCTTCTGATCGGCAAGCCCTAGGCTCTGTGGTTTAACCCACAGCGCCACCCGCATCCTCTTTGAATGTAGAGCTGACTATAAATTCTGAAACAAACAAATAGGAACATAGGAACACGTCTTATACCAAGTCAGACCTTTGGTCAATTTAGCTCAGTATTGCCTAAAACAGCCGGATAAAACCACTCAAATAGCAGTCCACAGAAAATGTAATATGAAATAATGAACAGGGACATTTAAAAACTCCAGCCCAACGTCATTAATTAAAAGCAGATGGGAACAAAGTAATGTCTTTAGCGGTTTTTAAACAGGCTTTAAAAAGGAAGGCACATGTGCCTCCTGCAGAAGGGAGCTCCCACAAAGGTGGGGCCGCCACAGAAAAGGCTCTGTTCTTTATGCCTCCATCCTTGATGGTTGACCTCGATGGCAAACCTACGAGCAGGGCCAGTCGGTTGACCAGCAGGGCCTGCTAGTCGGTTTGAGCCCTGATGAAAACAAAATGCTTTTTTGTTGCAGCTCTGATTAATTGTATTGCATGAAGTTAATTAACTGTATTGTATAGTTGGCATACATGCACAACACACCTCAATGTGGCAGAATGTCACCAAAGCTACAAGAACCACTGCATCTTGGATTGTCACAGTATACAATGTACATAACAGCAAAGCTGGAAAAACAGCAGCGAGCATCAAATTTTTAGACATCAGCCCTGCAGAGGGATGGAAAGTAGGTCAAAATTCTTAGGTGTCAGAGCCAAATTTGAAGGCAGCTGGTTGACCAGCTGTTTAGGATTTTTCCAGCATTGCCTAAGACATTGCCTTCCTCTCTATTTCCTATTGTATTATTTGGAATTGACTAAAAAAAAACCCCACTCACTTAATAATATATTCTATGTCCCAAATAAATCCAAGACAGCTAGGGTGCATCTTGAGATGGTCTGGACGACTCTGCTGGAGTCATGACAAAACCAGTTGTGAGTATTTTTCACAAGTGTTGTAAAGCTATGGCTATATCGTATGCTTATTTTCAGTGGAGGAGTTCCAGTTGAATTCAGTGAGCTTACATCTGAGTAAACATGGAGAGAATCTAGCTGCAAGTTATTAGCTGTGCAATGATACATTTATGTAAAGGTAAGGTAAAGGGACCCCTGACCATTAGGTCCAGTCGTGACTGACTCTGGGGTTGCGCCGCTCATCTCGCTTTATTGGCCTGGGGAGCCAGCGTACAGCTTCTGGGTCATGTGGCCAGCACGACTAAGCTGCTTCTGGCGACCCAGAGCAGTGCACGGAAATGCCATTTACCTTCCCACTGGAGCGGTACCTATTTATCTACTTGCACTTTGACGTGCTTTCGAACTGCTAGGTTGGCAGGAACAGGGACCGAGCAACGGAAGCTCACCCCATCGCGGGGATTCGAACCGTCGACCTTCTGATCAGCAAGTCCTAGGCTCTGTGGTTTAACCCACAGCGCCACCCGTGTCCCCATTTATGTATTATGCTCAAAATTATTCCTCCCAGGGAGGTAGGTATAGGTTTGCAGCCTTAGACTGCCACTAGCGGTTCAGTAAAGTGTTCAGAGAGTTATGTTTTGCCTGTTTTTTAATTTGGGTATTAATTGTGTTTTAAAGATGTATTGTGATCTATGATTGCCAGTCTTATGTTTTCAGAAGATGTTTTTAAAAGCAACAATGATAAATCCTTGATAAAGTCTCATAGTCACTCGGACTGTTGCAATTTCAGCCACCTTGGTTCAGGGATTTGGAAAGAGAGTCAGGATTGTCAAAACAGGACATTGTATATGCTGCCGTTATGTGAGCTGCAGCAGAATGGAAACAAGAAACGAAGGCTGTGTTCACACTACACCTTTCAGGTACATTTGAAGCTGTAGTTTGCTAAGGTTTGCTTATTTCAGAAGCAGAAAACACAGGAGTGGCATGTCGGGGGAGAGAAGGGACTTTCTAGTGATCGTAGGGAGCAGCTTCCTTCTGCACTAGGACATTGTTTCATCTAGTACAGCACTGTCTACTCCGGCTGTGGACCAGCTCTCTCAGGTCTCAGGCTGAGATCCCTTCCCTTGCCCTGCTGCCACCAATGCCAGCAATTGAACCCGGGCCCTTCTGCATGCAAATATTGTGCTTTACCACAGAACTGTGGCTCCTGTCAAGGGATGGGAATTCCAGGGACGAGGCTTCAGCATCCTGCATAGACCCTTGCACCCCTGCCCTCGTGAATTGGCAGAAACAAAATGAATAATGCAGGATTAGCAAATCTGCTTGATTTGCATCATGTATGCAAGGTGCATAATTCAGCATTGCTCTATTTAGGGCAGGCTGCATGGAGACCCGCAGTGTGCATGCTGATTTCCACCTCACCCCCCCCTTCCTCAAACCCCTTTTGCCATTTGCTCTAAAATTATTTCTTCTTGCTGTGTCAGTTGATGTATAAGATCTTTTTTTCACATGATCTTTTTTTTTTTTTACATGCAACCTGTCAGACTGTGCATCAAAAAGACGGCAAAGATGATACAATATATTTTGTGGCTTGCTTCTGCCTATTGAAATTTGTTTTAGAAGAATTTGTACATTAAAAGGGCTCGTGGGAATAAGGATCCAAATGAAAGTTCAGGTGCTTTATTAATCTGTTCTAACGCAGCTGTGCCGGCTGAGGGTACCTGTGCCAAATCCTTTTAAGGCAGTGGAGCTGGTCCAGACCGTGATGAGGCTCTGCTCTTCTTCACAACCTTACGCAGTGACCCCAAGTGTAATAATTCCTCTTGAACCATCTGCTTCCCATTCTTGCCAGAGGGTTTTCTGCGGAACTCTTGCCTAAGTTCTGGATAAATGTAGGACACACAAGAATATCCGAACAGGCCTTGTCAGCAGAATCATCTTAAGGGAGATCTTGCAATATTGCATTGCTCCTTGAAACACATGGCTTCCCACAGATACTGAAAATTACAGGCAAGCCTGTGCTCTATTCGTTTGCTTTCAAAAGAATTTTTATTTGAGTAACTGCACGTGTAAACAAAACCATGCAGGTGGACTTCCATAAGCTTCTTAAATATAAAATGCATGTATTGCAAACTCTTAAATGGGTTTCATGCATGGATGTACACATGAACACACAAACGCACACAAATATGCAAGATTTATCTGTTAGAGAAAGCTGATTCACCATATATGATGCAACTGGAGCCCAAAATCCACTTAATGTTGCAAATGTTATTGGGCTATGTTTGGACGGCTGAGTGTTAGTTGCTTAGGTTCAGCTAGTGAAGCTCATTGAGAGGTGTCTACTTTTTTGGGTAAAAAAGCATCATCTGCAGCAAAATGGAACAGGACTATTGCCCCCATTCAACTAAAGAATTGCCAGCATTGCTCTGGGCGAGAAGGCAGTCAGTACTCCAGTTGCCTTTTCGATATCTTGCAGGACATCATATGAGCTCCATTTACCTGCTGCGGCTCTGCTCCAATGTCATCCCTTGGATATATTAGAGTCTGGCGCTTGCATTAGAGCAAAGAAAATAAGAAAAGCCCTGGTGGAACAAGTCAGAGACATATAGAGTCCAGCATTCTGTTCTAAGCTGAGAGATTCTAAGTTTTATCTTATATACATGCCCCTGAAAGTAATTTTACTCATCTCCTGTAATTTCTTCTCTCCTTCTCCTTTCACACTTAACTTGCACCCTATTCTCCCACAAGCTATTTCTGTCATTCCTCTTCCCTACCATTTAAACATATTCCTCCTTTCTTCTCTCATTTTCTTCCCTTCTAGCTATCACTATTATTATTATTTTTTAAAAA
This sequence comes from Podarcis melisellensis, assembly GCF_964234715.1. NCBI lineage: Eukaryota > Metazoa > Chordata > Lepidosauria > Squamata > Lacertidae > Podarcis > Podarcis melisellensis. Next base: position 17,022,347 of record NC_138530.1, on the reverse strand, counting down.
AATGTTTTAGTGTTTTATTATGTCTTTATATGTGCTGGAAGCCACTCAGAGTGGCTGAGGAAACCTAGCCAGATGAGTGGCGTATAAATAACAAAACGTTGTTGTTGTTGTTGTTGTTGTTGTTGTTGTTGTTGTTGTTGCCAGCCAGGGGCATATCAGAAGACAGGAGCCCTCTCCTATGCATATTGCCTCTGATATGGAGGTAATATGGCCATCATGACAAGTAGCCATAGATAGTCTTATCCGATATGAATTTGTTCGATTCCCTTTTAAAACCATCCATGTTGGATGGCCCCAAATGTATCTTTTTTAAAAAAAAATATTTTATTGAGTTTTGCTGCCAATGATGTCACCTTTCCTTATGAAGAGCTGCTCCAGCCCCTTGGTCTTATTTTGGTTGCCCTTTTCCAGCTCTACAATATTATTTTTGAGTCTTTTCTGTGCAGAATTGGGCTGTTAGGCAGCACAGTCCTGAATGTTTCTTCATGGCATGTTCTCCCTTGAAATAATCTCCTAAGAACAAAAAGTCATTGGGGTGCCTCATTACTGTGGTCGGATTTATTCCGTGCCACATTCCTCCCCCAAACCCCAAGCAAATTAATGCATTACGTATTTTATCCTTCTCTATTAGTTTTCAGATGTCAGTTGAAGAGGGTTTTATTTCAGGGGACAGCTGGGATCCATTGAATTATGAATTCGTGTTAACCGCTGGTGCTTCTGTTGGACGTATTTTGTTTTTCAAATGCTGTCTATTTAAAAAATGACTTCACCCTATCTCCCTAGTTAACTCAAGCCTTCTTCTGACTCAGCATGAAGCAATCACCCACCCAAAATGTTCCACATGGCATAATTAATAGTCACATCATTTTTACACAGCAATCTCAGGTATAACAGGAAATATTTTATATTATACACACACACACACACACAGAGAGAGAGAGAGAGGACAAGCCTCTTGCTCTCTTTCATTCCCTCATACTTTGGTCACCTTCGTTGATTGAAGGACGCCCTTCGTGACTAGAAATGGGAGATACATTTCTGAGGCAACAGTGTGGTTGTTTCAGTTTCTAAAAGAATGGTCAGTAAGACAAATAAAGCAAAACCCACTTCCTTCATCATACTTGGTATATTGACGCGGGTCGCGCTGTGGTCTAAACCACTGAGCCTCTTGGGCTTGCTGATCAGAAGGTTGGCTTTTCGAATCCTTCCGGCGGGGTGAGCTCCTGTTGCTCGGTCCCTGCTCCTGCCAACCTAGCAGTTCAAAAGCATGCCAGTGCAAGTAGATAAATAGGTACCGCCGTGGCGGGACCGTAAACTGCGTTTCCATGTGCTCTGACACTTGTCACGGTCCTCCGTGCGCCAGTAGCAGTTTAGTCATGCCCTGGAAAACTGTGGACAAACGCCGGCTCCCTCAGCCTGAAAGTGAGATGAGCGCCGCAACCCCATAGTCGCCTTTGACTGGACTTAACCATCCAGGGGTCCTTTACCTTTACCTTTTACTTGGTATATATACTAGAAACCCCTTTCTCTCCTTTTTGTGGGGTGGGGGCAGGATTTAAATTATTATTATTATAATCAAGTTTTCAAGGCAGATCTGCCCCTCTGCTCCCTCATGAACTCCAGCTGGGTATGAGGTAAAAGGGATGATCTGGGAGATTCCAGAGGTGGATGGACTGAGGGAAGCGAAAGGGAGAAAAAGTGGAGAGCAGCAAGATTCAGGGAAAGGAGGTAGAGACTTCAGTGTTTGTTGGGCAGAGAATGTGCGTGTGCCAATCTAGTAAATCTAGGTCAAATCTAGTAAAACAAATCCTTGAAAAATTGCGTAGTTTTCCCATTCCCCTCCCTGAAACCACCATCAAATCACAGATCAGAGCCGTCTCCATTGACTGACCCATAAATATCATGGATGTGGGACATGGATCATTATGGGTCTTCATAGTGCTTTGTTTCCTGCGCTCACTGGTTTGTAGTACCACCACTTCTTCTTCTTTGCTGCTCACAGGAGCCATTTTGTGCCGGCACCCATTAACACGTGCATCATTTAAAAAACTAATTAAAAGTAAAAAAGAAAAAAGCACACTAGATCTTCATAAGCTTTAAATGGGGTCACCTCAAAACCATATAGGTTAGCTGTGTGGTCCACAAATGTGCTCAGTGATGTCTTAGTGGGTTCCTTGCCCTCCTACATGAGGAAAATCATTAGGCGTGGCTGACATGGAAGTGCAGTTTATCTGGAGAGGGGCAGTGAGTGCTGTGCAAATGCACTGGCAGAACCTATCCAGCATGCATGTGCATGCACAGAGCTGACCTCTCCCCTCTCCTCTCCTCGCTGGTGCCAGCAGCGACTACAGTGCATGAAGTCCAACCACTTCAGAAAATCATCACCATCCAGGCAGATTTGTGCCCTGTGGAACACCTTCCCATCAGGTGTCAAGGAAATAAACAACTATCTGACTTTTAGAAGACATCTGAAGGCAGCCCTGTTTAGGGAAGTTTTTAATGACTGATGTTTTATTGTATTTTTAACATCTTGATGGAAGCCACCCAGAGTGGCTGGGGAAACCCGGCTGGATGGTCGTGGTATAAATAATATCCTCCTCCTCCTCATCATCATCAATATTTTGGTGATGCTGGGAAGCTGCAGATCTCTGTGTTTTTACTGAGCAGTGTTACCAACAGAAGCATTAATTTCTTGGTGGCTTTTGGGGGTACTCTGTGTAAAATCATTCAGCTTTTAATTTTACTGGATCTGACTTTTCCCCAGATCCCAAAACAAATTATGTACAGTCATACCTCAGGTTACAGACACTCCAGGTTGCGATTTTTGGGTTACAGACGCGCCAAAACCCGGAAGTACCAGAACAGGTTACTTCCGGGTTCCGACTGTCGCACACCTGCAGAAGTGCTAAATTGCGCTTTGCGCATGCGCTGAAGCACCGAATCACAACCCGCAGGTGTGGCGCTGCAGGTTGCGAACGTTGCGGGTTGTGAACATGCCTCCCGTGTGGATCATGTTCGCAACCCGAGCATCCACTGTATATGCATGCTTTATCTCTTTCTGTGCGGTGGTGATAATGGGAAGAATAGTCCAAGGTAGTCCAAAGGAAGAGAAGTAACCAGAGGAGGCACTGCCTATGGCACTCCTTCAAAATTCCAAATGTGTTCATGGGCTCAAAAAGGTTCGTTCACTCATGCTCACTTACGTATTTTCCCAGCTCACTGACAATCAGGACTAGCACCATGCTTTTTTGTTTTTAAAGCAAGACAAGATTCCTAGAAAACCAGATTCCACACTAGTTCCCCAACTGATTTATGGGATGTATGTGTGTACATGTACATAATCATAACACATGTGGCAGTGTTAAATGACAGCATTTCATCTTCTTGTGTAATATTCCTTTAAGCTGTTAGTGGCAGAATAGAGCTCTGAAACTGTTCACGGCTGTGGTTCTGGAGGAAGCCATCTAAACCATCCCAAAGGGGATCGGTTTTCTTACCAAATGACACTCAGTCAAACTGACTGCCTGAAGCCATATGACTAAGCTAAAACTAAAGAAACTTAGCTCTTCACCCCCACAAACTGCTTCCAGTGTACGTAATAGAATATAAAAGCAAATAGAAGCCCCTACAAATCATGTGTAGAACATGACTGAATTTCCAGAGGCAAGCTATGCAGTGACAAAACCCTGAAGATTTTATCTGTCGCGACACTTAAATGTTTGCTGTAGAAGTTATGGTCTTTCCCAAACCATGGACATAAGTCTGAGCGCATGTGAGGCTGGCCTGTTCATTTGCCCATAATTCTCTCACAGTCTGGGTGAAAAGATTGGTGGGGCATTAGAGTGTAGCTTCTGCATCCAGTAAAACAAGATATCTACCCAATGTATTTAATCTTCATATTTATAGCCTGCCTTTCTTCCATGGAACACAAGCATGGGGTTCCCAGGCAATCTCCCATCCAGACGCATCCCAGATGTTGACTCTACCCAAGTGCACTTAGCTTCAGCAAAAGGACTGCATGACTTGCCTGCCTTTGTAGTTTGGGAGGCACACCATAAATTACCTTTTCCTGCTCTGTATTCTGTTAATAGCTCTGGCTGTATCTAGCGCAGGTCCTACCAAGAGAAGACCCATTGAAAAGAATGGGCTCTCAGTAAAACATAGCTGGACACAAGCCATGGTTTGCCCTCTACATCCAAGGTTTTTCTTTCACAGATATCTTACCAGAGTGGCCCTGGCATGATTGTGTGTGTGTGTGTGTGTGAGAGAGAGAGAGAGAGAGACAGAGAGACAGAGAGACAGAGAGACAGAGAGACAGAGAGAGAATCCATTGGCTTTGCTGTTCCCATGGGGGGAAATCTCATTAAATCTAATGGGAGCTTTTCTCCATGCAAATAAATCACTTGGAAGGTTCATTGCGCTCAAGCAGTATATACATTTCATTTTCAAAAAGTAGAAGCGACAAGAGGCCCAACCAGATCAGGATCACAAAAAGGCAGAGGATTGCACACACACCCATGCCAATGTCCTAATCCAGAATGGGGCCTGCATTAAGGGCAAAGTAGGTGATTAATGTAATACATGCAGTTTAAATATTTTTCATTACTTTTCAAAAGTAAGTTTATACAGAATTCTGCAAAATGCGGTGTTATCAAACAGTTTCTGATGACGTTATACGTAGTCCATATACAGTTACGGATCAGTGTTGGAAAAAGACAAGACATAAAATAAAACCAAAATAGACAAAGCACAGGTATGTGAATGCGTGGAAGGTAGAGACTGGAACTATTTATAGCACAGACATTATGGTTAAACAAGACAGGGCAACAAAAACATGGGCTCCATTATACCAAGGGAAAGTATTTAAAGTATTCAAATGCCCTGAGTCACTTTAGCAGCCATATTTGTCTGTAAGCTGTGTGGGTGATGCTCAACCATGTTCCTCCTTGCTTTCAAATGAAACTAAATCAGGCCAAACAGGTACGAAATTGTCCCTTTTTTCTTTGGCCCCTAAGAACTCTCTGTTGATGGCTGCCTTCGGATGAGCCCTCACTCTTGCAAGTAAACAAGAGCAACAAAAGGATTTGCTCCAGTGCTTGCCTACACCGGTTACCAGTGTTCAGTAACTAGAAAATGTAAATACTATAACCATTATATTTGCTGATGTAATCTACCCATGTAAAAATGGTTCATAACACAGCAGTTCTGAAAGTCAAATATATCCAGATGGCACCTGTCTTAATGGGGAACCACAATACTTGTGGGAACATTTATTGTTTTTCTACGTGAAGGCAATCTCAGTTCAGTGTAATACTTGTGATTATTTTATTTTATTTTCCAGTGTTTTTGATCAGCTTTGCTGCAAAATATCTTCTCCTTGAAGCTGAACATTCACTATGTTCAATATCCTAGTGGTGGGTGGTGACCTTGCCAAAGTTTGTAATTCCCTCACTTGGAAGAAAACTGTGGTGACTTATAATTCGAGGTGAACATTGTGACCCTGAAAGTTCTTTTCCAGCTAGGATTGTAATCCCAACCAGAAAACAGCTCCTCCCGCACCCAACAGATTTGCTCTCATAAACATTGTTGCCTGTTTTGAAGAGGTTCATCGATGGAGGGGTTAGTAGTGCACTCACTTTGAAAGAACTTGCATTCTTGTTGACATGTCTTTGATAAAAATCTGATCAGCGGATGACAATGGCTAGGATCCAGTGGAGATACTAATCCATGTGCAAGTGCTCACAAGTCCCAAACTGTAAACTGCTTCTCTGAGCTTAAGGAAGTTTGGGAGTTCAGCAAGGGGCATTTCTGGAGAGGAAACCGGTGCATGCAATGATCTGATTTATGAAAGTGCATTGTGGTGCACAAGTACCGTAAACAGGATTCGGGTTAAACAAGACTTTTCCATGCAGGACACAAGAGCCAGTGTGGTGTAGTGGTTAGAGTGTCAGAGATCAGGGTTCAAATCCCCAGTCACTGGGTGACCTTGGGGCCAGTCACTGCATCTCAACTTAACCTGCTTTATGGGGTTGTTGTGGGGATTAAATGAGGGGCGAGAACTATGTTCACTGCTTTCAGCCCCTTGGAGAAAAATGTGGGACATAGATGCAAAAGAAACACTATTTTTTGCTCTATAGGACGCACCTAGTTTTAGAGGGGGAAAACAAGAAAAAAAAAATTCTCTCCCTCTCTGCGCAGTGCCCCTTCAGCAAAGTGGCAGGAGAAACGGAGCCCCTTCCATTTCTCCTCCCACTTCGCTGAAGGGGCGCTGCGCAGAGAGGGAAAGCTGCGCGGCACCTCTCCAGGCTTCAGCGAAAGCAATGCGAAGCCTCTAGAGCACGGTGGAAGCGCTCCCACTGCGCTTCAGAGGCTTCGCGTTGCTTTCACTGAAGCCATGGAGCCTGCATTCACTCCATAAGACGCACACACATTTCCCCTTAATTTTTGGAGGGGGGAAATTGTGTCTTATAGAGTGAAAAATATGGTAAATAAAATAAACGTGGGTCATCTTGATTTTAATATAAAGTGGGAGGTTGGGGGTGAAGCATTGACAGGTAGGAGAGGGAAGTGGAATCAGATTCCTCCCCCAAGCATCACTTGTTTTTAAATGCAGTTTTTGATCTCAGATCCCAGCTCAAGAAAAAGGCATTGGAAAGAAAGCAATTTTAGTGGGGAGAAGTGCTGGAGAGGAGGGCTTGGCTCTTGGCCTTGGTGTACTTTACCCCTCCACCACTGCCTGCCACTTTATATTAAGTTAATGGCAGCCTGGCTTCTGCACACTGGTCTGTTGCTGCTGGTTGAAGTTTGACCCTTACATCCTGTGTTTTCCTAGCTGTGCCAATCTCAGCCTACTGCAGATTAAGTTTACGTAGCAATTTCCATTCTAATTATCTGTTTTCAATCACTCGCATCTTACATAAACTTTCCAGGCTTCTTCTCTGCCACAGATGTGTATATATAATTAAACAATTAACATTGCCAACTCTGTGGTATTCAGTAGAAGTAACCAGAGTTCGTAAAGCACACTTGTATATAGATATATTTTTTAAAAAGCAACAACTATGGATTAAATTGATGGTGGCTGAATGGAAAGGAAGTGTAGAATGGATTTATCTCACATAGAGTATACATATCACACTGAAAACTGTAGAGAAACTGAGTGTTTGTGCAGTGGGAATGTGTTCCACAGGGATTCACAGTAAGGTAAACATTTCCATAAAGTGCATCTGTACGTCAGGACCTCTTGTCTGCATAGAGTCTCAAACCAGGGTCCTCTGGGAGCTGAGCTGGGGTTTTGCTCCTGTGACCTAAGATCCAAATGGCTTGCACAATTTATTTATTTCTTTATTTGTTTGTTAGTTCCATTTATATACCACTTTTCCTTCAGTGAGCTCAAGGTGGTATATGTGGTTCTCTTCTTCCCCATTTTATCATTGTGAGCTCAGGTTAGGCTGAGTGTCTGTGACTTGCCCAAGGTTCACTCAAGTGAGTTTCATGGCTGAGCAGGGATTTGAACCTCGATCTTCCAGGTCTAGTCCAACACTCAAGAGCTGATCCAAGTTTCATTGGTTCCATGTGATTAGGAAGTATCCTGGCGATGCTGTGAGTTACTAGGACTTTGTTGAATGGTATTAGTTGTTTTGATGAATTTGTTGTTGTTGTTTTGATGAATTTGTTGTTGCTTTATATGCTATTGTGTGATAGTATAGTGATCACAATGGGTTTTTGTTTTGTTTTTTGTTTTTTTTTAAATGCTATTGAGATTACTGGGTGGCGTTGTGGGTAAAACCTCAGTGCCTAGGACTTGCCAATCGTATGGTCAGCAGTTCGAGTCCCCGCGCGGGGTGAGCTCCTGTCTTTCGGTCCCAGCTCCTGCCCACCTAGCAGTTCGAAAGCACCCCTAAGTGCAAGTAGATAAATAGGTACCGCTTTCTAGCGGGAAGGTAAAACGGCGTTTCCGTGTGCTGCGCTGGCTCACCAGAGCAGCTTCGTCACGCTGGCCACGTGACCTGGAAGTGTCTTCGGACAGCGCTGGCTCCCGGCCTCTTAAGTGAGATGAGCGCACAACCCTAGAGTCAGACATGACTGGCCCTACGGGCAGGGGTACCTTTACCTTTTTATTGTGATTACTGCAAATCACTTTGAGCTCAACATTTGTTGTTGGGAAAGTGGAATACAAATGCTAAATCAGCTCATCATGCTTTTAAAAAAGAAGAAGGAAAAAGGCTGGTGGGCATGGGCCAAACCCTTAAAAAGGGTAAAGAGGACCCCTGACCATTAGGTCCAGTCGTGGCCAACTCTGGGGTTGTGGCGCTCATCTCACTTTATATTGTCCGAGGGAGCCGGCGTGCAGCTTCCGGGTCATGTGGCCAGCATGACTAAGCCGCTTCTGGCGAACCAGAACAGTGCACGGAAACGCTGTTTACCTTCCCACCGGAGCGGTACCTATTTATCTACTTGCACTTTGACGTGCTTTCGAACTGCTAGGTTGGCAGGAGCAGGGACTGAGCAACGAGAGCTCACCCCGTCGCGGGGATTTGAAACGCCGACCTTCCGATCGGCAAGCCCTAGGCTCTGTGGTTTAACCCACAGCGCCACCCAGAAGCAGCTTAGTCATGCTGGCCACATGACCCGGAAGCTGTACGCCGGCTCCCTCAGCCAATAAAGCGAGATGAGCGCCGCAACCCCAGAGTCGGTCACGACTGGACCTAATGCTCAGGAGTCCCTTTACCCTTTACCTCAGTAGGCATTAGGCCCATCCAATATAACTATTTAGATCCCAGCCTTACCCATTGCTTCATCATTCATTGTTCTAGCATGGGTCTGTGCACTGCCCCATTACCACGTGCTGGGGAAAAGAAATGGCTCTTCATGGGCAGGAAAGAAGGTGCTCTGCTCATCTGTGGTTTTGACGCCTTTTAAAGTCACCACTTTTTTTGGCCACAATTTGTGTAACAAATGGGTGCCAGAGATAGCATCTGTTAAAACCAGCTCCTATGGCCAAGGGGAGGAAATTAGCAGACTCTCCTTGGTCAACAAACCTTCATTATACCTTAAGACCCATGGCAAACAAGCAAACTAAAAGGACCACAGAAAGAAGTTCACACCTTATTCCCGCCCCGCCCCCCCCCCCCCGCCCCGAATTCTCAGGAAGGCAAAACCTGCTTTTTTAGGTGACAGGTGAAGACCCTTTTATTCTCCAAGGCTTTAAAGAGTGGACTGGTGTTGGCTGCTGCTTTTATTGGCTTGCAGAACAGGTTTTTGCTGCTCCTGTTCTTTCAAAACTCTTTGTGTGCGTTTTTAATTGTTTTATAATTAAAGTAAACAGTTTTGGACATTTTAAATAGAAAAAAGGATATGTAAATGTTTCAAACAAACAGAAATAAGCTTAAAAGAAAAGAAACGTTCTGTGCAGCATAGCAGGGGGAACATAGCTTTCTGGTGCCATTTTTAGTTAAACATCTGAGCTAGGTTAAGAGCTTTGAGAACTTAAAGACGAAAAGTCACTTTATCCAGGGATAGCCCACATATATATTGACCTGTTCTGACCTCTTTTTCTTAATGGTGACTGCTCCTGCTCAGGCTGCACAGAAAAAGCATTTTGGTTCCAGAAATTCATTCTGACCTTGCAGCTAAGATATAATTGATAGAATTCTACAGGGTGGGCTATTAGTGTGTGAAAACAGTTCGGTTCCAATGATCCCCAGGCATGGACCTCCAAATGGTGGAGGTGTCAGACGCCATCTTAGCACCCAGGCACCTTCACTTGTTCATAAATGGTTGAAAGCTAGGTGCAAAATGCGCCTGGCACCTGGCTAATTTTGAACACTGGTTTTAAGCACATCCAGTACACAGGACTTCATCCCCACAAAGAATCTTCAGAGTGCTACCATTCCCAGCACCATTAACAAACTACAGTTCCCAGGATTTGTTGAGGGGAGTCATGTGTGTGTGTTGCATGTGCAGTGGTGTAGATCTGCTGTGGCAAATGTTTCGTAGCTTGAGCTGTAGCAGAAAAGGCGCAGCTCCATCAGATACATGAAAGTGGACCACAGACGTTATACAGTGGTACCTCAGGTTAAGAACTTAATTCGTTCTGGAGGTCCGTTCTTAACCTGAAACTGTTCTTAACCTGAAGCACCACTTTAGCTAATGGGGCCTCCTGCTGCCGTCTCGCCGCTGGAGCACGATTTCTGTTCTCATCCTGAAGCAAAGTTCTTAACCCGAGGTACTATTTCTGGGTTAGCGGAGTCTGTAACCTGAAGCGTTTGTAACTCGAGGTACCACTGTATATGATATGCACATAGATCTAGAAGGAGAGGGGTATGGTAGAATCTGTGTTGCAGAATGAGATAAAAGAAGTGTATCCATATCTTTGTTGCCCTACTGATAGCAACGCAATTTGAGCAGCAACCATAAACAGACTAGGACCGTCTTCTCCAGCATTGGTGCTTGTCAAATGTTTTGGTCTACAGCTCCCAATTATTATTTGATTGTTTCATCAAATTTATACACTGCTTGATTTGTGGGGAAACCCTCAAAACAGTTTACAATAAAGAATAAAGCAATAATGGAGCAATCGATAGCTCCAGCCAGCATGAGTTGTAGTCCAAAACACGGGGACGGCACCAGGTGTATAAGATTGTACATGCTGTTGAGAAAGTCGGCAGGGAGAGTTTTTTTCTTCCTCTTTTTCAATGCTAGAACCTGGTCTCATCCGGTGAAGCTGAATGCCAGAAGATTCGAGACAGACAAAAAGAAAATACCTCTTCCTTTGGCTACTGCAAGTGACGGCCACCAGCTTGGGCTGGCTTTAAGGGGATCAGACACATTGATGGAGGATAAAGCTATCAATGGCCCCTTGTCATGATGGATAAGTTGCACTGCTTCCAGTATCAGATACAGTACCCAGAGGCCTCTGAACAGAGGTTTTTTTACGTTATTAAGGCACGGGCAACTTTCCAGGTGGCTAGCTTTCTGAGACCCATATAAATTCCCCATCGACATGTAAATGCTGGAGAATGGACAAGCATGCCACTGACCTTCGTTTATTTATTTTTTATTCCACTTTTTGTATAATTCATGGCCATAAAATATAGGAAGGGAATTTGCGAACAAGTTTGTTTATTATTCTTACCCAGATTTAGAATGTTACTAGTAACTTTCATTTGGCGTTTAGAAAACCTCTACCAGATATTGCTACAGGAAATTGTGTCTTGTTTTGTTTGTTTCATTAAAAAAGGGAAAAGGTGACACTTCAGCAAGGATCTGCTGGTGCTGTCAAAAATCCATGTTAATTCAGACAAGCTTAATTGGTTGTAAACACCTGTTTTGTTGTTGTTTATTAGTTCAGTGATTTTCAACTGAATGCAAGTTGAACTGGAAATCATTAGCTGACAGCAGATGTACGGATTTCATGATATAACTGTTCCAATTCGCTAATGACTTGACAAACCATTATTTTTTGTAAATGGGGTTTGTCCATGTGAGAAGATCTATGTGACCTGCGGAAAGACAGTAATTTTGCAACTCTCCCCCTGCTACCTGAATATGAGTAACACGTTTTTTACAATTTTGTATCCTGCAGGTTGGAAAACGTTGGGAAACTGGTACGAGAAGCCAATCATGATGGGATTAAAGAATCTAGCTGCCTTTCCGGGTGGTCTTCACCTTTTAAGCGTTTGTGTGCTCTTGCTGCTATTTCACATGGACAAAGTGCATGCAGAACATCCGTCCGAAAATGCCAGCAAAGAGGATGCGTGCACTGGTACCTATTTCTGTAAGAAAGGTGTGATTTTGCCAATCTGGGAGCCTCAAGACCCTTCCTTTGGAGATAAAATAGCAAGAGCTACCGTATACTTTGTGGCTATGGTCTATATGTTTCTAGGAGTATCCATCATAGCAGACCGCTTCATGTCATCCATAGAAGTTATCACATCCCAAGAAAGAGAGATCACGATCAAGAAATCCAATGGCGAGACCACCAAGACAACTGTTAGAGTTTGGAACGAGACTGTTTCCAACTTAACGCTGATGGCTCTGGGCTCTTCTGCCCCTGAGATTCTTCTTTCTGTCATTGAAGTGTGCGGCCATGGCTTCACTGCAGGGGACCTTGGGCCGAGCACCATTGTAGGAAGTGCTGCTTTTAACATGTTTGTCATCATAGCCATCTGTGTCTACGTTGTCCCTGATGGGGAGGTCAGGAAGATTAAGCACCTCCGTGTGTTTTTCGTCACGGCCGCTTGGAGCATCTTTGCCTACACGTGGCTCTACCTGATTTTGTCTGTCATATCTCCTGGGGTTGTCGACGTCTGGGAAGGCTTGCTCACCTTGTTCTTTTTCCCCATCTGCGTGGTGTTCGCATGGGTTGCGGACAGAAGGCTTTTGTTCTACAAGTACGTCTACAAGAAGTACAGGGCTGGCAAGCAGAGGGGCATGATCATCGAGCACGAAGGCGAAGGGCCACAGTCCAAAGCGGACATTGAAATGGATGGGAAGGTGGTGAATTCTCATGTCGAAAGCTTCTTGGACGGCACCCTGGTCCTAGAGGTGGACGAGAAGGACCATGACGACGAGGAAGCAAGGAGGGAAATGGCCAGGATCCTCAAAGAGCTGAAGCAGAAGCACCCAGACAAAGAAGTTGAGCAGCTGATAGAGCTAGCTAACTATCAGGTATTGAGCCAGCAGCAAAAGAGCCGAGCCTTTTACCGTATCCAGGCTACTCGGCTCATGACGGGAGCTGGCAACATACTGAAGAGGCATGCAGCTGACCAGGCAAGGAAAGCGGTCAGCATGCACGAGGTCAACTGTGAAGTGGCAGACAACGACCCTATCAGTAAGGTCTTTTTTGAGCAGGGCACCTACCAGTGCCTAGAGAACTGTGGCACGGTAGCTCTAACTATTGCTCGGCGAGGTGGCGATTTGACCAAGACCATCTCAGTTGACTTCCGAACAGAAGATGGCACAGCCAACGCTGGCTCCGACTATGAGTTCACTGAAGGGACTGTGGTGTTTAAGCCAGGCGAGATGCAGAAGGAAATACGGGTGGGCATAATTGACGACGATATATTTGAGGAAGACGAGAACTTCCTCGTTCACCTCAGTAATGTGAAAATGTTATCTGAGGAGGGAGAAGACGGTGTTCTGGAGGTCAACCACATTGCAACCGTGGCTTGCCTGGGGTCGCCTGCTACTGCCACTGTCACGATCTTTGACGACGACCACGCTGGCATTTTTACCTTTGAGGAGCCAGTCACTCACGTGAGTGAGAGCGTGGGAACGATGGAAGTGAGAGTGCTACGGACATCTGGAGCGCGAGGAAATGTTATTGTGCCCTACAAAACCCTCGAAGGCACGGCCAAAGGGGGCGGAGAGGACTTCGAAGACACTTGCGGAGAGCTTGAGTTCCAGAACGACGAGATTGTGTAAGTACTGCTAAACCTTTGTGGCTTGTCAACAGTTCAGGTATACTTGCAATCATATCTGGTAAAATGTTATCGTCAAAGTTCATGCTGAATCAAATGCTGGGTGCTCTTGTGTGCAAAATATAGAGGAAGCCATGGCACCTTAGGTGCTGTGTGTGTGTGTGTGTGTGTGTGTGTGTGTGACTGTGACAAACCCATGCAGATTCCCCATGTTATGAAGCTGTGTGCCTGTCAGAGAGCGCTGTCAAAAGGAGTGAATCCCAGAGGTGTGTCTGTGCATTGTTTCGAAAGTCCACATGACTGTTGTGTGGAAATTACCAGCCTTTTCAGAGATCCCAGGTGGGAGTAGCTCTAAACAGTACAAGGTGAAAGCAATGTAGAAATCGTAGACTCTTTTCCCAGGCACACTTGAGCTCATCAGGTATGTGGCTAGGAAGATCTTGCTTTCAGAGCTTTTCTGGGATGGCCCTGCTGTTCCCTTTGCAAAAAGCAGCCTGAGACTAATAAGCACCGTCAGGTTGCAAGTTCAGAGAGGGCTGTCGTTAGCCTTTGTGACATCATGAAATATTTATGCCCTGCGCTTTCAAGTTAATGTTGCCACGTGGGGGAAAGTCCAATTAGGCAAGGCAGCCAGGTTTGACAGTTTACAGACGGGGAAAGAGGCTAGGGAGGAAACATTGCTGATAAGCATTTCCTGGCAACTAGGGACAGAATTTCCCTCTATCGTTTCTGCACAAAATTGTAAATATATTGTTGTCTATTTATTGTATGGTGAAGGGAAGGGAAGGGAAGTAATGGAAGTCTGAAGGACCACCCTGCAAATCAAATAATACTTCATTCTATATACTTCAGTGTGAAGGAAAGAGGCCACTGCCCATCTCAAGTTCTAGTCCTTCATGAAAACAAACTATTCCTAAGGCAGAACCGCTTGTGAATAATCGTGCACCTTGCATTAACTCTGGAGATTATGGACCAGTTCCCTATTAAAAGGAAGTCTGTTGAGACCGGCACATTGAATGCTTAACATTAAGTTTTGTGACTTAGTTTATGCATTCACATAATGAATTTGCATCTTGTTGCCGTGCATAATGTGGAGGTAGAAATTGTTCTAGCAGTGGTGCTGATAAATAAGTGAAGGGCTTAAAAAAATTATTTTGGGAGGGCGCCAACCTGTGGGATGAAAGACTCGTTTCCTTGTTCAATATTTACATGTGTTCAGAAGCGTCACCTAAGCAAAATGCTTTGAGTCCCCCACCTACCTGCCCATTGGGTAAGCTTGGTTTTCATTACGAGGTTTTTCTTTCTTTCTTAAGACCATCAATGTTGATGGCTATATTTCCCTGCTGGCATCATTGGGCAGTGATTGATAACTTCGACAACGTTCTAGTGTTTTTGGATTCAAGCTGGCTGTTGTTTTAGGTTTAAAATGGTTAGAGATACCTGAGACGCAGGGACGTGACATTTCTGTTGCCTGCCCCACCCTTGAAGTGTGACTTACCCCATCTCTGGGCCCATTGTGCTTCTGCACATTCATGATCATGTTTGCTGAGAGTCCAGTTTTCTGGCCACATGCACTTAAGACATTTACGCCCCATTTAAACACCTATGTGCAATGCATTAATGCAGCAGGTTCATTATGTGGGGCAGCTGCAATCCTGTGCTACACGCTGAGGTATAAATGGAAAACTGCTTGAATATATATATATTAGAAGGGGTAAAGGTAGTATTCTAGATGCCCTGAATCTTTTATTTTCCTTCTGAATCAATGCATGGTATTCTGTGGAATCAGGATGAATAAGAGCAAGTGCTGTAAGGAGTTTTACGGTGGTTTAAAACTTTGTGCTGAAGGTTTTAAACTGCCTTGAAGAAAGAAAAAGACAAACAATAGCAAAGGAGGAGAGGAAGTCAAGGTGTAAAATATCTGAACTGGAATCAACTAACTGGTACACTAATGGAAACCAGGGGAAGGACTCCAAGCCAGTGGGGGGTGCAGGGGGGGGGGCGGCCGCACCGGGCGCAACATCTGGGGGTTAGGGTTAGGGGGCGCAAATCCACGGGTTAGGGGGCGCAAATCCACGGGTTAGGGGGCACAAATTACTTGCCTTGCCCCGGGTGCTGACAACCCACGCTACACCACTGCTCCAAGCTAACACATGTGTCCAGGAGGTGAAGGGGGATAGTTTTGTTGTGCTAGCAGAAATACTTGATGTTGCATTTGACCTTATGAAGTTATGGCAAATTCAAATTGATATCTGTTTTATCTGGGAGGTTCTGTAGATGTGTGAGTTCAGGTGTGTGCAAAATGCAGCCAGTGTGTTATGTACTGAAGTGTATCAGGAAGGCAGAACTTTTTTGAGCAACTAGTCTTTGATCTCTCAAGACTTATCTGCTGTCTCAGTGAATCTGTGCTTCACTTAGTTTTAAAGAATTCATGTGTTTTCACCAGGTGCAAACCAACAAAGACCACAATATACATCCAGACCGGCCTCTCTATTTTGGGGGAGAGAAAGGGGGGGTTACCATATCAGCAAAGCAGCAGCAGCAATGTCAAAATTTATGAAGTTTGCTACTGGCTTTTAAAAAGAGTGTGGTGAGCCTATGGCCCTCCAGATGTTGGATTTAAACTCCCATCAACCCAGCTTGCATGGCCAGTGGTCATGTGGTTCAGAAACATATAGACAATTTTAGAATGGGCTCAAAATGTGCTGGTTTTCCTGGTGCCAGCCAGGGTGAACTGTTGAAAGAAAATGTGCTGGCGGTCATGGAAGACACGAAAAGAAGCACATATCTGTCTAGTTTGGACCCAAAGTGTGAGAATTCAGCATAGATGGCACTTGGTTTTCTCAACATTAGGGAACTGTTTAAAAATTTTTGCCTAACTGAGAAACCATTATTTCCGGAAGACCACGCAGAGATTATGTGCCTGAAGCCCGTTCACTGGTTCAACTCATTTGCTATGATCTCAAGCTGGCATGGCTAATTTTAGAAACATAGAGAATAATTTGAAATATGTGTGCAGATCGAGTTGCAACATTTCACACACACACATATACACACATACCTGGATAAGAGTAGTAGACCTCTCCTGGTACTCTTGCAAAAGAGGCTTTGTGCTGCCCCAGCAGTGATACTCTATATTTTATTGATTGGTGTAAGATTGCAGCCATGATAAGAAACCTTTTCTAAGAGACGAGTATCAGAGCAACACAGGCAGCTAAGATAGGCTAGTAAATGAAATGAATGAAGGCTTAAAAAAAAAAGCAGCACTCGAAAGATGTGGCCTAATTTTTAGAGGTGCTCAGAGCCAAGAACTCTCGGTGAAAAATCAATAGGCGTTATGGGTGCTTCGTTCTTCTGAAAATGATCCTCTTTAGCCTCTGTTATGCATTTCCCCAAGGCCCAATTATATAAAGCAAAGTTGCCTCGCCGTGTCCACGGAGGCTTGCCATCCATCAGAGGACGTTTTGTGGTGTTTTCTTCTCCACGGTCTATCAGACAGCTTCGGAGTAAAGTGAAAGCTTTTGTTTTACTCCAAGGGTTAGGGAACCATGGACAGCTTTCTAGATGCTGCTGAATTGCAACTCCCTTCAGACCCAGCGAGAATGGCCATTGGCCAGGGGTTATGGGACTTGTAATTCAGCAACATCTGGAGGGCCCAAAAGTTCCCTACACCTGCTTTGCACCACATAATGGACGTGCATTCCAGTGAATCGGCTTCTGTCTCAGCTGCCAGCCTTCCCACTCCGCTAATGTTTTTGAAGGGGGCTGTTCCTTTTTAAAAATTTTATAAGTGCCGCCTGATTATCATGTGCTGAGACTTACATTAGCTCCTGAAATGAATATGTTAATAATAAATAGGGCTGCCTCTGAAGATGGTTCAGAAACCTCAGCTAGTGCAGAACTGGGTGGACAGGTTTTCTCACTGGGACAAGACAGTTTAAGCATATTACACTGATCCTGGCCCAACTGCACTGGTTGCCAGTCAGTTTCCAGGCCCAATTCAAAGTGCTGGCTGATCTATAAAACCTTAAGCAGCTCAGGACCGGAATACCTCAAGCACGGCCTTTCCACATATAATGTGTCCCAGACTCTGCAGTCATCATCTGAGGCCCTTCTTCAAGTGCCTCCTCTATGTGAGGTCTGGAGGGTGGCAAGATGCAAACAGGGCCTTTTCTGCAGTGGCTCCCCATTTGTGGAATGCTTTCCCCAGGGAGGTTCACCTGGCACCTTCATTGTATATTTGTAGGTGCCAGGCGAAAACATTCCTCTCAAACCAGCCTTTTGGCTGATTAATATTCTACAGCCTTTAAAATGTGTTTGTTGGGGGGGGGGTATTGTTTTGTTTGTTTACTTGGTTTTTTTTACCTTGTTTTTGTTCCGTCAACCACCCTGAGATCTTGTGATGAAGGGTAGTATATAAATTTAATAAATAATAAAATAACAATAATAATACATGAATGAATGAAAATATATGTTCATGCTGGCTGAAATGTGGCTTTTCCAATCAATTAACTAAATAAAGCTTTATGTGATGATGTATTCAGCTGATCAGACCAATTAAACTTTGCAGCCCTAATACATAATGTTTGTAAGACAAACAAACATTACAATACATTTTTCAGGACTTCTGCTTTCTGTGTGCAAAATCCACTTTCCATACAGCAGCATTTTAAAAGAAAAACCTGCTTTTTGTCATGAATGGGGGGGGGGGAATGCCTCCGAAGCCTAAAATAAGCTGGCAACTAGAGCAACTTATTTGTTACTTCCCTGAACAGGATCTCAGCTTTTCTTGCAATGAATTAAGATATAAATAAAGAAAATTGCTTTTGACAGCTGCAGCTGTATTTTATTCTGTCTGGAACTGATAACAGGATCACTGCAGAAAGACTGGAGGATTGTGGAACCAGATAGGCTCCGACACTCACTTTAAAAAATATATATAAAAAATTAGTGCACAGGCAGCAGATCTCGTGTGGAGCCAGTGTGGCCTAGTGATTAGTGCTGGCCTAGGACAACCTTTCTCAACCTGTGGCTCCCTAGATGTTGTTGAACTACAACTCCCATCACCCCTAGCTAGCAAGGCCAGAGCTCAGGGATGATGGGAGTTGTAGTCCAACAACATCTGAGGACCCACAGGTTGAGAACCGCTGGCCTAGGACCTGGGAGGCCAGCGTTCAGGTTCCCTCTCAGCCATGAAGCTCGTTTGGGTGACCTTGGGCCAGTCGCCCTAACCTACCTCACAGGGTTGTTATAGAAGGTTAACACAGGGCGGACGAGAACCATGAGCGTGGGCTCATTGGAGGAAAGCTGGGGTGTAAATGTAAGCAAGACTTTCCATCCTCCCTCTATGGGCCCCCAAAGTCTTCAGAATCCCAGGGTTTCCTTGCCTTTAGAAAACACCTGGGGAGCTCTCCACTCAGGTGACTTTAGAGCCCTTCTCCTCATCAGAGCCCTCTTCTGAATTTATAAACACGTTTTTGAAAGGATCTAAGCAGTGAGCAAGAGCATATGGGGGGGGAAATACGTAAGATAAAATCAGTCATATAACAAAATTTTAAAGCATAATATTTTTTTAAAAAAACCCTTCATTGTAGATTGCATCAACTGCAAACTATTAACAATTCAGCTGGAGAAGTCCTGAACAAAAAATAAAGGGGTTTCCCCCCCCCCCCCCACAGGCATCTAAAGCACAGACCTAGTAGATGCCTGTCTAAACGCCATGGGGACAGAGTTTCGTAAATGCAAGTGCGATAAACAGAGAGGTGCATATGGATGGGCAGGGGAGTAAAAGGTTGGCAAACTGAGACAATTGCCTCCTTTCTCCAAACTTCTCCCTGCCTAAACCGCTTTTTGCAAGCAAGCTGATGTTGGGGTGTGTGTGTGGATTCTGTTGGCAGTTGGGACAACCAGGTTGCAGCACTCGGCACACGGCCTGTAGCCTAAGGGTTGCCATTTGCCAAGCTCAGTGTGAAGTACATTGAAGAGACCATGGAGGGGGTTTCTCAAATTCATTTGCACTTTTAAAAGGTGCATAGAATTGAAGGATGCTGGCAGGTAGCAACTTCTCATGCTATAGGCCTGGTTTGCAAAGTCAGCCAGAGGGAACCTTCTTTAAAATGCACAGGGGCAAGAGGTTTTTCTCACTTGAGCTTTTAAAGGATTTCCCAGGAAACACACATGGAGGAGAACTTGCAAACTTCCAAATTGGGTAACAGAGTTCTAGGAACAGTTTTGCATATCCCTTAGGGAATTTGGGTGAAATGGAACTGCACTTTAAATAAAATACTGACACAGGAAAATCCATTGCACGTAGTAGTAATAGTAATAAGTGATATCCAAAGCTAGTTATAATCATAGTAGACTCACTGAAACAAATGAACCGTTGATCTGAGTATATCTTAGTTGGACTGAACAATAATAACATTTTTTAAATGTTCTGCTGGGGAAAGCCTGAACAAAAAAGGTTTTTCCCCCCCAACAGGCACAAATGAAAACAGAAGCTACGTTATCCTGTCAGTTTGCTTGGCCCAGTACTGTCTACCTTTGAGTGGTTATATCTTTCCAGGTACTCAGGCAGAGATTCCTTCCCTACCATTGTTGCCAGAGATTGTTAACTAGAGGACCCGAGAGCAAGTAAAAAACTTAAGAGAAAAGAGAAGAGGAAAAGGTGCTTCATGCTAGTTGTATAGCATCCCTGTTAGGATTTGACCTGTCTTTTGTCCTTGAAGAGGCCATGTTTCCTTATTTGTAATGAGCTGTTGGCAGTTTCCCACTGCCAGCTGCATCTCTGCGCTTGATTAAGAGAGCTTGGATCTTAGCTGTGTAATAATTCTGAGAGCCAAGTGAAAACCACTTATTAGCTTCATCGGAGCCTGTGTACACTTCCGCCAGGATGCACCGGGGGTGGGGGTGGGGGTGGCGAGGAACAAATTAAAATTTATAGAAGTTTGCATCACACAGGAGCCAGATTTGAAAGACCAAGCGGAGATCTGAAACAATAAGCGGAAGTGTTGAGTGCACACACAGAGAGCACCTAGCTGACCCACACGCTCACACGCCGTGACCCAGTTTGCGCGTAATGCTGAGCCAAACCATAGCTCAGCATGAATGAGCAATCATGTGGGTTCTGTGAGTGAAGATTGTGGCTGCAGGACTCCTTAGTCATGCTGCTGCCACTGCTGCACTACTTGGGCCTGAGCCATGGTTTGGCATAGTGTTACATCTGAATGCAGACTTGTGGTTTGTCTCCACCAGACAAACCATGAGTGGTTAGCCATAGAACAGCTCGTTGCGGAGCAAGACAGAGAAAAAACAAGCACAGTTTTGGATGTAATGCTAAGCCAGAGTCTGGTTTAGCTCTGAGTACACTACAGTATTCTGTTGTCAAGGTAGGCATGGATATGAGTGTAATAGCACTCTCCCATGTTGTTGTTTAGTCGTTTAGTTGTGTCCGACTCTTCATGACCCCATGGACCAGAGCACGCCAGGCATTCCTGTCTTCCACTGCCTCCCACAGTTTGGTCAAATTCATGTTGATAGCTTCGAGAACACTGTCCAACCATCTTGCCCCTTCTCTTTGTGCCCTCAATCTTTCCCAACATCAGGGTCTTTTCTAGGGAGTCTGCTCATCTCATGAGGTGGCCAAAGTATTGGAGCCTCAGCTTCAGGATCTGTCTTTCCAGTGAGCACTCAGGGCTGATTTCCTTCAGAATGGATAGGTTTGATCTTCTTGCAGTCCATGGGACTCTCAAGAGTCTCCTCCGGCACCATAATTCAAATGCATCAATTCTTCGGCGATCAGCTTTCTTTATGGTCCGGCTCTCACTTCCATTCATCACTAGCACTCTCCAATACCAAACTTAAAATACCGCGTAAAAATATTTAACAGAGTAATCACACACACAAAGAGGGAAGTAAGCCCCAGTGTGCCAAATTTCTTCACCATCCCTTCTTGCTTACTTCTTCTGTGCCTCTCTCTGCTGTAGCTCTGGAAGGAGACTGGAGCTAGATAGCAGCCAATGGAACCCTCTTAATACTAGAGTCAGCTTTTGCTATGCTTGGGGCAGGGAGGAATAGCTTGGGAGTGATTCAGGGGGCAGCTTAAGTTAAATGTTACAGCATTAAGAAATGCTCTTGGCAACAAAGTCTGTAAGGCTGAAGCAACCTCCCCGGGGATGCAGTGGAAACTCTGTCTTCAAAGCCATTAAAATAAATTAGAACGTGCAAAGGCCTGAAGAATTTGTAACAGAAAGGCTGTCATGGTTTGTTGACCAGTGTGCTTGAGGAGGATAGGATGACCACATGATCTCAGATCCAGAAATTATTTTCTTCTAGGAAACTTCATGCCCAGGTGACAGATAAAAACAAACAGCCTCATTGGGTCTTCAGCCCTTATTAAATTGTCCAATGATTTTTCTTGATTCCGTCAGTCTCCTTCACTTAAGCACATTATGCTATTGACATTTTGTGTTTTTTAAACCAGTGCATGAGCTTAATGAGCCTGTTTGATAGTCTATGAACTATCTTTTGGTTTCCTCAAAGTTAACATGGTTGGTTAGGCTGCTGCATTTAATCCAAGATACCTCTGGCACATGTGCACTAAGCATGAAGTGAACATAGGTTTCCTATTGTGGGCCTGCTCTGCAACTTCTATTGCATAGACACCACAGCCCAAGTCCTACAATCCCCGTTTCCTTCAGCTCCTTGCAATCCTTATTGCAAGTTCTGCAATCCCCTCATTCATCAGTTTCTTATTTCTTTTTCCCCAGAAAGGAATTTGATGTCACGCTTTCTGATCATTCCACCAGTGCAAGCATTTTTGCTTGCCAGACAGAACAATCAACCTTCTCCTCCCCCTGCATGCTGTTCTGGGGGTTCTCCTGACCTCTTCCACTCCCTGCCAAATTCAGGGTGGGAGACATACAGGTGGAAGTGAGAGTGGAGTTCCCTGTTGGAAGGTGGAAGGCCTTCCGCAGGGCTTCTGCTGGCAGGATCTATTAACTGAATCCAGTCCCTAGTCTACTACTTCCATATCAGAATTCTACATAAAATCTACTTGGCAAGGCAGTCATTTTCCCTTATCCTTTACAAATAATTAAGATATCATCCAATGTTTCCTCCAGGAAGCCATGATGTGTATGGTATTGAAAAGATTGTTCCCTTGACACCAGTATTAGAACCTCATATATATAAGTTAGGGGGCCAAGTAGCTACTTAAACCAGGGTTACAGTTACCAAAATGGAATGTCTAGTTGCCATATGACTTTTTGGTTACTGAAATTCATTCTGATAGTGCAGATAAAATATAACTGATAGAATTCTACAGGATGTGTTGCTATTGTGTGAAAACAGGCATGCACCTCCAGGTGGTGGAGACATCATGCGCCATCCTTGCACTTGGGCATCTTGGGCGCAAGTGGCTGATAGCCAGGTGCAAAATGGACCTTGCGCCTGGCAAATTCCAAACGCTGCTCGACACCACAATATCCTATGAAACCTACAATACAAGTAGGAAATGGCACCATTCAGGGACCTCTTAAAAATGGCACCAGCGTTAGGAGAGGTGTGAGTTCCATCAACACCATATATTTAAAGCACCTGGCTTCCTCTGAACAATCCAGGGAGATGTCATTTACCCCTCATGGAGCTACCGTTCCCAGGATTTTTGGGTGGAAGTCATGTGCTTTCAATCTTTAGTGTGGCTGTAGCCTTTGTCCCAGGTGGCAGGTGAGCACATGAAGCTAAATTTTGATGATGTGTCAATAAAGATGGAAAAGGAAAAGTTGACTGGGTATCCTACACCTCCACCCCAGGACCATTTCCTCATAGCTGTGGTTTTAGGGATCTGGCGTGCTCTTAAGCTCAGCTGGATCTTGCAGTACTCACAGGTCAAGTGCTTCTGCCTTTGCCAGTCCATGATGCATCATTGCAGGACTAACAAAGACTCTGCTGTGTGCATGGCCAGCTTCCTGTGTGGGTGGGAAAATACCGTATTTTTCACTCTATAACACGCACCTGACCATAACACGCACATAGTTTTTAGAGGAGGAAAATCCGTAGGCGTGCCACCCGTAGGCATTCCCTCCATAACACGCACAGACATTTCCCCTTACTTTCTAGGAGGAAAAAAGTGAGTGCTATGGTGCAAAAAATACGGTACCTGCCATATTACCCACCTTCTTGATTGTACACTCCAGCAGATATCATTCGGCTGTGCCCCTTCCATTGATTCAGTTCCTTGCTTCAAACATCTTAGCCTTGCATAATGGGTCCCCTAGCCCTTTCTGTTAATTCAAATGTCTGGTGCAAAGCAAATGGGTGAGATAGTTCTGCCCCTTCTCCGTTAACAATAATTAGATGTGGTCCAATTTTCCCTCCAGGAAGTCCTGATACCTATGGGGAAAAGAGGACTACAGAAAGACTTAGGGCAGCTAATTAAAGTGTGGTGAGGGGAGGGGGGCAAAGCCCTGGAGCTGGAAACATTACAAAGAGTTTTCAATCTACATAAGGCAAGCAGTATTTAATTATATACAATTAAAACATTATATTTCAAACCCCTGAGAAACGGCGGGCTTCAAGAGACCACTTACTGTGATTGAAAAGGTGCTAATGAACTCTAGAGACTCCAAAGGCATCAAAACTACATAGTGAACTTATTAAACTTGATCTGGAAGATAAATCTAATTACCGAGATAAATTGAAGAGGGCAGGGGGAAGAGAGACTTCAGATAAGGAAATCTCCCTAGAGCTCTGGGTTCTTATTGGAGCAGTTTGAAATATCTTGTTGAAAACAAAAAAATAATAATAATAAATAGTTTTAAAAAAGATCTTTTTGCAGCTGCCCGGAAGATTTTTTCTTTTTAAACTCCGAAAGCTGCTTTGCTGAAGTGCAAAGCAGCCTTGCAAATAAACCACAGAAGTTACTAGCCTGCAAAAAGCAATCATTTACTAGTTCCCAAATAGCCAGTATTCTGCACTTCCATGTTTACCTCCCTCCCCAGCCAGCTTGGAAACCGAGCAGGCTGGCAGGGTCTCTTCCTTCACCAGCTTACTGACTTGCCTGCACAAAATTCCTTGTCACCCATGGTTACCAGGTGAGTTGTCAAATACAAGGCTGTTAAAACATGAGGAGAGTAGCACCAGGTAGCAATTATAGAGATAGTGGCCCACCAATGGATGTGTACATACAGCAGATTCATTGTGACAGCGCTCCCCAGTATCAAGTACACCCACCTGTTCTGTAATGCTGCTGATGACACTTTTATCAACATACGAGTACCAGCACCATATATTTTGTTTACCCTCAAAATGCACGGCTTACATATAAAGATAATGGGCCTCTAGCGAATGGCAGAGTTGCAACGGATGTGCTCGTGGAAGCTTGTTGTGCAACAATTCATTCATACACGATCTGTTGGGCAATCCTCTTCAAGTTGTGGTTTCACTTGTGGTTTCCTTGGTGCAATGCATGGGTCTTGTTGCGCAGTCGAGTCAGAACAGTTTTCCATCAAGTTCAGCATTGTCTACACTGAGTGACTCCTCGGGACTTCAGACCAGGATCTCTCTCAAAGCGACCTGGAGGTGCTTGGGATTGAACCCAGAACAGTTTACACGTGCTCTACCACCAAACTGCAGCCCATTCCCCTTAAAGCTGGACTCTTATGGCTCCATATACATTGCTGGTTTAAAGCTGAGCTAAGTTGTCCTGTTTCGCAATACAGATTGAAGCTGGGTTGTGTTTGGGGGCCAGAATGTGCCAAAATGCAGTGTTTTGTAAGAAATGATATGAAAAGATAAGAATTGTGGTTAACTGGGTGTGCACACTGCTTACAAAACCAGTGGGTGGGGTGTACTGGGTGCAGAGTAAACTGGAGTGTGTTTTAATCTCCCCCCCCCCCGCTTTTTTTTGTTGTTGCTTAGGTAGAATTAATGTTAATGGTTTGTAATGGTTTGTATTGATAAACATATTACAGTGGTACCTCAGGTTAAGTACTTAATTCATTCCGGAGGTCCGTACTTAACCTGAAACTGCTCTTAACCTAATGCACCACTTTAGCTAATGGGGCCTCCTACTGCCACCGCGCCACCGGAGCACAATTTCTGTTCTCATCCTGAGGCAAAGTTCTTAACCTGAGGTAATATTTCTGGGTTAGCGGAGTCTGTAACCTGAAGCGTATGTAACCTGAAGCGTATGCAACCCAAGTTACCACTGTATCTGCTTAGAGGTTTTTCTGCAATCAAATGGTGTGTGTTTATTCTATTACCTATATCTATAAAATGGGTTGGTGTGTCTGGCTGTTAACCAGAAGGTTGGTGTTTCAAGCTCACCCAGGGACGGCTGTGAGCAGGATTCTTGCATTGCAAAGGGTTGGACTAGATGACACTCAGGGTCTCTTACAACTAAGCTACTATCATATATACATGTATATAGTTTTTGGGTTTTTTAAGCACACACAGACACACACAGCCTTAGTCTGCTTAATAGGGAACAGGACACAGGACAATGGGAACTCTGTTAATAATGGCTTTCATCCATGATCCATGTAAACCTGGTGTCTTCCAGATGCTTTGGATTACAACTCCAAACTCTAAATTAGCAGATTTTTTTGGGGGGGGGAGGGGGAAGCTTAATTTTTCTCCCTATCTCCCAGGGAAACAGATAAATTGAACCCCAAGTGTCTCATCTTGCTATACCAGCAAGGTATACCTGCTGTCACCTGAACAGCAGGTAACATATAGGTCACATCAATAAGCTGGCTTGCCTGTTTAATATCATAGTAGCAGACAGCCTTCTGTGGGAAGCAGCAGCCAGTTTTGTTTGAAGATGAAAGGCATTGCTTCTTCTTGCGTAGTTCCTCTTTTAAATGAGCTATTTAAAATCCATTTGGAAAGAGCTTGTTCTGAGTCAGTTATCCTATAGGTTTTATGGTTAACAGACACAAGTGGCTTCCTCTTGCAGGCTTTCCATATGAGACAAAGCCATCATTTGCAGAGACCCGAATTTAGACAAAGGAGACAAAGGCAAGGAATTGGCTCAGTATAATAGAGAAATGATTTCACATCTTGTTAAAAAAAAAGAGAAGGTCGGAGCAGGAAAGAGGATAGCAAGCAGACAAAAAGCTCTTGTATCAGCATTTGTGATTTCAACACAAACCTTGTGGGCTTTTGTCCACACACACACACAAACCTTCCATCCCTGGAACCATGTGATTAGGTGCAAAACAATTCTGCCTTTCGTTCATAAGGCAGGTGCATTGCTATGGCGGTGGAGAAACGCTAAAAAGAACGTTTATTAAAATCTAATGACCCGCTGAGGACAGTCCCATACCCTGCAAGCGTCCCAGAAGAACTGGGACATCCTGTTTTTTCCTCATGAAAGGACAGTAGCCATTTTGGGCATCATGATCTTGCGTGATTTTATGCTATGATCCCCCCCCCAAAAGTGCTTTTTTTCAGGGCCACAATCACCCCAAAACATGCATTTTGGGTGGGATGTCTTTAGAAGTTAGGGGGGAAATAGTGGCATGAAATCACATGAGATCCCAGTGGCAAAAAACCCCCCCAAAACTCCAGGAAGATGGTTTCCCACAAGATGGCATCCCGGTTTTGGCCTTCAGTGTGTTGGAGGGTCTGTTGTCCCTGTGACATCACAATAGCTCCCCTCTAGGTCTCAGGTTTGGGCCCTAAAATCTTCTGGGTCTAGCATGTTCCTGACCTGGCAACTGTAGTGTAGGCACTGCTGGTAGGAGGGCCAGGGGGCTGACCCCGTATGAAGGAGTTTCCCCATGTTTTTGGGAAGGCTTGTAGTTCAGAGTTAGAGCACCTGCTCCCTTTGGTCCCCAGCATCTCCAAATAGTTCTGGGAACATTCTCTGCTGTCAGGGGAGACAAATGCAGCACTAGATAGAGCACCTCCCTATGTTCTTGTGTTCGATTCATCAGGATCATTCCCACTGGGCACTTGATAGTTCATGGTTCTGTGGAATGGGCTGGGGCAGGCAGGAGTCAAACCGGAGCAGGCCCCAGTCCAGTGTTAGAAACTGAGATATGAAAGCTAGGAGTTTACCTTTATCCTAGGCTATGGGCGCAACGGCAGAATGTCTAAGCACACTTTTTTAAGAAGAAGAAGGATTACAAAGCTGAAAATGAATGAACGGCAGCTAAAATATTATGTTCATTTTCCACAGGGTCCAGTCCTTCCCCTGCCCACCCCCTTAATATTTTTAAGAGGGCCTCTTCTCCAGTCTTCAGAGAGTAGCTGGAAGTGAGGAGGCAGAAAAAGGTCTTCCTTTCCTTTCACTCTGCAGTTTTAACCTGAAATCTTAAATGCAGTACTGCCACCAAGAGCTCAAAAACCGCTTCCACTAAGGAAATTCCCGGTCGCAAAATGCGCCTAGAACAATGGGAGTTTCGAACACTGTTAACGCTACAAATGCTAAGATAGGTTCCTAATTCTGCCTTTCCATTCCGACTGTAAGTCCTGTATTTTCCCAGATACTGCCCATTCCTGATTTGGCTTATGAGAGCCAGCAGACTTTTCTTAGCAGCCCTGTTTTGCACAAACCCGCTGCCCCCCCCCCAAAAAAAAACATACACCAAGTTTTCGAAATGTGCATGTGTGTGCTGCTGTTTGCTGTTGTTTTTGGTGCATTTGTATTGTTTATTAAGCTTTTAAGGATGGCTGGGGCAACCATCCTTGCTACCTCAAGGTTGAATGTCTGAAAACTGCTTTGTAGAAGGAGTGCTGGTGGTGGTGAGGAGGGGGAATAAAACACACAGACATGCATATAATAAAACACACAGATGATATAGAGCGATTCATGTGGCAGGAGAGAATAAGGGGAGGGTGGAAAGCGTACAGATAAGGCTGGAGGAATAAAGAGCAAAAGCATGGCCGTGAGCCTTGGTGACTCATATCGCTACTACCATTCCCCGATGTGCAGTGAACTTTGCTGGGGTGTGTAGGCACCTTCTCTTCTTGTGCAAATGCTTCCTTGCTCTGTTTTACAAGTGAGGGGTTCAGAATTATAAGGTCTTTAAAAAAAAAGAAGGAAGGAAGGAAGGAAGGAAGGAAGGAAGGAAGGAAGGAAGGAAGGAAGGAAGGAAGGAACAGCAGCAAAAGATTGAAAATGCCATTTTGTCAAACCTCTCCCCAATGAACTTGATTTCTCAGCCTCAAATTCATCTGGCTGCCGTTGGAGAAGTTTCAACAGCAGCGCTGCTGTTCTTCCAGGTAGACCAGGCATCAGCACACAGCATAGAATCCTAGTGTTGCAAGGGACCACGAAGGTCATTTAGTCCAACCCCCATTTGCCCAATGTGGGGCTCGAACACACGATCCTGTGATTAAGCATCTCATGCTGACCAAAACATGTTAGGGCAGGTGTAAGAGCTGTTCAACAGTGGAACGGACTCCCTCAGGGACTTGTGGACTCTCCTTCCTTGGAGGTTTTTAAGCAGAGGTTGGGTGGCCATCTGTCATGGATGCTTAGTTGAGATTCCTGGATTCCAGGGGGTTGGACTAGATGACCCTTGGGGTCCCTTCCAACTCCACAATTCTGTGATTCTATGAAATTCTGGAATCCACTGCAGCTGATGCCACCCTCCTCACTTTCTAATTTCTCTCTCTTTTTGATGGTCCAGCACTATAAAGAGAAACAGTGAGACAGGTGTCTGCAGCCTTTGCTAGCTTTTCTTTTCTCTTAAGCCTCTGGGGCTCACACCAGGCACTTTTTCTTGGTCCTGTCACACCCTGTCCCAGCTCCATTTATAGATAAAAGGACTGATTGCAAAGGTATATGTGACAAGGACCAACATTACTGTTCCGCTTGTCAGTGAAGATGCTTCCCCTCATTTTTTTTTTATTTTTTTTTTGGCAAGACTTACTTAATTGCAGCCACTGCATGGGAAAGGAAGATCAAAAGTGTTCTGGTTTTGTTCCGTAATTGGATAGCGCTTCACAGACTAGTCAGCTTAAAAAGGGAAGATATATTACTCTCTGTGTACGTGTAGAAGAAAGAGAAGTGTCGTAGCAGCTAATATCCTAAATAAGCTGTTAAATTTCCTGAGTAAAAACAGGTCATTTGGCATAACAACAGACGTTGAGCATATATGAACAGCCGCTCTGTTCACCACTTTTGTGTGGGATGAAGGCAGAGGTTGATGAAGCTAATCTGGGAGCTCCCAAGATCAGCTTCATGTCTTGCAGAAGTAAAATACACTGGGAAAGATGGCTTTTTGGAATGTGGGTGGATAGTCAGATTACCACCCTGTGCAAATACTTGGAGAAAACATAATAAACTCACCCACCCCTCTGGATGGTTAAGTCCAGTCAAAGGCGACTATGGGGTTGCGGTGCTCATCTCGCTTTCAGGCCAAGGGAGCCGGTGTTTGTCCACAGACAGCTTTCCGGGGCATGTGGCCAGCATGCCTAAACTGCTTCTGGTGCAATGGGACATTGAGATGGAAACCAGAGTGCAGGGAAACACCGTTTACCTTTCTGCCGTGGCGGTACCTATTGATCTACTTGCACTGGCGTGCTTTCGAACTGCTAGGTTGACATACATATATGCACACATATATTTGTTAAAATGTGTTGATCTGGTTTGCACACAATGCTTAGTGTTATACGTGAACCTAGCCCAGTGGCTTAACTATAATTTATTAAAAATTGTTAAAAATTTCTTGTAAATAAGGGTTTATAAGCCTCAGTTAATTTTAACTATAGCTTAGCACTATGTGCAAATCCAGACCTTCTCCTTGACTATGGTTATAGAGATGTTACCACCCAAAGGCAAGAGAGCTGTGAGTGAAGAGTGACCAAAAAATATATATCAAACCACTCCCAAGGCTCTTCTGCTCTGTGTTGTAATAAACCAAGGCTTATATGATCATCTGGCAAATGCCTCACCTTAAACTATGGTTAACGTTAACAGTGGCTTAGCATTATGTGTGCTAAACCATGGTACAGTGGTACCTTGGTTGTCGAATGGCTTGGCTCCCAAACAAATCGGCTCCCAAACACCACAAACCCGGAAGTGAGTGTTCCAGTTTGTGAACATTTATCGGAAGTCAAACATCCGATGTGGCTTCTGTGGCTTCCGACTGAGTGCAGGAAGCTCCTGCAGCCAATCAGAAGGCACATCTTGCTTTTCGAATGGTTCCAGGAGTCTAATGGACTCCTGGAACGGATTAAGTTTGACAACCAAGGTAGCACTGTATTCTGTGTTTCCCAGTTCCCTGTTTTGTTTCCTTCCTGCATATTCATTTAAGTGGTCTGTTTCTATTGTGTTTATGGATTATCATCCCTTAGCTTCCCCCTCCCTACCTGCTGCTGTGCTTTAATTTCAGATTTCAATATTGTTTTATTTATTTGTACCATTGTATTATGTTTACTTGTGTGAGCCACCTGTATGAGGCCAAAAGTCAGGATAAAAACAATTCAGTAAGTGAAACAAATAAACCCTCATTCCTCAGGAATGCCATTCTAGTCAGAGCCCTTGGGATATGCCAGAATGTAAAATGAAACAAATGTGTGTGTGTGTGTGTGTGTGTTGTAAAACCTTCCCTTGGAACTTGTGTGTTTGGTTTGCCTAGGGCTGATTTCATGTTTTAGGAGTGTTCCTGTAGTAGGTTAAAAATCATATTGAGTTGCAAATAAGCACGTTGTAGTAGATTGAGGTGGCGCTAAAACCACCGGGAGACGCCTCTTTGAAACCCAACGTCTCGGTGACTTACAAATGACCTTTGTAAGTTGGGTAGCTTTGTAAGTTAGGAAGAACTAAATAAAGCCTCATGAATAAAGTATCTCTTGGAGGGGAGGAAATCTATAAAAAGTGATTCCGGCCATTGCTCAGCAGTAATGGTCCTACTTATGCCACAGAATCCAATAGATGGGAGAGGAGGAGAAAGATTAGTCAAAAAATGATGAATGCCCACTTTTCTAGTACTGTGCTCTATTGCAGTGTTTCCTCCGATAATTTTATGCATTGACAGTTTGCAGAAAAGGAATCTGTGCATGCATTATGGAACCCACACAACTGTGGCTCAGTGGTAAGACCACATATTTTGCATAGCTTAGTGGCAGGCCACACGTTTTGCATATATACAAGGCTGGATGCTCACACACACACACACCCCGGCATCTCCAGGTACGGCTGGGGAAGTATTGTCAGTGTAGATAATACTGAGTTAGATGGAGCAGTGGTCTGACTCAGTATAAAGCCGTGTTCCTATATCCCACAGATTGCATCAGAGAGAGCAGAGGTGATTGCAGAAATGGTGAAGAACATACTATTTTCAACACCTGCATAAACTAGGTGTAGTTTTTCTCTGTGCCAGCGATCCTCAAATGGGCCCATAATAATAATAATAATTTATTATTTATACCCCGCCCATCTGGCTGGGCTTCTCCAGCCACTCGGGCCGCTTCCAACCAAATATTAAAATACAGTAATACATCAATCAATAAAAGCTTCCCTAAACATAGTTCCATAGTTTTCTTACCGTTTTACTCCATCATGGAAACCAAGGTTATGTGCCTGTCTACCTTGGAAGGTTATGTGCCTGTCTACCATCCAGGCACTGATGAGACTCTGCCCCCCGGATATGCTCTGAAGAGTTGGAGGAACCTCTAGAACAGATTTAGGAATGAGGAGGTGGGGAAGTTCTGTTGGTCAAGCAGGTGAGATGCATTACTCAGTGCTGCTTTGGACACATCCTTTAGTGCCTCTGGTATGTTAATTTATGCACGTTTTAATGTATGCACGCTTTTAGCGCACTCAGTGGCTACTCAATATATGAAATCAATGAGTCCTCTGAATAAGAATAGTCGCAAGTGGCTTGATAACACAGGGAGTGGGTGCACCCTTTTGCTGCTCCCCACCCACCCAAGTAATGCCCTGGTCCTAGGTAGATCTTCTACAACCTTCCATTTATTTTGTATTTCCACAGGGGAATCCTATTTTGAGTAAGGCCTTTCCACCGTCCGTAACCCACCTTTAATTCAGTTAATAATAAACATGAATAATGGGATCTTCAAAGTTTTGTTTTGCCTTTAGTTAAACTTGTAAGGGCTTTAATGTGCTTTCTTCCATGGCTTCAAGTGGCTCCTGGTGACAAATTTGAGAAC
Organism: Podarcis melisellensis; assembly: GCF_964234715.1. NCBI lineage: Eukaryota > Metazoa > Chordata > Lepidosauria > Squamata > Lacertidae > Podarcis > Podarcis melisellensis. The sequence goes on along the minus strand of NC_138530.1, from coordinate 16,989,795 downwards.
TCTTGGCATGAGCCTTTCTGTTGCTGTAAGAAGGAAGGCTTAATTAAACCTAAATCATCCCTGGAAAATGCTTATCCGTCCTTCTTTGAATTAGATATATGCATGTGCATCTTTGTGTGCATGTGCCCGTGAGCTTCCATGCATGTGCAAACATTCTGCAGGTTTCCCCAGTAACTCAGTTCTGCTGGTTCCAATGACTGGAGGCTCCATCAAAATTTCACCTAAATCAAAATTCAGAGGGTTCTTCCTGAACAAGCAAGGAATTTTTGGGGAAGAGAACCCAAAGGGTTTCAACGAGACTAGCAATGGTTCTCAAGTGAATTCTGTGGATTAAGATGATGGTGATGGTGATGATTATTATTATTAAAGAAAACAACCTCCAAGACTTGCATCTCCAGTGGTTAAACAGTCAAATAAAGTAGAAATTCCTGACAGTCCTGCATTGCTGAGCATTGGACTAGATGACCCTCAGGGTCTCTTCTAGCACAGCATTCCATAATGCTATGAAAACTCTGTTACACTCTCCAGATGGGCACTTAATTATGAATTCTCAACCATTACTACTATCCTTTCCTCCCTTTGGGTGTTTGGAACTGCCTTGGCATCCGATGGTAATATCCGGTTGCATTATCTAGTTGTAATCCTTCCAACAACCCTGTAAGGTGAGACATCGTTATTGTGCTGGTCCCGGGGGCTAACCGAGAGACAAGGTCCAAGTCCAGTCCGAGCTCAAGGGTCCGGTATGGAGGCTGTCCATCAAAGGCGAGGCGGGGTCCAAGGCAGGGAGTTGGGTGAGGTCAGGAACTCTGGCAGAAGAGCAGGACAGGGTGCAGGCAGGAACAGGCTACCAACAATGTTGCTCCCGCAACCTGGGACTGGGGCTGACTGGCTTTTATCTGCCCCGAGGCATAGGGCGGCCTCGGTCCACAGGTGACTCGCCTCTCCTGGCCTGGAGGCGAGCACTCCTCCTGCAGGAACTTAGTTCCCTCCGCCTCTCTGCCCTGAGCCTCTGCAGCTCAGGAGAGGCTGGAGGGTTATCAGACCCAGAGGCAACCTCCTCTTCCCCTGACGGGGCTGAGAGTGGAACACCTGCAGGCAATGGGTCCTCCATCACCTCAGGGGCCAGAGCAGACTCAGCTGATGCCTGCACCTGAGGATCCAGCACAGGTGAGGACCCTTCAAGCTCAGGCCCCAGCCCCGGCTCAGCTGTGCACTCCTGTGCAGGCTGGGATTCCTCAGGTTCAGCCGAATCCCAGACCATCACAGTTATTATCCTCAGGTTGCAGGTGCAAGGACTGAAGCAAGAGAGAGATGGCTAGCCTAAGGCCATTGTCTGAAGTCGTGGCAGAGATTTGAACCAGGGAGAGTAGAGCACAGTTGTTCAAACTGTGGGGTGAGCCAGCTCCCATCTGGAGGATGTCACCGTACCTGTAGCTGACCAGCTAAAGCTCACATAAGCTGGCACATTTGGTAAAAATAAATAAAAATCATAAGTAAATGTGAGAGACAGAACTGAAGCACCTGCAGAGATTACAAATAGCACAGGACTTGTCCAAACTTCTACCCAGGTGAATCCCATGATTTACCACTGAATCAGAGCAAACATCCATCGCTTTTTCACTGGATTGGCGTTTCTTCTGATTCGTCGGTAAACAGTGGAGGAAGCGGTGGTACAAATGAAAAAAATACCTTGGATCCAAGCCTGGGACAAGCAGAAAAACCTCTTGGAATCGTGCTTTCCAGGCACGGGACAAGCTGAATTGTGGCCGAGCCCCTAGACAGGTTCAGGGGCAATCACAATGGAAGCCCAAGAGGAAGAGGGGTGGTTGGAGAGAAGAGCCATCAACTGAGCAACAGAGTTGCAGATTTGCTGCAAAGCTGATTCACTCAACTCCACCTTTCTCCTGTATGTATGTATAAAGGTAAAGGGACCCCTGACCATTAGGTCCAGTCATGGCTGACTCTGGGGTTGCAGTGCTCATCTCGCTTTATTGGCCGAGGGAGCTGGGGTACAGCTTCCAGGTCATGTGGCCAGCATGACTAAGCCGCTTCTGGCGAACCAGAGCAGCGCACGGAAACGCTGTTTACCTTCCCACCGGAGTGGTACCTATTTATCTACTTGCACTTTGACGTGCTTTCGAACTGCTAGGTTGGCAGGAGCTGGTACAGAGCAACGAGAGCTCACCCCATCACGGGGATTTGAACCGCCAACCTTCTGATCGGCAAGTCCTAGGCTCTGTGGTTTAACCCACAGCGCCACCCGCGTCCCGTATATATGTGTGTGTGTGTGTGTGTGTGTGTGTAAAGCGTATGCATTTGTGCTAAAACAGAGGGTAGATACTGATGTTTTGCTGCAGAAAGATAGAGCAAAGATTCAGACCTGAGGATTCCAGAACACATCCGGCTGGCTGGAGCGCTCATGCAACCTGCATGAACCCCTTCTGATGCGCTGACACGGGCCTCCCCTTCCTGCTCTCCCAAGGCAAAGAAATACGGTATTTGTAAGATGGCTCAGTGAGCCGAACAGAGCCGAAGGGAACCTGCCTGCGAAGCCTGATTGAATTATAAGCAGGAATGAGGTTTGTAATCTCAGAATGGTCCTTAAGTGGAATTTCTCCCTAATCCCTGGCAGCTTTATTTACAGAAGGATCAAAGCGGGGATGGGAGGGTGTTGCAGATCAGCAGGAAGTAGCACAGGGACCATAAATGCAGGAGCCGAGAGGGAGGAGGTTGCTCGTCCTCCCATTTTCAATTCCTTTAGCAAAAATGTGCTAGAAAGAACACTGAGCACTTGAGAGTCAGGAAACGGTAACAGCTTAAGTTGTACAAGTTACAGAAACATAGACATATCCTGCTTGCACTGCCAGACTGGGCCCTTCGAGTTAAAAATAAATAACCAAGCAAAACACAGACTCACACACATAAAAAGTTACAATTAACCCATCCCAGACCCATTCCCAGCTGATGCTTTTTGTTTGTTTGTTTGTTTGTTTCAGCAGTATTTTTAGAATGCACGGGTGAACTTTATCTTTGACAAAGTTTCCATCCCCACCCCTGTTTTCCCTCAAGAAATACCTCAGTTCTTACTGTGCATGAGGAGTGCAGATTTCAGCAAGCTCCTGCCCTTTGATTTGAAAGCATATCGGCAGGAACATGTTATTTTGGTACATTTTAATAAAAGTGTGTGTTCTAGAAGGAATTGATGACATTCACAAAATCACTTAAAGAGGAAGACTTCAGATTATCTATTTATATCTATCTATCATCTATCTATCATCTATCTATCTATCTAATCTATCTATCTATCATCTATCTATCTATCATCTATCTATCATCTATCTATCTATCTATCTATCTATCTATCTATCTATCTATCTATCATCTATCTATCTATCTATCTATCATCTATCTATCTATCATCTATCTATCTATCTATCATCTATCATCTATCATCTATCATCTATCTAGCTATATCTATCATCTATCTATCTATCATCTATCTATCTATCTATCTATCTATCTATCATCTATCTATCTATCTATCTATCTATCTATCTATCTATCATCTATCATCTATCATCTATCTAGCTATATCTATCATCTATCTATCTATCATCTATCTATCTATCTATCTATCTATCTATCTATCTATCTATCATCTATCTATCTATATCTATCATCTATCATCTATCTATCATCTCTATCTGTCTCTATAGGCTCATCACAGCTATCTGCCAATCACCCATTCCCACCACCCTTCTGAGTAATACCCCTCCCCACCTTCTCACTATATAGAAGGGTCTGGTAACTTCTGTTTCAGTGTATCTGAAGAAGTGTGTATGCACACGAAAGCTCATACCAAGAACTAACTTAGTTGGTCTTTAAGGTGCTACTGGAAGGAATTTTTTTTTGTTTTGACTATGGCAGACCAACACGGCTACCTATCTGTAACTATCTATCTATCTATCTATCTATCTATCATCTATCTATCTATCTATCTATCTATCTATCTATCTATCGTCATTTCCATCTGTCTTTAACAAACCTTTCTGGCCCGATCTTGCCTGTGCCACATTGTTGTGATTCTTCCCAAATTCCATTACTCGTTGTCATTTTGTTTTTTCATTTATTACATTTCCATCCCACCTTATCTCCAAGGAGTTCAAGGAGGTTGTGGACATTGTTCTCCCCCACCCCTCCATTTTATCCTCACAACAGCCCTGTGGGGTAGGTTAGGCTGAGAGAGGCAGTGCCTGGCCCAAGGTCACCCAGTGAGCCTCATGGTCGAATGGGCAGTTCATTGGCACCTGTCTGCCGCGAGAGACAATGGAGTGTGCTTCCAGGGGTGAAGCCAAACTGCTGGAGAATCACAGCGCCTGCTGTGGCTGCCAAGACCAGTAACTCGTAACTGCTGCTTCCTGCATTGTTTTTTCTCTGTTAGTAACACCAAAGCGACCCCTCCTGGGTGCAAAGTGGGGCAGTGTGCATGGAGGTCTTGGGCTGCCCAGATGACAAATCTCCCCTCTCGGCCTTGCTGATGGTGGTCCAAAGGAAATCAGAGCAATATGTTTGGCATCAGCTGAGCTGCAGGGGTTGCCAAAAGGAGTTGTACATGGCGCTGTCCAACTGTCTTAGGGAATGCACTCTGGGTTTGTGTAGAGTTTTACTGCCTAATCTTTTCTTCTCCCAAGTGGGGACTAGAACTCTGTTTTCCCAGGCCCACGTCTGACACTCTAACTACTAAACCACTGGCTCCCTCCTACCCCAGACCTGTTTTGTCTCTCTTTGTAGACTAGCACGTCCAAAGCCTATGGTGGGATGAGAAACCAGATGTTGCATTGTAGCTCCCATTATCCCTGACCATTGAGCACATTGGTTGATGCTGATGGGAGATGGAAGCTGAACAACATCTGGAGAGCTGCAGGCTTCCCATTCCTGGCCTATGGGCTGCCAATGTCACCTGCATCCACCCCCCCCACCCCCGAAAAAAGCAATAGGTGACCACATGCATTGTATTTCACAACGACAGATCACAGTTCAAGCACTATTGCAACCACTCTTGATAGAGCAGTGGTGTGGCTGCTTTGGCTGCCATTGGCTTAATTGCCCTGATGTCATAGAAAGGGTGGTTTAAGTGCGACTTAGGAAATTATTTCTGTGTATTTTCTTGGGTGAAGGATACAGTCTTATTTACAGCGGCATGTGAGGAAGCCCCATTGAAGCTTCTAGAGTTTACATAATGTTGCATGAAATAAGGATTGCCTAAAAATCATAGGCTTCATTGGTGCAACTGAACTGAGTCTGCATGATCTGTTTCTGTATGGCGTTGTTCAAAAGAGGCTGAAGAGTGGTTGCTTCTGACTCTATTCATGAATATTTACATAAATACGGAGGTGTCAGTCTAATTAGTGCTCGTGAATATGGAATCAGCAGGTGGGTGGTTATTCTGTTTTAATTAAACCAGATTAAAGGCTGTGTTCCTGTATATGTGCTGTCAGAGTTAGTCTAATCCTAATTAATCCAAAAGAAAGTTGTGCAAGTTAATTAATAGGGATTGGGAGAATGCTCCCCAAAGCACCTTTTTGTGGTGTGTGCGTGAGAATATTACCGCCATTTCCATGTCTTCATCTCCTTGATTGCATAAATGATTAAAGTGGGTTATTCATTTATTTATGGCACAAAATCACTGGTAGGTTCAGCTGGGACTACGAGAATATTTCAACTTCCCACCCCTCAGCCCCACCCCAACACCAGCATTTTAGGTACCAAGGTAGTAGCTCTGCACTAGGGATGAGAATACAAATGTTCAAATTCCTGGTCCCCAGCATTTATTTTTTAGGGTCCCAGATAAGCATACATTTTAGCATCCCTTGCCTCTACTTCTCACTTACAGCATTGAAAGTGAAAGCAGAAAAGGAGCCCTGTCCAGTTCTTTTAAAAAATGCATCTGCCTTTGGAAGACAATAACGTATTTTTCGCTCTGTAAGACGCACCAGACCACAAGATACACCTATTTTTTGGAGGAGGAAAACAAGAAAAAAATATTCTGAATCTCAGAAGCCAGAGCAGCAAGAAGGATCACTGCGCAGTGAAAGCAGCAATCCCTCTTGCTGTTCTGGCTTCTGTGATAGCTGCGCAGCCTGCATTCGCTCCATAAGATGCACACACATTTCCCCTTACTTTTAAGGAGGGAAAAAGTGAGTCTTGTAGAGCAAAAAATATGGTAATTTGATTTGCAGAATGGAGGCCTGCCCACCTCCCACCCACGGTGTCATAAATATAAATTATTATATTAGTATTATATATAAAGTATTATATAATTATTATATAAAGTATTAATATAAATCTGCATGCAATAAGAAATTCATGTGAAAGATGGCTGGATTCTCCTTCCTGGAGATGTGGTAATGTGAGACGAAACTGAGCTTTTAAACCCTAAAGGGGGAGGGACTGTGTTAATCAAATGTGTGCAGACTTCCTTTGGAGTTGCAAGGACCTGAGAAAAGCCATTCATCATCATGTTTGCCAGGGAAATAAGGCAGCCCGAGGCTGGTGCATTTCCATTTATGTACTTATTTCATAGAATTTATATACCGCTTGATTATAAGAAACAAAACAAAAACAAAAACTCAAGGCAGTTTACAAAAGATAAAGCAGTAAAATCAAGAAGAATTCACACCCATGCTTTAAAATATACAAACGTTAAAGCAGATTTAAATTTCCTCAACTTTCTGAGCATCTGAGTAGCACATCATTGAGCACAGGCTCCTCTTGTAACCTCGGCTCACCTGGTTTTATCTGCCCTCCTTTTGTGTGCCACCTCTATTGCATTGGCTCTTCTCTTTTAATAACAGGAAAAAACCCCTATTTAGGGTTGATGTCAGGGCAGATGTAAACAAACGTGTCTGTGTTACTGGTGCATGTCAAGCTGCCACCAAAATTATAATGAGTTAAATAGGAGCTCATTTTTCATTGTCAACTAGCTTGTCCCGGCTACATTGGTAATTGATGAGGTGTTGAAAGATGCCTTACCTTTTGCAAGCTGCTTGTCTTTTCAATTTCTACATTTAGGGTAGCTCCCCCCCCCCACCACTTCCCCTGTCCCCGTGTAACAGTTTCCTCATCATTGTCATATCCATTGTAGTATCTTGCTTTGCAGTCACTTCACACAAGCAAGAGAAGCAATATGGTGTGGAGGCTGAGATGTGAAAATGTTTATTATGCAAAAAATAGTCATACAGACATCTGGTGCAATTAATTCTGGGTGGACAAGAGGCTCCCCGTTTTTGTCACAGTCGTTTTGCAGGTTCTGCAAACTGGGACATTCGTTATAAGGGCTGACACCAGCCTGGTGTACTTGAAAGGAAAAGAAACTTTCCAAAGTGGGAGGTAAATTATTGTACTCTTATCATGTGTTGGCAGCCGTGAACCTACTAGTGACTCCGTACAAAAAATAATAATTTAAAATCGCCCGGGCCATCTGATTCTCTGCAAAAAGGCTGTTTACATATTTTTTTTAAATGGCAATAATGAAAACTGGAAGTAAAATCTTTCTTGCTGCTTTTCTTCCCCTGGAAAATAAGCCAGGTGCCTTGGCCTCTGCCTGTCCAATTAAATGTTAGAGGTGCACTTTGTCTCCTTCCAATTAATTTCAGAGGTGAATCTTTTCAACATACTTATGAATGGAAATGGCTTATGGGAATGCAAATACTACCTAGTGTTCTTCAGCTTGCAGTGGCTGGCTTTTCGCTTCCTCGTTTTAAAGGGTGGGGGAGAGGAATAAGAAATAGTCCATAAATAGCTCTTGTTACCTCCTGAGGTGATTCGCGCAACATGGGAAGCCAAACTGGTCTAGCAAGACTGTGCGAATATTCAGGCTCCTGGAGAAGAGCTTGCGGATGCTTTGCTGCTCCCCAGTCATTTTTACAGGTGTGCCTCACTTGAGCTAAGCCAGGGGTCAGCAACTTTTTCAGAAAGGGGCCAGTCCACTGTCCCTCAGACCTTGTGGGGGGAGTGGACTATATTTTGAAAAAAAATAATGAACGAATTCCTAGGTTATTCCCCCTCAAATAACCCAGAGATGCATTTTAAATAAAAGGACACATTCTACTCATGTAAAAACACGCGGATTCCCAGACCGTCCGCGGGTCAGATTTAGAAGGTGGTTGGGCCACATCCGGCCCCCGGGCCTTACATTTGCCTACCCATGAGCTAAGCCAAGGTTTAGCCCAGTGTGTCATCTTGGTTAAGTTCTCTCTTCACTAACCACAAGCTGTAACCAACGTTAGCACAGTCTCACCAGCCATAGTTTGGCATCTTTAACTGGACAAGACCCTAAGAATCATAGAAGTAGGGTTGGAACGGACCTCAGAGGTCATAAAATCATTGACACCTGGCTTGAGAGCAGTACATGTGAAAAGGATCTAGGAGTCTTGGTTGACCACAAACTTGACATGAGCCAACAGTGTGACGCGGCAGCTAAAAAAGCCAATGCAATTCTGGGCTGCATCAATAGGAGTATAGCATCTAGATCAAGGGAGGTAATAGTGCCACTGTATTCTGCTCTGGTCAGACCTCACCTGTCCAGTTCTGGGCACCACAGTTCAAGAAGGACGCTGACAAACTGGAACGTGTCCAGAGGAGGGCAACCAAAATGGTCAAAGGCCTGGAAACGATGCCTTATGAGGAACGGCTAAGGGAGCTGGGCATGTTTAGCCTGGAGAAGAGGAGGTTAAGGGGTGATATGATAGCCATGTTCAAATATATAAAAGGATGTCACATAGAGGAGGGAGAAAGGTTGTTTTCTGCTGCTCCAGAGAAGCGGACACGGAGCAATGGATCCAAACTACAAGAAAGAAGATTCCACCTAAACATTAGGAAGAACTTCCTGACAGTAAGAGCTGTTCGACAGTGGAATTTGCTGCCAAGGAATGTGGTGGAGTCTCCTTCTTTGGAGGTCTTTAAGCAGAGGCTTGACAACCATATGTCAGGAGTGCTCTGATGGTGTTTCCTGCTTGGCAGGGGGTTGGACTCGATGGCCCTTGTGGTCTCTTCCAACTCTATGATTCTATGAATTGTAGAGTTGGAAGGCACTGCCAAGGGTCATCTAATCCAACTCCCTTCAATGCAGGAATCTCAACTAAAGCATCCATGACAGGTGGCCATCCAACCTCTGCTAGAAAAAAACAAAAAAACTCCAAAGAAGAAGAGTAATTTAATTCTACCCCCTGCAATGCAGAAATATTTTACCCAATGTGGGGCTTGAACCCGTGCCCCTGAGATTAAGAGTCCAGTGCTCTGCTGATTGAGCTATCCCAGACATGAGGGATCAAGCAGTGCAGCTTCATGCTTCTCACGGGCACCAATGAAAGGTTTTGTCCTGTTGCAAATAGTATGCATGGACTGGGTGTGTCAGATTCTTATCAGGACAGAGGAGGGGCAAAGGTCCCCATTTCCACCCACACCACAGTCCCAAATCCAGCTCAGCCATCCCTTCACCAGTTATTTGTTTGTAATAAAGATTAGCTGCAAAACACCACAGTATGTGACAAACATCACATCTAGTTTGGCCCTCAGCTAAATGAACCTAGCCTGACCTGGTGTCCGGCAGCTTTCTGTGTTCCTAATTACTACCCTGTCTGCCCACAAATAACTGTGTTAGTGATTTGTTGATGAAAAGGGGAAAAGAGCTAGTTTTTTTTCTAAAGCTTCTCTGTCAGGTCGCCTGGAGGAGATTTGTACTCATCACAGGTGGCCAGACAAGGAACTCTTTGCAAACCTGTATTTACGCATTTAAGTGTACAGACTCAGGGCCTAGTCTACACATAGCGGGGGAATGCAGCAATTGAAATAACTGCAGCAGGCAGGAGAATTTTGAATGCTCTTCCACGTTAAGAAAGAAGAAAGAAACCTCTTCCAAAATAGAAAAACAAAGACACCAGGAACAGATAGGTAGCCGTGTTGGTCTGCCATAGTCAAAACAAAAAAAAATTCCTTCCAGTAGCACCTTAAAGACCAACTAAGTTAGTTCTTGGTATGAGCTTTCGTGTGCATGCACACTATTCAGTGTATCTGAAGAAGTGTGCATGCACACGAAAGCTCATACCAAGAACTAACTTAGTTGGTCTTTAAGGTGCTACTGGAAGGAATTTTTTTTGTAAAGACACCAGGAAGAAAGCTTATAACCTAGCCTCTCCCTGTTCTGCTACTTTTTCCTTTCGGGAGGGTTTGTTTATAACATAGGGGTGTGTTCAGAATTGTGAAACCCCACCAACATTCTGAAGTAGTACAGCGTTGACTTTTGCATTCTGACTACCTTATCGTTCTCTCTCTCTCTCTTTCACACACGCACACAGAGAGAGCCATTTCAGTTCTCCAAGGGGGGAGATTTTCATGCGGATAAAAAGCACCACCAAAGGTTTGCAGAAACACACGCACAAAATATTTATGACTCCCTGCCCCACCAACCCCTAGCTCATATGAGGCTGGAACCCTGAACAAGAGCTCTCCACACCGTAGCTTCTTGTTTCGGGTTTCATTCAGGTTTCACTCACTCTACTGCATGTGTAGAACCAGGTTGAGGGAAAGGACTGTCCCACTTCAGGCCGCAGGTGGGGACTAACATTTTTGAATGCATGGTGTGGGGCAGCAACCTCCCTGTAGATCGAGAAACACAACAGGGAATACATTTGACTAGAAACACACGCACACTCTCCCTCTCTTTCTCTGGTGTGCTGTCAATACTGTACTTTGAGTCAAACAGAGAAGCATTCAAAAGCTGCCATCTCTCTCTGCAGTCTGAAACTACCATATCGAGCCATTTTCAGATTCTTACCACCTCCTTCTACTGCCAATGCAGAGTAGGCCTCAGCCTGCATCTGTCATAAACCATCTACCAGGGGTTGTTTCACAAGTGTGAACTGATGGAGGGTCGGGGGGGGAGGGGAGAAAGGAAATAAATGGAAATAAGCACCAGAATTGTGGTGGTATGTAGAAACCTGCACTGTGTATTGAATAATGTTATTAAATGGGCTGCTGTGCAAAAGATGAGACGGTAGGGAGTGATGCGTTGCTGCAGCTGCCCCAAATTATGCTCATGGCCACATTTTACAAAGTCTGTTCCAGTCTGACCTTCTGCATAGCATAGCAACGGTCACAGCAAATTCTCCCAGCACGGGAAGACTTGCTGTCATTTCATAGCTTCCGCTTTTGCCAAGGGGGGGACAAAAAGAAAAATCCTACAGACAAGCAACTTTTGCAGCTAGATTAGAAGAGATAAGAAAATAACCCATATCCTGGAATTTCTCCCACTACAAATGTTGGGTGTGGGGTTTTGTTTTGTGTTGTTTGCCATGACCCTATGCAGACGTGGTCCTCCAGCACGAAAAGTGTGCAGTATTGTAGAAGTTTAATCCATCTGCATTGGGATCATTCAGAAATATTTAAACACATTTGTATGCCCTAAACTGCTTTGGTATTCTTTATCGAAACTTATGATTCTGCACATTTTGGAAGAACCTCCTTCCCCCAGCATTTGGTTGCATTTTTTTTATAGATTTGCTCTGGCAAGTAAAATGGTCACAGTCTCAGTCAGACCTTCCTGATGGCTAGTCAGAGCATGTTCTAATCCCCTGTTGGCCTTAAAGACAATGGGATTTTATGCTAAAGGAGCAACTGGACTTTGGGGTTCCTTACACACATAGTGATTGTTAACTAGATCCCGAGGTAACAGCTCAATAAATATTGGGGTACTGGGGAGCTGCCTGGCAGAAAAATCGGCATTTTAGATTGCAGAAGAGCCGGGCATTCCCTTTCTGTACACACACAATTCCCCCTTCCCTCCCTCACAGTTTATTTATATCCTTTCATGATAGATTATAGGTATCCTGGCTCTATTATAATTAATTAATTAATTTTCTAATCCACCCTCCATCACAGGGAGGCTTACAATACAAATGCACCACGTACTGTAGTAACAAACAAAAACAATACCCCCCCCCCAGTTTAAAATGCTAGATTGTTTAATTAGCCAAAGGCTTTCTACAGGGCTTTAAAGCTGTAATCCTAGGGCCGCTTACCTGGGACTGAAAACCCCCAATTACTGCAACACGCGGAAGCCATTTGTTCTGGATTTGAGGTTGGACGGGCTCAGAAATGTGCTAATCATGCCGCTATCGCTTAGAAAGCTTACTATGTAGCCGTGCCCAGCATGTGAACAGGTGGTTAGTTTTAACCAGCAATAATTGGGCATGTTCATTGCTGCCATGGCATGCTCTCTTGGTCACTTGGGAATTTGAGGGACGAGAGAGAGAGAGAGAGAGAGAGAGAGAGCGCCTTTCAAGCAGATTAGTTCATGGTGAGAATGGACCTGATGAGATCTGGTAGGAGGCTATTTGGAGTAGTGGTTACTCTGGATTAAACAATTCAGATATCACTTGAGGGTGTGGCCTGCCTAAATGTGAGAATATTTGCTTGGTTGGAAGAACTTAGCAAAGAGACCTGAAATAATAAGGTTGTGTGTGTGTGTGTGTGTGTGTGTGTGTGTGCGCGCGCGCGCGCCTATGTTCCCCCCTGCCACCTGCAATCTATTGGGAAGAGGGGAGTATTTGTCAGGCACTACTTAGCTCTCTGCGGGATGCGGGTGGCGCTGTGGGTTAAGCCACAGAGCCTAGGATTTGCCGATCAGAAGGTTGGCGGTTCGAATCCCCGTGAGGGAGTGAGCTTCCGTTGCTTGGTCCCTGCTCCTGCCAACCTAGCAGTTCGAAAGCACGTCAGAGTGCAAGTAGATAAATAGGTACCGCTCCGGTGGGAAGGTAAACGGCGTTTCTATGCACTGCTCTGGTTTGCCAGAAGCTGCTTAGTCATTCTGGCCACATGACCCGGAAGCTGTACGCTGGCTCCCTCAGCCAATAAAGCGAGATGAGCGCCGCAACCCCAGAGTCGGCTGTGACTGGACCTAATGGTCAGGGGTCCCTTTACTTTTACTTAGCTCTCTGGGGGTCCAGTATTCTCTAACTCAAACTATGGCATTCTAACACGCAGAGAAGCTTCCTTACATTGAACATTACTGTGTCCTCTGAGAATATGCTTACCCCCTCTTAAAGGTGATTCTTCATCCTCCTATAACAGTCTTCCCCCAAAACAGTGACCTCCAGATATTTTGGACCAGAATTCCCATCAGCCTCAGCCACCGTGCACCAGTTTAAGGAATGTTGTTAAAGGTTCATTGTGCAGATGCCTGAAAGTAGCAAACGAGTGGCCCTTTCCTTTCCTTTTTCCTTTTAAAATAAGCTCCAAAGTCCGCTGAGGTGGCATTTAAGAAACACACAGCTACATTTTAGCACCAGAGCAGTTTATACAGCCTGCGTAGCAAGGAGGGAGTAGCGAGATTGCTGTAGCATTTGAAGGAATATTGTTATCTCTCTGATATAACATGACAGGTGTTTTGTTTAACCTGACGGTGGTTGTAGATGTGTTGAGCCTTGGAGCTTAGAGATGGCACACATATTAACTCAGCATCTTGGCTGCATTAAGGCAATTCAAACAGTCTGCATAGCGCCAGGTAGTTAACATGCAACCAATCATCAGCGACATGCATATGCCCATTTAACATGTATGTGTGGCCAGCAAGCTCCTCTTTTCTAGAACCCTGAAAAATGGAACTCCCCGACCCAATAACTTAACCTTTTGTATTTTATATTGTCTCTTTTAGTTCTGAAGTGGTATGAAAACCTGCAAGTAAATAAATACATGTTGGTGTTTGCTGGTTTTCTGCCAGAACTTGAAGGCTCTCTCTTTCAGGCAGCTTTTAATTCTGTTACTATTTAAGTGCTAATTATTTTTTACTGACTGGTTTTCTCAGTTTATCTTACGCTGTTTGTGGTTATCGTTGTGTTATTCATTATTATAATTTTAATGCTGTGGATTATGTTTGTTTCTAATTCTGTCTGTTGGTTGGAGTCTGTTAGCTGTTTCAAGTGCCCCCATAAGGAGATGGGAGAGTGGGACAAAACATTTTAATATAAAGTTTAAAGGCTGTTTTTCATTTCAAAGCAAGCCGGGATAAAAGATGGAGGAGTTTTGACACCGCTGCTCACAGTTTGCAACTCTGCGTGCAAGGAGAACTTACTTAATTACTTAAATAATTGACACAAAGAGAAGGTTGTTAAAATGTTTTTAATAAAATCATATACAGGGAAATCTCAGAGAAATTAATTGAATATGCTACTGACTTATTTTTAAATGAATTCTGTGGCTTGTGAATGAGAGCTTGGTATTGTCTCCTCTCTCCACACACTGGGAAAGATGTATGCTGGGTTTTTCCAAAAAAAGAAAGAAGGCAGTTTGGCCTAGGAGGGTGCTTAAGGCCAGACAGGATCCTTGGAATGACCTTAGTCTGACCTTTGCATAATACATTCAGAGCATTTCAGCAAATTCAAGCATTAAACTGAGCATTAAAGTGCCTATTGTTGCTACAGCACAGGGTGGACAGTTTTGTTCTGCTGTGTGGACAACATAAGAAACACATGCGCTAGACGGATGGGGATAATTTGTGTATCTAAATTGCATGGCATGGTTTATCCTCCAGCAAAAAAAGAAAAGTGGGGGTGCTAGTGTGACTTACAGATCTCAGTGATAAGACATTCCCTGGCTCCACGATATAAATGACATGACACAAAAGGGAAAAAGCATTGGGATGGAAGAGGAAAAAGCAAAAAAATTATATCCTGTGATGCTACCTGTTAAGAGGGACTCCCAAACCTCAGGGTAACCCTAAGTGTATTATGAAGACCTGACTTCTAACTCCTTTTAAATGATCCAAAACAAGCAAATAGCTCTCCTGGTATGTCCCACGGAGGACCTCAAACAAAAACATCTCGGAGGTCCTGGGCCACAGAGAGGTTAGGCTGGCCTCAACCAGAACCAGGGTTTTTTCGACTGTGGCCCCGATCTGGTGGAACGCTCTGTCACAAGAGACTAGGGCCCTGCGGGACTTGACATCTTCCCGCAGGGCCTGCAAGACAGAGCTGTTCCACCAGGCCTTTGGCCAAGGTACAGTCTGGCCCCCTCCTTTGGTAATCCTCATTGAACTCTAGCCCAATGGTTGGCATTAATTTGATTTTGAATTGATTTTAGAATGCTGTGTTACTTTTATTGTTGTTAGCCGCTCTGAGCCCAGCTTCGGCTGGGGAGGGCGGGATATAAATAAAAAATTATTATTATTATTATTATTATTATTATTATTATTATTATTATTAATGCTGTTTCTAATCATTTGAAGGACAAAGATCTATGAAGGTCACCGAAACCTAGTTGGCTGGAAATGATATGCAAACTACCACTTTGGCTTCAGGGATTCTAGCCTCAGTGGCTAGAAGCTTGATTTCTTCTAAAATGCAAACTGAGATTCTGAGCTCTGTACCAATTGCATGCTCCCCCCCCCCACCTCCATGCACTTGCATGGAATACATATAGCCCTGACTATGGCATAAATAATTTGAAGCCTCAACTGTGCGATGCTGGAGCTTTCTGTAGCCCTTCATTAAGCTGTCATGAAAGCTGGAGGCTACCATGCATTTCCAGGATGTTGTCCATGCTCCCTTATGATGCAAGTTCTTACAGTCATAAGATTAAAAAGCAGAAACTCTCCAGCTGCTAATCCCCCGCCCCTCAGTCTGCTCCTGGCTCATTGTTTATACATGATACATTTAACTTTGGGTAGCCTCTCTCGTGCAACATTGCAGCCTAAAGGCATTACCTAGAGCAGTTCTGTTGCTGTTTGAAGACAGCTGTCCCCTTGCAGGTAAAAGTTAGGTGGTTTGTGTTTGAAAGCAACTTGGTAAATAAAGACAAGTCAAGAAATCGGGGGGGGGGCAGGGGAGGAATAGAATTCACACTTAATACAAAACATCCTGCAGAAAGCTTAGCTGGAAACATTTGCTCCCAAAATAAACTTGGCATGGAAAGCAAGGCAAGCTTATTTGGCTTGCTTTAATTTAAGGGAGGATTGCAGTATAAATGCCTTGTAGTTGCAGATGCTTTTGTAATCCTTTATTACCCACAGCAGTGTGTTGTGGATGGAGATCAGCGTTACATTGAGCACACAGCCCCTGAGTGTTGGAGAGGGCTTGCTAATTCCTCTTGCTGACGTTGGCTGTTTGGTTTCAACAGAGCCGATGCGCTGGAACGCATTTGAGCCGAGTCACACAACCCCCTCAAAAGTCTGGTTGCCGCCAAAATACTCAGCCTGCGCTGAGTTTCCAGCTCAGCGGCATATGCTGAGAAAGGTTGCGCTGTTGGTACAATTGCTTTCGGCCACGAGCAATAGTCCCGCTGCCCCTAATTTAAGGGAAAGGCTGTTGCTCAGTGGTAGAGCACATGTTTTGTAATGGGGCAGGAGAGCTGAAAATAATGCCAATATATTTCACATCTGGCAACCAATGTCTCCCTTTGGGTTTCGGATAGTACATGGGTAGACAAGTCTGAAAAGCCCAGGGCACAAATTTTCACAGCCGTCTAGCAGCTATGGTGGCTTATTTATCAGAAGTAGATAAAGAGCAAAATATACATTGCCTCTAGTTGGGACAGCAGTTTAATATCAGTGATCCAACATTCATTTTCAAGTGATTTGGATCCCTTCCAGTCGGGATTCAGGCCTCATCACGGGACTGAAACTGCCTTGGTCGCACTGGTTGATGATCTCCGGCGGGCTAGGGACAAAGGTGAGAACTGTTTCCTAGTTCTGCTGGATCTCTCAGCGGTGTTTGATACCATCGACCATAACATCCTTCTGGACCGTCTTGAGGGGCTGGGAGCTGGGGGCACTGTCATACAGTGATTCCGCTCCTTCCTCCTGGGCCGTGTTCAGAAAAGTGGGGGGGGGGGTTGAGTGTTCAGACCCCTGGGCTCTCACTTGTGGGGTGCCTCAGGGTCCTGTCCTCTCCCCCATGCTTTTCAACATCTACGTGCAGCCGCTGGGAGAGATCATCAGGGGGTTTGGGCTGGGTGTTCATCAGTATGCGGATGATACCCAGCTCTACCTCTCTTTCAAATCAGAAACAGTGAAGGCGGTGATGGTCCTGTGTGAGTGTCTGGAGGCGGTTGGAGGATGGATGGCGGCTAACAGATTGAAATTGAATCCTGACAAGACAGAAGTACTGTTTCTGGGGGACAGGAGGTGGGCAGGTGTGGAGGATTCCCTGGTCCTGAATGGGGTAACTGTGCCCCTGAAGGACCAGGTGCGCAGCCTGGGAGTCATTTTGGACTCACAGCTGTCCATGGAGGCACAGGTTAACTCTGTGTCCAGGGCAGCTGTGTACCAGCTCCATCTGGTACGCAGGCTGAGACCCTATCTGCCTGCGGACTGCCTCGCCAGAGTGGTGCATGCTCTGGTTATCTCCCGCTTGGACTACTACAATGTGCTCTACGTGGGGCTACCTTTGAAGGTGACCCGGAAACTACAACTAATCCAGAACGCAGCTGCCAGACTGGTGACTGGGAGCGGCCGCCGAGACCATATAACACCGGTCTTGAAAGACCTACATTGGCTCCCAGTACGTTTCCGAGCACAATTCAAAGTGTTGGTGCTGACCTTTAAAGCCCTAAATGGCCTCGGTCCAGTATACCTGAAGGAGCGTCTCCACCCTCATCGTTCTGCCCGGACACTGAGATCCAGCACCGAGGACCTTCTGGCGGTTCCCTCACTGCGAGAAGCCAAGTTACAGGGAACCAGGCAGAGGGCCTTCTCGGTAGTGGTGCCCTCCCTGTGGAACGCCCTCCCACCAGATGTCAAAGAGAACAAGAACTACCAGATTTTTAGAAGACATCTGAAGGCAGCCCTGTTTAGGGAAGCTTTTGATGTTTGATGTATCACAGTATTTTAATATTCTTTTGGAAGCTGCCCAGAGTGGCTGGGGAAGCCCAGCCAGATGGGCGGGGTATAAATATTAAAAAAGTATTATTATTATTATTATTATTATTATTATTATGATTATTAGTGCCAGTTGACAAAAACCGCTCTAAAAAAACTGTTTCAGACTCTGGTTTCTAACCTTGCAGAGGAATGAAAACTAATGTAATTCTTCTTCCCCACCTTATAAACGAAACAAAACAAAAAAACCTGAAGGTCTTCACTAGTGCTGCAGGCAAGCAGGAGTTGCTGATAATCCTCTTCTGCAATGCAAATAAGTTATGTATGAGCTTGCATGCTCTGGTCTAATTAAGAGATGCTTTAATTACACTGAAGGTTCCTGAATGA
The DNA here is from genome assembly GCF_964234715.1 of Podarcis melisellensis. Classification (NCBI taxonomy): domain Eukaryota; kingdom Metazoa; phylum Chordata; class Lepidosauria; order Squamata; family Lacertidae; genus Podarcis; species Podarcis melisellensis. The sequence continues at coordinate 16,971,539 of NC_138530.1, read as the reverse complement.
TTTAGCAATCAGTTAATATTGCTGTGTAACTGTAGGCTCTGTTCTGCAACTGGAGTTGAGTTGGAAAGGGACAGCACCCTGTCACTTAGGTCTTGACACAAAATGCAATTCAAAGGACCTTAATATGTGTGTTTGCCGTTTTGATGATCTTTCACTTTACCCAGATTCTTCCAAGTTATATTACAATACATGGACTTCTGAGGTAGGTCAGCATGAGAGAACTACCTTGCGGAAAGACTGTAACTCAGTAATGGGACTGCAAAAGTTCCCGGGTTCGATTCATGGTGCCTCCAGGCAAGCCAGAACGGAGATGGGGGAGCAAGGGAGCAATTGGCATGGGATTACGATTTTGACAGGGCATATACCCCGAGTCCCCCTCAGGCAAACAGGGACCCTTTGGTAAAGATTACTGATTTTGTAAAGAGAGTCAGGGGGGAATCCCTTTGGCAGAAGATACCAATATTCTAAAGAAGATGCATAAAAGGTTGATACAGATAATATACAGATAAGTAAATGCAGAGATGGGGCCTACATTTCCTATCTGACCTTGGCCTACTACTAGTCTTGCAGGGCCTTGCCTCCAGATAGGGCTGAAAAACACTCCTACCTGGAGAGCCATTGCCAGTCAGTGTTGATAATACAGCTCAATACGATAATACGGCAGCAACCAGTGGTTTGCAGAGTTTTGAACCTGGGCCACTTAAACTGACACCTATCACCCTATCTCCGTGGTTTTCAAGGTGTGCTCTAAAGGCCACAAACAGTCTCCATGACGCCTAAACCACGGTGATGTGATCCTTGAAGAATCACAGTGGTAGTGTAGGATCCCTCAGAGGTTTATCAGGATTTCTTCAACAGGAAGGTCGATAATGGCAGCCAAGAGAGTTGCCTGAGACACAACTTGTCTGGCCTCACTGCTCTTCCCTGGGAATGTGGAGCCGCAGGTGCATTTTAGGACATGATCTGAGTTCACACGGGGCACTGGGGTGGCCTAACAGGCATAGCCAGATTCCAGAGCCCCATGTAGACTGTCTTGTGTACATCCTGGGGGTTCTGTTCATGTACGAAGATTACATGGCAGATGATTCAATTAGGAAAGAGTTTCCAGCATGCAGAAAATTTCAAAATCTCCATAATAGGAAACTATGCCAGTGGAAGTTTCCATCACATACTGGAAAGCCTGGGAGAATGGCAATGCACAGTGACGTTTCTACTGGGCTTGGGGGCCCCTTAGGGCTGAACTGGATGCTCCCAAAGCTTTGTTTCCACGCCACCCCCCACAAGGTAACACAAACCTGGGTTGTGATGGGGAGAATGCAGGGGGAAATCACCTGCAAGGACGTGTGCTTGACCCTTCTACAGCTGCCAGTTGTTCCCTTAATACTCCCTGGTTTCCCCCATAATCTTGCTCCTCAAGCCAGGTGTATTTCCAGTTTCAGAGCCTGGCTTGGGGAGGGGGTGGTATTTGAAACAGGCAGCGTATTTGCTGATTCTTTCTTGTTGACATCTTCCTTGCATTGCATCGCAGGGGTACTCGGTGCAGAGTCAAACTATGGTAGATGCAATGGCGGCCACCGAGTTGGGTGGCTTTGAAACAGGTTTGGACAAATTTATAGAGGATAAGACAACCAATGCCCACTGTGATTGTATACTTCCTTCTGTATTGGGGGCGGTGTGTCTCTGAATATCAGTTGCTGGGGAGCACAACTAGGGAGAATGCTGTTAAGATCATCTCTTGTGTATGGGAATTTGGTCCTGTGAGGACAGGATGTTGGACTATGCTGGGTCTTTTGTCTGATTCACCCAGCCAGTTTTTCTCCTGTGCTTACTGAGGACCCCATTCTACTCTTAGACACAGAACATACACACAATGCAAGGGATATATCAACCCTCATCACCAGACATGCACAGCAGTTCCTCAACCATATATAGCCAAAGTATCAATTCACACAGTTGAACATTATTTTCTGTTTAGAGTAGGCTCTGGAGAAGAAGCATTTCTTATAAATATTTCTCCTGTCCAGTAGCAACCCTCACTTTTATCCTCTTGGAAGCACTTTCTGGGATTACTTTTTCCCAGAATAAATAAGACAGATAGGTTTAAATAAGATCGTTGTCTCGTAATAACTTGCTTTGAAATTACACCCTTCACTTGCCCCAAACTGGGGAAGGAAAATCCTGTTCTATGCTGAATGTAAACAAAAAGTGAATCCAAAATCACAGCCTGTATCTGAATGCAAATATCTTGGTGCCTGGAACATTGCTAGCCTGAACAGACCATGTAATATCCTCTGCTTTGCTGTGGAATAAAACACAAAGTGCCACACTGTTCAAGAAGTCTTTACAATCTTAAGAGAAGCATCTTCAAGCAGTATCAGAGATGCTTCCTGAAGACACAAAGGACGGGTCAGATTTTTGCCCTTACCTCTCATGCTATTATCCAAGAATCTATTTGTTTTGTCAGAGCCAAGGTTAGATGGTGTGTTAGGGTCTTTTTTTAAAAAAAAATTGCTTTGACAAAACAAAATGCATTTAGCTTGATACTCCACTCATCTCTTTTCAACCATAGTTTAGTGTGTTAGGGCATTTAACTCTGCTTGAAAGGAGATGAGTGGGGCATCATGTTAAAGCTCAAAACACACAGCATTGCTGAGGGGAGGGGAGAGAGTTTGGCAGTAGCCCTTCTCACACATATATAAATCTATCCCAGAGGCTGGAAAAAAATGAAATAAAACCTGCAGCTTTTTAGACGGCAGATTGTTGAAATGAGCCATACATTTCTCTTCTCCGAGGCTTGTGAAATGTTCCTTAAAAATATAAATAAACCAACTGTCAGCATACTAGGCCTAGGGACAGATTGGGCTGTGAATGGGAAGAGGCTGAGAGAAGAAGGAAAGTAACACTACCCGTATAGTAGTTAACTGCTAACACTGTGCATGTGAATGGGGTTTGCTTGGAGAAGAGAAAACAGGAATGAATACAGTGGAGGTATTACCAAAACAAAACAAAAACTTCATATACAGTGGTACCCCGGGTTAAGAACTTAATCCGTTCTGGAGGAACGTTCTTAACCTGTAACTGTTCTTAACCTGAAGCACCACTTTAGCTAATAGCGCCTCCCGCTGCTGCCGCGCCACCGGAGCACGATTTCTGTTCTCATCCTGAAGCAAATTTCTTAACCCGAGGTACTATTTCTGGGTTAGTGGAGTCTGTAACCTGAAGTGTCTGTAACCCGAAGCATCTGTAACCCGAGGTACCACTGTATAAAAATGTGTACGTTTTCAGTGGTTTTCTCGGGGCCAGGCCTTTTCCAGCCACGTAGTCTGACTGAAGCATTTGTCTCAAGAAGCACGACAAAAATCATAGGCTGTAACAGCGTGCCCTAGAAAATTCCAGAAAGGCAATCCAGGCAGGAGGGAGAGAAGCAGGCAACTGCACTGGCAAGAAGAAGAATTGCTGACAGAAACTTTATATAGGGTAGGAAAGGCAGTGACCCATCTCTGTGGGGAAGCATGGAGCAAAGCTAGAAGACTCCCAAGGGCAGGGCACTTTTATGCAGAGATGAAATTACCTAAGGACCAAATAGCCAGCCCTAAATGTCATTGGAGTTGATTCTTGACAAATGAAAAATGCCCCATTTTTCAATAGGCCTCAGAACCCCACCACCACCTTTCAGCTTACATGTTTTATTTTAACTTCCCCTAAATGCCTTCTCTTGATATTTTGAAATTCTCCAGGGAAGTGGAAACTTGTTCTCCCACCACTACCTTCGCAGTCTTTCCTTTCTTTCCATTTTGAAAACTGCCCACCCTCTATGAATGAAATCTTTAGAAGCTGAAACTCTCCTACAGGGGCTTTTTTTTTTTTTTAATTGATGGATTCTCTGAACCATGGCAAGAATTTCCACACCATGCTATCTCCGGGGGGGGGGGGAGCAAATCTTCTTTAGCCAGGGGTGGGAGCAGCACATCCAAGTGTTTCCTGCGTTTATAGTAAGCTGCAAGCTTTCCTGATAAGGACTCCTTTAGAATTTATTTAAAATGAAAGTGATGAGCATGACATGCTTCTAGTTAGGTTCTTAACAAAAACAACATAGTCTTATAAATACCGTTGCTATTAATAAACACCAGGGAAAATCAGAAGCCACTCTACGCAACATCTTTCGTCATCCCTTTGTCTAAGTTCTTCATTATGCCCATAGAGGTCCATAAAGTTTATGGTAAGAGGGAGCGGGGAATGGTGGGTTCGTGGTCCATTTTTCCAGTTCTTCTTCCTGCGCTGGCATCTTTCCTTTCACTGAGGGCCACAGGTTGCTAGCGACTAGGGCCGCCTCCCCCAATCTGGAGGCCTCTGGACGTTTTGGACTACAATTCCCATCAGCCACAGCAAACATGGCCAATGATGTTGGGGATGTTGGTTCTTGTGGCCCAGAACATCTGGAGGGCACTACATTGGGGGAGGAAGACTGGCCCAATATCAGGGACAACAAGACCTGTGGCCTGCAACATTTGGCTGGCCACAGGTTACCATCTTTGGTGTAAGGCCGCAGAGCAGTGGGAGAGCAGAGAAGCAGGGCCATTCCATGACCTCTGCTGAGAGACCAGGTCCCTTTGACCCTCCCTCAATTGTCACCTAGCAGCAGCCATTCTTACTGGGCCACCTGAACGTTTTCTGTTCCAGCCGATCATTATAAGAACTAGCCCTGAGCTTTGTCCTCCCTCTCCCCATTTTTCCGTGTGTGTCATGGAATGTAAACCTGAGGGCAGGGACGGTCTTATTATTGATCTTGCAAGCTGCTCTGAGAGCCTTGGAGTAAAAACACAGGTGGGTAAATCAGTTACAGCATACACAAATAAGATGTGGTTCTGTTTTTCCTTTTGCTTTATGGGGAGTGGAAAGTTCACCTGTAAGAGTTTGCTGAGGGGCAGCAGCAGAAACATGCAGTGGTTTTCTGTATTTGTCCACACCTGGCCTTAGGGTGAGATAACAGTCTGTGGTGGTTGTTAAGCATCAGATTTAGTCATCAGGCATGAGAGACTCACATGAGGGGTTGCTGATTCTTCTTCTAGGAAGGGCTGTAGTTGCTTCTAGATTCGGGAAGAGAAAATGGTGGTGGTTTAGAAGCTGACATCACACACTTAAGCATGTTGTACATATGTTATGAAATACAGAACTGAAGTGGAATGCAGCAGACTCCTGTTACAGTGACATACCAAATAATGAATAAGCTCAGTTCCTATCAGTACGGTAGAATATCTCGACTTAAAATATGATATATTCTCAGCAAAGCGCGGTGCCATTTGCTGGAAGGTTATTACTGCTAGAAGTTACAAGGTTTGCTCTGGCAAAATACTGGGAAGTCGAAGACATTCTTGTGTTTCTTACTCGTCACATTTCTTTCCACAGAGGACCTGGGAATATAGGAAGATGCCTTATGTGTAGGAATAGGACAGACAGTTGATTCAGGTCTCATTTGAAGCCACATCTATCAGATTCGCATTTTGCGAAGCAACATGTGAACCGAAACACAGTTTATCTGAAAATTCACACATATCTGAATTTTTCAACACACATTGCCCAGCAGTGTTTTAAAACAATGCATGTATTAGAGGAAAGTGTGCAAAAAAAAATGGAATATATTGGTGAAAACAACATACACAAATGCATTATATTAGGGGGAATTGCTTGCAAAAATGTGTACATTAGTCAAAACCACATACAAAAATGTGTTTATGAAGAGAAATTTGCACTAAAACGCTGATGAACTTCCATGAGGAGCCTGTTTTTTTAAAAAAATGCAAAATGTGGAGAAGGGATTGACAGATCCTTCCATACCTGCTTCTATCAAGTAAGACCATTGGCCCACATAGCTCAGCACTCTCTCCCCAAGGTTTCTGATTAGAGACTTTCCTGGTTTTAACTGGAGATGCCCGGGGTTCAACCTGGGATCTTCTACATACTTTAAGCATAGAGCTTTAAGCATAGGCCTGTTTCTTTCATTGCAGTCAGTGAGATTTTCAACATTCTGAACTTGGATTGGACATTTGCAGTACTACAGAATTGCTTGTTTGCAGCAAACAGGCATTTTACAGGAGCACACGCTGTTGTTTAAAACAGCCTGCAACTAACTTGTCTGCCTCTGCCTGTGTTCCAAAGCAACCATTGTTTGGCATGATCGTATATGAGTAGGCATTGTAACTAGCAAACATAGATCAGCATTAACCCAACGGCACTGGACAGATGGGAACAGTTGCAAACAAAACAAACAAGTGAACCTTTTCAGGAGTCAAACAGCCAGGGCTGTAATCAAAGTCCCAGCTGAAAAGAGAACATATGAACTGCACCTCCTGGGCTGGAGCAGCCACCTTGCCTCATCTCCCATCGCCTTTTCCTCCCTGCGGGCGCAGAGTATGCCTGTTCTGAGTAGATAAAAGAAAGAAGAACAACTTCCCTCCTATGCACTGGTTGCTAGATGTGTATTCCACAGTTCTGTGCCAAAAAAAGAGAAGTCAGTTTGGTTGATAAAGCCACTTCCGAGCTGGAGAGGTGGTGGGGTTGCGGGCCCACCCCCTCCCCACGCATGTGGGGTCTGGCCGACAGCCCCCGCGAGAGTAGGGGAATCCTCGGGTGCATCATCGCCCTGGCCAGCCAATCGACAGGCAGGGGAGGCGTGGCCTGGAACATTTAAGGCTGGCGCGCCCGGGGACTTTCCTCTCTTCCCCATTCCAGCTGCTTCGGTTTTCCATCCCGCCCTCCCTTAGGTTTAGCTCTCTGACGTGCTATGGACTCCGGTTGGTCACCACAAGGGGCCTGGTAGGAATTTTTCTACTTGGCAAATTGGCACCAGCCATTTGGTTTTTTCACCTACCTCGTAGCAAATGTCACAACTTTCCTGGTATTGGCGGTTAGGCATTGGCAGGGGTATTGTTATGCAAATGAAGGGGAGAAGGAAACGCCATCACCTTCCCCCAAAGCAAAGGGTAGTCCGGTAAAGGACTCCGGGGGGCGTTGCCCTGTCCGAAGCCTATGGAGGTGTGGGCCTAAGGCACGCCCCCGAGCTGTGACACCCGGGGGATCCTAGTTGGCATACTTCAGCAGGACTCCCCCGGCTGGTGGTTAACCCTTCCTGGTCTTCATGCAATTGGGCTGAAGCCGTGTAGTCGATAGGAACCAATGCCTAAGGCCAATGCCTCTCAAATCCTGTAATCAATAAAGTTGTGGCCTTTTACGCCCATTAACCTTAAATAAAGTGTCCTGTGTCTTCATTTCACTAGGGGGGGAGGGGATTTGCCACGCAAAACTCAGCATCCTGACAATCTTGGCGCTCAATTGCGTTATGCCAAGAATGCAAAAACACACTCATTTCTGCGCTCTCGCACTCTCTATCGTCGTCTCTTAAAAAGTTAGCATTTATTTCCCCAAGTTTAAACACTTCTATAGAATCACGGCTCAAGGCTGAAGCTTCCTCGTTAACTGTCCTTACTTTGCTGGCACAAAATTCCAGCGCAAGGCAGGTTTGCAGTGAGCTTGCTACCACAGTTTACAACTGCAGCCATTTGTAGGAGTCACTAAATGTGCCTCTTCATCAGGCTGAATGGGGCATATGCTGTGGCATCTGTTGTGCTCGTGCACTCAGCCCAAACACTCTTGGGCTCCCTTCAAGTTAAAAAAAAAATTAACAAATACACACCTGCACAGCATGAGATCCTGGATAGAGGTATCCAGGAGGGCTGGGCGAAACTTTCCATTTTGATTTCTCCCGATTTCTTATTTTTTTCCAATCTTAAGTTTGCGGTATATATTTTCAAGTCCCAGTGAAAATTCATCAGCCCTGCTCCCTTTCCCTGCGGCCCAGTATCCTGTAGCAGTTGGTCATTTATCTGAGAAAGAACGGCTTGCAATAATTTCTCCCTCCAAGTAAACTTCATTTCTTGCCAAATTGTGTATTTATTTCACTGTCGTTACCATTTCTTCCTGGAGCGGTTTCAAAACTTCAGTCACATTTTAATGATTATTTGACTTCAGTGCACTGTGTCTTTTCACATACGTCTTAAATTTCTATGTGACTGTAAATGTGTGTGTGTGTGTGTGTTTACAGAGTTTACCGTACATTGGTGGATATATTTTTGTGGTGTAAAGAATTTTGTTTTTTACTTTCCTTCAGTCAGTTGCCTTGGTAATTTGAAAGGGGCTCTAGGAAGATCACCTGGGGACAGAGACTTCACCTTTCTCCCTCCTTTATTTGTTCTGGTTATGCCTTATTCCACTGTGGTTTACGGGAGCAGGCTTGAACATATTTCCATCAAGCCGTATTTGAACAGGCATTATGGAGATGAATTGTATCAGGGATGTCAGGGAACTGACATCTAAAGCGCCGCAGGTGCAAAGGCTCCCTGAGGTTGAGAGAGCAGTAGCAGCGGAAGAGGGAACCAGTAGAGGGCGAGCAAGAACTCCAAGGGAAAGTGAGTCGGAGGGATGGCTCAGAGACGCTTCAAGCGAAACCAGTGGGGAGGTCTCAGGACCTCCTATAGGGACACCCACACCTCGACGGAAACTGTCACGCCGAGAGGCCAGACGACGTGTTTCCGTTAAGGAGCTTTTATGTTGGAAACGTTTCCGAAAGCAGCCACTTTCGGATTCTACTAGTGATTGACGCAGCCATGCTGGAGGGGCTCCGTCACAGGCAGAGGTTTGAAAACCTGATCAAACTCTGAGGGACTTGCATTTTACGCACAAGCAGCTCATCGTCCCATCACAGCAATCCGAAAGTCACCGAAAGCCAGCTTGTGCAGAGAGAAGCATCATGAGCAACCCAGCCGGAACCGGGGGTGCAGGAGCAGCTGGAGGGGGTCCAAGCCTGGAAGAAAGGTACAGAGCGTTGGAGATCCAGTTGGCGCTGCAAACGGCGAGGCTTGAGGAGAGGAGGGCTCAGGATGCAGAAAAGGGAAAGGAGAAAACCACCCCGCTCGCCAGAAAGGTACCAGGATTGGTGCAGAAATTCGGGGGGGATCCCAGGAACTATCATGCCTTTAGAACAGAGATGCAATACGCTCTAAACTTGCAGTTTGATGACTTCCCCGACGAGGAATCGCGGGTGGCGTATGTGATTGGCCATCTCGAATCCGGGGCGAAAGATTGGGTTAGACCCCTGATGGCAGCGAATAATGAGATCTTAAAGGACACGAGGAAGTTTTTTCGTGCCATGGACCTGATGTTTTCCAGCGATATTGAGCAGGGGGTGGTGCGAAGGCAGTTAATGGCTTGCCAGCAAGGAAGCAGATCTGTCCGTGAGTACTGGACTGAATTTACTATGCTGATTCATAAATTGGGGTGGGACCTATCGGCGGAGCCCATCCAAATGCTTTTCGAAGAGGGGCTTTCTTCAACCGTCAAAGATGAGCTTTCCCGGGGGCCCAGGGCGGAGTCTATGGACCAATTAACCAAATCTGCGCTGGCCATAGGAGCGCGCCAGGAGGCGAGGGCTTTGGAAAGGCGGGAAGGGAAAGGAGACCGTTGGAGGGAGTTCCGCATTCCAGACATTCCAGAGCCATCTTTCCCGCCGGCAGAGCCGATGGAAGTTGGAACAGCGCGGGCGCGCGCAGTTTCAAATCCCAGTGAAGGGCGGAAGAAGGAGGGAAGGAGCGCCAAGAGATGTTATCTCTGCCAACAGCCAGGGCACTTTGCCAGAGTCTGCCCACAAAGAAAGGAATGGCAAGGGATGGCAGGAGCTGTTGGGGGAAAGGAAGAGGAAAGCAAGGAGCAAGTAAAAGCCAACGCCTGGCTGCCACCGTCGGGGCACAGCAGCCAGGCCAAAGAGCAATGAAAGTGCCCATGCCAGAACCTCCCAGACCTGCTTTAGTGATAGAGGTGTTACTAGAACTGCCAAACGGACACCCACTAAAGGTCAAGGCGCTTTTGGATTCAGGCAGCTCCTGTAATTTCATGAGTAAGGAGTTTGCAGCTGAGCACCAGATACAGACCATCCCTTTAAGTAACCCCTTGCAGGTGACTACGATTGACGGCAGAGAGCTGTTGGGGGGAGAAGTTAGCCAACAGACTGTCCCGATGATAATGAGAGTGGCAAGGCACACCGAACAGATAGCGTTTAATGTGGCCATCCTGGGAGGAGCGCCCATCATTTTGGGGATGAGCTGGCTGGCGCTACACGATCCGCTAGTGGGCTGGCATCAGAGGGTGGTCTCCTTTGGGTCAGCGCATTGCCTAGAACACTGCAAGGAGGGGAAGGTCTCGGGAGGAGACAGAGTCACCCTAGCGGGGATGGAAGTGATGGGCAAAGGGAAGGTGCCCCCGCAATACGCAGATCTGAGCAACGTATTCAGCGAAAGGGAAGCAGACAAACTGCCACCGCATAGACCCTTTGACTGTCAAATCAACCTACTCCCAGGGGCCCAACTCCCAGTAGGCAAGCTGTACGCCATGTCAGACAGGGAGATGCAGGAGCTGAGGGAGTTCATTGACAAAAACTTGAAGCGAGGTTTCATCAGAGAGTCCCGAGCGGTGGGGGGCAGCCCAGTGTTTTTTGTGGACAAAAAGAACACAGACAAACCGAGACTGGTGTGTGACTTCAGGGCCCTCAATGCAGTGTCGGAGCCCCTGGCTTTCCCTATGCCCCGAATTGACGACATTTTGACCAGAGTAAGGAAGGGAAAGATTTTTACAAAACTGGACCTGCGGGGGGCGTACAATCTGATACGCATAAGGAAGGGAGATGAATGGAAGACCACCATGTTTACCCCTTTGGGAGCCTTTGAATACCTCGTTATGCCCTTCGGTCTACAAGGGGGCTCCGCCTGTTTTCAAGCTTTTATAAACCACGTTCTGGGACCTTTGCTCTACAAGAACTGTGTGGCCTTTTTAGACGACGTGTTGGTGTATTCGGAAGATGAGGAACAGCATGTGAGGGACGTTCGAGAAGTGTTGGGCAGGCTGCAAGCCAACCAGCTGTGGGTGAAACTGGAGAAGTGCCAGTTTCATACCAAGGAGGTGGAATTCCTGGGGTACCGCTTGTCAGACAAGGGATTGGCCATGGATCCAGGCAAGGTTCAAGCGGTACTGGAATGGAAGACACCGAAGACCAAGAAGGACGTGCAAAGATTCTTGGGGTTTGGGAACTTTTATCGGAAGTTCATCAAGAACTTTGCCCACTTGACGGCGCCCATCACCGACTGCCTCAGCAGCAAGAAGAAATTTGTTTGGACGGTGGAGGCGGATCGAGCCTTTGAAGAACTGAAAAGGGCTTTCGCCTCGGAAGAACAACTTCTGCATGTGGATTTACAAAAACCCATGAGAGTGGAAACAGATGCATCCGACCGGGCTATAGGGGCGGTCCTTCTTCAACCGGGGAGGAGTGCGTCGGAGTGGAGACCGTGTGCATTCTTCTCGCGGAAACTGAATAAGTCCGAGAGGAATTACACGGTGTATGACAGGGAACTACTTGCCATTCACGAAGCATTCCGGAGGTGGAGACATTTATTAATTGGGGCACAACACAAGGTGCAAGTGTGCACCGACCACAAAAATTTAGAGTATTGGAGAACAGCTCGAGTGCTCAACCAACGACAAGTGAGATGGGCACAGGAATTCTCCAAATTTAACTTTGAGATTTGTTATGTGCCAGGCCCAGAAAACGTCAGGGCGGATGCGCTCTCACGCAAACCAGAATATTGGGAAGGGGAGGAGGTGATCGAAGAGAGACATGTCATCCCGGAGGACCGCTGGGTGTGTGGGGCGGCGCTGGTGGGGCAACGGGAACTGGTGGAGGAAACGGAAAATGATGAATATGCCCAGGATAAGCTCAGAGGTCTCAGGGGGGAGGGCGAGAGCCCCGGAGGTTTTGAGGAAAGAAATGGGGCATTGTATTACAAAGGGGCACTGTATATACCCGAAGGTGAATTGAGGGGGAGAGTACTCAAGCAGTTGCATGATAGCCCCACGGCGGGACATTTTGGGCAACACAAAACCATGTGGTTGGTTACCAGGGAATTTTGGTGGCCTAAGGTGAGGGAAGATGTAAGGGAGTATGTAAGAGGGTGTGACCAATGTCAGCGAGCCAAAGGGGAAAGAAGGGCGCCGGCAGGGTTATTAGAACCTTTACCCACACCAGAACGGCCTTGGGAAGCGATATCAATAGATTTTATGACGGATCTGCCAAGGTCCAAGGGGAAAACAGCCATCATGGTAGTAGTAGACCTGTTAACTAAGATGTGCCATTTTGTAGCATGCTCACATGCAGTCACAGCGGAAGAAACGGCGAAGTTGTTTGTGGAACATATCTTTAGGTTGCACGGGGCTCCCTCGAGGGTGATCTCAGATCGAGGCAAACAATTTACTTCCAGGTTCTGGAGGAAGCTCATGAGCTTGCTACACGTGGAAGTTAATTTTTCAACTGCCCGGCACCCTGAAACCAACGGGCAGGCGGAAAGGGCAAATGGCATTCTTCAACAATATCTTAGGTGTTATGTCAATGACAGAGAGAACGATTGGGTCGAAAAGTTGGCGTTGGCAGAATTTGCCTACAATAATGCGGAGAATGTGTCCACAGGGATGAGTCCCTTTTTGGCTAATTACGGGTGTCACCCCAGGGCATTTCCAGGGGAAGGAGGGGAGAGATGGAGCGTTCCAGCGGCTGAACATTTTGTAGAAGAGATGGAAGCCATCCATCAGCAGCTCCAGCTCAACTTAGAAAGGGCCAAGGCACAATATAAGAAGCAGGCAGACAAGAACAGAAGGGAAGGTGAAACCATAAGGGTGGGGGATCAAGTGTGGTTGTCAACCCAAGGGTTGCCGTTCAAAGGGGGTTGTAAGAAACTGAGGCCCAGAAGATTGGGACCCTTTGAGGTGATTCAGCAGGTCAACCCGGTAGCTTTCAAACTCCGATTACCCAACCACATGAAATTGCACCCAGTGTTCCACAGGTCGTTACTGTCACCATACAGGGGGGGACGTGAAGGGGAGCACGTCAGGGGACCAGCCTTGGAAGAGAGGGAACGCCGCAACCATGTAGCGGAAATCCTCGATTCCAGGTGGAAGGGTAATCAGGTGGAGTATTTGGTGGCGTGGGAAGGGGAACCGGAGTCAGAAAACACCTGGGTAAGTGCAGAGGAAGTCAATGACGAGGTTTTAACAGAAACGTTCCACCAAAGGTTCCCGAGGAAACCTCAGCCTATAGCAAGGTTTAGGAGGGAGTATTTCGGCACCACCGATGAGGAAGAGGAAATGGAAGGGTTCGCGGAGTCGGAGTTGGAAGATGGAGTGGACTCTGATGACGAAGAGTACCTAGAGAGTAGGAACAGCAGCAAGTGGAAGGAAGTGTTCGCGACGTCGGAAGATGAGGGAGGTTCTTTCAGGGGTTTTACCTCCTCACCGCCAGTAGGAGAGGAGACGGGAGGGGGTGAAGGGGGCCCTGGAGGGGAGGTGGATGTCAGGGAACTGACATCTAAAGCGCCGCAGGTGCAAAGGCTCCCTGAGGTTGAGAGAGCAGTAGCAGCGGAAGAGGGAACCAGTAGAGGGCGAGCAAGAACTCCAAGGGAAAGTGAGTCGGAGGGATGGCTCAGAGATGCTTCAAGCGAAACCAGTGGGGAGGTCTCAGGACCTCCTATAGGGACACCCACACCTCGACGGAAACTGTCACGCCGAGAGGCCAGACGACGTGTTTCCGTTAAGGAGCTTTTATGTTGGAAACGTTTCCGAAAGCAGCCACTTTCGGATTCTACTAGTGATTGACGCAGCCATGCTGGAGGGGCTCCGTCACAGGCAGAGGTTTGAAAACCTGATCAAACTCTGAGGGACTTGCATTTTACGCACAAGCAGCTCATCGTCCCATCACAAGTACGAAACTGACATTTTCAGTGAGAACATGGAAATATGTTCCATATGAAACATATGTTCAGTGAAAATTTCACAGGCTTGGCAAACAGCAAGCTACACCCTGCCTTTCTCCTCCAGAAAACTTTCTTCTGTTCGTCGTGTCACTAGATGTTTCTTTCAGCCACGGTTGCATCATTACATTTCCTGGTTTTGTCAGCAATTTTCCAAGAAAGGAAAGAATCCCATTTGCTTCCTGAGTGAGTGCATAATGCAAGAGATAATAATGAATAGCAATGAATTGGTTCTTGGCTCCATCCATACACACGAGGGAGGTTTTAGTAGGAATAGGGGAAATTCCAAGGTTGGCAAAAAAAAATACCAAAGAACAACAATCCCTAACCATTTAGGAAAAAATATCCTAAATGGGGGACTCCAGTCATGCTCATTAGGCATGGAAATAACCAAGTCATGGGGGAGAAGAAGAGAAAATAGAGATGGAAGGGGAGGAGTCTATCCCAGAAGAGGATGTGACTGACTAGAACTCTGAACAGGAGCACCCTGCACTGCAATGTTTTCTTGCAGATCCCACATATGAAACATCATCATTATCATTATTATTATTATTATTATTATTATTACTATTATTATTTCATCATGTGGTGTTAACACGAGAGCCTTCTCTGTGGTTGCTCCCATATTGTGGAATTCTCTCTCAAGAGAGTTTAGATTGGCTCCCTCTTTGTTATCTTTCCACCAGCGGGAAAATACCTTCCTATTTGAAAACTAGGAAGCAGAGGATGTTGTCAGTTGGGCTGCTATCAGGGTAAATCAGTATTTTAATACTGAGTTCTAAATGTGTTTTTGTTGTATTTTAACTATTGCTTTTAACTAGTTTATTTTTATCACCTTGTCTTTATAACGATGTTTTCAAAATTGTTGAAAGAAGAAATTGGAGTATTATTATTATTATTATTATTATTATTATTATTTACCCTGCCCATCTGGCTGGGTTTCCCCAGCCACTCTGGGCAGCTCACAGCATATATCTGAACATAATAAAACACCAGACATTAAAAACTTCCTGATGTACACTGCCTTCCTCCTTTCTGCCAGAGGGATAGCTCTGCTGGTTTAGAAGCCTTTCCACCAGTGTGAGCTTCCTGGGCAGAACTAAAGTTACTATAGCAGTTTATGCACTTGGTGAGGATTGCTATTCAAAACATGTCCCCTGAAGAGGCATTATTACGAAACGCATAGGGCCTAAAATAAATCTTTCTCTAAGCACTTGGAGTTCCTTCCTCCCTCTCCATTTTCTTGTCGGTGCTTTCGATGTTTTCTAGCCATTATACTGGAGGCAGGGGCAAATGCTGGATCCAACCCGGTGCATTTTCTGTTGTTGGTATTTTAAACCAGTTAATAATCATTTCCAGATTTAGGAAGAGCCGTCATTTCAGCCCAGATTTTTGCCTGTTCAATGGAACAGCATGAGATTTGACAGGGTCACTAGGCTTTTGGAAGGAGAAATGAAATGTTTTTTAGTTAACTTTGGGCGTGGGTGAAATAAGATAAAGAATGAAATG
The DNA here is from genome assembly GCF_964234715.1 of Podarcis melisellensis. Classification (NCBI taxonomy): domain Eukaryota; kingdom Metazoa; phylum Chordata; class Lepidosauria; order Squamata; family Lacertidae; genus Podarcis; species Podarcis melisellensis. The sequence goes on along the minus strand of NC_138530.1, from coordinate 16,956,132 downwards.
TGTTTTAATCAGTTGCCCTCCCAGCCTGGAAAATCTATAAAAGGATGGGGGCAGTAATGTTAATGAAAGGGATGACCCCTGGAACAGTAGGGAACCCAAAAGGTCTACAGATCATCTTTCCTGCTGCAAATGGCTTTCTCACTGACCCAACTGCTCTCCCTGCTTCTCTCAAATCTTCTGCAACAATTATAACATCTTGTAATCCGAGTTCTTTTTATACCGAATGAATTAGCATTTCAGGGAAGATTGATGCCTTCTACTTTCTCCAGTCCCAGAGAAAGGATGGGTGTCTGTCTCGCTCGTACCACAGTGGGTTATAATTATAATTATAAAGGAGGGAAGAGCTAATTTCCTGTATTCTAGAAATGGTTTTGATGTGACACTCTTCTGTTATTTGTCTGAGTAAGAGACCAAGACACAAGAGCAGCACCTGCTCTGCATTGCTGATATCTTCCATGTTAGCAATGCAATCGTCAGGGGAAGGGTTTTAGCTCAGTCTTAGAGCATCTGCCCTGTATGCGCAAGGTCCCAGGTTTGAATCCAGGTAAGGCTGGGAGAGACTACCTGCCTGCAACCTTGGAGAGCTGCTGCCAGTCAGTGTAAACAGTTCTGAGCTAGATAGACAAAGAAGAAGAAGAAGAGTTTGGATTTGATATCCCGCTTTATCACTACCCTAAGGAGTCTCAAAGCAACTAACAATCTCCTTTCTCTTCCTTCCCCACAACAAACACTCTGTGAGGTGAGTGAGGCTGAGAGACTTCAGAGAAGTGTGACTGGCCCAAGGTCACCCAGCAGCTGCATGTGGAGGAGCGGGGAATCGAACCCGGTTCACCAGATTATGAGTCCACCGCTCTTAACCACTACACCACACTGGCTCAATATAAGGCAGCTTCCACTGTTTCCTACCTCTTTCTTTCCTTCTAAGGCACAATGTCAAGGCTGCTTTTCTCCATGTATCACTTCCATCCTACACAGCAGTAGGGCCCAAATGGTGCTTTTCTTCTCAAAAGACTGGTAACTGCATGACAGGCGCAGCCATACATCACAGCTTCCCTCTAGAATATCAAAACAGCCAGTATCTATAATATATCCGACAATGACACATTGTTGTGTTATGGCCAGAGGTTGGTACGTTTCGTCACACGGAATGGAAGGAATTCTCTGCCACCTTTCCAATATGGTGGAACTTGCTGTTTGATGAGGGCAATGAGCACTTCATTAACAAGCAGCTGGATTCAGAAGGGAGTACAAAGAATCCCAAATATGGTGGTTACAGGGAGGCGCGGCTTCATGTGCCTGGCCTCCTGGCAGCGGTGTCACTACTGATTACCGAGAGGGAGAGGGACACAGTGGCAGGGAAGCTGGTGCTGTGCAGATGCACCAGCAGAACCAATCCAACACTCCAATTGGTGCACTGCGCTGGCCTACTGATGCCTTAGTATACTGCTAAGGAGCCAAACAGGAAAGTGTTAACCCAGCAAGAGTTACCCAGCACTGGCCTCCCCACTGAAGTGCCCCTCTCCCAGCCAACGGAAGCATGGCAGCAGCCCTCCTTGTTGGCAGCTCCTGTGCCCTCACTGTACATGGGGTTTCTACCTTACTGTATAACATAGTGACTGAGACCAGTAATCCTGAGCTGGCTTGAAAATGGATACACTTTCCGGTTTGGTCTTTCCTTTTCCTAATATTTATTTAGGGGCTAGCGCTGTTTGCAATGTTCCGCCTTTACTCTTGTCATCAAGTAGATTGTTATTAAGGTTCTCTGGGGGCTAGTTCAACAGGTACACAGCATGTAGTTCGAAATCGCAGTGGGCCCTGGGTACGTGTTTCTCCTTTCGCCACTGTACAGACAGCCTTTCACGTGAACTGGAGCCTAAGTAGAGCGCCAGTGCTTATGCAAGCAGGGACAGTCTGAGTGATTATTTTGCCACAGACAGATTGCATAGGCAGCCAGACACAGTTGCGTAGGTCTCAGTTTATGTCCATGACCAGCACCTAATGAGGGAGCTGTAGCAGGAACTGAGCCAAAATGTTCTGGAGATGAACAAGTGAGCTGAATGCTAAAAGGACTCAGCAAGGGCCCAGAGGAGACCGAGAGGCTAATACCCTCACTGGCAACTCTTCATCTTCCTGGCCATCTGCTGAACCATTGTTCTGCTATCTTCCGTTGAGTAGGCCCTTGTGCCCAAGGAGATGCTCAGCAATGGAGCCGTCTAGCCCTCCTATGCCAACTCTAAGCTCCTAACCAGGCAGAGGAGGCTGGTTCACCAGGGCAAGCAGGGCATTGCTCCACCAGATGCTCTACAGACAGCCACCTGCCTGCCTTCTTTCTCACAAGCAGTCCAGGTGGTAGCACACCCTTTCAGCTTCCTCCTCCTTAGTCTCAGTGTTGACCCTTGTAGAACTCAGAAGAGAGGAAGATGGAGACAAAACTAGAATTATTTGCCCCTGCATATCATTGGTTCTGGCTCCACCTACTATTGGTCTCCCTGCCTTCTGCCCTTCCAGGGCCAATGGTCACCAGCCATCACTGGTATGCTGTTGCCTTTACTCTGGATGTTCCATTAGAAGATAAGGAGAGCCTGCTGGGTGAGGCCAATGTCCCATCTCACAGTGGCCAACCAGATGCCTGTGGGAAACCCACAAGCAGGACCAGAGCCCAAGAGCACTCTGCCCTCCTGTGGTTTCCAGGAACTGGCATTCAGAAGAACCCTGCCTCTGAGAATCAGGGAACAAGGCAGGACTCAGACTGTGATTGGATGGGTTATTGGAGAGCCTCAGCTAAGACACAGGCTGCCTTGGGACTCAAGTGGTTTTTTTTTCTTGGTCCTCACTGGGGCTCTCTGCAGAGTTCCATGCCTCTCTCTCAGAGGAGGTCTTCCCAGAGTCTGGGTTGCACAGGTTCCTGGCAATCTAACTTAAATTTCTTCATATAGTGTGGGGAGAACATGGAAGCCCAGGACTCATTTCCATGTCATGCCACATATACTGCCTTCATACTGGGGCTCTCTCTGAAGCTACCCGAAGTCCCCACTCTGCTCTGCAGAATAGTCTAAAGGCTGCTCTGGACTTGAAACCAAGTGCTCTGGGAGATGGACTGCAGCTCAGTGTTAGAGGACATGCTTTGCATAGAGTCTGTCTCGGGTTAAATCCTTGGCATTTCCTGCTAAAAGCATCAGGTAGCAAGTGACGGGAAGGACCTCTGCCTGGGACCTGTTGAGAACCACTGCCAGCCAAGCCATTAGACGACACTGAACTACACAGCTCTCTACCAAAGTGGCAGGATCACAACTTCTGTTTTTAAATACAAGTGTAGGCAAGCATTAAAAAAAATGAGTGATCTGGGTAAAAGAGTTGATTGAAAGTGAAAGAGTTGCTGGGTCCACCTACTTGGCATGTAGACAAGAAGAATTTGACCCCTCGCATCCGTCATGTTAAACATTCATCTGTGGTTGTCTCTCTTGCAGTGCCAACAAAATTACTCTGACATCAACGCCATTTCACACCCTCAGGAGTCATATGGGTTCATCCTAAATCAGTTTATTTGTTAGCGTTTTGCTGCCACCGTTTTTTCCGAAAGATAAAGCCATAGTTATAAAACATAAAATCATAGTTACATATAATATGCCATAAAACTTCTGCAAGGCAATTAAGAACCTTTCTGGGCAATTAAAATGTAGATTTTCCCCCTTAGCTCAGCACTTGTACTTGCCCCATTCCAGTGGTTACAGCACGATGTCCTGTCTCTATGGGATTGCCATGGGATCGTAATGTGTTTGCTGTTTGGGGGGAGTAGTCACACTGGTGTTCCACTTGTAATTCTATAACTAGGGGAGGTGTGCATTGCAGTTCTGTAGAGGAAAGTGCATTAAATTTAAAGAACTGCATTTTCTTACTGATCAAATAGAATTTATAAAAACTATCAAGTTAAGTATCAATAGTGTTCTGGTCACACAGAATGCTCATCCATTTGTTTAGGCAGTGTGGGGCTTACTGAACGTGGAAACCCAGCTCAGTGGAATAACCATGGTTTGTTCTCTGGCAACAAACCACAATGTAAAGCCATTGTACGTTGCTGGCTTATGAACCATGGCCTGTTTTAGCTATGTTTTTGGTGTGATGTCTGAACCCAGTGGCCTTGCTTAACCATTGTGTTGTTGTTGTTTTTGTCCACCCCATCCCAGTTGCTCCCCAAACCACAAAGGCACAAGGCAAGAGCATCTGGAAAACATGCTTCAAAGGAACAAGCCATGGATTACTTATTCATGTGTGACATGACTTATGGTTTGTTGAACAAACCATGGTTAAAACAAACCATGGCCAGTTCTTAAACAAAAGACTGTCACAAGGAAAGAGTATTTCTGGTCTGTACATAAGAACATAAGAATAGAATGCTGGATAAGGCCAGTGGCCCATCTAGTCAAGCATCCTGCTCTCACAGTGGCCAACAAGATGCCTGTAGGAAACCAGAAAACAGGATCTGGGCACAAGAGCCCTCTCCCCTCCTGTGTTTTCCAGCAACTGGCATCCAACTGTGGAGGCAGAGCAAAGCCATCATGGCTACTAGCCATTGACATTGACTCAAGTTAAGGAATGTTAGAAGGATGCTGGAATGAAGTTATGTGGTTTTAGCAGTAATGTTATAAAGGAGTATGTAAAAATGGGTTGTTAACAGGTGAGAATGTAAAGTTACAATATATCAAGATAAATGATTAAGATAAAAACAAAGATGGAAAGGATTTGCTGAATTAACTAACTGAACCAGAATACAAAAAAGGGAGGTGTGAGGAGGTCAAGGAAACAAGTAAATGAAAGATAAGTTATGGAAAAAATGATTTGTTTTTAATTGTTTTTATTTTTCAGTATTTTTTATTTTTTATTTTATTATCTTTTTCTTATTTTTGTAATTTTTTGAAATTTCAATAAATATTACTTTTTTAAAAAAAAGACATTGACCCAAGTTAGTGGCCATCACTGTAAAATGCAAACTGGCATTAAAAAAAACCAACTATACTTAAATATAATTTTATAAAATGACATAGGGAGGTAGAGTTGTATCAGTTGGTTCCATTGACTGTCCAATAAGTGCTCATAGCTCTTGCACAACCCTGTCCCACAGAGCGTTTAGTCACACAATGGACACAACACAATACAATATGGCTACTCATGTGCTGCTGGGAGGGGTGGCAGACACACACACATGTAATTTCTCTGAAGCTGGATTGATATCTCGAGGGAAATTACCTGGATTTCATGGAACAACAAAACAACAATTGCACAATTATGTATTGCATAAAGGCAATCCAATTATAAGGAGAATATTCAGGGCACTTGGTATTATTAGATAGGCCTGCTACTATGAAACATCAGAGAAGGGTATAGGCTTCCTGACTTGCATCTAATATTAATGTTATTAATAAGGAAGAGGAATATAACATGCATTTCTCTGCCAAATCCTAGTGTAGCAATTAATATTTCAAGGCCAAGAATAACAGTGCATCAGAATATGCCAGTATTTAGTTTTGCATTTGCGATGTCAAGAGTAGTGCATGTGGGACACAATCCACCGCCATGCGAAATACATTGGAGATGTACACAAGCACTCCTATAATTTCAGTGGGCAAAGCCATTTTTTTAAAAAAAATAAAATACCAGCAATGCCCTGAAGAATGATGCTGTCATTACATAAGGTGTATTCCTGTTTTCTTCATGTTCTCATATTTATTGTCGTTCAAGTGTTGTTGTTGTTGTTTTAAAAAGTCTGGGACATAATGAGCAAACTAAGTTACGCTTCCTTTTACAAACTGAGTGTCAGATGCATGTAAAGGGGGTGGATTTCGTTTTTTATTGTACTTTAATTTTGCCATCGCCTTTTCAGTGTAACAAAAGTTTCTGGATTAATATGGAGACGCCATGGGATCTATGGAGTGGGTTTGCCATTCTTAGGGAACGGTAGGGAGGCACTTCAAGGAAGATGTATCTGTATTAAAAGAGGGTGAGCGAGAGCCACTGTAAAGCTGACCAAAACTGCCCTTGAAGGCGGCCTCTCTTGGGATCATATTCTGTTTCTGTAGCTGAGGTATTCGATCTCCCGTTCCGTTATTTAAGTATCAGTTTGTCTCTCCTCCCATTCTGTGTAGCAGGTGTTGGGCAGTTTGTTTCCAACACTATTTCCATGCATAGCAATTGGCTCGCAGGTCGCAGTGCATCATGGGCTTTGTAGCCTTAAAGGATGGCTGCCTAGGCTGCTGTCCTCATGCACGTTTATGAGAATGGCAAAGAGCTCATTTGAGACAAAGGGTGCTTTGCTTCGGGGCACAATCCTGGGAAATAAAGAAGCAAAGAAGACATCAACAAAGAATAAATAGAAAGCAACCGATCATGTGCAAAGTGCCATCTAATCAGAGTCAGCTGTCCTTTATAACCAGAGTAGGACATGTGCGATATGGGGATACAGTTTCCAAGCAATTTCTAGTCTGGCTGGTGTTCTGCCATCTTCCTCCACCCACCCACCCTGAGCACGTGTAATGAAATCCAAGATACTATTGGTAATCTGTGATAGTTTCATTCTGGAACTGTTAATCCCAGATAGTAAACAGCCTGGGTCAGCCTTAAAAAATAATGATAGTTTTAAAAATCATGCAATTTTTTGTTTGTTTCTTTTTAAATGTGGTTACGTAGAATACCAGTCACTAGATTCCTGGAGGTAGGAATCCCCACGTCCTGGAGGTTCAAGCCCCAGGTTTAGTAAGTATCTTCCTTCTTGACAAGTCAGTTATCTCCCAGATCCATCCAGTTACACATCGGTGAATTGAGAACAAGAGCGAACTAAACTATGGTGACTTATTGAGGACTATTCTACCATGAGGATTCCAGAATATGCCCTGACCAAAGAAGGATAGGTCTAGAATAGATCAGTGTTTCCCAAACTTGGGTCTCCAGCTGCTTTTGGACTACAGTTCCCATCATCCCTGACCACTGGTCCTGCTAGCTAGGGATGATGGGAGTTGTGGTCCAAAAACAGCTGGAGACCTAAGTTTGGGAAACAATGGTCTAGACAGAAGCTAAATAGCCAGTTGTGATCGCAGGGGATATTTGGCCAGGGCAGTTGTTTGTACTGGGAGTAATCAATCTGAAATAACCACCATTTCCTGGATATCAACTCAGTAGTCACTACTTCATGCCTAAAGATGAACTGAACAAATAAGAAAATAATTCTTTGGCTTGTGATATCTTTATTTAAAAATTGTGAGTCTTATGATTATCCAGTATGAGCACACAGCAAGCAAATCAAAGTAGAGATGCTTGAGGAATTATTTTTGTGCAAATTCCAATACGAACTGACATGATCAGCTTCTCTTGGGCTAATGTGTGAATCAGTACGCAGTTACTCTTCAGATTTTGCACTTCTCCACATTTTGTGATGCTGTTCTCTCGGCTCCAGAGTGCACAATTTAGGACAAAATGTATAGACAATGCACATTTTGTGCTGCTCGTTTTCAAAACACGCGTGAGGAATCTGTGGCCCTCCAGATGTCGTTGGACTCCCAACTCCCACCATCCCTGGCTACTGGCCATGTTGGTTGAGCAACATCTGGAGTGCCCCCATCCCTGTCTATAAACAATTGCAGATTAATGTGAAAGCAAAGTGGGTGGGTGGGTGGGTGAATGCCTGGAAGTGACATTGACTGGAAACGGGGTGATTTGTCTGTCCCTAGAAGTTCAAAGCCGACTGAAGGCGAATCACGTATTTCTTTGACTTCAGAATAAATTCCCCAGAACGGCTTTTGCTGCTGAGTAAGCAGTCTGGAGTTTGTTTTCCCACTGCACATTGTACTTTATGGACTAAAAAAAGACATGTGAGAAATAGCAATGACCGGTTTTTCCATTCCATAAAACTTGCTCCACGTCGGCTGATTACTCTGGGGATTTCAAGGCAGACTTAGATGAAAAATTTGGCTTCATGTGTTTGCATGTTTTAAAGTGTTGCTCTGTTTTGCATTCCATTAGAATGTTGGAAGCTTCAAATATTTGCTTCCTCTGACTTCGTTCTGTTCATCCTCCGCTTTTTTAAAAATGTTGCTGTACCCTAGTAATAATGGCACTCTGAAGATCTCAAATGACTTCAAAAATCGTTATTATGTACATATTTTGACAAGAGGCCATTGGAAACAGTTTGACACGTGCAACTGGAGAGGTCCCCTCCATATTATATTGCACCACCGTCTACAAGGACTATTCAGTTTGCTGTGCAGTCTCTCTGTTAAGCTTGCTATCAGGTGAAATCCAAAACCATCCTCTAGGAAACAGCAAAGGAAGAAAACTGACACCTCCTATTAGTGGGAAGCTTGTACTGCTTCATTTACCAAATATATTGGGTGTCACCCAAAAATATTTGCATAATCAGGAGTTGAGATGAACCAGAGTGCTATGTGCATAGTGTTGCACTGAGTCAGGGTCATAGAAAAGACACATGGAATTAAGGTAAGTGCTGCTGCCATCTGACTGAGGGTGTGGGACTGACATTCTAGAGTGGAAAGGAATTTGGTAGGAGGCATCATATTTTGGGAACTGGCTATAAGTGATGTGAAGAAGACTGATCTGGTTCCTTGGCCATTTCGGAAGGATGTCCTGTTCAACCTCCATTACCCTGTGCACTAGTACTGTCTTGGTGTCTCATCTCATACCCAGATGTTGATTGCAACTGCCTTTTCTCATGTTGGAAACCTTGTGACTAGGCCAGAGTTTTGCACTCCTGTCACGAGAAAACAGACTAAGAGTAGACAGGAGTTAGCTGAGGAGGATGCTGTTTTGCAGATATTTGAAGATGGGCAAGAAGTGTTATTCTAGACCTCAGAATCACAGAATTGTAGAGTTGGAAGGGACCATGAAGGGCTTCTAGTCCAACTCTCTGCAATGTAAGAATCTTTTGCCCAATGTGGGGTTTGAACCCACCACCCTGATATTAAGAGTCTCATGCACTACCAACTGAGCTACCGGGGATTGGAGACCTTTAGCCTCCCTTTTTTAAAGAAAAAAATACAACTCCAAACTTCCTTGGCCATTGAGCAGGTTGGCTGAGGCTCATGGGAACTGTAGTCCAACACTATCTGGATCAGGCATAGGCAAACTCGACCCTCCAGATGTTTTGGAAATACAACTCCCATCATCCCTGACCACGGGTCTTGTTAGCTAGGGATGATGGGAGTTGTAGTCCCAAAACAGCTGGAGGGCCGAGTTTGCCTATGCCTGATCTGGAGAGTTCCTTGTCTTGCTCTAGAAAAAACTGAAGGCAGCTTTTCTCCTTCAGTTTCATGGTGACACCTGATGGTGTCTGATCCCATCGTGTCCCAGTCCAGTATCCAGCGCCTGGCAAATATTCAGTAGCAGATCTAGAGCTCATACCTAGAGTGGGAAAGTGGAGTTCCTCTAGTAGTGTGATTTTCTGAGCAGGTTTGGTACTTGAGAGACTGTCACCTGATGTCAGTAATTAGAAAGCAGTTTACTTCAGAGCATAGTTGGCAGGATAAGCAGTGCCAAGTAGAGCCAGTGTGGTTGTAGTGGTTAGAATATTGGACAAGGAATGGGGAGGCACATGTCCAGATCGCCATGGAGCTCATAGGATGATTTCAGATAGGTTGTTATCTTTCAGCCAAACCTACCTTAGGAGATTATACTGGGAATAAGGCGGGGAAAGGGGAGAGAAACTTATTTACAGCATCTTGAGCTCCTTGGACAAAAGGTGGAACCAAAAATATTAAATAAAGTAGGCCAGGGCTTAGTGCAATTATTTGATTGGCTGATTGACTAGAGTGGAAGCAGAATGCATGTACAGAGCTATGTTGGCCACCCCAGGACATTTACTTGCCCCCCAGCCCTGGCCAGTTGGAAGCCTCTGAGAGATGAAAGAAAGAAAAAAAAAGAAAGAAAGAAAGAAAGAAAGAAAGAAAGAAAGAAAGAAAGAAAGAAAGAAAGAAAAAAGCTCAGTTCTCTATACACTATTCAGGGAATAAGTTCTATTGAATGCAGTGGGAATTACTTCTGAGTAAACATGCTTATAACTGCTTCATTACAGCATGAAACACAAGCATGTGAAGGGACCTGCTGGTGTAATAAAGTGAATAACAAAAACATCCCAAGAGTGGAGCCTAATGTAGAATCATGTAATGATACATGATGTTGTCCGCTGTGATTGGCCAACAGTATGAGGCCCCTGAATTGGCCAAGGTACCATATAAATACCAGAAACCTGATCTTCTGCCTTTGTCTTGTCAATGGAACATAAACCCTTTCTTGCACTCCAGACTCTCGGTGGTAGTTTCTATCCAGACCTCAGAACTCTCCACAAGCTGCATTCCTCACCAGCCCAGCTGCACTTTTTCCTTTGAGTACTTTTGCCTGGCTGGAATGTGCCCTTGAACTGTGATAATTAATGCCTTTTTGGTTCCATGGGTGGAGGATGGAGAAAGATGTGAGTGGCAGGGTGCATGAGTGCAGTGGGTGGAAAAACATCTGACTTCTCCATGACTGGAATGTAGCCTGCTAGGCAAAGCCCTGACCGTCCCCATTTTGCACAAAGGTAAGTTTCCTGGGGCTTCCGGTTGTGTTTGTTTGAACACTGGTAGAAATGTCTGCACAATCTGGGACTAAGATAGGAGTCACATCTATTTCTCTGCCCTCTTTTTTCCACACCCACTTTTGCCAGGACTGACTTGTGCTCCCTGCCACTGCAGGTTGCCCATGAGTTGACAAGGTTTCCTCTCCCCTGCTTGAGCTCATGCCCTCAGATGCAGCTTCTGGCTTAAGGGACTATAGGTTGAAGAACACCAGTTTGGATTCTTGGTATGGCCACATAGGGTCTGGACCAGCTTGCAGAGGCCATCTTAACAACAAATGAATTGTTCTCTGAACAGTTGTCCTTCTGGCTGTCATGGGCTAAGAGACTCCTCCTTGTTCAAACCTGATGGGAGGCTGCCTCTTCTCAGGCCATGTTCAGCTTTTGCGCCATGAAGAACCGACCTACTGTGTGAACAGTTTATCGTGATCACAGTTAGCTCCATACAGGCCATTTGTTTTAGATGTCTTTGGACAGCGTCCAAGCCTGTAGGGTTTTCTGAAAAGCAAGAAAGCCAGCTGGTTTTACCACACAAGCAGAATTTTAACCCAGACCAAAACCAAGTGGGATTGTTAGATTGTGTGACTAGGTTCTTGAGTTTATTAGTTTGTTCAGAGTGCTGGGAATTGTAGCTCTGTGAGGCTTTGTCTTTTGATATGATGCCTTCTTTGCCTTGAAGATATTCAGAAACCCAAGTGAACTGGCTGCAAGACCTCTCTGAAAAAAAATGGCGGTAGCAGGGAGCAGCTGGGCCAGTTTTGCTGGTGGCAGCCATCTGCACTTCTTTGACAGAGCAACGGGGAGGCAAGATTAGGGACCATTCAGTCAGCTACTAATGCTGAGCGATGGTATCTTGAGACTAGGCCAGGATATAGTTTCTCTGAATATCAGTGGCAGCCTGCCATCCCCAAGGGAGATGTTAACAGTCTCCATCAATAAGTGTAGGATGATTTCCAAGCTGGATTTCAGCAGCTCTGAAAAGTATAGATGAGGCCTCCTCCTGAGTGAACACATGGGAAAAAAAACATTTACAGTGCAATTATATGACACAAAAGGAAGACAGATAATCTACTCTCAGGGTCATCTTCAGGTTTGAGGGGAGCCTCAGAAATGCGAGCTCCTCCAACCACCATAGTTTTATTTCCCACAATGATGTTTTGTCTTACTTTTAACATCTCTCTCTCTCTCTCTCTCTCTCTCTCTCTCTCTCTCTCTCTCTCTCTCTCTCTCTCTTAGTAATTCTGTTTTTCTGTTCATGGTTCGAACTGCCTCAGCTAAAGCTCATATTTTAAATAAATATTTAAAGCAAGTGCATAAACGTGATATAAGGGTATTACATTGGATGGCAGTGAGTATTTAAAACCTTTTCGGCCCAAATCCGAGTCACCATGGTCAGTGCATCCCAGATAGCAACAAGCACAGTCTGCTTCTGTTGTAAACAGGGATAAACTTAGCAGGTGATGTTAACCAAGCACACCTAGGGTGTGTTCACATTGCCGGCTTACTGCGCAGCCATGTTATTCTTTTTCCAGTGTGATTCACAACTCTTCCTCCCTCTAGCTGTTCACATCACATCAGCCCAGCTTCATTAGTGTCAGAGTTGTTTCTCTTTGTGATGGAGAAAGGATGTCTTTGCCCTGTGCAAAGGTATTCACACCTTGACTAGAATGACTTAAAGACTCCAACTGGCACTAAGCTGGTTAGAGAAACAATGCATCAAACAGTAGTAACTTGTTTTTCTCTTTTTATATTGTAAACCGCCCTGTGAACCTTGGATTAATGGTGGTATAGGAATTCAGTACAAACAAACAAACCAAGAAATAGCTGCATAACCCTAAATGTTTGGTATTCACTTGAATCCGTCCTGCAAAATAGCGACAGTCTGGACAGCACCTAAATTAGGAATTACATGAAGTTCTGCTTCTTCTTATTTGTCCTAAGTCTACTGCCAATCAATTTAATCTTGCCCTGAGTTCCACTCCGATAGTCACCGAATACTTTTCCTCTTTTCACTCTTCTCCTCAGTGCTCATAATTCTGCAAACCTCTGTCACACCTTCTCCTTGTTCATTGTTATCTGTTGTCCCAAGTCCCAGCCTAATCCTCGGTGGAACTTAGCATTCAGGCAAGGCAGACATATTTCTATAACTAAAAGGACAGGTGGTGTATGATAAACAATAAATCATTCCATTGTTTGGGGAGGCGGAGATGAAATTGTCTCTCAAGGGAGGATATATTTTGCCTTGCGGTTTTGTTTTGTTTGTCTCGGTCTAATGTGGGTCAGCATCAAAGCTTCAAGGAGTTGTGGAGATGGAAAATTCCATTGTACTGAAGTGTTTCACTGCAGTGGCACCACTGCCTAGTCAACCTTGGTTTACTCTTGTCCATCCCCCCCCCAGTGCTGGGAGTTAGGAGGCATAGCCATTCCTGTTCCTTGGACCAGACATTATCCAGCTGTAACTGTTAAGTAGCTAAGGTGCTTTGAGAATTGCTCCATGCTTGGGAATTGTTCTACGTCTGGCTGGTTTTGACTAGAACTGTCCCAAGCTGGGCTAGACCAGTAATTAAATTATATTTGTTTTCACCATAGTTGCTGCTCTCATCCTAGAATTTACAGTGTCTATGGAACTAGCAACATATATATATATATATATATATATGCTTTCGTAGATTTTCACGGGTACAGGAATGCAGGTTTTGGTGTCCTCGGGTGTCTTCCCGTGTAAAAGTTGGGGTGTCTAGGCGACGTTTCGACGAGGTCTCACTCGTCATCTTCAGGCTGGTGCTTTCGGCTTCTTGTTACTGTTCCAGTAACAAGAAGCCGAAAGCACCAGCCTGAAGATGACGAGTGAGACCTCGTCGAAACGTCGCCTAGACACCCCAACTTTTACACGGGAAGACACCCGAGGACACCAAAACCTGCATATATATATATATATATATATATATATATATATATATATATATATGCAGGTTTTGGTGTCCTCGGGTGTCTTCCCGTGTAAAAGTTGGGGTGTCTAGGCGACGTTTCGACAAGGTCTCACTCGTCATCTTCAGGCTGGTGCTTTCGGCTTCTTGTTACTGGAACAGAGCAGGATCTCAGTGTTTGAGTTCCTATAAATACTGTTGAGGGGGTGTGGTGTATAGCCTCCAATGTTCTGGGCAGAGAGGAAGTTCCCAGGCTAGTGTGCCTTTTCTTCTTTTGTTCCTTAATTACTTGAGGGATATCTTGAGTGATTTCTTGAGTGATATCCTGAGTACCACTTAGGTGGGTCATTAGGTGTGGATTAGTTGCTAAAGTCTTTGTGTCTTGACCTCTTGAACTTTGTGAAGAGTTTTTCTGAGAAGATGGCTGTACTGCACTTAGTTGTGCTCTGGCTTGGCTTCGTGTATAGGGGCGAGCTGTGGTTTTGTGGCCTGTGTCAGCCAGATCTGTGTAGGGATTGCAGGGGGGTGCAGCATCCGGAGGTGCCACCATGGTTTGGCTACTGGATGGTGTCTGTAATTTATCTGTGGAGAGGGTCTGGGTTTGGGTCTGGTGTGGTTGATTGGTGATGGCGTTCTGTGTGCCTCTGGATCTGGTGTCAGTTTTTGTGGGGAGGGCTAATTTCCAGATGTCTGGCAAGCGGGATGTGTCGTCACGCTTGTTCATGTTGTGAGGGTGTTTCTCTATCTCGATGGCTTCCATGATTATTCTCTTGTGGTGATGTTCCATGTTAAAGAGCAATTTGGAATCTGCAAAATTAATTTCGTGTCCTGTTTCTTTCATGTGTTGGAAAAGAGAGGAAGTTTTTTCTTCTTTTTTGACGGCATTCTTGTGTTCTGCGATACGTGCATTTATTCGTCTGTTTGTTTGTCCAATGTACGTGGCTGGGCAGACTTTGCAGGGTATTTCATAGACCCCTTGGTTTTCCAACTGGATTTTATCCTTGGGGTTTCTGAGGATATTGGCTATTTTTTGGTTGGTGCAAAAGGCTGTTTTGATATTGTGTTTATGGAGGATTTTGCTAATTTTATCTGTAGTGCCCTTGATATAAGGAAGGAGGGCCATGCCATTGTTTTCTTCTGTGTCTTGGTTTTTGGGGGGTGTTTCTTTTTGGATTAGCTTCGTAACCCTGTTTTGCTGGTATCCATTGGCAATTAACACATTTGAGAGATTCTGTAACTCAGTTGTCAAGTGGTCTTTGTCAGCCAGGCGTTTGGTTCTGGAGATGAGAGTCTTGGCTACGGAGTTTATTTGTGCAGGGTGGTGGTGTGATTGTGCATGTAAGTAGCGGTTGGTGTGTGTTTTTTTCCGGTAGATAGTGTGTCCTAGGGAGCCATCAGGTTTTTTGTAGATTAGGATGTCAAGGAAGGGAAGTTGGTTGTTGGCTTCTATTTCCATAGTGAATTGTATTTTGGGGTGTAGGCTGTTGAGATGTGTGAGGAAGCTTTAGACAAGTCAGAACACAAACCCAAACTTTGGCTCAGATATGTTGACGACACCTCTGTAATTTGGCCACACGGGAAGGAAAAACTGGATAGCTTCCTCACACATCTCAACAGCCTACACCCCAAAATACAATTCACTATGGAAATAGAAGCCAACAACCAACTTCCCTTCCTTGACGTCCTAATCTACAAAAAACCTGATGGCTCCCTAGGACACACTATCTACCGGAAAAAAACACACACCAACCGCTACTTACATGCACAATCACACCACCACCCTGCACAAATAAACTCCGTAGCCAAGACTCTCATCTCCAGAACCAAACGCCTGGCTGACAAAGACCACTTGACAACTGAGTTACAGAATCTCTCAAATGTGTTAATTGCCAATGGATACCAGCAAAACAGGGTTACGAAGCTAATCCAAAAAGAAACACCCCCCAAAAACCAAGACACAGAAGAAAACAATGGCATGGCCCTCCTTCCTTATATCAAGGGCACTACAGATAAAATTAGCAAAATCCTCCATAAACACAATATCAAAACAGCCTTTTGCACCAACCAAAAAATAGCCAATATCCTCAGAAACCCCAAGGATAAAATCCAGTTGGAAAACCAAGGGGTCTATGAAATACCCTGCAAAGTCTGCCCAGCCACGTACATTGGACAAACAAACAGACGAATAAATGCACGTATCGCAGAACACAAGAATGCCGTCAAAAAAGAAGAAAAAACTTCCTCTCTTTTCCAACACATGAAAGAAACAGGACACGAAATTAATTTTGCAGATTCCAAATTGCTCTTTAACATGGAACATCACCACAAGAGAATAATCATGGAAGCCATCGAGATAGAGAAACACCCTCACAACATGAACAAGCGTGACGACACATCCCGCTTGCCAGACATCTGGAAATTAGCCCTCCCCACAAAAACTGACACCAGATCCAGAGGCACACAGAACGCCATCACCAATCAACCACACCAGACCCAAACCCAGACCCTCTCCACAGATAAATTACAGACACCATCCAGTAGCCAAACCATGGTGGCACCTCCGGATGCTGCACCCCCCTGCAATCCCTACACAGATCTGGCTGACACAGGCCACAAAACCACAGCTCGCCCCTATACACGAAGCCAAGCCAGAGCACAACTAAGTGCAGTACAGCCATCTTCTCAGAAAAACTCTTCACAAAGTTCAAGAGGTCAAGACACAAAGACTTTAGCAACTAATCCACACCTAATGACCCACCTAAGTGGTACTCAGGATATCACTCAAGAAATCACTCAAGATATCCCTCAAGTAATTAAGGAACAAAAGAAGAAAAGGCACACTAGCCTGGGAACTTCCTCTCTGCCCAGAACATTGGAGGCTATACACCACACCCCCTCAACAGTATTTATAGGAACTCAAACACTGAGATCCTGCTCTGTTCCAGTAACAAGAAGCCGAAAGCACCAGCCTGAAGATGACGAGTGAGACCTTGTCGAAACGTCGCCTAGACACCCCAACTTTTACACGGGAAGACACCCGAGGACACCAAAACCTGCATTCCTGTACCCGTGAAAATCTACGAAAGCATATATATATATATATATATATATTAGTTCTCGTAAGCTCCTTTCCTCTCATGTTGTTGCCGTATTTTTCAGGGATGTTGACCTTTTGTCTTCTTCCTAAGTTGTGTGCCTGAGAAGCAGTTCATAGATCATAGAATTGTAGAGTTGGAAGGGATCCCGAGGGTCATCTAGTCCAACCCCTTGCAATGCAGGAATATGCAGCTGTCCCACACAGGGATCAAACCTGCAATCTTGGCATTATGAGCACCACGCTCTAACCAACTGAGCTATCCCATGGAGCAAGGGAAGGGAAGGCAAATTGCCACGTTGTATATCCATAGGGGCCTATGCCTCTTTGCCCAAATAGAGGAAAGCCAACTGGCCACCTTGTGTCTCCCAGCTTCTATGGGATCAATAGGAATGGGATTCAGAACAAAACTGTCACTGCCTTTATGGTGCAAATCCACTTGGAATGCTCTGCACAATTCTGTCCACCTCACTCAAAAAGGATATCGCAGAGCCAGAAATTTCAGAAAAGGACGACCCAAGTGACCAAAGGGTGGAAAAACTCCCATCTCATGTGGGAGGAAAGGCCACAACATTTGGGGCTCTTTGGTCTGCGGGGGGGGGGGCATAAGAGGGTCAAGAGAGAGGTGCGTAAGATTATGCACGCTGTAGAGAAGGGACGCAGGTAGCGCTGTGGGTTAAAGCCTCAGCGCCTAGGACTTGCCGATCGAAAGGTCGGCGGTTCGAATCCCTGCGGCGGGGTGCGCTCCCGCTGCTCGGTCCCAGCGCCTGCCAACCTAGCAGTTCGAAAGCACCTCCGGGTGCAAGTAGATAAATAGGGACCGCTTACCAGCGGGAAGGTAAACGGCGTTTCCGTGTGCGGCTCTGGCTCGCCAGAGCAGCGATGTCACGCTGGCCACGTGACCCGGAAGTGTCTCCGGACAGCGCTGGCCCCTGGCCTCTTAAGTGAGATGGGCGCACAACCCCAGAGTCTGTCAAGACTGGCCCGTACGGGCAGGGGTGCCTTTACCTTTACCTTTAGAGAAGGTGGGGTGGAATGTTCTGGCCGTTCACATCAGAAGAACTCAAACTCACAACTCTATTTCTGCTAATGACTTTAACGTGCAGATCAGACCGGCACCTAAGGCACATTACAGGTTGCAAGAGTAACCAAGTTCTTGCTAAGTGCATGGCTAAGCATGAACTAACACATTGATCCAACACATGACATGCCCCTGCATTTTTGTTTCGAAGGGCAGACACAGCTTTAGTATGGCAAGTGGCTGGGGTGGTAGCAAACATGCACTAACCTGAATGGGTTGTGAAGTTTGCTTTTGCCACTGCTGACATCTCTGTGTCCGTGGAGATGGAGGCGGGATCTGGAAGGCTCTTGGGAGACAGAAGGAAGGCACCAAAGGTGACTCCTCAACAGAAGGCAGTGGGCTGGAGGGAGAGGGGTGGCACACTCTTCTGCCAACCTGCTTGAACCTTCTCCTCCACCCCCAGGCTACTGGGCCCATCCCCAGAATCAGAAATCTCTTATGGCTTGGAATTGGCAACCTGCAGCCCACTGGGTCCCTCCAAAACCAACTGTCTGAGCTCTTCCAGCTCCTAATCCAGATTTAGCCACCCCCTCCATGACATTTCTGCAGGACTCGTGACACAGAGGGCTGTTTTTCTCCCTCATAATACAGTGGTACCTCAGGTTAAGAACTTAATTCGTTCTGGAGGTCCGTTCTTAACCTGAAACTGTTCTTAACCTGAGGTACCACTTTAGCTAATGGGGCCTGCCGCTGCCGCCGCTGCGCAATTTCTGTTCTCATCCTGGGAAAAAATTCTTAACCCAGGGTACTATATCTGGGTTAGCGGAGTCTGTAACCTGAAGCGTCTGTAACCCGAAGTACCACTGTACTAGAACCAGACATCATCCAGTGAAGCTGGGCAGCTGGAAAGAATACTGTTGTGCACATGTAGTCCTTGAGCATCTGGGCATCTGGTTGGCTGTTGTGAGAACAGAATGTTGGAGCAGAGAGGACTTTGGTTTTATCCAGCAAGGCTGGGGGTGTTTCCTCTCCCTGTGTGATTCGAAGAACCGCCGTCCTTTTCCAACCCATGAGCTTGTTAGATCTTCTCCTGACTAGTCCAGACCAATTCAATTTTGTTTCCATCAGTTCCTTTTAGAATGGAATTACTTCTACCGTGCTCTTCACTATCGTAAATCTTCTTTCTTAACAACTTCCAGAGAAGTAGCCGTGCTAGTCTGTTGCAGAAAAAAAAAATAGCATGCAGCTTTGTTGCACCTTAATGACTAACAAATTTATTATGGCATAAGCTTTCATGGGTTGGAGTCTCCTATTCTGCCTCTTTGACATCCTCTGCCCTTTAGCAGCATTCACCTGTCAGAGCAATACAGTTTTAGATGCTGGCGAATAACACGCTTGCAAGAAAAAGAAAAACTCACAGGAGCCAATAAATATATCATGTGAACAAGCAAATAGAAATGATAGAGACATGGTGTTTAAAGTTTAAATTCAGAAAGCCTTTCACTGTGCAAGTAACAACTCTAAATATCCTTTAGATTAGGAGTTGTTACTCACACAGTAAATTCACCACAGTTTTACTTCGTGTATTGCGGTATTGTAACCTTGTTGGCTCCATGGCAATGCATGGGAGCATCTAAACAGAACGTAACAGTTACTTCAATTACATTGTGTGTGGTGATCTTACATTATTCATTCTATATCACACTGTTATTTTAGTAAATTATTTTTTACCAAAATGCTTTCAGGATCTATTGCACTGTGTCCCAAGGTGTGGTTTGCAAAAGAGTTTCAAACGGTACACAGCAGAATTTTTAATTTTACTTTATCATAGTTTTCTTAGCTGCAGAAAACAATTTACAGATAAATTAGTATTATTAAAACTACCCCCAATTTATCTTGGCCTGAGAAGGGCTATGCCAGTAAGACTAAACTCTCAAAAGGGGTATGCGGTTATTTTTAAGTTTGGGAAACACTGATCTATATTGTATTGACACTATCCTGAAAGGAAGAAAAAAATATAGTAGAAACTTGAATCAATGAGGGGTCCTTATCTGCCGTTCATTAGTTGAAAAAGCATGAAATGAGTTTTAATCCTGAAAATCTCATTCCATATTTATTGGAGAACTGCTGTTTGCAATAGGCTGTTTGAATAATTCCAGTGTATTGCGTTCTAGCTGTATTGTTGCGTACTGTAACTGTAGAATGGAGGGATCTAATTATTTTAAATTCATTAATAAAGTAAATCACACACTAATGCTAAGTTGCCTTTTCGTGCAGAGTTTAGTGCTTGGATGCAAATGTGTGCGTGAGTTATGTGCGCATTACTACTTGGAAAGCATGCAGGTCCATTTTATTTCATACTTTTTTCTGTTACGTGGGAATAAGGCCTGATCCTTTCACAATTACTGGTCCTATGTGCAGTGGCGTAGCGTGGGGGGTGCAGGGGGGCCGGCCACACCGGGTGCAACATCTGGGGGTTAGGGGGCGCAAATCCACCGGTTAGGGGGCGCAAATTACTTGCCTTGCCCCGGGTGCTGACAACCCACGCTACGCCACTGCCTATGTGTCTGAAAGGGACAAGCAACAAGCAATACAGGAGTGTGCTTCTCACTACTGTTGGAATAGCACACGTATTTTGTATTTGTGTATCTAGGAGCGCAAAACAGTGCACGGAAACCACCAGGCATGCTCTCCATTTGCCCCAGCAAGGATATGTAGATAAGTGCATGCCATCAGATTTTCGTTTCAGTTTACGTATTTCACAGAATGCAGCTTGCCGGCGAAGATTTACCTTGAAATCTTGCAAAAAGCCTTGCCCTCACTGATGTGAGGATGCGTTATTCTCATCACCGTCTAATTTCACTTCCCGAGCACTAATTAAGTACATCGGAATCCGGAATAATCCCAAGTCAGTGGAAATCTATATAAAGGATGCATCAGTTTCCCAGGAAATTCCAGTAGAATATGGTTTTACTTGACAGATCCCAGGGTGGTAACCTTGTTAGTCTGTTGGAGGGAGGGAGAGAAACGCAAAGAGTTTCGCGGTGATTTAAGGACTTAAGAAATGCATTGCGGCTTGTGGCCCAAAGGACACTTCATCATTGTCAGGAGCTGCTGTGATCTGTGGACAGCTGCCCTGTGTGTTGTCACTGAACTACAGCTTCTCAGTGAAGCATGCTCAGGCCTTATTAATATTATGAGCTCTGGCATATTCCTGTTTGGCCCTGGCCTCTGGTTTGCTTCTCAACCGTGGCTCCTGGTTTGACCTTTGCTTCTGACTTACTTTTCTGTCCTCCTGACTACTGGCTTGTCCAATGGCTTCTGGCTCCTGGATCTTCCCACACTGCAGCCCACAGCCCAGCCGTGACAATCAGATTTGTGAAATGGCCACCAAGTTGCTTTAAACCACTTTCATACTTAGGGACTGCATCTCAGTCACAGGGAAATTGCTTTGCATGATGAAGGTTCTGTGTCACTAGCATCTCCAGGTAGGGCTGGCAGAGACTCCTGCCTGAAATCCCAAAGTGCTGCTGCCAGTCAGTGTAATCCATACTGAGCTAGATGAACCAGTGGTATGACTTGGCATACACTTCCCATGTTCAGAATGGACACCCTGTAGGTGTTTATTTACATGGTTGCTCTTTTCATCTGTAGCTGCTAGTTGTGAGTAGCTTTGTCCGTGATAACTAGATCTTTCATTCATTCCATTATACTGTACATTCTTATTTATTTATGCTCCACTTAGGATTGTGAAACACTGCTGTCTCTTGGATTGCATGAACATTTGACCTTACTTTCTATAATAAAAAAGCTCCTTCCTCTCTGTATATATGATGCACCTCTGTAGCACAACGGATAAGTGCGTCTGGCTGTTAACCAGAAGGTTAGTGGTTTGAGCCCATCCAGGGACAGCAATGAGCAGGATTCCTTAATTGCAGAGGGTTGGACTAGATGATCATTGAGGTTCCTTCCAACTCTACGATTCTCTGGTGCTTAGATGGCCACTTCATAGGAAGCTGCCTTATACTAGCCTCATTCACTTGTCATGCTAAGCCAAACCATGGCTTAGTGCAGATCCACAAGTGTGTGGGCTCCAGGAGAGAAGATTACGGCTGTTTAGTTCCTCCTTAGTTGTTTTGCTTGCGCTGCACTGAGTTAAGACGTGGCTTGACTTAGCATGTCATCTGAACCCAGGCTCAAGGTTCAGCTGTCCTGAACAAACCATGAGCCGTAAGCCACAGGACAAACCATGGTTACAGCTCATGGTTAGTCTGGAGTTCATGGTTAGTCCCTTATCCTTTTCATGCCTGCATGTAAATTGACCACATTATTCAAGCCTATTTACATAGGATTCAGGTTGCTTGAATCCTACATTTCCACATGGATGGGCAGGCATAGAGGGAAGAGGAACTACCATTCCTTATGATAGTTATCAGGAAAGGCTGTTGTCCAATTCAGCCCAGATGTTATGGCAGAGTTGTGGCTACCAGCTCTCATGCATCTTGCTCCTCTTTCTCCCATAATATCTAGTGACATACAGTAAATGTGTAATGTGACATGATAGAATTAAACATGTCTAGGCACAGTTCATGTGGTTGATTTCTCTGCAGGCAAAAAGGGGTGTGTGTGTACCCATGTACACACAGCATCTGCCCCGTCCCCAAAGTGGCTTTTCTTTATTAATAAAGAGGCTGTCAGGATTTCAATAAACACACTTGCACATAACATTTAGCTAGGCCCTGAGACATCAAGCAAAGCCCAGGAGGTCTTCTCAAACATGCTTAACTAGGAGTAAGTCCCACTGAACTCGGTGAACTTATTTCTGCATACTTATGTGTACATTCACACTGTACTTTGCAAGCTCATTTATGCCCAATTCAGTTTGTAGTTGTGTGCAATACTTTACCAGTGGCATTTATTGAACACTTCTGTGCTAGCATTTTATGATGCCACAGATAAAAGCTGGAAAATTGCTGAAGATAAGCAGGACAGTAAAGAGTAAGTTTCCAGCTTTGTCTGAGGAAAAAGTTGGCAGGTTGCTTACCTTTGATCTTAGGGTTTAATGAGTTCTAAGAGAAAGTGATGCACTCTGGGAAGAAGCTGGCCAGGGATATCTTGGGGCTGCTTTCATTATGGGGTGCTCTCTTGAAGCTCATCTTATGGTTCATTACGAAAGCTCTGGTTTCTATATTTGCATTAAAGGGAGACTGATCATACAAGAGAGAATACAAAGCCTTTTGATTAACAATGGTGATCAGATTTTTTATTATTATAAAAAGATACCTTCTGGCTTACTCTCATATCTCAGGCGGCTGACGTCGATGCATTTAGAAGAGCATTAATACGCCACCTAATTGCTATTAATAGTCCTGTTTAAAGTAATCATACTATCATTTATATCAAATTAGAGCCATTCAATGCTGTATGCCTGGAGATTAGTGGAAAATCTGCTGTTTGTTTGCAGAAATTCAATAGTTCACCTAGTCCAACTAGACTTAAAATCAAAGGACATTGCCCAGAAATCAAGGGAATGGAAACAAATTATCCCCAGAGCAGGAACATCTTAGTGTTTTCTGTGACATATTATCCTGTGCATAAGCCCTTAGAACAATCTGTTTGAAACAGAAGTAAGTTTCATAGGTGCATAAATAAATTCCAGTCGCCTGGAGCCCGTATCAGATTGGTGTGTGTGCACATCATGTACTGGGGAAAAAGAAGAAGGGTGCATAGACAATGGAGAAGCAGGCAGAGCTCCAGGCTAACACTATGGCGGCTTCATGTCTCTCTCGCATGGAGCATGCCAATGTCAAACAAAATCAACTCAGAGCCCTGTGTGGACACACTAAATCGCAGCACTTGCTCATGCTATATGTCTTTACTTCTATTTCCTCACCAGCCAATGGTTAGTAGCATCTCAATTCTTTAGCATTTATGCGTTGAGTGCAAAGATCTGAAGGGGACTTCTGTACACTGAGCATAAATGGAAGCCCCCATGGCAATGGAAACCGGAAGAAGGCTAATGTGTATTTTCAAATTCCGTATCTCCGTATCATTTTTTATTTCAATTCCACATCTTTTTTCTTCATTTTCTACATCTCCTTATCGACTAAGAATTTTCATCTGAGCAAGTGGACTCTAGTCCCTTAGACACTTTTGTTGCAGCAAATCGGTTAGGGCCGCTCAAGATGGGTGCTGTGTTCTTCTTCTTGCCGTTGTGTTTTGCAGCATGTCAGTGGCACGCTAATAGTTCATTAGTGCTGGATTGGCCATCCATTCATCATTCCACTTCAGTCGCTTTTCTGTGATGTTTCCCTAATGTTATTGCATTATTATTTCTGTCCAGAAGGGCAGCAAGCCGCTGTCGCCAACCCAAACATTTGTGGTGTAAAAAAAGTCTCAGGATTTCAGCAGTAAGTTATTAGCCATGCGCTGACCAGAAGCAAAGCAGTATGACCTCCACAAAATGTTTGCAGGAGCAAAGAGTGTTGAAAGTCTGGTTTTGTATAACTACCCCAATGCCATCATCAGGGTATAGTGTAGTCGTTAGAGTGTCAGACTACCACCTGGGAGACTAGGATTCAACTCCCTGCTGAAGTCCACTAGGCCATTATTGGGTCAGTCATTACCTCCCATCCTAACTTACCTCGCGGGGTTGTTGTGGATATTAAATGAGGACGGCGAGAACCATGTGTGCAACCTTGAGCTCCTTGGAGGAAGAGATGGACTATAAATGCAATTTTTAAAAAACAAATACACGAATCATGAGTGCAGATTATCATAAATGCAAAACAAAAATGACCTCTAGAGGGGCCCTTAGTATTTGCAATGTCGTGAAGCGTTATTTCTTTTTTAATTGCTGTAACAGAGGCAACCCACTGTGATTTTACTCCAGCCTTTTCACACAGTCATGTGTCTTGTGAACAGTACCCACCACACGTAGCAACTGCTACAGGAACAAGCAGATGTGGTAAATACCCATTGTCACCACAAGGGGCCTTGCCCAGAGGAAACATTCACTGTGTGAAGCAAAGTCTGTTAATAAAATTTTAAAAGTAACTAGCAAATTGGCCCTTTTATGTATTAACTTTTTTAAAAGTGTGGTTGGGAGATAGTCAACTGTTGAGAAGTGTTCGATGACTTAGAGCATAAAACAGAGGTTGATCTCAAATATGTGTGCACAAGCTTGAATCAGTGCTATGAAGTGGAGCAAATTGAAATCTGGGTGGTGGTGGAGGCAGAATCCTGTACGAAAATCCTTTCAGCTGTGGAATAGACCTCTCTAAGGAGTGATGGAAACCCCTGAACTGGAGTATTTTAAAACCTTCACTGTGCAAAGCACCAGGGACCAAATCTGTATTGGTGGGTAGATGATGTAACAGTCCCCCCCCCCATCACTGTGATTCAATAAACAATCAATCTTCAAAGGGCTAATCCTGTTACTCAGCAATTCCAGGTAAATAAACCAAAGGCTGCATTCAGCAGGGACTGACATTTCATAGGAAGTATCAGGCTGCAGCTCCAAGTGCAGTATTTGCCCCTTGATTTCAGTTCATAAATTTGAAAATCTGAAGCTGCTTGTTTTTTTAAGTAGTCACAATGCTGAGTCACACTTTATAATGCGTTTGTATTTGCCATAAATACACCGGTGGCTGCTGTGATTGGCAAATCTCAGGGGGAGATGAGTGGCTCCAATCAACAGTGCACATGTACGGGGAGTTGTGATTGGCTGCAGCTGCCTGTTGTATGCATAATGTATATTCACAGACATACATTTCCCTTTCACACTTTAGGGCAGAGCTTTCCAAACTTTTCATGCGGGTGACGCACTTTTCAGACATGCATCATTCTATGACACAGTAATTCAGTTTTACTAGCAACCCCGGGGGTTAAACTAACCCCTTTGCAGCTCTGGAAGCGTTCGCACGGCGCACGGCCAGCATGCTAACATGTCACGACGCACTGTTTGAAAAGCTCTGCTTTAGGGTGTTTACTGATGCAAATATGTAGTCAATATAACTGTTGCATAACGTGTGACTTGGCCTTCACAAAGATCCCCTTGAGCAGAAGGACTGCTTCAGAACCGTTTTGGGATCCTTGCTGACATCAGCTACGCTCATTTACAGTGATGATCCTTCCCTCATGCACAGCAATTTCCTTATTAATCTCCAGTTTCTTGGTTATGCTGTGATTTTCCCATTAATGCAGATGCAACAAAACTACAGTTTGCCTGCAAACCAGGATTTGACCAGATGTTTACATTGATGTAGATGGGAATTTTCATCCGGATGAAAGTCTGTGTTGCCAACTCAGTTAAAAGGCAGAGATGTGTCCACTGTATCACTGATTATGAGGATGGAAGACATGATTGTCAAGGTGGAAAGCAAAACATGAATTTTGCTTCTCAAGAATGTTTGATACTTTTTTTGCACAGTGAAAAAGAAAGACTCAAGTTGCAAAGCACATGAGAGAGTGCTTTGACAACACAACAATAATAGGGCATGGCTTCATGTTAATTTGAACCTAAATTTAGTATTTAAAATCCAATAGCAGCACAAAGCAAACAGTTACATACAAAAGTCTCCCCCCCCCCTTTTCTTTTTTAAAGAATCCTTCTCCTTCATTTTGGACATGATTATATTATCTCCCAACTGCTTGCAAATCTTGTTATCCAAGTAATATATTTTGTACTGTCTGTTCCTGCATAGGTCCTGGGGGATTGTGGAAAAATAACCATCATAGTGCCACTGCTGTAAGTAGACTGCAGCCAGATATGCCAGAAAAGAAAAGTCTGTTTCAATTGATCTAGATCCTTCTCTATGAAGAAAATTAGGCTTGATTCAGACAGCTTCATTTTCTGACTTGATCTTGAACATAGATTCTTCTCCTGATGAATATACTGGTGTTGTGTAGCACCCATCCCTGATGCAGGGCAATGACTCAAAGAGCAATATCTTACCTTAGATGTAGCTTCACTGGAAATAACCCAAGGAGCAAATGCAAGAGTTTTATTTGTTTATTAGAGTAGCATTTACTACTTTAATAGCTGTGGACACACTGCATGCTGTGATGGGTAAGCTGCTCATCAGCAAAGAGGTTGAAAATAAAACTGCCAATATTATAAAGCCATTATGCAAATTTATTGCGTACGTATATGCTCTTGGAATGCTGTGTACGGTTCTGGGTTGCCTTAGCACAAAAAGAATAATGTAGAGTCAGGAAAGGTGCAGAGAAGGGCAGCCAAAATGATCGAGGGGATGGAGCAGCTCCCCTATGAGGAAAAGTTACAACTCTTGGGGGTTTTTTTTAGTTTGGGAGGGTAGACAAATAAGATAGAGTATAAAATTTTTCATGGTGTGAGTAAAGTGGATGGAGAGAGGTTTTTCTCCCCCTCTTTTAACTCTAGAAAGCGGAACCATCCAATAAAGCTTAATGTTGGAAGATTGAGGAAGGCAGTGGCGTAGCGTGGGGGGTGCAGGGGGGCCGGGGGCAACATCTGGGGGGGCGCGCTGGCACTCGCAGCTCTCTGCCCCTACCTGGCTCACTCACTCTCTCTCACTGCAGTGCTGGCTGTGCGAATCCGATCCGAGCCGCCGGGTCGTCGCCCACTGTGGAGGGGGTGGGTGCCAGGCGTGCGGTGCGGAGAGAGAGCGAGGGACTATCTGGGGGATGGACAGTGCAGCGGCCGCCCAGCGCAGCGCTGAGCGCGGGAGAGAACCACACCAGACCAGACCAGGCAGCAGCAAGAAGAAGCTGGCAGCGGCGGCAGGTTAGGGGTTAGGGGGCGCAAATTACTTGCCTTGCCCCGGGTGCTGACAACCCACGCTACGCCAGTGGAGGAAGGACAAAATTAAGCACATAGGATCATAGAATTGTAGAGTTGGAAGGGACCCCCCAGGTCATCTAGTCCAACCCCCTGCAATACAGGAATCTTTTGCCCAGTGGGAGGCTGAAACCCACAAACAACCCCGAGATTAAGAGTCTCGTTGCTCTGCTGACTGAGCTATCCCACCTTATTTAAATGTTTTAAAAGACGCTTTGTAGGGTTTCAGCGGGAGCACCGGATGACAGGAAAACGCAAAAATGAATGAATGACTATGTGCATCCGCTGGCACCATTACGCATCCATCCCTCTCAATTGCTGCCAGTGTTAATAAACGGAGCAAAAGGCAACCTCTCATTAGAAGGTAGAACAGATCTCAAAAGGCCCTCTGCTCTTACAATCCTATAAGAATAAATATTCGTCCCTGTGGGGGAAATCTCACTGAGGTTTCTTTGGTAAGAGTTTTGTTTTCCTTCCAGAGTGCTTCATCGATTTCATGCTCTTATGTAAAGCAAGCGAGGTATCTCTCATACTGCACAAACCTCATTATCTATAAATGTCAGAATTATATTTGTGTCAAAATGACATATCAGTGGTCCATTTTTTTGTTAAAGAATAGGTGCTTTTTATCTTGGGAAGCTTGGGAAGAATTATAGACTTATTTGTGTACTTCTGTGATGAATATGTAGTTAGTACTACATTCCTACAACTGCTGTGGCTTCCTCCAGCAACTCCTGAGAATTGTAGCTTAGCAAATAATTTATAAACCGCCTTTTACATCAGTCTCAAGCTGATTTGCCCCAGCCACTCTGGGCAGCTTCCAGCAAAATATCACAAAACAGAGTGAAACATCAGGCATTAAAAACTTCCCAATACAGGGCTGCCTACAGAAAGTTGCATAACTGTTTATCTGCTTGACATCTGATAGGCGAGCGTTCTACAGGGCAGGTGCCACTACCAGGAAGGCCCTCTGCCTGGTTCCCTGTAACCTCACTTCTTGCAGTGAGGGAGCTGCCAGAAGGCCATCAGAGCTGGAACTCAGCATCCTGGCTGAACGATTGAGATGGAGACGCTCCTCCAGGTCTACAAGGCCGAGGCAATTTAGGGCTTTAAAGGACAACATTCCTTGCCACTGAGAACACCTCCACTGACAGAACTGGATCTAGGAGCACCACACACACACACACACACACACACACACACACACACACACACACTGCACCTGCTCCTTTAGGGAGAGTGCTCCCATTGAGGGCTGGCAACTTACCAGGCCCGGGAACCTCACATCAGGAAAATCCCCAAGTTTCATTCTAAAACCTGTTTAAGTCTGTAATGTAAATATGTCCCAAAAGACTGGAGCAGCCAGGCACTCTGTTCTCCTCTTTCACTGAAGGAATGGATCCTGACCTGTTGTTTAATGCCTGCAGGGTGGTGCGGTTCTCCATCATCACTGCAGCATACATGCTGGCGGAGCCTGAAACAAAACCAAAATGTGCACCAGGGATTGGCTCTGAACAAGAGAATACGTCATTTGACACATGTAATTATCCTCTGTTGAAACAGCAATTGGCAAAGGTCTGCAGGGCGGTTTTGTTGTTCTGGTTTTTGCATTAACTTGGGGTTTTTAAAAATATATATATATTATAAGGGATTTCTTTGCTTTGCGTTTATAATTTCGTTTGCTTTTAAACGAAGATTCAGTGCACCTCGGTAAGTGCTTGAGAAAATTGGCCTAACTTTGCTGCTGCTTCTGTAAGTGCCTCTCTGCTGCCACATCCTTGGCTGAAATAATCACCGCCATCGTTAATACTTCTTTAACTCCCTCCAGCATTTACTGAGTGCGCTGCAGGAGTCACTAATATGACTCCTGCAGCACAAATGCGCTACATGGTGTCTTGCTTATGTTACTGAGGCCTGAGCATGGGCAACAGCTGAAAGGTTTTCCTAGAAACATGTAGCAAACATATTTAGCCTCGTTCCATATATTTTATTTACCGGCTTTCAGTAGCCACCCTCACCAAAACTGAATTAGTTTGCCTCAAGCCAGGAATGTCCCTTATGTTCATGTTGTTGCTGGCACTAAGTTGGTTCACACGTATAACTTAAGCCTGGGATTCCCAGTGCACCAGAGGTTTTCATTGCTGTCCTGCCATTGTTCTGCTTGCAACAGGATTTCAGTGCCACATTTGGACTCATATAGTGCTGTTATCCAGCCTTCTGCAAATGAGCATTCCCTTAGACCAGGGTTTCCCAAACTTTGATCTCCAGCTGATTTTGGACTACAGTTCCCATCAGTTCTCTGATTCCTGATCCTGCTAGCTAGGGATGATGCGAGTTATAGTCCAAAAACAACTGGAGACCCAAGTTTGGGAAACCCTGCCTTAGATGGTCAATTGCATGGCTTGTCATAGTGCCCTTATTTACACCTTGCTACTGTGGGTTAAATCACAGAGCCTAGGACTTGCCGATCAGAAGGTCGGCGGTTCAAATCCCCACGACGGGGTGAGCTCCCGTTGCTCGGTCCCTGCTCCTGCCAACCAACCTAGCAGTTCGAAAGCACGTCAAAGTGCAAGTAGATAAATAGGTACCGCTCTGGCGGGAAGGTAAATGGCGTTTCCGTGCGCTGCTCTGGTTCGCCAGAAGCGGCTTAGTCATGCTGGCCTTATGACCCAGAAGCTACCGGCTCCCTCAACCAATAAACTGAGATGAGCGCCGCAACCCCAGAGTCGGTCACGACTGGACCTAATGGTCAGGGGTCCCTTTACCTTTACCTTTACTGCCATCTTGCATTATCTCCTTACACTTCTGTAATGGCCTTCCCTGTAGTTCAGCCCCACCTGCTTTTACATCTTCAGTGACTTGCATAAGCCGATTTTAAGGGGAGCAGGAGGAGAGAGAACCAAGAAAGAAAGAAAGAAAGAAAGAAAGAAAGAAAGAAAGAAAGAAAGAAAGAAAGAAAGAAAGAAAGAAAGAAAGAAAGAAAGAAAGAAAGAAAGAAAAAGAAATGTAATAATGCAAATCCATTAATTTTTATTAATACATCAAATTGCATTTGTACATTAATTTGAAAAATAATGTGGAGAACTACACTGCACAGCGGCTCAGAAAAGGGTACTTCCCACATCTGAAATGTGCTGTTTCTGATATGGGTAGGAGCTGCAAAACGTTAGCAGGAGAAAATAGCTTCCATGTGGATCCACAGTTAAAATTTCGCTTCCAGCAGATTTTGGATGTTGACTGCAAGTGCTGAAAGACCATAGTATGGCGGCACCCTTAATGATATTTCTCCTCCAGGAAAGTGCTGGTTTTTTTCTTCTTGCTCTGCATATAGCCATAACAAAAAGTGATATTTTGTAATAAACTACTCCCTGAGTTGTCTCGGAGATGGCCTGTTTGGACTTATTTTCTGCCGCTAGCAATGTACATTTTCTAACCCTGAGCCCTAACAACATAACTTTCATTTCTCTCCCCTTCCCCTGTTCCTTTCATCCCCCCCCCACCCCATTTAGACAGGTTTTTTTTCCTCTTCAAAAAAGGAAACTTGCTATACAGAGTAGTCTGGCTATCATGAGAACTCGAATTGTACAATTTTTAATGCCAAGAAAAGAATGCAAAGCAAAGGGAGGCGAGGTTTTGACTTGTTCTCAGCATCAGAAAAGGTCAAGGCAGCAAAGATCGGGAGACTTGTGCCTTCTTAAAAGGCCCTGTAATTCCCAGAGGTATCTCTTCTTGACTCTTGAGTCGTGCCGCTGGGACAAAGAGGGGAAACAAGCAAACTTTATAGCTCTCACCCATAGGATCACTCTTCCAGGACTAATAGATATGATTGAAGGAAATATCTGAAAATATGCATCTGGGTGTGTGTACCCCAAGAGACTGCTGCAGACTTCTAACCAGGTTGGGATAGTATTTTCCCATATGAAATCTTGACCTTTCGAATTTCGCTCAGTTGCTGCTTGCTCACCCTTTCTCCCGCTTGAAGGTAATTGCATTTCCAAATGATCAGTGACTTCTTGTGTGTGTGTGTTGTTATTTTCTGGTTTGGTTGTGTAGTTACAAAGCCAGTGGGTCAGATACGCAGGGGTGAAATTTGCAGTTGATAATCCCTCCTGGTAGCGTGGAGAAGACACCTGTCTTTTCTGTTCAGTGATAATAATAATATAATGATATAATACAATCTTAATAAAGGATTAATTAATTATAGTCATTAATAGTGTTTCCAAACAGCTTTGCTATTAAAATACTCAAGAGTGTGTGCAAAGCATATATAGAAAACTAAAGTCACATGTGTTTCATAAGAATGATGACAAAGGATTAAAGAGAGCACAGCGGCAGTGAACAGAATGAAAGACCTGACCAGTATCAGACGTAAACAGTGGTCTGGTTCATGCGTAACGTTAAGCTTTGGTTTGTATAACCAAGCATTAGTTAACCATTGACTACTAAATAAACCATAGCTGGTTTTACAAAACTTTGGTTTGTTTCCCAGCTGCTCTTGCCTTTGTAGTTGGGTGAGCATCTGGGGTGACCCCCCCCATTTAATGTAGAGAACCCCCCCCCCCAGCAGACAGGCAATTGGACTGTAGTTCAATACTGACCATGACAAAACCCTTTACCACACCTGAAGTCAGCAGCCTGGTTCAGGACTGGTTGTGTGACCCATATATTTTGGTTCTCAGACACCTTGCCTTCCACTACACACACAGACACACAACACACACAAGAGCATATTAAGGGGAGTCCCAAAGACAGTTGGATGGGGTCTTGTACACCTCCTTCCGTCAACTCCCGCAGCCAAGCTGCTGCCAAATGTATTGCTTTGCTTCCCTTTGGACCACATCAGCGAGGCCGACAGGGGAGGGGTCTTGTCATCTGGGAGCCCAGGACCTCCATACACACTGCCCAGGCTTGCAGCTCAGAGAGGTCACTTTGGTGCTGCTAACTCAGCAAAAAAAAAAAAGCATGGGAGGCAGCAGATACAAGTTTGCAGTCTCTGCAGCCACAGCAGGCGCTGTGATTCTGCAATAGTTTGACTTCACCCACAGACAAATGCCAACAACAACAAAACGAGTGAAACTTGCAGGCAAGCTCTAGAGGACTTTTAATGCACAGAATGCACTTGTGAATGGCAGGGAATATGAAGTCTCTGTATTGATCAGAGCTGAGAAGAGCTTCTGCCCTTCCTAATCAACACACCTGGCCTGGCCTTCAGTTTCATCCAGTTCCAGCAACTAACCTCTGATGCCCAATATATAAATTTGGGTTTGGGCACAGCATCCCATGCAATCAGTCACAGATCCATTACACTGATAGCCAATTTTGGCTGTTTTTCTATATACGGACATTCACAATATTATCTCAGAAAATTTCTACACGATTCCAAATGGAATTGGAAATGCAGGTGTCACTGTTGGTGTGGATAGCTCAATTTCTCATGCCTTTCACTATGTGTGGCAAATTTCGGAAGCCTACATTATGACTGAAAATGTGCACAATGCACATGTATTTAAAACTCTTCTGTGCTTGGCCAGCCTCATACCAAGCGAGGAAGGGAGCAAAGGCCCCAGCTGCTCTCATTCAGCATCATTCAGTTAAAGGCAATAGGTCTGTGTGGATGCACTGTGAAGGGCTAAGCCCAAACAGCCCATTAGATTTTGCACACCTTGCATGTCCATCTGGCTCATTAAATTTCACTGCAGCCATAGCATCCAAATAGCCTCCCATTGTAGAAGAGGGAAAGGACATTTTGGAAGCAACAGTGAAGGGCAAGGAAGGCACACCAACTGGTTAATTACATTGCAATGAGTGGATCATAGTTTTGCCTGTCACATTTTTCAGAATTCATATCTGGGTGGGTTTCTCCCCCCAATCCTGAAACAGTTTCTGTCTTGTGACTTCCACAACTCAGCAGAAGTGGGGTTAGGTACCATTCTTTTAATGTGTGCGCTGGGGGTAAGAGAATATCCAACAGCAGATATGACGATCTGTTGAGGTTATGAACCCACCAGCTCTGATAAGTAGGTAACATGAATCACGGGCTGCTCGGTTGGCATGCAGAGAAGAAACGATTCCATCTTTCCTCCGTCTCTGGCTGAAGAGGTGCATTCCTGGGGAACGGTCCAACACCTTTCCCTGGGTGCCAGCCACCAGCCGTATCCAGCAGTCTTGCCTAATTATTGAGCTATGATTTCACAGCTCCTGAGAGACAGAGAGAAAACATCCTGTTTGGCCAAATGTTCAGTTCCTACACAGCAGATGCTCTTCTTGGGGGTGAAGCCACGTGACGGGGGCCAGGCGTCCTTCATCCTATGAAGGCTTTGTCTGATGGTGAGTCCATTTCAAGGTGTAGATTAGTCCAGTGAACTCGCGTTCGTTTCATTTGAAACAAGGCTGTCCTAAGTTCAGAGATTTATTAAGTCTTCATAGAGGTCAGCGTGCCATCTCCATCTGTGATAGGCCTATAAGCCAACATCCTGCTTGTTTGCTTGGCCTGCAGGAGGAAACCAAGCAGAAAGCAAGATGCTTTCCCTTCCTGTCTGTCTTCCTTCTGAGGAATCTGGGTGGGAAGGAAGGTCTAAACAAGTCTGAATACCAGGCTTTCCCCTTTTCCTAGAATTCTCTACTTGTCCCTTCCCTCTCACCTTCCTCCTGAGAAAACCAAGCAGGAGGGAAAGACATAACTTTGGGCATCTCAGGACTAGGGGTGTGGAGGAAATTCTATTCAGGTCACATTTAAAGGAGAACCTTCCTAAGTTGAACTTTCCAAAACAATTTGCAAACCATCCTTCGAAATTTGAATTTCTGTGAATTTAGCAATGCAGTAATCCATCAACACATGTACACAAGGACATATATCAGGGTAAAGTGTGCATAAAATGCATATATTAATAAAAAGAACATTTAAAATGCATTATATCAAGCACAATCACATTAAAAATCATACGTATTGGAGAAATTCGCACTGAAATGCTAGTGAATTTTCATAAGGACTTTTTTTTACTAAAAAAAACAGATGTGGAACTGTGGAGAACTGAACTTCCGATTGGAAAAATAAGAAACTGAAACTGATATATTTGCACATCTGTAAGCAGAGGTTAGGCTATGTTATTTAGCCTTTGTTTCTGATACGCTTGTGGCTATAGGACAGTTAGTATTCATCCTTATTTGCTTCTGGGGTGTTTATATGTCTTCCCATTGGTGCTTCATTCATTCCACGCTTTTCATTGCATGTCCCCATCACTTTCTTAACAGCAGAAAGTCCATGGTATCGTTTAGATGTGGATTTATAATGCCAGGGCAACAGAGCCCTTGAATCCACTTTAACTGTGCAACCCTAAATGTACAGTGTGTTCTTGAATCCCTCTCCCAAAGTAATGGCGGTCTGGAAGCGACCTCAATACAAGAGGACAGATCTTCCTACATATCTATTATTCCTTCAAACCTCCACTTATAAAATTCCTTTTAAAAAAAATTCCACTGAGAATTTGGGTCTGACCATTTAAGGACAAAACAGCTCTTTTCCTCTTGATCTATATTTGACTTCTTTTAAGATTCATGTGCTACTTCTATTCCATCCCCTAGCAGTTTATGTGCCAAAATTGGCATTAAAAATTAAAAAATGAGACTCCTTAATGGGGTTGCAGGAGAATAGATCAAGGATAATAGTGGAGAGACTGAGCCATAACTCTGAATTATCATTTGTATTCATTTATGTAAAACATTTCAGGTCTTTGTGCTCACAGTAATCACTGTGTGTGTCTGCACAGAGGTTTTTTTTTGTTTTTTTGAAGAAGTTGCAAGACACTATATTGGGGAATTAGCGTCCCTCTTCAACACACTTGAGTGCAACCCAGATGAATTTTAGGAACCAGTGTCTCCAACTTCGCTTTTTATTTATTTTTAATGGATTCAGATATTTTTCATCAACTTGATGTTGTTTGTTCAGTTGCAAATTACTCACTTTTTATAAGGTAGTATAAAAATAAAGTAAGTTAAATAATTCTCCATTCTACTCACATTTTTTAAATTGTTCCGCACAACGTATAGTATCAGTACATTATTCTGTTATGAATAGTCTTTTTTTCACAATGCGCTTCCTATCTCACTCTGGTTCCTTTGCAAGGATGCTTCTACATGCATCCCACAAATACTTTGTTCATTCATTCATTCATTCATTCATCAATTTCATTCATTCTTTCATCCATTCAATACATTTATATCCCACCTTTCCTCCAAGGAACTCAAGGAGTTGTACATGTTATTTATTAATTAAATTTCTTTCTCAGCCTTCCTCCCTAAGGAGCCTGGGGTGGCAAACAACACAGTACAATTAAAAATAAAACGAAAACAGTAACTTTAAGCCATCCAATGCTTGGGAAAGAGGGATGTTAATAATGCTGGAGACAAATGCACCTCAACCTGGGAGGGCACTGCACATACAGGGAGCCACCACCAAGGAGGCCTTGTCACACATTGGTGCCAACCAGGCAGCCCCTAGTGTCAAAATTACTTTCCATGTGTTGACTATTGAAACTTTCACCCAGTCTCCCATTTTTTGTCTCTGTAATAATAGCAGTCGCATTGGTTATATAAAGGAAGGCTATTGTTCAATGAAAGAGTGTCTGCTTTGAAGAAGGTCCCAGGTTCAATGCCTGGCATTGAACTGCAGGACTGTGGAAGACTCATTAGGAAGCAGTGGAGAGCTATTGCAGTGAGCGTAGATATAGATGAAGCAATAACTCAGCATGATTCAATAATGACAGGCAGCTTCCTATGTAGTGTGTATCACAAGCTTCCTGGTGCCATTGCATAGAGGATCACACTTCACAGTTCAGTGTCACATGTTATAACCCTGGGCCATAAGTTCACGCTTCCTTGAGTACATTAAATTTGTCAGGTCAGGAGCATAAGAGTCCATCCATGAAATGCAGCGTAGATGCTACTTTATATTATCTCACCCAGCATGGTCCTTTTGGTGGCTACTCATTTTTTACTACCAGTCCAATGGATGTGCTGACGTAACAGGTTGAAGCAGGCATGCTGGAAGTCTGTGTGGATTGGGCCTGGGATGCAACAGGGAGATGCTGGTGTTTGTGCTTCTGGTTCAGTTGTAGGAAACCTTCCTTGATTTGCAGACTTAATCCTGGAGGACAAGTGAACGCTATTCATTTGTGTGAGGCTGGTATGGGCTTGCAAAGCTGAGGCTGTGTCATCTCTTCACAGTTGTGCTGCCCAAGTGACCTTCGCTTCACATCGGCACATGCTAGGGAGCAGTTGTGAAGACGCAACGTGTGGCTGAGCAGCACGCATGCTGGAGGCTGTGTGGGACAGCTGTCAGGGCTCATTCGTCATGCCCTAGTGGAGAGCATATGTGCAATCCTAAGTTTGGTATTATTAATTTGTCGGCACAGTATCAAATCTATTCAAATTAGCCCTCCTCATTCGTTACCCCCAGAGATCTGAGCGAGACAGTGCTGGAAGAAGGGGGTTGACCTCATAACAATCCAATGACAAAGTTGGAAGCCTAAACCCAAACTGAGAATTACGTTTGCGAATGTGATCTAGTCCTCTTTTGCTTTCTGTCTGCTGCCTGTAAGCCTGTTGGAGACAAGAGGAGCGGAGTGGAAATCACTGTGCAGCAGTGATTGTTTGGCAGGGTGGAGAGGGTTGCTAATAAAGGGCTGAAAGGTGCATTGACCAATAATCTTAGTTTGGTTGCTGCGTTTATTTGTCCTTTTTGACATGGGCTAAACCAGGGGCAAATAAAGGAACTCTGAGTTGAATCAAATAGTTGCCTTTGGCACCTACAGCACCTGCTGGATGACAGAGGTTTAATTTATGTAGATATGCATTCACACAGAAATATAGCTATCTTAAAGCAACGTGTTATGAATCTCCCAAGTTGCAAGCAGGCAACTTTCCACAACGTAGCTGCAACTGAGTGCCATTAGCAGCACTTTTACTAGAAATTATTTAAAAGAAAGAACAGATCTGCATTGGGATGGGAGGAAGCAAAGAGCCCCTTTGCAGTCTCCCTCTGATGTGCTGTAGCTAAATAGCAGAACCAGGAAGGCCCCGCTTAGTGTGATATTCGGAGCTCAAAGGACAGATGGGGGGAGGGAGGGAAAGTAATGCTAGAGTTTGCACTTTGGAAGCCAAAAGGCAGCTCCTCCTGCTCCTCCGTTATGCTAGACAGGAGCACTGTATTTATTAGTGCTGTCAAACCAAGCACAGCTTCTCAGAGACTTCCTGGCCAAAGGCCAGGGTCAGGCATGAGGAGAGAGATTTACGTTAAACAGAGGTCAGCCGTGTCGGCTGCAGCCCACCGCAAAGGGACGGGATGCATCAGAAGAGTCGCCTCAGCATTCTTTGCAGGGAGAGATCAATACCCCACTTTCCGCTGCCTCATCCTGCTAATGGAACCAATGTGATCCCTGTGCATTTCCTGCTCACTCTGGGATTGACTGATGGGGACAAGAGAAGCACCAGGTGTCGTAGCAAAGCCTGGATGTTGGGAGCGGGGACGGACAAGGGAGGGGATGCTTCATCACTATTTGGCTGCAAGCCCAAGTGCTGCAATTAGACAACTCAAAGGAGCAGATGCTGTCCTTCCTGTCTTCTTGCATGCACCCAAATGCACAGTACTGTAGGGGATTTTACAGCCAGGCTCTATTTCGGTCTTCAAGTGGGTGATGACTGATAGGGCTTGTAGTTCAAAACATCTGGAGGGCATCAGTAGTTGCAGAGGAAGCAGTAGTTGCAGAGGAAGAAGGCGCCTTCTTAACCTTGGTGAGTTTTAGTCTGAATGTTTGGATTTGGATTTGATATCCCGCTTTATCACTACCCGAAGGAGTCTCAAAGCGGCCAACAATCTCCTTTCCCCTCCTCCCCCACAACAAACACTCTGAGAGGTGAGTGAGGCTGAGAGACTTCAGAGAAGTGTGACTGGCCCAAGGTCACCCAGCAGCTGCATGTGGAGGAGCGGAGACGCGAACCCGGTTCACCAGATTACGAGTCCACTGCTCTTAACCACTACACCACACTGGCTCTCCAGTGACTGTTCTGTGAATGTGACTGTTCTGCTCTCCAGGGAGTGAGGAACCCATTGAGGTGGTCAGCCCTTGGAGTCTGGTGGAACCTGGTGGATTCCTGACTCCAGTGCTGCAGTCTTCCTGTGAAGCTGCTGTAGCTGAGTGTATTTATTAATTACATTTTTATCCTACGCTTCCTGCAAGCAGCTCAGAGCAGCATGAAAGGCTCTTCTTCTTGGCTGGCTGAAGCCCCCTGAACAAAAGCTCTCTTAGGAAGTGGGGGATACATTGCAACATTGGGTTGCAGTCCCTGTTTGTAACTTCATATCATTCCATCTGGCAGTGGTGAAGTCAGGGCAGCGTTGCTGTTGTTGTAATCAAAATATTATATACACTACCTTCAGAAAAAGAGTGGTGTTCCTGAGGCAGGTCACAAGGAAAAAATGAAACACAATGATACAATACAATAACCAGCACTGGAAAAACAGTAAAACAGCATAATAAAGCCACACACACAAAAAAAAATCATAAAATGTGTCAGGTAAAAACATCCTGAGTGGCTTTAAAAACAGGTTGTCTTGCACATTAATCATTTTCTAGAGGCTGTTCAGATTTCCATAGTTAAGCCCATAATACATGGGAAAGTTGTTAGATATGGTTGTTTTGCGTGTGATTTTATTGGGGGGGGTGCCTGAGCAAAAGTCCTCTTTCTTAATTTCAAAAAAAAGAGAGAAAAAATAACTGTGTGAAGAAAGGCCTTGTGGAGTCAGCAGAGGGCAACAGCAAGGAAGTGAGGAAAAGGAAAGAAAAACCAATCTGTGAGCAAGTGTGAATTTGTGTAAATACGCGGCAGATTCTTACTCAGAAAACTGACATTTCTTTTCAAGATAACAGAGAGCCTTCATTAAGTATTAGTGATATGTGCTCCAGTTAAGTATTTAATTATTTTCAAAACATTATTTTTCTGGACACTCATTGTTATGCTTGCTCTCAGTAAACCCCTTTGTATTGTGTTCATCCTACACCGCTGGCACACAGAGTGGCCGATTGTTACTAATTTGCCTGGTTATAAGTGGGTAGCTCTAATTAAGAGTCAGCGCAGATGCCAGGAGAAGAGAATGACAAGCCTCCATTCTTTGATCTATGCCCCTTTTGGGATGATCTGCTGATAATGCTCTTCCTATTTAGTGGGTGGGCTGCAGTCTTAACCCCACTTACCTGGGGGAAAGCCCCATTGAGTTTAGTAGGACTTATTTCTGAGTATACATGATTAAGAGTAGGAGTAGGGAGGGAAGGCTCAGTTTTGCTTCTCTCAGTTTCTCCCCCCAATATTAAATTTAGTAATCTACATTTCTATGGATTTTTTTTATTATTAATTGTCATCTAAATTCATCAGCATTTTAATGTGAATTCCTCTTAATAAACACATTTTTGTATGCAGTTTTGACCAATATATACATTTACGCAAGCAGTTTCCCAATATATAACACATTTTTGTATGCCATTTTCATGAATAAGTGAATTTTGATGCACATCCTCCCAATTAAGACATTTCTATTCAAGCAAAACCTAACAATTGCCCCTATCTCTAGATTGGAGCCTACTGGAAGAAGCAGAGCTGTACCTCCCTAAGGCCTACTTAAGAGATTCCTAATTTTCTTCCACCCGTTGCATCCGAAGTTGCATTATATAAGGCATTAAAAAGGCTTTCAAGACATCATTTTGTGCCATCCTCTATGGGACTAACGTGGCGACAACACCCTGGTGCCTGATACACTTTGCAAAGTACTGTGGAAATAATACTGTCTCTCGCTTAAAATCTCTCTTTTACAGGGCTGTACCTTCCTGAAATCTGTGCATAGCCAGGGGTTTGTTTACTTAGAAAAAGCAAGCTTTGAAAGGTCATGCAGCCTCCTGGCCTCATAAAGCCCTCTATGTGTCACCATTCACTTTCACAATCTGGTGAAGGATTAGGGGTTGTGAACTGTTTTGTTTTAAATCTGATACACTCAGCAGAACTCTTAGGCCCGCTTCTTCCATTTAATTTTGTGATTCCGCAGTCCAAGAACATCGTTGCTGCACCCCTCTTTTTCCTTGTTTTTGCTGCTGTCATTTTATTTTGAGGAGCCATCTACTCCGACTCTATCAGCATGGCCAATGCTCAGATAAGATGGGGGTTGTCATTCAGCAACATTTGAGGGGGTCACACAGGACCCCCACAACCCTGCCTCAGGGCAACCCTGGCACCACGGCCATCTCCTCTTTACCCCCCACTATTAAATCCCGAACAGCTTTCCAAACTCAACAAAACCTTGCCTCTTCCCAGCCCTCCCTTGCAGCAGCCACAGCAGAAATTAGACATGTAACCCCTTTGTAAAACGTCAAAAGCAAACACCTCTCTGCTAGCAGAAGCCGCAGAGCTTTTGTAGCACACCCACCCAGTGAAATAATATATTTACATTCTTGAGAAAATCTGTTTAGAAGAAGTTCCCTGGTGATATTTGCATGGTGACCCTCAAGCAGCGGGAAAGATAAGATCAACATACAAACAGCATTAAACAGATGTTTTAATTAAAAGTTCCAGCACTGTATCACACTGCTAAACCTGCACAAGTTCCTCGTTTGTTTAACTCCAAGGTGTAGAAGTTTTACCGAGACAACTTACAAGAGTAGTTTCTATGGGTTATATCCAACATTCCAGTGAAATGAGTGGGCTTATATGCACATATTTCAATGGGTCTCCTTTGAGTATGACTTAGTTGGCTATCACCCTGTGGTCTTATGGAAAAAGTCAGCTATTAGGCAATGGATGGGGTGGGTTGATTATGCTGGTGTGAGAAGTAAGCTCTTAAGCTGCGGAAATCTTCAGGATTTCCACCCCATGGAACATTCTGGGCAGCATCTTTCCCCAATCTGGTGCTGTCCAGATGTTGTTGGATTCCCAGCTCCCATCAGCCCCAGCCAGCATGGACAATGATCAGGGAACATAGCTCAGTTGGTAGAGCATGGGACTCTTAATCTCAGGGTTGTGAGTTTGAGCCCCATGTTGGGCAAAAGAATTCTGCAATGCAGGGAGTTGGGCTAGATAACCCTTGGGATATGATGGGAGTTGTTGTTCTACAACATCTACTGTGAGTAGCATTTAAGAGAGCTGCAAATAGTACAGGGAAGCTGTCGGTTCCACACACGTTCCTTTTTTCATAACAGGACAAAAGCTTGCAAAACCTGTTTCCTAGCAGCATAACCGGAATGTGTGTACAACTGACATGCAAGAGTTCAAAGCCCTACTTCATCTCTTCCAGAAATGTACCTGTTGTCTGTCTCCATGGCCATTCCTAAATCAGAATTCTTCCCCAGATCTGCTACTGTAAATAGAGACACCCCTTCATTTACCCAGAGACTTCAGATCAAGTGTGGGGAAAACCTTTGCTCCCCCCTCCCCCCGTGTTGGTAGACTCCCATCAGCCCCAGCAGGCATCGCCATTGTGAGCACTTTGGGTTGCTTCTATTCTTGCAGAAGCGCACCCTATATGTGTCAGGAATGAGCCAGCTCCAAGCGAAGGTTTGCAGCCAAATGCAGAAAACAGCCAGGAACAGGGAGGCTTTGATGTTAGACAGACAGGGGAGAAACCGGCAGCTGCAGAATTCGGCTCTTCCTGATGGGTGAACTGATAAGTAGCTGAGAGCAGGCTAGAACCTAGCCAAAGCTCACCAGAAGCTCAAATGGGCGCGAATAGACAAGGAGACAGTTCATTGGAAAAGGAAGTGGTTGGCACTAATCCAATCGGTCCTAGGAGTCGGTGAATGGGAAGGCTTCTAGATAGGAAGCAAAACGAGACACAAGGGGCGTCGGTTCAATATATTCTGTAGATACCGAAAAAAGATCATCTTGAGTAATGATGCCGGAGGCTTTGTTAGAGCCATCCATAGCTATCTGTTTGTTTTTGCAATAAACCCTCCTTTTTAATCATCTACGCTTACTGTGTTATCAAGCTGGGAACCTGGACTCCTGACAATATGCTTCCCAGGCTGTGTATACATCACGCAGTTCAAGTACATTTCAAGCACACATTTCCCCCTCAAGAATCCTAGGAACTGTAGTTTCCCCCCTCACAAGATGCAGTTCCCGGCACCCTTGACACACTACAGTTCCCAGAGTTCTTTGAGGGAAGGTGAAAATGTGTTTTGCATGTTCCTGCAACGTAGGGTATGTACGCAGCCACAGTACTTGTGAATCTTGACACGCGACCCCTGCATTGCAGTTGCAACATCTTACCTGTTACGTTGTAATAGCTCTCTTATTTCTAGATTAGGAGCTAGAGCAAATGTGTGGGCCGTATGTGTAGCTGCAAATATGCTGGTTGTGGATGCTCTTCCTGAACAACCAGGGAGGGTCCCGAGTTACCAGTGTCCTTTAGGCTGTGAAATAACTCTGTTGTGGCACAGTTGCTAGCGCAGCTCTGTTTTGTTCAAGGCTCCGCAACCACCAAATTACGTGAACTATGTTTTATTGCCATGGCAATGCTTTGAGCAAGGAACACAATCTGAGAAAATGAAATGTGAAGCATTCCTTTTGCAACGTAATTCCAACAATTTGCCTCGCTGCAAATTGTGCCCTGACTTGGGGATAGATGTGGAGCCAGTTGCCAATGTTTGCTGCCACTTGGATGCATTAGGTAGTGAGTT
Source organism: Podarcis melisellensis (assembly GCF_964234715.1). Classification (NCBI taxonomy): domain Eukaryota; kingdom Metazoa; phylum Chordata; class Lepidosauria; order Squamata; family Lacertidae; genus Podarcis; species Podarcis melisellensis. The sequence continues at coordinate 16,912,939 of NC_138530.1, read as the reverse complement.
CACCTAGGTAGACATGGCCATGCTCAGATGTGTGCATTGTTCTTCCCAAATGGGACATGAATGCCTAGCCACAAAGGAAAACCTGATGATGATGATGATGATGATGATGATGTTAATGGCATTGTTCCTATCATGCTGTGGTGAGATCCAACATGAGAGAAGTGTTTTGTTTTTTTCTGGGGGAGGGGAGCCGAAACAGTGCAAGAAGACCCTAGGTACACCTCCATCTATGGGTAAGTAATTCTAAACATTTATGGGGGAGAATTTCATATAGGGTTGCTAGTTTAGGCAACAGACCACTGGTGAGCATGATTTACTAGGCTCACAAAGCCCCTTAGCCACCCCACCTCATCAATGCCTCTTTGGCTATGAGGTGTTGCAAGTGGTTATCCTTTTCGCCCTTGAAAAGTAGGTAGAACTGAAGGATGAAATTGGAAGAGTGACAATCTTTCCCACTTCCTCCTTCACCTCTATGTGTTTTCCAAGGGTTGTTCTACCCAGATTCCTTGAGAGAGGAATCCTGTGGGCGGAGGGCAGAACTCAGCGAGGGGAGTGAGAAGAAAGGGTAGCACTCACAGCACTCACTCAAAAATCAATATGTGTGCATGGGTCTAAAAAAATTAGTGACCCCTGATTTATAGCCCTGTTCCATCTTCCGTTCTTCCACCACCTCACACCCTGTCTGGTGGCAGCCAGTTTCATTATCTAATAGATTATCTCTCCCCACTCTTTGTTGTCAAGCCCTGCTTTTATCAAATAAGATTTAGAAATCCAGGCATGTATATGTGAATAGTGGTTGGGGTATCCCTATTCTGGTGTTAAGTCTTTTCTTTAAAGCCTTAATGTGTGTGAAAGTGCTTTAGAGAACAATGAGCAACCTCTGTGGCAAAAATATCTCAATAAAAAGAAAATTGCCTGTTTAAATGCTTGGCTTCTTGGCTTCCAAGACATCATTCTCAATACCTAACCCTTCTTCAGATATCATCAGAAGTGATCTTTGCTTCCATTAAAAGCACTTGGCTTTCCTTCAGAGTGAATTTGTTTCGACATAAAATAGAGGCTTAAGGCATTAAAGGGAAGCTAAAAGTTACTCTGTGTGAGCCTGTTGTTTTATTTATTAAGCTTCTGACTTGGATAAATCCCATTGCTATTAATTTTACTTTGTGGTTTCTGATAACTAAGTACTCAGGTTTCAAGAAGACCAGCTATTCCATCAGTCTCACAAACAATTTTTAAGTTGGGGTGGGGTGAGGAGATTCTTAGGCCAGCCTTCAGCTAAACTCTCCGAAGGGAATATGATAAAATCTTTTTTATTATTATTTTTAAAAATCAGTATAAAATTGCTCCCAAAATGGACAGCAGGCAAAACAACAGCATAAATGATTAAGATAAAAATCCCCTCCCCACCCCTTGATTGCCACCAGTATTTGGCATCACTGTGTAGCTGTCTGGGTGTCTGTCCTGAGCATTAAGTAGCTCATTATAATTTCCCACTGAGCCCCTGCACAACATCGATCTGGAGCATTGTGGGGAATTTAAACAGCGGCCAGATGCAGTCCCCTAGTGCTGCTTGGATTGTTGTTGCTCACCACTGCCAGGCAAGCCCATAGTTATAGTCAGTTCATTTATTTAGCCCGGTAGCGCAGTTGGTTAGAGCATGGTGCTGAGAACTCCAAAGTTGCAGGTTTGATCCCTTTGTGGGACATGAGCCTCCATGATTTACTGCATTTACCACAAATATGTATTACTAAGAGGGACGCGAGTGGCTCTGTGGGTTAAACCACAGAGCCTAGGACTTGCCGATCAGAAGGCCTGTTGCTCGGTCCCTGCCAACCTAGCAGTTCGAAAGCACGTCAAAGTGCAAGTAGATAAATAGGTACCGCTCCAGCAGGAAGGTAAACGGCATTTCCGTGCACTGCTCTGGTTCGCCAGAAGCAGCTTTGTCATGCTGGCCACATGACCCAGAAGCTGTACGCTGGCTCCCTCGGCCAATAAAGCGAGATGAGTGCTGCAACCCCAGAGTCAGTCATGACTGGACCTAATGGTCAGGGGTCCCTTTACCCTTTACCTTTATGTAGTGCTAAAAGTGGCTGACAACAAATAGACATCTGGGTTGGAGCCAGATGAAGAGTGCAGTGTTCCCCACATCTGCTTAGAAGAAAAATCCTGTTTGATTCGATGGGGCTTACTCCTCGGTATCTGGGGTTAGGACTGCAGCCAGGCCGAACAATCCAAATCTGTGATCCACCAGGGTGTTTGGGCGGAAGGGAAGTTTCACTCTGGGCTGGACTGACACAGGATCTCCTGTCATAACATGTTGGCAATGGGCTTGATCCAAGGCCTCTTTGCCTCTTTCCAAGTTGTGCATTATTTATCTCTGTATTTAGCACGCAGTAATGCTGAGCCACCCGCTTGGAATCGAAATGTTCATTGCATCTGCTGAGCCCACACCTCGTCCGCTAAAACGGTTGCATGATACTCACCTGTGGCAATTGGCCAAACTCGAGTACAGCTGTCATTCTCTATTATGGAGCCAGTCCATTTAGTGCAGAAGGATAAGTTTTTGCTTTTGCTCCTGGTGGCCAAACTTCTTTTTAAAAAAAAGAAAGACAAAGCAAACTCAGGAGCACCTGATGCCATTGCTCTAGGCTTGGAGTAAACTGTGCTGTGGCTTTTTAGTCTGAGCTCCATTACACTCCACCGCTGTGTCAAATATAGGATTCCTGGATTTTGCCTGATGTGGAAGCCCGGAGCAGTTAAGAGTGCCACATGTTGTACTTTCAAACTGTCCAAATTGATATGTAATAAGTGTTAGATTCTTTGGTGCTTTGCAAAGGCCCTGGAGTGGAGGTGGCAAGGATGGGAAATGTTCACTGCCCAGGATATATTTCAGGGATGGGGAACCTCTGTCCTGGGGGCCTCCCAGGTCTCTATCTGACCTTCACTAGGACACACCACTCTCTGGCCCTTCTCTGCACCCTCCACGATAGCTTTTACCTGGCTGGAGTGTTTCTTGGAACTGTGATAGTGCCTGGGATGGAGGATGAATGGGTGTAGAAACCTCAGAATTTTGTGCAGCTAGGATATGGTACAAAGGGGAAGATTCACATCCTTTGACTTCCTCCACCCCTGGAAGCTTCCCCATGAGGCCTGAAAAGAGTTCCGTTCCCGTCCTTCTGCAGATGCTGCCTCTGCACTTTGAATGTTCCATGATGACCATAACATAGAATAGCCCTGCCTGGCTGTGTGTTGTGGGATGTAATCCACTGGGAGCAGTCAAGTACAACATTCCTTGTTTTCCTAGAGTGGACATGCAAGGGAATGTTCCTGAAACTTCCTGTTCCTCCTGGTCTGGATCATCCTTCCTTGCATGTGACTAGTAGGTGGGCATGACCTTATCTGACTTAACAAAAGGTCCAGTCACACTGCCACTGCTCTCTCTTCAATCTTCCCTTTTGTCCTGCAAACTTCCTCTACTGCTGGCTGCTAGCCAAGCAATCTCCCCAGGTTGTCCCCCATATGGGGCAAACCTGTTTGAACATGTTTGTAACTTTAAGCCCAAAGCCTACCGTCAGGGATCACACTGTTCTCTGCCTGATTGTGAGTAAAACTACTCTTTGTTACTTATGAATATGACTGTGGTGTGTTTATTCTTTTAGGAGGGGTTCAGGAATATAAGTATATTAGAACATATCTCAGTCTGGACAAGCCAGATTGAATTGCTTATTGTCTTAAGAAGCTCACACGAGTTTGCAACCAGCTTTTTGCTACATAAGAAGGGGAATGCACTCTGCTAAGTGAAGGAATATTCATAAACAATACATCCTCTCCTCCCACCCTCAACATTCCCACATGTGTTACTTAGCAACCAGAGTCAGGTGGCTCCAGATGCTTTGGTAGGGCACCTGGGCAGCTGGACAATCTGCAGGTCTTGGTAGGGAGGCGTGGTGGAGGCTCCGTAGGGGCTAAGCTGAAAAATGTCAACTCTCCAGGCCTCACATATCGGGTGACTGTTACTTTCAGTCCCCCACCCAAATTTCTCAGAAGCAGCTATAGCAATGGTTCCCAGTTGGGGGGTCCAGGTAACCCACCCAGGGGGTCCATAGCACTACCCATCAACTGTCTGGAACATCACATTTTGGGGAGCCATGCTGTCGAGTGAGAGCACGGCACCCAAAAACATGTGAGATCGTTGCACCCCAAAGCAGGTGTTTTGGGGCACCGTGCTCTTGCACCGGTTAAATGACTCGATAAAGACCTTGGCCTGGTTTTGCACCGGGATATATTGGAAGGTAGGGTGGCAGCATTCACCTAACAAAAACTACTTCAGAGCTATCAACATTTTCAAAAGTAGGGGGTCCATGACTTGGCTTTTGAAAAAACAGGAGGTCCACAGTACTTTGTTAATTGGGAACCAGAGAATGTGATGCAGGGCCAAATCCCCATCTATTAATTGCATGCCCTGGTGCAAAACCATCCCTCCCACAAAGAAATTTCTGTATCGTGCTGAGGATTCACATTGGATTGGGCAAGTGATGTGAAACATGGATTATTTCAGCCATGGGTAAGTGCCCTTCTTCTCGTTTGCACAGAGAGATGTGAACATCAAAGAAAAGCTTTACAGTATGTGCCTATTCACTACACTTTTAAACACATCCTTTATTGCAAAAGGTAATAACAAACAGGCTTATCAGTCACCCTGGCAACGTACAGCGAGATGATTGAAAAACTGCTGGTTGCTGTATGGAGAGTTCTCCCCACCAACTCACTTGGAAAAGTAATAAATAAACCTGTATTTCCCGTGAAATCTTACAGGACGAGCACTATTCTCTTGATAATATTAGGTAATCCAGGATTAGAAGGATTCGTTAAGTGTTGTAGTGTAGTGGTTATTATTATTACTTTGATGAATTTCATTTCTATACCGCTTTATATTTTTAAGGAAAAGTCTCAAAGCGGTTTACAACACATTAAAACATCAAATAAAACAACCCAGAATAAAACATCCCTTAAGGAAGTCACATATAAAGTATACTTTCAAAGCAACATAATTAACAGGAAACTATTATTATTATTAAGAGACACAGGTGGCGCTGTGGTTTAAACCACAGAGCCTAGGACTTGCTGATCAGAAGGTCGGAGGTTTGAATCCCTGCGACGGTGTGAGCTCCCGTTGCTCGGTCCCTGCTCCTGCCAACCTAGCAGTTCGAAAGCACAAAAGCTCAAGTAGATAAATAGGTACCGCTCTGGCGGGAAGGTAAATGGCGTTTCGTGTGCTGCTCTGGTTCACCAGAAGCAGCTTAGTCATGCTGGCCACATGACCTGGAAGCTGTAAACCGGCTCCCTCGGCCAATAAAGTGAGATGAGCACTGCAACCCCAGAGTCAGCCACGACTGGACCTAATGGTCAGGGGTCCCTTTACTAGTACTACTACTACTCTTATTATTATTATTATTATTATTAAAGTTGTATACCACCCTATACCCGCAGGTCTCAGGGCGGTTCACAGGATAAAACCACAATATAAAAATACATAATACATAATAAAAATAAAAACAAGAACAACCCAATCACACACACCCTTTAAAAGATTTCAAAATAAAACATTACGTAGGAGATCGGCTACAGAATACACATTTAACGCAGGAAAGTTAACCAAGGTTAGTCAGTAGAGCTGCAAAATGGGGATTCCTTGGCACTCTCTCAGCCATGAGATTGCCAAATAGTAAAGCAATACTCACCCATAGTCACATGCCTCACCTTTGGCATGGTAATAAAAGTTGGGCTATCACACAGGACCACTGTAGAGGTCACTGAGAATGCCTTAAACTCTACAAGGCAGGGTTAGCCCTCCAGATATTGCGCCCTGCAACTCAAATCAACCCCACCCAGCACCGCTAATGGTCAGGAATGATGAGAGTGAATGAAAACATTTGAAAGGCACTGCGTTGACTTCCTTTGCTGTGTAGAGATCATCACCTGCCCTGACTGAACTCATTATGAAGTTCTATCACCTTTCAGGAGTTGGTGAGGAGTGATGATACACACATGTTGTGTTCAGTGATGAATCAAGTCTATTCTGGGTGTGGGGTGGGGAGAACAGAAGCAGTTGGGGATGCGTTTTCATACTAATGACCTATGTCTCCACCCAATAAGGTATTTGTTGGGTACATAGAAGATTTGGCACAAAAAGAATTGTCACCAATATATATTTAAAAAACTGCAAGAATTGAATTAGCCAATACAGTGAAACCTCAGGTTACAGACGCTTCAGGTTACAGACACCACTAACCCAGAAATAGTACCTCGGGTTAAGAACTTTGCTTCAGGATGAGAACAGAAATCGCGTTGCGGGGCACAGCGGCAGTGGGAGGCCCCATTAGCTAAAGTGGTGCTTCAGGTTAAGAACAGTGTCAGGTTAAGAACAGACCTCCAGAACGAATTAAGTTCTTAACCCGAGGTACCACTGTACATGAACAAATAATTGAAAATTCCCAACAAGTAAGATTTCATAAAGGAAGAGAGAAGTTAATGGAGATAAGATTTTATTAGGGTAACTGGAATTGATTTGCAACCTTTGGAATAGCTTGTATGAATCAGCTTGTACACTTGGAAATATTAGCATTTTGATTGGAACAATGATGCTTTTTCTCTTGGCAGTTTGAAATGTTCATCTTATCTGCCCAATTACTTAAAGCCTTCTTGTTAATTATTGATTGTATGGTAGTGCATAGAGCATTATATTATTTCCATGTGGTTGTTTACAGCTGAGGTGACCTGTACTTAAGCAGTAAAACTGTAACGTATGGGGTGGGAGGTATTGCTCCTGTATAGCTGTTGTTACGCTACACGATAAGCCCTTAAGTGCTGGTACAGCAAGAATTTCAGGCATTTGCACTGATTTCCTTTCTTCATATCACAGACTTCATTGTGATTGATTCACACTGTACATGCACGAAGGTTAACTTGTTTTGACGTTAGTGGTGCCTAGCATGGTAGATGCTCCTTCCATGGTAGATGAGAACCTTTGGTGCTCCAGATTTTGCAAGACTACTCCATCCCATCATCCCTGACCACTCACTGGCTTTGTTGACTGGCTGTGTCTGATGGAAGCTTCAGTCGAACAGCAACCCAGCCCAAGTCTAAAGATAATGTGCAGGAAATTCTGTTTCTTTCCCTGCTACAAAAAGTGGTGAATGGGTAGCATCCAGCTTCATTATTTATTTGGGCAATTATTCATTTAAAAGACTCAGGGTACCGCTTTTCAGAACATGGTTTACAGGCACTAAAATATATCGATAATGATCAGCAAAGTACAAAGAATCCCATTACTATCATTGGCATAGACTGAAACAGGCTAAAATCAGCATTGGATGCATAGCCCAACCATTCTACTGCCACAGCCTACCTCACATTTTAATCAACCCAAAGATTTGTACAATCCTTTTAAAAAGTATCCCTTTAGAGCTCCTTTAAAAGGTGTTGGCAGTGGGGCTTTGCTGAATTGCCCCAAAACTAAGTTCCACAAATGCCTGCTCATTAAAATAAGCATCTACACTAGGACATTTAAATCCCATATAGCTCCATTTCTGGGGAGTATAAATTGACCTGAAAATGACCTTAATAATAATGCTAGTAATCCATAGTTATGCCATGTTTAGTGAGTACAAATAATCACCATTTTTAAGGCTGCCAATTTTACTGGGTTTCAGTAGAATATTACTCAACCAATTCATCATTGGAGGCAATTTCTAACCAGTCACGTAGGGATTGAGAGCTAAGGGCAAACTGGTTTGCATGAAGCGCTATTTTGGTTTTGGTGTGTTACCATGATCAGCTCACAAACTCTGTGATGCGGGCCTATATTGCTATGTAAGCATGGGCAGCGTTCAGGGTTGGTTAAAGGACTCAACAGGGAAGACGACAGGCTATGGCTGAGTTTGTGCTGTAAGGATGGGCTCTGGCTTAATGATAAAGTGGGTGCTTTGGATGCAAATGGCCCCATGTTCAAACTTTGGCATTTTCAAGTAGGACTGAGAAAGATGTCTTGCCTGGCATTGCAGAGAATTGCTAGTCAGTCTAAAGAAGGGTTGAGGAACCTGTGATGGGACTCATCAGCCCCAGTCAGCATGCCAGTAGTCAGGGATTTGTTGGCGGAGGTGGACAGGAGTTCTGCAGAAACATGGAGGGCCAATCATTCCCTACCTCTGGTGTAGACATCGTCTCTGAGCTAGATGGATCACTAAGATGGCTTTATATGTTCATATCTGCAGCCATACCTCCTGTTCAGTAAAAGGTTAGGAGAGAGATGCCAGTGAAGTAGCAGGGCTCCCATTCTGAATTCTTTTTGCCACCGCCTTGTAAGTCTTTGGTACAATATTTCCTAGGTGAGCATCACAAATATGAATAGGGAAAAAAAGAAGGGAATGCATTTGCTGTCTCATAGCAATCCATCAGCCTGAAAAGCTCCTCCTTTTTCTGTCATCTTCCTGACACTGAAGTCTCATTTTGAATCTGGCTACATCGTATGGACAGCCCTTGAAATAATATGTGTGAGAGCTTAGATGGATTGGCTGAAGGGGCGTGTGTGTGTGTGTGTGTGTGTGTGTGTGTGTGTGTCCCAGATTAAACGAAAAGAACATGTTGTCCAAAGCATAGAGTGGAAAGAGCAGACTCTATTTTCCCCGGGCGTCAAGTCTGAAGTTCTGTGTGGAACTGGCAACCATTTCAGTTGGCTCATCATTACGTATTCCTCTGGAATTCATTGTTGTCACCCTCATCCTGATAGGTCCTGCTAGCTGTGAGCTGTATATGTTTATTTGGCACTTACGCTTAGGGAATTTGCAGAAAATCACCTTGCCTGGCTAAGTCATAAACACACCCCCATTTCTATTTTATGGTAGGAAGAGTGAGACTACTTTAGGCAAACTACTGTGTTTATTCTCTCTCTCTCTCTCTCTCTCTCTCTCTCTCTCTCTCTCTCTCTCTCACACACACACACACACACACACACACACATACACAACAAGACAGATAAGACATTACATCCTCTTCCCATGGTCTAATTCTTACTGAAATAGCAAACCTGTGTTTCAGCTGTACTGCTTTCATACTGCAGATGGGAGCTCATATGATTTATACAAAAACAAAACAAAAAAAACCCAATTCCTTACATAAAGGAAACAAGCATGTGGGAGTATTCTTGGCTAGACCTTTTCTCCTTGCCTTTCTAAAGTCCTATGTGCAGGGTTATTGTTATTTTAAAATTACGCAGCAATGATCAGTCAATCGCCTAAACCTTCATGTGCAATCTTAAGGGGTGCAGCCGACACACAAGGGTTTTTCACCTCAGTGAGAACTAACGACAGATCCACACCATTTATTTTATTTTATTTATATACCACCCTTCCTCATAAAATCTCAGGGCAGTTCACAGAAGTATATTCCCCCACCCCAAGGACCCTGGAAACTGACAACTGGCTTTGAGGTTTTCTGCAATCAAGCAGTATATAAATGTTATGAGTTAAATACACTGTAGTTCTCTCAGAGCTACAATTCCTGGCACTCTTAAGGAACTAGAGTTCGCATAATTATATGAGGGAAGCCATGTGCTTTAAAGGTATTCTGCAGCTCTGCTTTCAGCCTTGGCTTGTCAGATTTTAGGGTTGCCATATTTTGAGGAGCAAAAAAGAGGACACACTTGCCGACTTCTGCTTTTAACTATGGATCGCTATGAAGACTCTCATTTTAAATACCCCTACTATATGTAGGCTATAGAAGCTCTGATATATTGCTAGTAGTAATGTTCTTAACTTTCAACAACAAAATAATAATAATCATACATATAGGCTCCCTCACTTACCCCATAAAAGTATTTGGGCTCATGCCCACATCTTTGTGAACATAAGTGTGCACAGAACAATTTATTAAACAGTTTAACATGTACATATGGCCTATCCTTAAGAGCACGGGGTGTTAACTCTTGCCCTCCCAGACTCTTGTAGCTGAGCCATCATCCCTTTATTTCAGCCACAAGAGAAGGGCTTTATTCAGTACATAGCTAGTTTAAGATGCTGCTCTTTTGCTATTCTCTGCTGCAAGCTAGCTTAGCTGGGTGCCTCAGATCTGAGTCTAATGCACTGGAGGGGGGAATCTTGGGTTACTGTAAACAAAAAAAACCCGGACATTTTGCCAAATGGTAAAAATCCGCCCAGACAGAAATTTTAATCCTGGAAAAAGAGGATGTGTCCGGGGAAAAGAGGACATATGGCAACCCTACCAGGTTTAATTTATGTCAGGTCTCAATCCTGCCTGTAACTCACGCTTCCTGTCGGGAGAGCTTAGTCCCCTAGTTAACCACTTCAGGGAGGGACTAGTGTTGATTTCCTAACAGGAAAACACTTGGTGTCATCAGCTCAGGTAAACTCCCTCATTTCACACCGTGACTCATGATTTGTTTCAGAACAGGTTTGGGGGCTCAGCTCTGTTAAATCTTAGCTGGCTTTTCGGGTTCGGATTCAGGGGAGAGGTTCGGCTGCTTCTTGGAATTTGACCAATTGCCATGCTTGGGTGGTAAAGAATTTCCCTCTGGGTCATGTTGGCTAGAAACTTTGAGAGTTTGCAGCATTCCTTCGTAGCATATGGCGTGTCTCTCTGTTGCTTGAGTCATCCAGAGATATTTCCTCTGCGGGAAGGAACACTTCTGCAGCCAGCCACCTGCCTTTTTCATACGACACACAGGATTGGGCCGCTGCTGTGCTAAACTCTGCATTTGCTTAGTCTGCCATACAGATTAGATGGGGCTGATGAGCACATTCTGCGTATGGATGACACTTAGACCCACACTTGGGGGGTGGCATGCTGTCATATCCTAAGACTGCAGTTTGCCAAATGTGTGCCGTAACAGAAATGTGAGCATGCTGTAATATTCACAGGGACATTACTGGGGGTGGGGGCAGAATGGCAGGGGTCACACACCCTGGGACCACAGTTTTCTGTGTGTGTGGATGCCACAACTCCCTGCTGGAGAATGGCCATCCGAATGGGGGATGGGGACAGGGTTTCCAGACCTCCACAGCTAAACTGGAGTCTCCAGCTACATTAGTAATGAAAAAGCATTTAAAATGCGTTATAACACTGTGACACCAGGTGGCACTGTGGAGTTCCATCTTTCCGCAACGTGATTTGCCATTATGAGGCTTACAACACGCTTTCCTGAAACGTTTTTTTGATGTTTCTAGACCCAGCCCTGGTTTGCTTGCCTGCCCCACTCCAGCTGGCAGGTAGAGGGCTTGAATCTCCAGGTGGACGAGACTGCTTTTCTTTACTATTATTAAGGAGACTGTGCATGCAGCTTACAAGCTTCAGCCCAGCAGGAGTCAGCTGCCAATTATCACATAGACTCTCCAGGGGTCATAGGAACATCTCCTTTAGCTAAGGTTTCCATTTTAATTTCCAAAAAAATAACATATTTGCTCATTTGTTAGACTTTCCAGGGGGGTGGGGTATTTGAATGACATGCTCTCTGCGACTGCGGTTCATACTTAATGTGTCATGGTTGATGACATCACTGGGCACCACCCCTCATGACATCATCAGGAGCTGCCCTGAGTCTGGGATGCAACCCTTCAGGGAGAGAAATGGCAGCCACTTGCAGTAAGGAAGCATCATCAGCCTACCCACAAAATATAATTTGCCTCCACCCCTGAAGTGTAAAAGACAGGAGGTGGTTGTGCCTCCTCATTCACCTCAGCATCCCCCTTTGGATTTGTCTTCCTGTGGTCTAAACATTTGGGCCAGCCATAATTCCAGTGCAGCAACACAGCCCAAATGACCCACCAATAGAGGAGGCTGCCTGCTGATCTCTATAGGATCAGAATTGACTTTTTTTTTCTTGTGTAAGAATAAGGTATGCCTACCATTTTAACAGGGCATGGCAAATCTCGATCTGATATTTGATATTTAGCTAGGGTTTCCATACATCCGGACCTAACTGGGATTCGGTCGTCGGAAACAGTGTCCAGGCAGAAATCGCTGAAATGTCCAGGAAAATCCGGACGTATGGCAACCCATGTCTGAAGTGTAGCTCAACAACTTCTGTGTCCAGATTTTCACTTTTTGAAATATGGCAACCCTACTTGTGCAGTATGCTAGAATTCATATTTCCTATAGGGTCATGAATAGTAATATTTGGCATTTTTAAAAAATCAGTGTGGGCCTTCAACAGTGTACTTTCATTCTAGCCCAGGATTTCTCAGCAGTCTTGTTAGTTAAATTACATAGCTTGCAAGCTTGTAGTGTGTGGATCAGATTCCTGGATTTTAGAACAGTTCAGAATGGGGAACATTTTCTTGGAACTGAAACACTGTGTAGAATCTGGAAGATTCAGCATCCACATCAGTTGAATTCCCATTGCGGTTACCCAACAATATGTGTTAACATGGAATGGGGGAAAGAAATGGAAATGTCACATCAACAAAAGTATGAAAACATTTGCAATTACTGTGTTGTGTTTCTGCTTGCGTATTGTGTAATCCTTGAGTTGTGAGCGGGAAAACCAGCCAAAAGTGGAAAGTGACTGCCAGGCATTGTTTTAATGATTCCTCCAACTCTTCCTCCCGCCCGGCCCCCCTCCACTTGTTTTAAACATAGAATGTAAGTACAGTTGTCCCCTGCCAGATTATGTCATTATTGGACCAGGGTATTAATGGAGTGGTAGATTGGATGCAACTGATGGGCCAAATTCTACACTGGTAAATTTCCATGGATTGCTACAGAGTTTGGACTACTAAGAACCAGTAGTTCCAAAAGTCCTTTTCATCCAGATACCCCAACTTACCTGAAACCCCTTAAAAGACTTGTTTTTTTAATATGCCCCCCCCTCCTTCCCATTATTACAGTGTAATCCTCTGTGTGTTTACTCAGAAGTATGTTTCATTAATGGGACTTAAACTGGGGCACATTTGCAGCCACTCAATTTCTAGCTCATCTAGAAATGCATCCTTTTAGTTCAGGGTTGAAGTATGAATTCAAAGTGATGAGGGGGTCGCATAGGATTGCACCAAGAGATGGTGTACCTTCTTTAAGGAAGGGTCATAGCAACATAGGAAGCTGCCTTATAATGAGTCGGATCACTGGTCCATCTAGCTCAATATTGTCCACATATCATGGCTTTCCATGATTTCAGATGGGGGACTTTTGCTATGTGGAGACACCTGGGATTGAACCTGGAGCCTTTTACATGCAAGGAAGATGCTCTGACATTGAGCTACGGTTTCTTTTCATACACAGATACACACACACACACAAACATACAGAGCTAGCCCAACAATTAAATGTCACTGTCACCTGAACCAACGTTTTGTTACAAATATTTTAACAGGCTTTCAGTCTTCATAGACCCCCTTTTTGTCTTCTTGCTCATGCTTGCTATTGACAGTAGCTGATCATGGAAAAGATGCTGACTGACTTCTTTGTGCCTTTGAAGAAAGAAGAGAAAGAAACCAGCTACTGTAAAAGCTGAACGTAATGAATGCTCTGATGCACCAAATGTCCTTGGCATATTTGGCTAAGTTTAGCTCACTGATTATGGGTTCTGCTTACTCTGTACAGCCACTCTGTTCTTCTTCTTCTTAATCAGCAACCCTTGTCCATGTCTGCCTCCTTATAGCTTATTAAATGACTGCCATGTGCTCCAACTCATCCTTAATTTTCAGGACCAGTCCTTGTTTCCCGGTACCTGTTCCAGTTTTGTTTCTGTCTTACCTTTCGCAGATAGCTTTTAAAAATATTGTTAGAGTATTGAGTAGAGCAGCCATTCTCGAGGTTTTAGCTGCACCTGAGACTCAGCAGGGAACTCTTCATCCACCAGGTGCCCTAGAGATGTTTTGGACTACAACTCCCACCAACCAGTATAGGATGGGTGCAACTTCCTGCCAGACAGGAAGTAGCTGATGGCCAAAGATGGCCGTTGAGAGTTGTAATCCAAAACATCTGCATGGTTCCAGATTCACGACAGCTGCTCTAGAGCTTAAAATTCTGAAGAGATGGAAGGTAGCTTTTTGTAAACCGCTTTGAGGGGTTTTCTTGAAATCAAGCAGTGTATAAATTCTATTAAATAAATAAAATAAATATCCACCTAATAAATGTTGCTGATTAGACAGAGAGCCTTCTCGGTAGTGGCGCCCTCCCTGTGGAACGCCCTCCCTTCAGATGTAAAGGAAATGAACAACTACCAGACTTTCAGAAGACATCTGAAGGCAGCCCTGTATCGGGATGTTTTTAATGTTTAATGTTTTATATGTACTATAAGCTGCCCAGTGTGGCTGGGGAAGCCCAGCTTAGATGGGAGGGGTATAAATATTATTAGTATATTTTAAAAATGCAGCTATTCTATTATATGCACAGCTAGACCCACTGTGAGATTTAATATTTTAAATTATTTTTATTGAAAGATAAAGATTAATAGTCATAAGAATCTGACTTACACTTACTCAGGCTATTGCTTCATCTAACCCAGGCTTCCGCAACCTCGGCCCTCCAGATGTTTTGAGACTACAATTCCCATAATCCCTGACCACTGGTCCTGCTAGCTAGGGATCATGGGAGTTGTAGGCCAAAAACATCTGGAGGGCTGAGGTTGAGGAAGCCTGATCTAACCCTTGGCTTGACTTTTGAAAAATGAGGGCTCTGTAGTACTTAGCTAATTGGGAACCACTGCTCTAGATTTTTAATTGTTGCAACTCCTCTGCAGGTTATTTTTAGCTGAGCGGCCTTTGCAATATCTCTGTTGTTAAGCTGTTGGCACCGAATCTTTTCTGTCATTCTTTTTCATGCACATATTATTTTGTTATTGTTTATATTAGGTTTGATGTTGTTGAACCTTTTTTTTTTTAAGGCATTGAATAGTTAAAAATGAACGAGAAGAATAAAATATACCAGTAGTGGGGTACACTAGTGTATGGCATGAATAGTGTTCTGAGAAAAGCGTCCCTGTTTTAATCTGTGACAATTTTGGATGGTTTGGGTTGTGGGTGTCATGGACAGCTTTGTAGAGTCAAAGCAGTGGGGTTGAAATGTGGTCTTTCGTATCTTGTCTTTTAACGGTTTGGTTCTTCAACTCTGTAAGAGAGGGTCTAACAGCAGGAAATGCACTTAGATGTTTTTAGGTTCTCCTAGGGGTTGTTTTCCTATTCCCAGCTCCAGGTAGGCAGGATGTGTTGATGGCTCTGCCCCTTGATCTAAGGTAGGCAGCAACCTTTGGGGAGGCAGGGCTCCCATAATGCAGTTCTGCTGCTGCCTTCGGATCAAAGCGCAGCCAGTCACTCCTGCTGATATCTTAGGGGTGGTTTTTTTTTGAGTTTTATTCAACCCTTATTTCATCTTAAGAGATTTCTCTCTCCAGTTTTGTAGGGATCAAATGTGTAATTACAGTGGTACCTCGGGTTAATAACTTAATTCGTTCTGAAGGACCATTCTTAACCTGAAACTGTTCTTAACCTGAAGCACCACCGTAGCTAATGGGGCCTCCTGCTGCTGCCGCTTTGCCGGAGCATGATTTCTGTTCTCATCCTGAAGCAAAGTTCTTAACCCAAGGTACTATTTCTGGGTTAGCGGAGTCTGTAACCTGAAGCGTATGTAACCCGAGGCACCACTGCATTTCAAAAGAAATCATTCACTTCTTATGTCTACTTTAACACTCTTATGTTCATGATGACGACAATAACAATCAAACGGCAGGTGGGGGAGTTCTGCTGCTACCCCTTGCTCAGGTGTTATGCCCGAAAAGGGAATTGCAACACAACTAGGGACAATGGAGTGCCTGCACTGACTTCACCCGCTGTGTCCCTGTCTGCTCCACCCTGACCTTTCTGCGTTGAGTGGGGAAGTCTGAGGGGAGTTTCTGAATGCATTCAGCCAAGAAATTGTCTTCAGCCAACGAACTCTGAGCCTTTCTGTGATAGGGTCAGAGTTGAAACTGTGTTTGCACTCATGCTTGCTCTTTAGCTGAGCCTGGAGGCACAAAATTCAATTAATTCCTCTCTGCATCTGTATCTCCTGACAACTTCTTAAAAACACACACACACACAAACACACACACCCTAGCTTATATCATACCGTAAAACATAGATGCCTCTTAACAGGGGCTTTGAGGTTTGAAACAGCCACCTGCTAGGACTTCACTCAGCTGGCATGACCATAGACCTCAAGAGTTCCCTGGGTGGGCCCATAGCTCAATGGGTAGAGCTCTAACTTTTCATGTGAAAGGTCCCAGGTTCAAAACCCAGATTCTCCAGATAGCAAATGATAAAGTAACAGGGGATGTGAAAAACCTCTGCCCATGAGCCCAAAGAACAGCTGCCAGACAGAGACAACACTGGGATTGATAGATCTGGTATTAGGCAGTTCCTTCAAAGGTAGAAGAAATGCGCAGGCATCTTCAGCCACTATGTCAAGCAGAAAACACTTCTCATTGGGGGCCCCCATTTTTGGTGCTTTGAGTTTTCTGTGTGGGTAATGAATTCTGGGGGAAATTGAATTGGGGCAATCTGGTTTACTGGGTAGGAAATTAAGAGCGGGGTGGAAATAAATTAATTTAAAATGACTACTTAGGGATGATCTTGCCATTAATGAAGGAGGGAAATGAAGGGGAATTAAGCTGATTTGAAGCAGGATCTGTTAGGGAATTAATTGTGGGTAAATTTAAGAGGAACTGATCTGGGTTAGGGTGCAAATTAATTATGCAACTTATCCGGGGTGATTTGGATGGGAAATTAATTGGCTTATCTTCTGTGCAGTTAGGATTCTAAGTTTGCATCTTTGTGTTTAAATTAACAAATCTAAATCTTATGCATGTTTGTTTCTGTGGGTCTAGGCCTCATTTATTTTAAGTATCCAGCAACGCCCTTGATGTCTAGATTCAGTGGGGGGAAAGGAAGTGAATGGGCAGGGTTGATGTTGACCAAGTAGCCAAGGGGATCCCTGAAGACACTGTGTTCATAGACCCCTTAGAACCTGGATCCAGCACTGGATCCTTGATGACAAGTGCAAAGGAGCAGGATTTGTGTGGGGAAAGAAGAGTGAAAGAAATGGATGCAACAAAGTTCTGAGTGCAGGAGCATGTGAATGGGGAATCCCACTTACTGCCCTCTGCAGCTGCATGTGTGCTAATTCCCAGACACAATTTTTAAGGCTCCTCTTGCAATTGATCACCTGGAATCTCCTTGGGCACCATTTGGTGGAAAGGCAGGGGAAAAGTAAGCTTTTTTAAAAAATGCTATCTTGTATTCCAGAATTAGTAAGAGACAATGTGAACGTTGTTACTAAGCCATGCGCAACATAGTTCAAGAGGGTGAATGGTAGTCTAGAAAATACTTCTTGAAATTCATCTCTCAAAAAAAGAAAAAGAGTGGAGGGAGGGGGACAATCTGTGGCCTAGGACAAGTATCTTAAACATGGAAGGCAGCCAGTCTAATTACTTACCTTGGTCCTTTGCCCAGAGTTTATTCCATGATACATCTAGGAGACAAATGTTCTCATTTCAAGAAACTTTCTAGTATTTTTTCCATTCCTTGATGCAGAATAAACACACGCCAGAGGTTGCACAAAACCCAGGTGTAATTCTTATCCATCCAGAGCGGAGCTGGAAAATATCTCAGCAAGGTATTAATTACTACTGCCTTGAGAAATAATTTGTGTAAATGAACCCAGCCATTTAAGCCCCAGACAGTGACAGACTACATAGGAAATGTTCGCCTTGCATCCAAAAGATGCTCAGGTTTGTGGTGAACGTCCAGAGAAGCAGAATCTCGGAATTGTAGACCGGCCTGGAACACCTCCCTGGGTGATCAGCTGCAGTCCCAAACACACTTTCCTGGGAGTAAGCGCCATTTACCACAGTGGAATGTATGTCAAGATGTATGAGTAAAGTTACTCAAGTATGCTTGGTGTGTAACAATGGGACTGGGTGGTCTTAGAGAAACATTCCCCAACCTGGTGCCTTCCAGATGTTTTGGACTCCAATTCCCACAAGCCCCAGCCAACACAGTTGAACAACATCTAGAGAATTCTCATCAGTCCCAGTCAACACAGTCCACTGGAGGGCACTAGATTGGG
The DNA here is from genome assembly GCF_964234715.1 of Podarcis melisellensis. Taxonomy (NCBI): domain Eukaryota; kingdom Metazoa; phylum Chordata; class Lepidosauria; order Squamata; family Lacertidae; genus Podarcis; species Podarcis melisellensis. The sequence goes on along the minus strand of NC_138530.1, from coordinate 16,894,825 downwards.
AAAGACTCCCCACACTTTTTTGGAGAGATTAGGGGGTTGTTTTAAAGGCAAGGAACATTAGCTGGGGAATGAAACCAAATGTTTGGTGCCAATGAAGGCTTTGTTCCAATGCCAATAGCACCTTCAGAGGACGGGCTTTCCACAGGACACCTGCTAATTGTCCGGCTAATTGTCAACCCCATCTCCACAGCTGATGCTATTTGCATTTTTAAAAACCACCTGTATATAATAATAATGATGAATAATAATGATGATGATGATGTTTTATTTATATCCCGTTCATCTGGCTGGGCAGCTTACAGCATATATAAAAACATAATAGAACATCAAACAATTAAAAAAAAACAGAATATCTTAATGATGAAGACACTTTTATCATCCCCTCTAGTTTAGCCTTCAGTTGATGCCTACAACAGAGCAGCACTGAAGAAAGGGCAATTTCATGCAAAATGTAGGACGTGTCTCTTGGAACAAACTAGACAGAGCAGAAGGAGGTCAGTTAAAAGTAACTGTGTGGAGGAGAAAGCAAACCAGATTGGGGCATTTTGCCAGTCTAAATGCCACCGCAAGCTGCCAATTTGCCCATGAAGGAAAACATACAAGCAGCCCCATAATATTCCCTCCCCAGTAATATTAAATAGGAGAAGGAGAAGAAGAAGAAATCATGATACAGCGCCATTGCATTGAGATTCTCCCACTCCATTCGCCTCCACTTTCAGGAGCAACTGATGCACTGACACTGCATCTCTATTTTCATTGTGTGGATGTTGCCGGGAGAGAAGGGAGGAAGAGATGTGAGGCTACTGCCCTTGGTGGTATCTACACCTTCAAACCTATTGTCTAGTTCTGTCCCTCCTGTCCTTTGAGGAGGGAAATATATTGCCACATTATAGCCCTTGGAGCAGTTTTCTAAGCAATGCACGAATAGCTTATGCTATTCAAACGTGAGTGCTGTACTCATCTCACAGTCTTTGTAGCCTTTCCTGGGGAAATGCACTGTATTTAATACCTCCGTGATGCTTGCAGAGGTCTGATCTATTTCCAACTAGTCCTTGAAGTAAAAAAACAACTCAGCTTTTGTACTCAGTAGAGAAAACAACAGAACAGTTTTCCTTCTCACTGAGAATGCTGGTGCCCGGGCCTTTTACCAGTAAGGCCAGGTCCCAGGGGCACCCTTCTCTCCCAGGTGATTTTCCTTTTTTTCCGCCCTGCTAGGAAAATGTGCCTCTTTCCTTCTTGCCTCCAGTGCTCTCACAGTCCAGCACTCTGACATACATTTACACTTCAGAGACAAGACTGCAGTAGGATAAACAAATCACCCTTTCTTGTTCCTTTGAAGCACAAATGTTCCTCTGTGACCAAGAATAGCCCCAGCGCAAGCCCTCTCCAAATGCAGAAATAAAAACTGGCGGCATTGTCAAAACTTTGCTGCAGTCAGTGCCCTGTGGAATTAATCAATGGCAGAGGCAAGCTTCTTGGTGTCTTCCTCACCATACGCTTTGGATGTAAAATATTTTTAATGTGATAGCTTGGTCAGTTCTCTCCCCCTTTTTCCACCTCCCTTAAAGGCAGCCATTTTGCTGGAAGTGCTCTAGAAGTTGCTCCCTGGAAGCCCCTCGTATCAATGTCATTTTTCATGCGCAGACTTCTGTCATCTCATCTGACAGCGGCCTGTGGGTTAGCTCTCTGTTTTCATTCAAGATTTCAAGTCCCGCTCCCCGAGGGAGATGATATGTTTTCTGTGAAGGGCAGCTACACTGTGTCTGCACTGTGATTGCATCAGCACACATTACTCATGTGCTCCGCGCACACAGGCACACGCACATATGCATGGAACGGCACGGGAGCATCTGTCGCTAGCCTATCTTGCATCGGCTCATGTGCCTCTGAATGAAGGAGCCACGGCAACATCACAAGCTTGGTTTGTTAGGTCAACAGGCTGAAAGCTCAGATCCACGCTGGGAGTGCTGGCAGGTGCTCCAGCACTTATCATAATACGTTTCTAATGAGGCTGGTGGAAAGTGCCGTTTGTTTGTTATTCAGTTCCATGGTGGCACTGAGCAGACACATTTTAATAAGAGCAGGTATTGCATTTCTTGCCAGCAGCTGAGATTTGAGGACCAAAAGGCCCTGCTTCAAATTCATATCCTCTATTATTGAGGTGAGGAGCCTTCAGTCCTCTAGAGCTATGTTTCCCAAGCTTGGCTCTCCAGCTGTTTTTGGACTACAACTCCCATCATCCCTAGCTAGCAGGACCAGTGCTCAGGGGTGATGGGAGTTGTAGTCCAAAAACAGCTGCAGACCCAAGCTTGGGAAACATGGCTCTAGATGTTGTTGGACTCCAATTCCCATCAGCCCCAGTCAGCGTGGCCAGTTATCAGTGGTGGTGGTGGATGTAGTCCAGCAACATTTGCGGGAGGGAACACAGTCCCCCCACTCTGTGAACTCATTAAGCAGCCACAGGGCAATTCACTATTCACCCAGCCTCATCCGCCGTGGAAGACAGCGTGCTATAGTGAGCGCATGACTCACTGGGTTGTTGTGAGGATTGAAAGGCAAGGGGAGAATATTGCCCTGCGTTCCTTAGGCTAAAAACGGACCCACTTTGCAGAACTGTTGCAAGGGAAATGGTCTGAGCAGTTAGGAAAGCACACATAACCTACAAATAGAAATTATTGTTATTGAGTTTTTCAATCTCAAGTTGCCCCTTTCATTCATTGTTTGAGCTGCAAGATGCTCTGATCCCCTGTTTCCTGGCGCCAGTGGACACCCCAGCCTTCTCTTCTTTCCCAGCACCAAAGTGCCATTCATCTTCACAGCAAGCCCAAATTCAAATATTATATTTCCCCCCCTCAGCCACGCTCCTGCCAATATTGTTCGAATTATTAATGGCAAGTAGCCGGGATTCCATAGCAAAGAAAGATAACAAACTGTTGAAGCATCCTGCCTGAGCAGCAGCAGCAGGTGCTGCGTTTCATCTTCTTAAATAAGCGCTTGCCTTTACTACCTGGAGGTAATAATTGCGATCTTTGCAAAGATTAATTGACCTTTGTTACATTGTTGTCATGTTGAACTTCGCCGTGTCAAGGAAGACGAACGGCTCAGGCCTCTGAAATTGCAGCTAAAATAAAGTATACCTAATGTTTGAGAGGTTCTGTAGCATTCTAAATGAACTTGTTTGTCTGATGGAATATCCACTCTTCTTGCTTTGACACTGAATCTTGCTATCTTGTTAGCATATGTTGAGACTTATTATTCCAAAGGTGGGTGTTTGGCAGCTGGCTGTCGTGCTGGCACAACTGTGCAGCTAGGAATGATCTATAGAGAGGTTGAGTACTGCTCCATCTAGAGTCCTGTTCCCATCATCCCTGATCCTTGGGTATGCTGGCTGGGGATGATGGGAGTTAGAGGCTACAGGTTGCTCACCCCTGGTCTTTTCAGGCAAGCAAACCTTTACACCCTGCTTCTTCAGATCCTTTTCACTGGAGGTGCCAGACACTCAGCATGGGACCTTGTACATGCATTCAGAGAATGTGCTCTGCCAAAGGGCTGTAGGACTGTCCTCTATCAAACTGGCCCTGGTCACTTTGCAGGACACTTGGAAGCAGCTTAGCAAACCTCTTGCCCCGTGCCATATAAAGAGGAATTGCTCTTGCACATAATATAAAGCAAACACGCCTGCTTTTATCTGCCGAATGTTAAGAGTGCCTGGTGTTTCCCATATTTGGACATAACTGGTGAGGAGATTGATAGCTGCCCCTGGCACCATTGCAGTAAGCCTAGGAGGGGTGTGCAATTTTTAAAGCTATTTTCCTGCAAGATAACAGCAAGAGCTCCTGTGTGGGTTGGCATGATGTGTGGGCTTTAGAGAACTGTGTAAAGCCCCCAAAGGAACGGTCTCCAGCCCAGAAACAATGCAGAGAAACCAATGATCTTTTGCTAGCTTTTAGGATAAGTAGAGACCTCCTGTTTCAGTGTGTAGGAAGGCATGTCTGAATAGACTCCTGTGTGGAACAAAAACCATTTCGTTACCCCTAAGGAAGTGCTAAGTAGTATAGGCTTTTAATTAAAAACAATGGAGCTATGAGTCACCTTTAATGAAAGAAAATTTCACACATTTCCTTTTTCTTCTTTTTCGGCTTAAGATTGATACCATGTGCCAAATGATCTTTAAAGCTCCAGCAAAACGCATCAGACATGACAAGGCCATAATATTCGCCATAGGAGATGAAAAATTCACCGAGCAACGAAAACATTTGAGATGCAGTACACTAAGTCACTCACGTCTCCACTATTATTGCGGATTGTAGTTGCTTTAGCCTCTAAAAACCCCTGCCCAAGACACAGGTTTTTGCTGTGTGGTACATATGGGGTGGTATTTCTTGTTCTCTGGTGTGTTTGCAAAAATAATAAAAACACAACTATAAACAATAAATTCTAAAGAAGGTGGGAAGGCAGCACAACCAAATAAATAAATCATCTCAACGCCACCAATAAATAAAAATATTTAAAGAATCAGAAATCTAAAGGCTTAAGAAAATTTTACAAAGTTATTCACTCCGTACCAGAAAATAGACTTCAAGCAAATATCTCTTGAGCGTGCATTACCCAGCCACGGAGCCAGCACCAAAAAGGCCCTTTCCCAAGAATTCATTTATTTATTTTCTACCTACATATCCTTTCTTTCCTCCAATTTTGTCCTATCAACTCTGGCAGGAGCAGCACAAATGGTAGCTTTCCGCCCACCAAATGCAGTGAGCCTATGCAGGTTGGTGAACAAGCCCTTCTGCCATATCCCAGTCCCCTCTAACAACTAACATCAAGAGGACTTAGGATCACTGCCTTAATTACTTTAAGCATATTGTGATACTTGCATGTAGGGTTTGGTGCCGTTTTACACTGACCTTGGATGGCCGTATCATCCTCATCGCCTTGCAGTGCTTTCTGAATTTATGCCTTCATTTCTGTGCATCTTCAAGGCAATAGCAATAATACTTACTATTTGCATAGCCCTTTCCAACGTTTAGAGCACCTTCATTATCTAATGGTAATTCAACAATTCCAAATGTGTGTGCGCACACTCAGTTAGGTAGCATTCCTGCTCACTGTTGAGACAGCAGAAGCAGAGGAACTCACAGAACTGGCCATACAACTCTGTTGCAGTCTTGTAATTTCTACAAATTAGCAGCCAAACGCTGCAGTTTGTTTCAACGGCTTTTAGCTGTCAGAATGCTGAGTTTATTATCCATAGGGTTTAGTGGTGAGTGTATTCAGTGTTTAGTGGTGAGACTCTTTTGAACGGTGCTATCTGCAAGAGCGAGCGATTAATTGTCTACACCTGCAGCTCCCACTTATATCCGTCCATGCCTATGGACCTCGGGTGCATTTGCCTTTTCCCTAATGATGCTAAGCTGTCCGTGAACATTTTCTTTTTCTCAGATGTGCTAATGGTGCAGCTTTCATCACAGAGGTTAATTTAGCAGATACCTTGTAATGTAGCTTGGGTGTGCATGTGTGTTCTGACTGTTTTATCTTTCAGCTTGGCTCAGGCCTGATTGTGATTTATAGCGTCACATTTCTGCAGAAGTGAATAAAAAAGGGGGTGGGTGGGGAGATGCCCGTTCCCCTGCAGCTGGACAGCTGATTTAAAGTTCCTTTGTGTTGATGGGGAAGAGCAGACAAGGAGGAAGAAGGAAAAGATAGCAGACTGTGAAAGGTTTTAGGGATAGTATGAGAGGCACCAGGAAGAGAGTGGTTTTGTGTGTGTGGATACACACACACACCTGTGCCTACTTTGCATAGGAATGTTAGTAAATGGGAAGAAAGGAATCAGAATCAGGAAAAAAAATGATGGCTTCAAATGGGTAAGCCTTAGCATAGGGCAGTGGTTTGGGCACTGACATTATTTTGTGGCATTCTGAGCATTCTGATTAATCCAGTGTCCCAATAAGCTTGCAGAAGCAAGCAAGCAGGCAAGTAAGTAAGTAGTAGTTGTTATTTATTATTATTATTATTATTATTATTATTAATTACTTGTGGCTGCCCCAGCCACTCTTGGCACCTTCCAAAAGAATATAAAAAGCCCATGATACATCAGACATTAAAAGCTTCCCAATACAGGGACTGCCCTCAGTTGTCTCTGGAAGGTCGTATAATTGGTTATCTATTTGACATCTGACAAGTGTGTTACGATAATGAAGCAATGCAGCTGCAAAGTCCTAGCTTGAAGTGTAAACATGATGGGAATGTTGGGACTGCTGTGGGAACAGAGGGGCAGTCATTTCACAGTGCGCAGCACCGGAATTACCTCACAGGGTAATATGAGCTGTACAGGATGTACAGGGTGTGTTTGTAACAACACTGCTGGAGTATGGAGAGAGCAGTCACGTTTTCTGTAACGCTGCAAAGACAGAAATAAAAGCATGTAAATACGTTTCTGTCTATCTCTTTCCCCTGCCTGGGGGAGGCAGGAAAGAGGGGTGTGTTCTTCTCACGTTTGAGAAGAATCGCCGATCGAGACCTTGCCTGCGTCTGCTGGGGAATGCAGCCAGGGAGGTCAAAAGGAAATCAAGCCAGGTTCCTGGACTGCTGCCAGCTTCTCATGAGAAGGGCTTGAATTTCCAACAAAGTGTTCCACAGGGTGGGTGCCACTACAGAGAAGGCCCTGTAACCCGTTTCCCTGTAACCTCACTTCTTGCAGTGAAGGAACCACCAGAAGGCTCTCGGAGCTGGACCTCAGTGTCCAGGCTGAACGATGGGGGTGGAGATATACAGGACTGAAGCCATTTAGGAGCCCTAGTGGGAGGAGAGTCTTCTCCCCAACCCCCAAATCAATGATTGTCCAAGCAGGCTGGGTCCCTTGAAATGAAGAAGAATCTCTCCCAGAGAGTGGAGCCAGCTGCTGAGATACAGCTGCAGCTCTTGTTTAAGGCTCGGTCTGAAGCTGACTGGTGCTGAAACAACATTTGAGTGCTCTTCTTATGGAAGTGCTAGTCTGTACGTTGCTGTCTAGGGTGCTAGTGAAGCCTCCCCTTCTTTTCATACTGCTGAGTTTTTTGCTTGAAACAGAACAAAAGCAAGCAGATGTTTCCAATGGTGTGCCTTCTGAGGGAATGGAAATACACCATGGAATATTTATTTTTATTGTGCATGAAGTAACTGCACAAGCTTTGCTTTTCTGCGACTTCCCAAAACTGTCTTGTGTACAAAGGAAACATAATGATTGGAATTGGCAGAAGGGCAATTTGTTTGTCTCTTTTGCTAACCGAAATGTTAATGTGATAATTGACTGCAGTAGTTATGGCTTACACTAATAAGGCGACAAAAGCAATGAGCTTCTGAGCTTTATGGAGAGATGTGGCATTTTCCTCTTCTTTTTTAATAGCCTGTAAATATTCCTCAGAGAATTTGCCTTGTGTCGTTCACAAGAATTTCAAGCATCGCTTTCCCCCAGAACTGCCCTTTCATTTTTGCTTTCCGTTTAGGGAAATTAGAAAATACGCCAGAATATTTAAGAGATATCCCTTCCTCTCTAGAGGATATTATTTAACCATAGGGATTGAGGGCAGATTGGGTACTTGCAGGGGCAGCACATCCCATTTTGCCTCCTGAGGCGAAACGAGAAGGTGCTGTCCTATTGCCACAGCGTCCCTCACATGGGTCGTTTGTCTGCGCCCGCAGAGCAGCAATGACAAGATTTTGGTGAGATCTTGTGCAGTATCATCAGCCGCTACTGCCGCCACCACTTTCCTGCCAACAACAGAGGTGGCAGGACAGGTGAGGCACGTGCTGGGGTACCACCTCTTGCAGTTCCACCGCCTGAGGTAACTACCTCAGCTCACCTGAGGTGGGCTTGGCCTGGGTACTTGTATTAAAAATGGTAGCACACGAGGTTGCTGTTATCAATGGGAAGTTTGGCTGCCAGCAACGACACCAATGGTTATCAGGTCAGAAAGTTCAAAGGCTATTCAGAATTGTTGTGGAGGTTTTATTGCAGCTGTAAACTTAAGTTTTCCAGTGATTGTACAAGTTCAAGGGGGAAGGCGTCAGAAAGTTGTTCATGGAAAGAAAAGCGGTCTTGATGGAACAAACTCATCGTAATCTATATTTAGAAATATAGTTCTTGAGTCAACACAAATGACGACTCCCAGTAATTGCAGTGTTCCTCTCAGGGAAAAGGAAGCTCTTTCTGGAAGGCAAGACTTCTCTCCTGGGTCAGCCCTTATATATATAGAAGAGTACATTGAGGAACAAATTATCTAATCATCGCTTCTACACAGCTGCTATTTTTGCTTGAAGCTACACCTGCAGGAGGAGCTGTTTTCAATAAAGATGCTTTGAAAAGTAACTGATTTTCATTTGTTTCGAAATCAGCTGGTTTAAAACAGCCCAGTCAGTTGCTGGGGCGGGAGTATGTAGTTGACCATTCACATTATTTTAATATATTATGCCAGGAAGTGTGTCCTAGCTTCAGCTCATTTTGGTCAAGGTATTTCCTCAAGCTTAGTCAGGCAAGCTCAAGGATTGCAGAGCTCTGCTCCCAAGGCTCAGGCTCTTCTCTAACCTGTTGGCTGTGTGGGAACCTGAGTGTACTACACAATTCGCAGGAAGTTTCAAATCAGCCTTTGGGAGCTCCTATACAGCCCTCAGTGAGCTGTGATTTAGTTTCTGGGACTTGGATTTTTAAAAGGGGGGGGGGCATTTCAAAGGGCTCACTGGAAAAGTAGAAGGTGTTTTTTCCGCAACAATTAAAGTAAAAACAAAACTGAAATACTGTTCCTGTGATTCACAGTATAATAAAACCAAACTGTTGCCCATATAAACACAGTTAAAGCAATTGCATATTTTTAAAAGCTAATTCTAAATATGAAAACTGTTTAAACAGCAACAGCGTGCACATCAAACCGATTCGTATTGGAAACGGATGACAACTGGGATAAGGATTTTGGAAGGTTTGTTAAATTAATAATAGATATGATTTAACAGCAGTATCTGCCACCGCTTTCCACATCCCAGAGATGGTGTAAAGTGTGTTTTTAGGTCTGCCTTGAGGGAATCACACCGACAAAATAGCCCCGCAGCTATACTCCTGAGTTCTGAGTGGCTCAACAAGAGCAAGTTGTATATATCCAGTATTTAGAAAAGGGCTCTGTCGGCAATAAGAGAGTTTTCTTGGCTCTACTCAGAAGTAAGCCTTATCGATCTCAGTGAGTGTGTATAACGATTGCAGCCTAAAGCAGTTTTATACCATTGGCTGGTCTGTTTCCTCTATCTCCTGGCAAATATTCAGACCAGAGGAAAGGAAAACTCCTCTCCAGTGATTAGTTGTTCTGAATCTGTCTATTCAGTTACTAAAAGTGTGGATCTATTCAATGGTATGATTTCACTCTGCTTAGATTGCATGTATCTAATAAACCATCCAGGTTCAGACAATATTTCCCAGCTTCGTGAACTTTATGAAATCAGGAAAGACTATTAATCTCTTGCTATTGTGCGTGACTCTGTCTCACTGACCCTCTCAGTAAGCCAGTATCTTAAGCTGTGTTGGAATAAAGATTGAAATGAGGCTTTGGTTCACCTGCAGCAAGGCCACCTATGTGTCAGCCCTCCCCCCCCCAAAAAAAATCAGAGAATAGCTTCAAACTGTCTTTGGAAAGTATAACACATGGCCATGTGCATCTGCCTGATTCCTGACTCTGAGGACAAACTTCCTATGAGTTAAACAGCGCATGTCCCCTGAATCTACAGACAAATAAACTTCCCTCAAGCTGTCCTAAAGTCAAAGCCACACCATACATTTAAAGCATTGTTATATCACTTTAAGAGCCATGGCTTCCCACAAAGAATCTTGGGAACTGTGGTTTCTTAGGAGCCTCCTAACAATTCTTGGTGCCCTTACCTAACTGAAGTTCCCAGGATTCTTTGGGGGCCGTGACTCTTAAAGCCACAGTTCTAAAAGTGGTGTAACACTGCATTACACATATGGTACATATTTGAGAGTTTGCCAGTTGTTTTGAGAACTGCAAAAAGTATGCTGTATTGCTGATAACCAGAGCTCAACTAAGTGGCTTCCTGCCTAAGTTGGACCCCTTGTTTTCTTTATTTAAGGCATTAATACCCCATCCTTTAACCAAAAAGGATCTTGAATATTATTATTATTATTAAAAAACAGTCCCTTACTGCTGTACTTGTGAACTGCTGCCCGGTGGTCTATACATTGATTTGGGTCAGACATGGCAAGAGTGCTGCAAGAAATTCTTTTTCGGTCAATATAGAGGAATCCTTTCCCCTCCCTTGGCCTTGACTGCCAATAAAGGCAATTAACAGCCTTTGCTTATTTGGATATATGGTTGTGGGAGTTCTTGGTGAGATAGCAGTCCCCACAGCAGATGAAGTAAGTCAGGGGCATGGTTATTTACTAGCTAAAAATGCTTCTGCGATTAGGTTTTCACATCCTCTGATGGCATTTTTTAAACACAGCCAGAGGAGTGGCATTTGGGAAGCCGTAGGACAGGTTCTCAGCTGCTATGAATCACTGTGGCTTGTCTTAACTTCGCAGTTTTGCCATTTCCCTGTGTCTTCGCTAATGGTTATCTTAGCATTGCTAATCGTGGCTGTAGGCTGGGAATAAGCTAAGTTGCTCCCTGCCCACTTAAGTGTAGTTCTCCTCTCCACTGTGGTATCAAATGAACGACAGTGCCAAGCCGGGGAGGCGGGGTGGAACCTTCCCTAAATCTCTGTAAACCCCATATCTCTGTAAATATTAATAATTTGTATGCCACGGGCATAGAATACAACCTTCAATGCAGAAACCTTTCATCATCATCATCATCATTGATAGTCCCTTGTTACATAGAGATCTCCAAGCAACTTATGACATATTTAAAAACATAAACATAAGTATATTATAATATTGACACGTTTGTACATAAATTCAAGTGAGTAAAAAATGAACAAAACTAACACAGGCAACCCAGTAGCTACTGCAGCAAGCTTTAGCAGCACACAAGCAGGAAAACACATCATCATTATAGCCCATCAAAAACCTGGGGGAAGAGAAGACAATTATTTTACCTGGAATCCAAAAGATGGCAGCAAAGATGCCAGGCGGACCTCATTAGGGAGCGTGTTCCACAAATGGGGAACAAGATGCTATCCCTTATGGATCTCTCCCCCACCCGCCCCCGGGTGTAGTGCATTCCATCTCCCTAATATCACATTGGATGAGGAATTTTGTATTTGTGAATCGGGAGAAGTAGTAGATACTGTGCATTATCTATTATATCATCATTTTTACCATAAACATTAGTTACTGCTCTGAGCAGCTTTTTAGGTCTCGCCATTCCACATTCACCAACGTGCTCAACAAATTGTGGGGGAAGATTGGTGAGGGTGGGCAAGCTGTCTTTCAGAAAAGAGAATCCACCATTACATGATCATTACTTGGTCCAAGTCTAGCATTATCTGACCTACCTGTCATGTTCTCCAGCCTCGGTTCCTCCTCAAGCTCAGGAAGAAGAAGAGGAGGAGGAGGAGTCTCTCAGATATCTATTCCCACTCACATCAGTCCTGGCCAAAAGATACTGTTTACCGTGCACCTTAGATTCAGAACACAAGGTCTCTGCATCATGTTGAGGCAACAGCCCTCTCTGGTGTGGGCAAGAGCACTCTAGCCAGCACTTTCCACAGTGCTCTGTTCAGAGTTCTGATAGATTCTTGCATTTTTGCCCTGTCATTAAGTGCCTCTCACTACAGTCAGTCTTCCTGCTATAACTAGCCGTTTCACTGGCTTCCACTAGCATAATAGGGCAGTTGAAACTGTGCCGGTGGGAATGGATTGGCATCAGGGCTCAAACTAGTCCTCTGCAGGCCAGATACATGTATAGGACAGGGCTAGGGAGCAAACACAGCATTGGCATCACAAGGAAGACATCTATATTCATCAGATAGGCAGCCATGTTGGTGCTGCTTCAGCTACTCTGTAGAATGCGTTCAGACAGCTACAGGAGAAAGAACAAATCTTTTCAGAACAAGTTTCTCCTATTTGCATTCTTTCTACTTTCTGCAGAAGGGCACCAAATAGCTTTCTGCAATGCCTGTTAAATTCATTGGCACTGCACTGTGTACTTGTGCTGTGCTCAGTAGATGAAGGCATTAGGACTTTATCCTTGAAAAGCAGCCCCATGAATATTCCTAGTAGAATTGCCGAGGTGAATGTCATTACTCATGGAAATTACAGATCTGAGGACTGGACACATGGAGTGTGAGGTCTTCAGGCTAGGAACCATGACTCTCTTTATATTTGCACAGCCTTGCACTCAGCTGGGTGGTTGTTGTTGTTGTTTGGGGTGGATCCTGATGTGATATAAATATGTAAGAAGAAGAAGAAGAATCTCATACCAGACGTTTGCCAAGAAATTGAGTCTGACACTTCCCTGCTGTATGAGATCCATGTGTGTCTTCCTGCCACAATTATTTGGAACAGCTCCTTCAGGGTTCTCCACTTGCAGACTGCTGAATCTGAATTTCCCCCAAAGCACTGTCTAAATGTCTGCTGTACTAAGTCTTTTGCCCGTCAGATAATGGAAGTTTTAGGATTAGCATTTGCCGTTTGCAGAAGAAAATAACACAAGGCTTAAGTGGATATTAGTCGCCCACAGCTCTGCAATTTATAGCATACATTTTCATTTATAAACTAAGCCATTTATGTGGTTTTCTTTCTTTCCTTTTTAATAAAGAGTCCTCTATTAAGTAGGCAATTGGAAAAAAACAAAAACAAAAAACAGCCCCCGCGTCTTACATGGAAGAAACTGGATTCAGCTTTGCAATGCTTACCATTTAAAAGTCAGCTTGCACAATGATATTTAGAACAAGTCAAAGTTACAAATTGTGGGTGTGGGGTTCATAGGGATCCCCAGGGTAGTAGAATTACAATATGAACTTTATTTTAGGACTAAAATACAGTATTTCCTATTTAATATTATTGTTACTTCCAAAATGAGTTAGTGATTCTGTTGAAGTACTCTGGATTATTTCTGAAATTTCTTATTCAAAAGTCATCAACAGTATACCTGTACCATTAGAAAAGGACATTCGCAGAATGAGGCCCAGTTCAGATAGTGGCCTGGTCCGCATGTAACATTAGTAAAGGGACCCCTGACCGTCAGGTCCAGTCGCGGACAACTTTACTAGCTGTGGGAGCCGGCGTACAGCTTCTGGGTCATGTAGCCATCGTGACTGAGCCACTTCTGGCGAACCAAAGCAGCGCATGGAAACGCCATTTACCTTCCCGCCAGAGTGGTACCTATTTATCTACTTGCACTTTGACGTGCTTTCGAACTGCTAGTTGGACAGGAGCTGGGACCAAGCAATGGGAACTCACCCTGTTGCGGGGATTCGAACCGCTGACCTTCTGATCGGCAAGTCCTAGGCTCTGTGGTTTAACCCACAGCTTCACCTGTGTCCCATAGGAAAGACACTTAGGCCCTTGAAATACAACTACAGTTCATGTGAAGTTGATCCCCTGTCAGTTCAAGAGATTTCAGCCCTGCCCTAGAAAGCTACCCAGGGCCGGGGTGGGGGCAATATATAAGTTGTGCAGGCATGGTTGAATACCAACATGAGAGCTGCTTGACACAGATTGCTTGCCTTTTCCGCCAGTGGAGATTGCCTCATGCTTGTATTACATTGCAACAAAATATGAATAGGTCCATCAGTGTCAATCAATCATCACTAAGATGTATCTATATTTGACTGCAAAATTTTATTCTGCTGACATGATTAAACAAGGTCTACAAAAGCATGGTTATTTTAAAAACATCCCTGTGTTGCTTAATATGCCAGAAAGCATTTTATTTTCGTAGCCAGCTGTAACCAGCTGAGCACTGGTGAATCAAACCCATTTTCAAACAAACTGAAGTTGATGCTTCCACCTGCGCAAATATAATCCAAAACAAAAAGATATCCTTACACATGAACTGATCCATCCAGAAGAACATCTGGCACCATGTGCCGTTTAGGTATTTTTATTCCACTCTCCCAGCAATACCTAGAAAAGAAAGCTTTTTCAGCTTAGACATCTGAAATGTGGAACATGACAAAAATATTTTAAAGCTGGAAATGTTGAGCTTTGAGTTTCCATTGAGCAATCGACACATGGCCTTGTGGCTTTTGTGTTTCAGCAGTTTCGGTGCATTTCATGAAACTTGTTGTGCTCATGGTTCGTGGTTCAGGTTCAAACTCCAGGAAATTCAGGAAATTGGGGGTGAGGTGGGTTTCTTGTTCTTTCCTGGGAAACAGGAACTAGAACAGGGCTTCCCAAACTTGGGTCTTCAGCTGTTTCGGGGCTACACTTCCCATCATCCCTGACCACTGGTCCCACTATCTAGGGATGTTGGGAGTTGTGGTCCAAAAATAGCTGGACACCCAAGTTTGGGAAACCCTGAACTAGAAAAACTCTTGGCTCTTCCTTATGTTCTTGCTCTGCTCAATGCTTCCACCATGTTCAACCATATCTTCACTTGCTGGTGCCAATTGCCACCACCATTTTGGCCATTGCTGCTATTGCACCGCCTTCTTTTGCTGCAGTTGTTCCACTACGTTGATTTCTTTTGTTGTTCACTTCGGCCATGAAACATTACATTACATTGGCAGTACATATTCATGCTGTACTAGGTAATATTCAGCCAGGCCTTCAGTGAAGAGAGATGCACTGGGGTTCAACCAATCTGAATGCCATGCATTAGCACTGCTGGTGGTATTTTCCAGCCTTCCTTCGCATTCCAATCCATGCAGCATAACACATAGCAAGGATTCCAAGGTTGTTTTTAAACCACTTCTACCATGAAATGTTTGCTCTTTGCTTCTTTTCTTTGTAAATTAAACCGAGCAAAAATGTTTGCCGCACCATGATTAAAATCTGGAAGGGCTAGGCATGTTGTTTTAATAAACTTGTTTAAGAGCCAGATCCACCATGCAGGGAACCAGTTGGCCCTTTCCATATTATTGAACAACATTCAGTCCTGTGACCAACTGGGCAGTTGTTGAACATATTGACTGATGCTCTTTGGCCGCAGCACTTATCCCCTGTTGCATAATACTGGGTCTTACTATGTTTTCGCTGTTGCCTTCTGAAGGTATTTGCTGAATCAGGAAATGAACCAATGATTTCAAGGATTGTTACCCTAGGATAGTTGACTGTATAAACCTGAAAGAGCATATGAGAACTCGTTTTCCCCGTGCTGAAGGAAGGAAAATAAATTGCCTTCATGTTGTTTGCAGACCTTGGAGCTGTTGGGAAGGAAAACAGACTGTTCTCTCTTTTTCCCATGGTTCAGTGTGTGGGAACCTACAAAAAAGTAACCATTTAGTAATAACAGAAGACATGTAACTCCTGCGGAAATTTTTTAGCTACAGTAACTAGCAGTGCTTCTTTCTAAAATGATGCCCGTGTGTTTTCATGATAATTTGACCTTCAAGTATTGTGTACGGAAGCAATTTTTACATTAAGCTTTATACGACGCATATGAATGACTTTGACCCCACTTTTGTATAATAAAACAGAGTGGCTTCTTGCTGGGAAGTAAGTGGCTATAGATAGAAAGGGGATAATTCTAAGGTAGATTATCCCCAATTTGGCTAACAATTTCTTGAGTGAGTTCATTTCCCGAGCTGCTTTTCACATAAGGCGTTTTCCCTCTATTCTGAATCAAATTATTCTTTTCTTGCAAGATATTATTTGGTTTTAAGTACTTCACATCAGAGGTATTTGATATTATCTATGCTCTATCAGTAATTACTATCTATTGTTGTTTGCATGCTGTTAGAATACAGGGATATTATAAATCCTGCATACCACCAGAGAACATTTAAGTACCATTAAAAACCAACAGGATGCTTTTATCGCCAATTGAATTCAACAGGTTGTTATTTGAGCTTATCTGTCTGCAGGTTTCGCCCATTGTTATCTTCCATTGTTGGAAAGCATATATTTCTTCCAATCTAATCTCCCACACAGTTGTTTAAATCCACAGAAATGTAACAGACAGTCAGATTTTGTGTGACAAAATTCCTACAATGCATTCCCATCCACGTAGGATAGAATGTGTACCCGGCATATCATGATTCTATACACATCTTGCGTGAGATTGTTTTAAGACGTCTGAAAATGCTGAGAAGCGTCCATTGTCTTCCCAGTATGTATCTGTGCACCACCAAGAATAAATAAGTCACAACAAGATGATAAGCTCATCTTGCATAATCGGCACAGCTTGTATGTTGTTTTCTGCAAGCGGAATGCTTTCCATATAAGAATCGATTGTTATGTGTGGATATTCTTCCAGAGGGGTAGCTGTGTGAGTCTGTTACGGCATAATAAATTTTGCTGGCCTTCAAAGGTGCCAGAAGACTTTCATAATGTGTGAAATTGCTCTAATGCTGCCGTGCTTTAAGATACCTTTTTTTTTTTAATAAATATTTATTGGAGTTTTTAATAAAAGAAATACAAAAATAATAAACAGCGTTGCTTTGTTTTTACAAAATTTCATAACATCTTTTGACTTCCTCACGTCTCCCGCTCCCACTTACATCATTAATACGTTTTTTCAAGCAAATTATCCTCTTATTTGCAATTTTATAACCACTCATTTAAATACAATATAATAGTTCTCCTATAGATTTTGTTTCTCTTAATCTCACTTATCATCAAATTCTGATCCAGTTTAGTGATGGCCAAATACTTATAACCAAGCATCCTTCTTAACATTCCACTAAATCACAATATTTCTGTAGGTAAATCTTAAATTTCTTCCAATCTTCTTCGGTCCTTTCTTCTCCCAGGTCTCGAATTCTGCCAGTCATCTCCGCCAGTTGCATATAGTCCATCAGTTGCATCTGCCATTCTTCCAGTGTGGGTAGATCTTGAGTTTTCCAATTCTTAGCGAGAAGTATCCTTGCTGCTGTTGTTGCATACATAAAGAATGTTCTATCCTTCTTTA
This sequence comes from Podarcis melisellensis, assembly GCF_964234715.1. NCBI lineage: Eukaryota > Metazoa > Chordata > Lepidosauria > Squamata > Lacertidae > Podarcis > Podarcis melisellensis. The sequence continues at coordinate 16,877,831 of NC_138530.1, read as the reverse complement.
ACACCTTCTGGTCGACAATACCCAGAAGAAAGGCCTCTGGTTTCTTAGTGAAGGTATACTTAAATACCTTTTTCAACTCATTATATATCATTTCCCAGAAGGTCTTCACTTTAGGGCAGGTCCACCAGAGGTGAAAGAATGTTCCTTCATTTTCTTTACATTTCCAGCATTTGTTATCAGACACATGGTATATTTTGGCAAGTTTTACTGGGGTCATGTACCATCTGTATATCATTTTCATTACATTTTCCTTCAAAGCATTACATGCAGTGAAGTTCAGCCCAGTGGTCCACAACCTTTCCCAGTCTTCAAACATAATGTTATGCCCAATATCCTGTGCCCATTTTATCATAGCCGACTTAACCATTTCGTCTTGTGTATTCCATTTCAACAGCAAGTTATACATTCTTGAAAGTACCTTAGTCTTAGGTTCTAACAATTCTGTTTCCAACTTCGATTTCTCCACCCGGAACCCTAACTTTTTGTCACTTTTGAAAATTTCTTTAATCTGAGCGTAGTGTAACCAGTCTCGCACTTTATCCTTCATTTTCTCCATACTCTGCAATTTCCAATTATTTCCATCTTTTTCTAGCAGTTCCCAATATTTTGGCCAGTAGGCTTCCATATTGGGTCTTTTTCGGGCCTTAGCTTCCAAAGGTGAAAGCCACCTTGGAGTTTTATTTTCCAGTAAGTCTTTGTATTTTGTCCAGACATTGAATACTGCTTTTCTGACAATATGGTTCTTTAAGGCCTTATTGATCTTAACCTTGTCATACCATAAGTATGCATGCCAACCAAAAGCATTGTTATAACCTTCCAAATCCAACACATCAGTGTCTTCGAGAAGTAGCCAGTCTTTTAGCCAGCAGAAAGCTGCGGCTTCATAGTACAACCTTAAGTCTGGCAGGGCAAAGCCCCCTCTTTCTTTCGCATCTGTTAATATCTTAAACTTAATTCTGGGCTTTTTGCCCTGCCAGACAAATTTGGAAATATCTCTCTGCCACCTCCGGAAACACTCCGTTTTGTCCACAATTTGCAATGTTTGAAACAGAAATAACATTTTTGGCAATACATTCATCTTAATAGCAGCAATTCGGCCTAACAAAGAAAGTTTCAGTTTTGACCAGCTATCCAAGTCTCTCTTAATTTCAGACCAGCATTTTTCATAATTATCCTTAAATAGACTCAGGTTTTTTGCTGTTATGTTTACCCCTAGGTACTTTACCTTTTTCACCAATGATAGTTCTGTTTCTCTCTGAAACCGTTCTGACTCTGTGTCTGTCATGTTTTTGCCCAACACCTTCGTCTTTTGTTTATTTAGCTTAAATCCCGCCACCTGACCAAAATCATGTATCAGTTGTAATACTCTTTTCGTACTAGATTCTGGCTCCTGCAGTGTCAAAACTAGGTCATCTGCAAAAGCTTTAAGTTTATATTGTTTCGCTCCGACCTGGATCCCCTGCACCAGCCGGTCCCCTCTAATCAAGTTCAAGAGCACCTCCAACACTGAAATAAATAACAGAGGGGAAATCGGGCAGCCTTGTCGTGTTCCTTTTTCAATTTTAAATTCTTCTGTTACCACATTGTTAACTATCAATTTTGCCTTTTGTTCTGAATATATCACATCAATCCCATTTTCAAAGCCCCGCCCCACTCCCATTTCTTTTAAATTTCCCTTCATGAATTTCCAAGAGATGTTGTCGAAGGCCTTCTCCGCATCTATGAAAATTAGCACTGCTTTGGTGTTTATGTCTGTTTGCAAAAGTTCCAAAATATCAATAATGTTCCTTGTATTCGCAAACATGTGTCTACCTGGGAGAAAGCCAGCCTGATCTTTATGAATTACTTCATTTAAAACTCTTTTAAGTCTACCTGCCAAAACATCAGCAAATATTTTGTAATCCACATTTAAAAGGGAGATGGGGCGATAGTTGTGTTTTTTTCAGTTTCTGATTTTGGTATCAATGTGATGAAAGCTTCCTTCCACGATTCCGGCGCCTTCTTTCCCTCCAGAATTTCATTGCTGACCTCCTGCCGTGCTTTAAGATACCTTAATCAGCATCAGCTGAGTATATAAGCTAGCCTGCAGGTGGCTGAGGCTGATGGGAGCTGTAGTCTAAAAAATCTGGAGGGCGCCAGCTTGGCCAAGGCTGGTGTAAGCATGGTGGGTACCAGGTTCTGAAGAATGCACATACAAAAAATAAGAAGCAATGATAGATGCTCCAAATTAATACCCATAAGTACTGTCTTAAAGTCTATACAGTGGTACTTCGGGTTACATACTCTTCAGGTTACATACACTTCAGGTTACACACTCCACTAAGCCAGAAATAGTGCTTCTGGTTAAGAACTTTGCTTCAGACTTCCGGGTCGGCGCCATCGCCGAATGGCGGGCTCCCTCCGAGCTCCGGAGGGAGCCTGCTCGGCAGGGGCTGGGTCCTACCGCACCGGCGATGCGGGAACCCTTAAAAACCACGGCCACGGAGGCCGTGGACATGGAGACTCGGCTGGCACCGTCAGCGCCCTCTCGATTCGTGAAGGAGCCTTTTTAAAGGCTACGGATCGGGTGCCGGGGAGGAGCGTGGTGCTTTGAGTCCTCTGCTATCCCTGCCGAGCGCAGCCGCATGCCATCCGGCGGAGAGCGCTGACTTCTTCTATTGAAAATTTGGACCCAAAAGAAGAACCCGTGAGTAATTGGAATATGGACTAAAAAGAGGGATAAATTTTTAGAATTTGGAGCGAACGGGGGAGGTGGAAAAAAGGAAGTCAGCCCCCCCCCCCCCAAATTGTAGAAGAGCCAAAACAAAGGACTGGATAACTAAGATCGAGAGGAACCTTATCTTGCTGAACTAGCAACTTCGCGAGGGAAATTTATAAGATTGAGCTGGAGGAGAAAAGTGGAATTCGTATTAAAAAGCAACCCCCCCGGAATCCCTGGAGCGATTCGGGAAAATGCCTGGAGAAGAATAACGGAGGTTTTGACAGCTGTCAAAGAGCTGTCAAAACGGAAGAATGAAATTGAGACTTTGTTATGAGGACTTTGCCGGTTACATTTGTTATAAATTGGAGATAAATTGTTTCAAATAAGGATTTATAAGTTATTTGGACTGGCGGATGTGATCTGGAAGGGAACTTTGTTATTGTAATCCACCTAGAGGAGCTGAGGGACATTGCATGTGTTTTCGACGGGAAACTTGAACAGTTGGATAGAACTTTTAATCTCCTGGGAAACTGCAGAAATGGAACATTATTTTGTCTACAGAGGCCTACACTTTACTGGAAACAATGGATTATGTTTTGCTCCTGAATAACAAGCCTCTGTAGAGACACTAGAAGCCTTTGGAAAAAGAACATTTCTGTGAGGGAACAGGGAAGTAAAAAGGAGGAGAGTGATTGACAAGAACAAGGAAACAACAAGAACTGGACAGAACTGGAGTGGGAACATTTGGGATATCCAGATTTGACAAGCTTAGGGATATAAAATTGGAGTTTATACTCCTGGATATAAAAATCTGGATAGAAGAAATGGGCCCCCTTTGATAGACTCCTTCTATGATTGGACATCTGTAATTTAAAAAAAAGACCGGTAAAGAACCAGAGGGATGTGGGTTTAGTGAAATGTGGGTTCATCAGGAAGACATTAGAAGTGGAGGGATAGGAGGAACGCAACAGGGAAAGAGGGGAGGGAAATTTGGAATCCAAAGGTTGTAAAATTATTGTTTGTTTTTATTCTATTTTCATCTGTACTATATTTGAAAGGGGGGAACTCGTGGAAGGGAAGAGGTCGACCTTAGGGGATGGAAATTTGGATAAATTGAGTTATTGATGATGAGTGTATTTTGGGAATAAGAATTTGTTGAATATTATTGCTTTTTTGGAAGATTTGGAACACAAGAGGGGGTGGGGAGGGGAAGTCCTGGATATTGGAAAAAGTTTATGAATTGGATTTTATTTGTTTTAATTTGGAAAACCTTAATAAAAATTATTTTAAAAAAAAAAAAGAACTTTGCTTCAGGATAAGAACAGAAATCGGGCTCCGGCAGTGCAGCGGCAGCAGGAGGCCCCATTAGCTAAAGTGGTGCTTCAGATTAAGAACAGTTTCAGGTTAAGTGAACGGACCTCCAGAACGAATTAAGTACTTAACCCGAGGTACCACTGTACTCATAGAATCATAGAACTGTAGAGATAAAAGTCACGACCCCGAGATTAAGATTCTCATGCTCTACCAACAGAGCTATCCCAGCATCTCACACACTGCTTTTAACTGTTGAGGATGCTTACACCCATAATAATACCCATTTTATCAGCTGGATCTGTAACAAGTGAGGAGAGAAGGAAATCCATAGGAAACAATACCTGTTCAGTTTGCGCAGCCCTGCAAGTGGCTCCAGCCAGATTCATGGCTTCCTTACGCCTTCTTCCCTAACCTACTTACTGAGCTACTAATGTCCTCTCACTGACGGGTTGGCTTTCTGTTGTGGAATGACAGGCTGATAGTTGATGCAGATCCGTATGTGACAAATGTCATCCTAATGGTTCTCACTCTGAATGATGTATCTGAACCTTAGCTGGCAGAGCTAGCAGCTGAATCAAGTTCCACCAATAGTTTTTATTAAAGAATATAACCTGGAATAGTGTCAGGCATAATGTAGAGATCATAATACTTTGTGAGCAATCAGTGGCACCTCTTGTATCTTGGACTTTTAAAAGGGGGGGGGGATAAGAAGGTTTTGTGCTTTCTTGTGTTCTTACCACGTTTATGGCTGCATTATTCCTAATACCGTTCAAGAGCCATCGTAAATGTATGTAGAATGCCAAGCTCTCAAAATTTCATCACGTGATAATGCAGCAATAAAGTCTCCTTAATGCATACATAGCGTTGCTGCTCATTTTTTATGCTGATCATAAGCAACTGGGGTTTTTGATGTTCCGGTTCCTGAATTCCTTGATGATAATTTGGTCAGGTGTTTGGAGTGTTTGCATTGTGTTCACACTGGGCAGAGCTCTGAGTGATATCATATGTTGCTGGGGTTGTAGATTGCTGTCATTGCTGTCATTACACCATCCAAGAACATGACACTCCACAAAGAACAGCTTTGGCAGGTTCCAGCCCCAAGGGATTTATAATCTAGAAACAGACACAAGGAAGACCACAAAGGAAATGGAGGTAGGGGCAAGCATGGGGAGAACATGCCATTATTGCAGTGACAGATACTGAGAGGATTATAGTTACAGTATATTATTGGAACTCAAGGGTTGTGCCAAAGCCCTCAAGGAAAACTGTAAAATATGCTTTGTTTCCCACTAAGTCATCAGCTAAAGTCCACTGAAATCATACGAACATAAGAAGAGCCTGCTGGATCAGGCCAGCGGCTCACCAACTGGTTGAAGTTAGTCATGCCCATTGATTTGAGTGGGTCTCCTCTGAGTAAGGGTTAGCTGGATGCAACCCATTGTCATGACAAAAGCTGGGTGCACACCGTTTAGCATTCTGTTTTCTATAGCTATGTTTGACAGTGGGGATGGGCAAATAGGTCTCTTTCTGGCTTGTTTAGCATTGTTCTAGAAGTCCATTCCATGCCAATTCTGCATTCGTAGAGTAATAGAATCATAGAACTGTACAGTTGGAAGGGACCACGGCGGGCATCTAGTCCAACCCCTACAATGCAGGAATCTTTTGACCAACGTGGAGCTCGAATCCATGACCTTGAGATGAGGAGTCTCATACTCTACCAACTATCCCATCCCAAAGGGCTGTTGGTGTCTGTTAGCCACAATGGCTATTCATCTGCTATTATTATTCTTACTAATCTGCACAGAGGTTCACACTTAAATACATGTTTTTAAATGTATTCTGTATCAGAATACACATCCCTCAAAATACTCCTAAAATGTGTTTTCTCTTAAGTATGATATATTTGAAACCAGGAACTGTGCTGAAAACACTTCAGAAGTGCAAAAGCCATTCGATAAATGGGGCTCTGGGGCTCACATTAGTCCGGGAATTGCAGATCAAATCAGTTCCTGTTGGAACTGACAAAGATCAAATTCCTCCAGCCCCCCTTCCTTGTCCGTACCAGAGCAAAGAAATGTCTCACCCTGTAAGAGTGTCTTTGCACTTCACAAAGCTGATGGTGTGTAGTCTGCCAGATTTCCTCTTAGATTTTGGTGTAGGTTTTTTCTCTTCTCCGTTTTTAGTGGGGATGCTTATGAAAGAAATAGGTTTGGTTTGATTTTAATCACCATTTGCACCCCAATTCATCTCTGGTTTCACAAAAGGACATTTTTACACATGATCGATTGTGCAAAAATGTGGATGGGAATTCTCAGTTGAATGCATGTTCCAGGAGTCTGTGCACTGAATGCAGCGTAGATGGACAGCAGCCACACTCGGGGGTGTACGCTGTGTATATTGTTGAAATGTGCGTCTGATTTATGCCCATGGTTCCTGATCACCTTTTATGGACCAGAGTCTTCTAATTGCTTTGCCAGTGCTGGATTCCTCATCTTACTGTTCTTTTTTAAAGAAAAAACATTGCACTGTGATCGCAGCCTAACCTTAATGAATGCTGTTAAACAAATAAACACCTACAGCAATCTTCAGTTCAAATAGCGATGGGTGAGATATAAAGTGGGGTGGGAACCAGAAAACAGTGAGCAGAAGGCATGACTTTGCAATGTCAAAGAAGCAACCATTTTAGGCACAGCCAATAGGTGCACGGTCATGTGCATACACATTGCGCCGAACTCAGAAGTAACACAAAAGCGTCACAAAAAAGGGGTGGAATGGGGTGTTTGCAGGCTTTTTCAATGGTGTTTCAAATATACACAATGTCACTCAAATACACGGTGCCTTGCAACATAACCCCCATGTAAATTGAGAGTTGCCTGCCCTTAGTGGTAGACGCTCTGTGTTGGGCATGGCCCAAAATGCCAGGAATGGTCAGCTCCTTCCTTTGGAGAATGCCAAGGGCTCATTCAGGGCAGGCTCCAGATTTAAGGCATCTCTGGGCAAAGTGCCCGCTGGTAAGCCCCCTTCTCTGTGGGAATAAACACAACCCACCCTAAATAAACCATGTTGCAAGAGGGGCTTCCGTGTTCTGGCTCCATGTGGCCTGCATTAGGCACACTGGCCATGCAACTTCCTGCAGGGTGGGTCGATTCAAATAAAGGCAGGTTCAGTTATCGAGAAAAGGAAATCCAGAGCAGATTTAAATCACTAATTTAAATCAGCTTTCCCCTTTTGTAATTCGCGAACATTTCCTCAACAAGCATGCTTGCTTATTAGTTGCCAAGACATTTGAGGCATATCGGTTTTCAACTGAATCAAGCCTTTTTTAATATTACCTAGGAGTGCGCTCCAAAACCTCTTTTCGCGCAGCCCACACGCCTTGGCATTAGAGGAATATAATTGCTTAGAGTCAAAAGGGCAGTTGTAAAATTAGTGGCGGTTTGTTTTTGCTCCTTCCATACACGTGCGAGGACACAGGAAGAAAGCCACTTATTTGAGGATTAAGGCCAGGATCCAGGAAAGTCGTAAAACATATTCTGTAATGCTAAGAGGTGGTTAGGTTTGTCCCCGCCCCCCTTCAAAAGCAGCCCTCAAATACTACATGGCAAAGTGCTTTTGAAACTGAGAGGAGTTTCATAAGCAGTTTTTTACATCTTGTTGTAGGGCAGGGGAGCACGCAAGTTAAATGAGGGGGGCTAAAATTGCTCTGGCATAGCATAAGCCCCCCTGAATCCCCTTCCACAGCTTTTATGGATTCCAGCTCAATGTACACATCAGCGGCTTGAAGCACCGCTGTTTCCCTGCTGCTGCACTTCAAGTTGTTTTCATAGAATCATTGAATTGTAGGAGTTGGAAGGGAACCCAAGGGTCATCTAGTCCAACCCCCTGCAATGCAGGAATCTCAACAAAGGCATCCATGACAGATGGCCACCCAAACTCTGCTTAGAAACCTCCAAGGAAGGAGAGTCCACAACATCCCAAGGAAGAGTGTTCAACTGACGAACAGCTCTTACTATCAGAAAGTTTTCCCTGACGTTTAGTCGGAATCTTCTTTCTTGTAACTTGAAGCCATTGGTTTGAGTCCTAACCCTCCAGAGCAGGAGAAAATAAGCTGGCTCCATCTGCTTTCTTACCTTGATGTCCACACCAGAGAAGGATGTATTCGCCCAGTGAGGATTACCTGATTTGTTTCCCTGCACAAAACTCCAATTTACTTACATTAGTGAGTAAGCCCCATTGAGCACAGCGGGACTTACTAATCTGCTATGTTAATGTAATTTTTTTAAAAAAAATTAAGATTTTAAGATTTAAATTGAAGGAATCTAATTTAAAATGCAAAATCTGACATTAAACAAAAATCAAAATAATAAATATTAGATTTTTTTATCTGCTCTGGTTTTCTTTGGGCATTAATATTGATGCAGATGGAAGCTGTGTAGTACAGGGAATCAGATACACAGAATCCGTGTGTCAGAGTGTGAAGGCGAAAGGCATATTCATAGAAGAAAGGAGGGCTATTGCTGCATGTACCAAGATTGAGAACAGTCTTCTTCAAGCATGGCTTTCCAGATGTTGTAGGACAACACTTCCCATCACTCCTATTAGTTAAGCTGCCTATGAATGGTGGGAGCTGTAGTCTGCTGGCAACATCTGGAGACCTAAGATTGAAGAACGCTGCCTTAGGGAAGGATTCCCAGAAGGTCAACAAGAAGGGAACTGGCTGTTTGATCACCATTAGTCATCCTGCTGAAGTTTGGAACTGAATAAGTCCCCCTCTATCCATCACCCTCTGTTGATTATCAGTAAAAGAGATGTCGCAGTTAGTCATGTAGGTTATGGTCACTGGCCAATCAAGGCTGTGCCTGTAAGGCAGCCTTTGCCAACCTTGTGCCCTCCAGATGTCATTGAACTGCAACTTCCATCAGCCCCAAGAGAAGAGTCATAGCTCAGTGGCAGAGAATCTGCCTTGCAAGCAAAAGATCTCCATTTCAATTCCTGGCATCTCCAGGTTAGGCTGGAAGAGAACACCAACTTGGGATAAAGACAGGGCATGAATGCAGAAAGGAAGGAAATGAATGGCCCTGCAGAGGGACCAGTGTAAGGCAGTTTGCTCTGTTCCTCTGTGTCCCCACCCAGCACTGGAGATAATGAGAGCATCATAGCCAAAATTTCTGCGTTGCATGGGGTTGGAATAGATGACCCTTGGTTCCCTTCCAGCTCTAAGATTCTATGGTCATCAGGTTGTCCAAGGCTACTTTAAGGGGTGAAGCGAAAGCTTTTGTTCCTCCTTTAGCAGACCCCACTCCGCACTGAGAATCACTGATTTAGACACCTAATTTAAACATGATGACTGTGCTTCTGCTGACAACCAGCCTAGCTCTGGGCACGCTGGCTCAAGATTTCAGAAGGGCAATGCGCTTTTGAGCTGGAGTAGGGAAGACTTTTAATCTATTTAATTGAAGGCTTCCCCATCCCAGCAGGCTCTTTGATTTAATTATACCTGGCGAAATGGTTTTATGCAGTACGTCACTAGTCAATTGCGGTTTGAATAATATGACACTTTAATCAAGGAATTGACTAAGCAGCCATTGGGGCATGTGATTAATTCTCTTACCCTTGCGGTGGATAACTGCACACTCTGAGGACAAATAAGATTTAGATACAGCTGAGCACATGAGTTCCCAGGGACTGTGTCATGGGAAGGACCCTTGATGTTCATCACACATGTGCGTGCATGAATTCCAGCCTCTGATCCAGAAGAAGAAGTTCAGACCAAATGCTTGGGCTTCTGGAATGACTACTGTTGTTTTAACGCTGATTTTTACTATTTAATATAGTATGTTGCCTGTATCTTATTTGAATTCCGTTGACCTTGTATGCAATCAAGCCATCTTGTGTACAGTTGTGTAGGGTATACAAGAATAAATAAACGGGGCATTTTATATCTATATGACAGAAAGGGGGTGGAAAACGGGAATGATTTCTGCAAGGGAGTAAAATATTCTTTCCTCTCTAAGGCTTTCCTAATGTTCAGGGGGTTGTATATGAAGCTGCTCATACACAGAGTAGACCTCCTGAAATTAATGGGCTTGACTAACTTAGACCCTTCAATTTTAATAGGTCTAGTTGAAGCAAGTTGGTTTTGGACATGAGAATGCAAGTTGGTCACTAACTCTATCATTTTCTTCTCAGCTGGAAAGGTGGGAATGCTATCCTCCCCCCATTTCCACCTAACCTATTTTGCGTGTTGTGTAAAGCAGTTTTGTACTTGCACCATTTGTAGCCCTCCTTACCGTCTGGAAACTGCACCACAGACTGGTAGAAAGCCCGCTCCCCCATGGCTAAACTGTGATGTCGTCATGTCAGACAAGCATGAGTATGGCTTTGGAGATCTTGGTGGTTCTTTGGCGAAATGCTGTAGCAAATAACAAAGCATAGTTCAAATATGGCATGTGGCTAACATCCAGCTTCCAAGCAACCAGTGGCTTATCTGGTTTATCACGTGGAAAAGCCAAATCTCCAAAGAAGAAAGGAAAGACCAGAGGGGGGAGAGCGTTGAGGAGAGGCATAAGTGTAAACTTGGGCCCTACAGATGTTGCTGGACTACAACTCCCATCATGCCTTGCCATCAACTATGTCCTATGAGATCCTTACATTTTCATCCCCCATCTTTCCTCCAGTGAGTTCAGGATGGTTCCTCATGTTATCCTCAGAACTCTCTGGAGATAGGTTAGGGTGAGAGAGGGTGATTGGTCAAGGCCACCCAGTAGACTTGAACCCAGGTGTCTAGCCAGCCCTCTTGTTTGATGACATGGCTGTCATATGTTGAGGTAATGGGTTGCTGATGTGTGTGCGTCACAGTGGCAATAGGGAATAGGAGTCTCCTTTTAAAGAGTTTGGCTGGCAAGCCTGTTGTCAAGGCAACCTCCACAAGAAACATGGGTTCTAGCCTCAGAGGGGCTTCATCTCCTGGTGTCTCTCTTTTAATCAAAACATAATATACTGCTTTGGAATATTTAGACCGTGTCCATTCATTTTGGTGGAGAAAAATAGGAGATAAAGAGGATTCACGGCAACCAGTGATGGTTTTGGGGTGTGTTTTTTTAACATTTACAGCATTAATTATGTAGATAATAACAGATGGTGTAACATGTAAGTTTCACACATTTGTTCTCGCTTTGTGGTTTAATTTTATTTATTTATTTTAGCAGTAAAGCCATCTGAAAATGTGCGACTATATGCAGCAGTTATCCACATCCTTCCCCCCGCCCCCCAAAAAAGACAGAACGAACCTATGTTCCTCTCCATCTTTGGCCTGTGCTCAGACTACAAAATGTGTTACTCTTGATGGCGAGCTCCGTGCATTGAGTCTGAACGATGATGGCATACCGAGAGATGTTCTGAAGGCAGGAACACACACATTGCAGCAAATGCAAAGTTGTCCTTGTTTGCTGCATTAATATCAATGCAAAAACTGAATAAGATTTGCAGGAGAGAACTGGCAGTAGGGCAAAGTGCTTAACCTTCCCCCATCCACCACTTTCTTCCCACAACTCCTCCAAGCAGTGCTGTGTTTCTAGTAAAAGAGCTGCCGGAACTCACTTCCCTTGTTCTCTTATAATGGCAATGAGGTGCCGGAACTCAGTTCTGGCGAGTTCTAGCTGAGAAAAGAAGCTTTGCCTCCAAGCTTCTTTTTCTCATCCCGCCCGCCCTTCCAGGTAGTCTTTGTGATTGGAAATAATCTCAACTTGGTTGAGAAATTGTGGGGGGCGGGGATTACTGTACAGGAAAAAGGGTTAAGCACACATACACAAAACCAATTGTCTCCCACAAATTCCCCTGCATTTCCATTACCTGGAAAACACATTTACCCCAAGTAACATGTAGTTCAACCCGCGATAGCTGATCCTTGCTTTAGAATTCCATTTTGATGAAACCGAGAGACCTGCAGTTATGTACCATTAAAAATGGGAGCTGTTCTCCTATTACCTTTCTCATTTACTCAGTGCCTGCACAGGATTTTTACTGGGACCCAGATGTGCTAGCTCAGTGGACCCAGTCCAGAAAGCCACATGGTAGCAGTTTGGAACTCTCTTCTGATTCCTCAACCTGCACATCCTTGCAGCAGACTGGGGTAAATGGCTGACTCAACAGCACAGGGCGGCAGGCACAGCAGATGCCTGTGCACAAAAAACATCAGTGCGATGTGATAGCTCCGTTCTTGTGGTTTAAAAGCAGTGTTTACCCACCCCAGCTCCCTAAATTCCCATCCTGGTGTCTTCCAGACGTTTTGGACTACAAGTCCCATCAGACTTAGCCAGCACAGTTAATGGTGAGGAATTATGGGAGTTGTAGTCCAAGCCACCTGGCGGGCACCATGTTGGATGGCTTAACCCTTCCTTTCAAAAGCAGAACACTTATAGAAGCTCTGGGAATTAGTGTTGCCTTAATAAATAACTAAATAAATAACCTATGTGAATATATATAAAATCTCATTTAACTCCACCACAAAGGGTAAAAAGGTAAAGGTAAAGGGACCCCTGACCATTAGGTCCAGTCATGACCGACTCTAGGGTTGCGGCACTCATCTCGCTTTATTGGCCGAGGGAGACACTTCCGGGTCATGTGGCCAGGATGACTAAGCCACTTCTGGCGAACCAGAGCAGTGCACAGAAACGCTGTTTACCTTCCCGCTGGAGCGGTACCTATTTATCTACTTGCACTTTGATGTGCTTTCAAACTGCTACATTGGCAGGAACCACAAAGGGTACACCCAAATAAATAAATAAAATCGCATTTCCCCCACTCAGGCTTAGATGCTCCTACTGGTGGTCCTTATGGTCATGTGACAAGAAATCCCTGCTTGTTATAGGCAGGTGTGGGGAACCTTTGACCCTCCAGATGTTGCTGAACCGCAACTCCCATTAGCCCCAGCCAGCTTGGCCAACGGTAAGGGATGGTGGGAGTTGTAGTTCAGCAACATCTGGAGGGCCACAGGTTCCCCACACCTGTTGTAGGCATTCCACACAACCCAGCTCCTTCATAGTAGCTGCTTTTATTGTGCAGCAAAATGTGGCCTGTAAACTGGCAAACTCTGCTTGGCAACGGAAAGTGAGCTGCGTAAGCGCTTGGCTTTCCCCGATCATTTCAACCACCTGAATTTCTGACCCAGATTGTTACCATCTTAAAATTCAAAGTAGGGAAACTACATTGTTTGCATTGCATTGGAGAGAAATAGCATGCAAATGAGCACAAATCCCTCTAGCTTTGAAAGTTGGTGCAGAATTGATTTCATTCCGTTGCAGGAATCATCTGGGATATGTGCTGCTTCTTGAATCCACCTGTGAGTTTAGTGCGTAGTTTGAAATGTAAAGGTCAGTGGAGAAATAGCTGTACCTGGAGCATAAACAACTCCCGAGAAAATTCGTGTCAACTGAGGAGATGGTTCTTAAAAGGCAAGAATATTAAGTGCTTGGGAAGGATGCAATTACAGTTTTCAAAATAAGCAAAGGAAGCTAAAAGGAAGATGGAGAACAACTAAATATAGTCCTCTCTGGCTAGCCAGCTGCAAAAGTGCCCAACCACTTCCATGGCTACATTTTCTCTGAGCAACTAAAGATATGGTCTTGTACAGCTGCAGTTCATTTCAAAAGAAGGTTGTGTGCAAGAGAAATACAGGGTTATTAACGTAACAGAAACTACCATGGTAATTGCACACAGCAATGGACAAGGAGAGGCAGTCTGGGGGTCACAGTGAACACAATAAACAATATTGTCTTTGTTTTATATATTAAACACAGCTAACCCAACCATTTAATAATCGACACAGTGCCGGCCCTTCTATTAGATAGAGTGAGGTGGCTGCCTCAGGTGGCAGATGATGGGGAGTGGTGGTGAGGTATTGTACTACACAGTCTAACCTGCCCCACCTCTTATGTTAGCCTGCTGCTCACTGGTGCAATGGAGGATCCTGTCCCATCATGAGTGTTGAAATAAGATAAAACTGCTAGGTCAGTCCGCATCTGTACAGTGGTACCTCTGGTTAAGAACTTAATTCGTCTCTGAGGTCCGTACTTAACCTGAAACTGTTCTTAACCTGAGGTACCACTTTGGCTAATGGGGCCTCCCACTGCGCCGCTGCTGCACGATTTCTGTTCTCATCCTGAAGCAAAGTTCTTAACCTGGGGTACTACTTCCGGGTTAGCGGAGTCTGTAACCTGAAGTGTTTGTAACCCGAGGTACCACTGTATATGGAATACAGTGGAGTTGGGGAAAGGACCTTGTCCTTCAGGTAGCAAAATGCCTTGAACAGGCTCTGAATAAAGAATAATCCAAGCCCAAACCATGGTTGGCTATGTAGCAATGGTGTCAGCTTAATTGTTGCCGGTTGAATAGAAGCTTCTTGTCATCATTCATTTCAGTCTGTCAGTTCCACGTTTTCCTCTTCTTTCTGAAGCCTTGTCTATCCATTTGCTTCCTTCAAGACTCTCTTTAGAGTCTTCAGGTTGTCAGCAACTGGCTTTTTAAATTCCTTTGCTCTTTCCCACCCTTCTACACTCCTCCTTTCACTGACCCACAATTCCATAACATCGCAGGAGCAGGCATTACACTGTCCTTGCACCGCAGTGATGCATTTTTACACAGGAGACTCTTAAAACGGAGGGAAAGCAGCTCTCAAGAGGCCTTGGGAAACACCACAGGGGAAAACTCTGCATGTGAAGTCAGGAAACTTTGAGGACATTTAAGGAGAAGGGAGCAGGGTTTGACTCCAGAATATCCGTTCTTCTCTGCGCAAAACATCTGCTCCGTTGAGCAGGGTGGGAGTCCTTTTTTTAAAAAAAGGAAAAGAAAAATCCCTGAACATCTCGTATAAACAGATGGAAATGTAATCCCATTTTAGGTCATCCCTCCTGTTTATAAATGGAAATGAGTCGATGCCTCTGATGGCTAACTGATAAGAATTACAAAAAAATATTCTCTGCCCTCAAGAAACTTTGATACCCGAAGAAGCAAGAGCTGCAGAGCTGAATGGCTTATTTATGTGCCGTGCAGCAGGAATATAATCAGGCCAACTTAAAAATTCTAGAGCCCCTTTCATCTCAGAGGAGCTCAGAGCAGTTCTGGCAGTTGAGCAGACCGATTGCTAAGAACAATAATTTATCTGGCACTTATTGCACACTCCGAATGCTTTCGCATTATCTCATGGTGAGGGGAGAGAGGGGGCATGATGTTGACAGAACAGTGTTTCACCTGAAGTGCCCCAGAGAGATTGTGGCTGGGGTACAATTTTAATTCGTAGCTTACCGTTCCTATCCACTTACACTAAGCCAGCTCTCAACACCCGTATACGAATGACAGCTGCATGTCTCCCGAAGGACCTAGTTCTCACAAACAGCTAAAGAAATGGCAAGCCCGTTTTTGGAGTACATCACAATTGAAGGCTCCGTAAAAACAAAATAAAGGGGGGAGTGATCTGGTGCTATCCCAACAGGGAAGGATATTTGTTGTTGTTTAGTCGTCGTGTCCGACTCTTCGTGACCCCATAGACAATAATAATAATAATAATAATAATAATAATAATAATAATAATAATAATAATAATAATTTATTTGTACCCCGCCCATCTGGCTGGGTTTCCCCAGCCACTCTGGGCGGCTTCCAACAAAGATGAAAGAGCACGCCAGGCACTCCTGTCTTCCACAGAAAAGGATATACCCCCAAGCAAATGTAGCCCTTGGCAGGCATAAGATTGCCTCTGCAGCTCAGTTGACAGAGCATGAGACTCTAAATCTCAGGGTCATGAGTTCGAACAACCATGTCGGGGGGGAAAGATTCCTGCATTGCAGAGGGTTGGACTAGATGACCCTCGTGTTCCCTTCCAACTCTATGATTAAAGGCTCACCAGGGGCAGAGCCTAGATCTGCTGACTCATAGTCTCCATTATGCAGCATGTGCCAGTTCCCCTTGACAATGGGCCATGTTGTTTGTTCCTGATTTGCCTCCCCATAGGGCTGGGCTGTTCATTTCAGCCAGCAGGTAGCAAGCAGGCCTGCTGCTTTAGCAAGCTTTTCATCCTTTACAAAGTGCTGCCCCAGGCAGCTGCCTAAGGAACGTCCAGTTTTGCTCGAAGGCGAAATTAAGTTTTGATCCACAGGCCCCTTACTTTCTTTGGCCAAAGCCTTGGACACAGTGCACGGGTGGTCGTTTCCTGCCTGCAGAGAACACTGGTGCACCTGCCTCATTATTATCTGACTTTAGAAAAGATCCTTTCCCTGCTCTTCCTGGGCATGCCAGGGTTTGAAACGGCGGCTTTTGCATGCAGACCAGATGCTCTTCCCCTGAGCTACAGCCCTTCCTGTCGCTGTGCTGATGTTCAAAGAGCGGCACCACACAAGGGAGCCCTCTCAATGAAGTTGTCGGCATTACCACTACAGAGACTTTTCAGCCCGTGCTTTCCCCCCGAGGGCTGGCTTTTATTGAAGAAACGGAAAGATCTGACAGTAAGCACAAAGCGCCCCTGTAGTTTCTCTCCAGCGGTTTCCCCACCAGCCACCACCACCGCTTTCCAATAAGCGCACCTCTTTGTCCTCTTAGCAACGCAGTTGCCTTCCAGCATCTGTCAACAGAGGACAGCGGCAAATCCCAAGTCACCTGCCAGAAAACAGACAATGCCCTTCCCAGAGTTCACTTGGCGGGTTCCTCAGGCTCTGCAGAGAGAGCTCCCTCTCTCCCCAGCCTCCACAATGTGACGTGCAACTCAGAGCAGCAGGCAAACTATCATACCTCCATAGTAAATGCCTTGTGTGAATGCTACCTATATGGAGAGGCAGCCTTGCGCATCCCCCACCCACCCATCATTTCCTTTGGTACTTGTAGCTCAAAATAAAGGACAACCACCTACCAATAATTAATGAATGAGCCCTGCAGTCATTCCAGATCTGCCCACCCACCGCTTAGCCTCCTACATGACTTGCTTATAATATGTCAACAGCAGATGCTCGGTGCTTTCTCCTGTGCGATGGTTGCACAACTCACTGTTTATGCACTGTGTGCAATGCTGCTGTGATGAATCCTGGAAGATGGCATCAGCGCTTCCCAGCAGGGAGCTCAGTGCACTGGTGCCCCAGTGGCCGTTTGACAGACAGGTGAAGTAAGCAAGACAGCAAGTAAGAGTGCTGTGAAGGGGAATGAAGCAAGAAGTGTTTTCTGAGGTTTAGGAGATCCAAATAGACCACTGTGGGTGCATAATTTTACAAACAGAGAAAACCCACTTCTGTGTGTCATGCTCTCCGATGCCAGCCTGTGCCAAGGAGTCAATTCTGGCCTGTTCCAATACAGTGGTACCTTGGGTTACAGACGCTTCAGGTTACAGACTCCTCTAAGCCAGAAATAATGCCTTGGGTTAAGAACTTTGCTTCAGGATGAGAACAGAAATCCTGCTCTGGCGGTGCGGAAGCAGCAGGAGGCCCCATTAGCTAAAGTGGTGCTTCAGGTTAAGAACAGTTTCAGGTTAAGAACGGACCTCCGGAACGAATTAAGTACTTAACCTGAGTTACCACTGTACAAAAGTATAGGGAAAAGAAGAGGAAGAAAAGTGACACATTTGTAAAGTTGCTGGAGCAGCGATGACATAAGAATGTAAGATAATGCTGGATCAGATCCAAAGTTCCTCTCATGCAGTATGTTGCCTGCAGCAGTGGCCTCCAGGTGTTTCTAGGAAACTCCCAAATAGGGCAGCAGGAGGAATTTATAACCCACCATATGACAAAAATACCACAAGGCGGCTTACACAAGTCAACACACACAGGAACATAGGAAGCTGCTTTGCACAGAGTTGGACCCTTGACCCATCTAGCTCTCCATTCTCTGCAGTGACTGGCAGTGGCTCTCTGGGGTTTCAAACCAAGAGTCCTTTCCCCAAACATTACTGGAGATACCAAGGATTGCACTTGGGACCTTCTCCCTGGAAGGCAGGTGCTCAGTCACCGAGCTATGGCCCATCCCCAAAACACCACAGTGCAAAACAAGATAAAAATGCAACCTAAAATGAACACAAACAAGAAGAAAACCAGAACAGTACCAAAAAAAAAAAAATTCCAACAGTTTTAGAAGCAGAAGATAATATGCACACACAGAAAAGATTGAGAGCCATAAGACTGCACTCACTTGACCTTCTCTGGCTCAGATTTCACCTGCCAGCCCAAGCCAGGATTCCTCCTTTACTCCCCTGGAAATAGACCTAAACATACACTGTTGTTTGACCCCCCCAGCATCTGGAGGTGGAAGTGGGACTAGCAACAAAAGGTTGAGGTATATTTTCACCTTCCTAATGAGAATGCTCATATTATGGTTTCCAGCTTGGTTAGTAAATTTATGGTTGTGTACACATTCCATGAATTGCCATGCTTTACACGCCACTAACTGCTGCATCTGATTGAGCGGATGCTAGAATGCAAGAGGTATATGCCATAAATTTCTTGGTCTTTAAGCAGCTACAGTACTTTTGCTGCTGTGTTTACTCAAGTGGCAGGGCGATCCCAAAGGGCAGCCCAAAGGCCAACAGAAGGGCTACTGGAAGAAGCAGAAGTGTTTTCAGCAGCTATCAGGGAGGGAGGCCTGCCAGCAGGATAGCACTCACACTGCTGTGGTTCTCAAAGGTGGAGACATCCCACTGACTGGCAGGGAAATTGGGGGTGTCATGGACCCACACGTTCCTAAGCCCCTTTGACACACCCCTAGAAAGGGCCAAAAGCTATGGAGTTGGTGGAAGAGGAAAAGCATTTAAAATTGAAGGGGACTAGATGACCCTCTGCAGTTCTGTGACTCCTCCACCACGCCATCTTTTATCTGGTGTCAACTAGCAATTAGGGCTTTGAAACTTTTGCAAAACTGCTGCAGACTGAACCTCGCCTTGCCCCTTGTCATGGCCACAGTCTGACCTCTCCTTCTTCACTCTTAGAAGTTCATCCTTTTATAAAGACGCTGATGGTGGCAATGTAAAGGCAATCAATCAAGTTGACTACCAAGCTCTTTTCCTTGAGATTACCCACCCACGCCCAGATAAGACCAAATTGCAACAACTCCGCATTTATTAATTAAAAGAGCCTTTAAAATCTTATCATGAAATTCGGGGGGGAGGGGGGAGGAAGGATGTGTGCGGGTGTACACACCCACAAAAATACAGTGCAAATTCCCAGTCCAGAAATTAAGGGAAAGTGAAACCGATAAACTGAAATGTGATAAAAGAGTGTAGTCTTATCTGGTACACTTTCTACTGCTGCAATTTAAAATCAAAATATGTTGCCTCCATTGGAGGATAGAGTTCTGTTAGAACTCTCAGTTCACTACAGCTCAGTTTTCAGATTTTCCTCAAAAGAATGCGGCGAATTACTGAGCACAAAATGCTCAGGAACAAGCTTAGCTCTCAAGTACAGTATGTGTTGCGTCCCCCTCTAGTGGCTGAACTGCGGGTGCAAAACCTACTAACTTCAGATTTGGTGAAAGACACTGCAGACATTGGAGACGCAGGGGAAAGAGTCACCCATTTTTGAATCGCAACTTTTAAAATTGTTTCTCATTGCAGTTAGGAATTTTCGGCTGTGAGGGTGGGAACTGGTAAAAATCATGGGGCCCAATCCATCTCTACAAGTATAGAGCTGCATGCATGAGGGAAGATTCCTCTATAATTCCAGTCCCAGGCCAATTCTCAGTCTGTGTGTGCATAATGGCAAAACACTATGACATGCCCAGCCATTACTCATAATAAGTCCTCAGGACTTCCATGTTGAGATCCACCTGTGCCATTCACCTTAGTATCATCCTTCTTCCCATCCCCGGTGTTCAGAATCTAAACAGACAGCATATAGCCTCTGGAAGCAGGAAGACCATGCAGTGCCAACTGAAATTCTCTGGACCTACTCTGTGCTCTAAAGGAGCCATATGTGCAGTTGGCCAGATAAATCAGCCCTCCTCACTGATGGTCAGGTTCATCATAAAAGTTGGCATCAGTAAGGGCTCCTTATCTTTGGCCACATCCACTGCATGTAACTCTCTCACTCGCTCACTCACTCTCTGCATCAAAACTTAGTTGATTTTGCTGGCTTCAAATCCCCAGTCAGCTATGAGGCCCCTCTCACATGGCTACAGTGCTCTGTTTTTAATGTTTGATGCTTTATTATGTTTTATATATTCTGTAAGAAGCCCAGAGTGGCTGGGGAAACCTAGCCAGATGGGCAGGGTATAAATAATAAAGTTGTTGTTGTTGTTGTTGTTGTTGTTGTACCAGAGATCCCATGGACAAAGCTTTTGTCGCAGTTTAGTAAGGCCCAGGATGAACTCCACTCAGCCTCGGGCCCAGACTTAAAAGAAACAAGCAGGGGCAGGCACAGTTTGGCAAGCCTGCTGGAGGATTAGGCTGTCAGGATGGGACATCATGGAAGAGCAGAGGGTAACTTGCCCAAGCCCCTCTCAAACCTGCCAGTGGGTCTAAAATTCAAATTAGTTGGACTAACCAGTTGCCTGAAGCTGTTTGGTGGAGGGCGGATAACCCCAGCCAATCGTAAGAACATTAGGAGAGCCTGCTGGATGATGTCAATGGCCTATCTAGTCCAGCATCCTGTTCTCACAGTGGCCAACTAGATGCCTACAGGAAGCCCCAAAGCAGGACCTGAACATAACAGCAACTGGTTTATAGAGGCATATTGCCTCCAGCTGTGGAGGTAGAAAATAACCATTGTGGCTAGTTGCCCGTTCCTCGTTTGGAAACAAAACCTGACTTAGCAACAAAACCTCAGTCTTGTGTTGTTTGTGGGAGATACGTTAAAGAGACTTGGGTGTGAGAATCATTTTGAACTATTACAATGCTCTTACAATCAACGTTAATCCAAAACTGAATAGTAAAGAATAAGGCCTTCTTATTCATTGTCAAATATTTGGTTTCATCTGGCAGTGATTTGTGAAGCTGCATTTGCTGCTGTTGATGATAAAACGACATTTACCTTGCCAGCAGGTATCCAATTAAACCGATTGTGAATCTTGAAATGTTCTCAGATTTGAGCATGTAACGTTCTTGTTTTAAAGACAGCCCTTCTGGGAAGCAAACATGTTTTCTAATTCTGCTGGCCATTATTCATTACTTGCCAGTTGCTTGAATTTTTTCCCCCGATTACCCACTCAGTCTGTAGGAGCAGTGCCACATGACGCAGCTAGCAGAGAAAGAGAGTAATTTTCTGAACAACACAAATTCATTTAAATGCATAACTATTCTTCTCCATGACTATTCTTCTCAATAGCTTCTCCGTGGCTTTTTTAAAAAGCCCTCCACAAAGGACTTGCTCATAAGTGGCTTGCAAATATAAAAGCAAATAAAAGAACAACAGTGATCTGACCACTAAAACAAAAATTATTAGCAAAAACAACAAAAACAAGAACACAACGAGCAGCACAACAGCACACAGTGCTGGAGGCGATGATGATGATTGAGAGTGCAAGAATAATCCTGATGCAAAACACAATAACAATATATTACATAATATATCATACCAAATATAAACTCATTGTTTCCTGTGAACACTGACATTCAGTTTTTAGCATATCATGTGAAAACAAAAAGAGATTGTAGAGAGGTCCAAAAAGCCCTCTCCAAACAGAGTGAACGGAAAGCAAAATGGCAAATGCAATTAAGTGTAAATATCACTACCCACAGATGAGTATATATCACTACCCACAGAAGCACCACACCTGTGCCCTGAACATTGAGCCTGAGCCCAGAAACCAGGGGTCAGCATTGGAACTGGAGACCTCAAATTGAAACCAAGCCACACACTACCAGGGAAGCAGCGTCCTTGCTTGCACTGGCTTCATCTGCCAGATCCGCTCAGCACTGCAAGCAGCATGTGTGGCAAAGGGCAGTGGAGAGATGCCAGGCTCCAGGCCAGGGGCCTGTCCCTTTAAGAAACTCCACCCTCTCCCATCAAGAGGGTGGAGCCTGGCAGGGATAGTCAGGCTGCAGAATAAGAGCTGAGTCAGCAACCAGCCCTTGCCAGAACAAGCTGTCCCTTCCCTTGGACCTGTCCAAGGTCCTGAACTTTTCTGGCCACTCTTTCTTTCTGATCTGTGAGAGGATATAAGCTGCTGAAGTGGGAATACTCTGCCCCAAGCCCCCGCTTGGCCACCTTCCTCCAGACTCCACCATAACTGATCTTATGCCAGGCTTGGGCATACATAGGCCAAATTAGGCTTGCCACGTGACAACCTAAAACAGCCCACCTGGTGTCCTTTAGGATTACAATTCCAATCAGCCCCAGCCAACATGGTTGTTTACATCTCTGAGTACACTGGAAGAGTCTCCTGACTATTCTTCACCAAGAGGCAGATAGCACTAAGGGGAGCAATGGGCAGTCAAAGAAATGGCTGCCTCATATTTCAGTGTGCCGGATGACTGAAAGGTAAAATCTAGATTCACAACATTATGGCCTGGTCACCCCTAGATCAAATTGAAAATGACATACCACGAACTATCACAACAAAGTGGAGAACTTTGTCAAGGACTCCATACAGTGATTTCTCTCTGCATTGCTCTGAAGTAAATAATATACAACTGTGGAAGAAATTGAAGAATGAGTTCAGAAATAAGCACTGAAGGAGTTGAAGCAGGGCCTGCGGAGAGCGCTAATGATCTTTTGGCTATTTGTCGTTGCAGGATGTTTGCAAGGTCTCTTTTCTTACTGTGCAGTGCTCAACAGCTTTGATTAAGGCTTTTAATAACCTAATTTCTGGCCATTTCTCAAGGCCCAATTTTTGTCTTTCTCGCTTGATTGCTCTGCAGCTATCACAAGGGATTTGCTGAGCTATTTGTCTTCTGTTGTGGGCACACAGCATGGCACTGAGTGGCTTCAATTGTAGTTTTTTTTCTGATTGTTCCTTTCAAATTATGTGTCATAAGAATCTTTCTTAGAGCAATGATTTGAATACATGAGTTCCTTAAGGGCTCTCTTTCAGCTCCAAATCACTCTGTGTATGGGATAGAACCCTGTAGAGCTCCAAGGGGCGACAGCTTGATCTCTGTGGGGAAGAGCTTTCGGAAAGGTTAAAAAATTATCAGAGTTCTATGTTGCTGGCACCAAAGGCAGCTAAGCCAAAATTGCAAAGGGGAGGGGGGCATTGCCATAGAGATATAATCATGAGAAGGCTTTCTGGTGAAGATCTTAATGGTAGGGAGAATGTGTGGGGAGAAAGGGGATCCATTAGACATAATGACAGCAGGTACACCTCTGTCCGCCTCAAACATTAGAAAATGCAGGCTCCAGAATCTGGGAGCAAGAGGGGGAATGTGAACAGCAAGTACTAAACCTTCCCATACCTGTGATGTACTTCCTAACAGCCACCCCTCACTCCAATATGCTTTTCTCCTAGCCAGACTCCTCCATGAAGCTATAGCTTTGTACCAGAATGTGGGGATGCAATCAGAGACTACACATTGCATTCATCTGCTAAGGGAACCTCTCCAGGGTACTGAAGTACATCCTAACGTAGGCTTCTACTGATGGTGACTGGGACCCAATATCAGCGCTCTCCTGCAAGGCTGCCTGTAGTCTGCGGGTTGGTGGGCATCTAGCCCTTTAAAAAAGCTCACAAACTTTGACACTAATTTCTTATTCATCTACCACTATGTATCTAACCTTCTCTTTGGGGAAAATCCAGAAGGGCCTGCAACAAAATGGGCCTGCAGTGTGGAGGAAGAATTTCTGTTCGGGGCTTCAGTCAACCAAGCAACTCCTCTTCCATGTTACTCCATTCCACCCCTCCTTCACCCAAATCTTCACTATTTCCCTCACAATGATTAGCTAGCAGTCCATGTGCTCTGAGCATGTCCAGTCCACTTGCAGTTGGGATGGGGAGTCACCCTTGCATGCATCTATTTTAGTACGTCTGCAACCTTGAGGTTCTTCAGATTCTTCCGATAAGCCCCTCTTGTGTGAGGGCAGTGCTGTTTTGGTTGCATAAGCATTCACACCCAAATAATAGATCCACTATTGGTATTCAGCAGGGTCTTAAAATTCCCCCACCACTTCAGGCCACCTGAATGGCCAGTGCTGGGCCTGATAATGCCTGCAGGCCAGATGTTCCCTACCCCTTGTATACAGGATTGGAAAAGGTGATCACTCTGCACATTCAGATGGAACTGGTATTTAAAGCCCTGTCTACCTGTCTTTTTACCTGAGCACAGCACTGGTGCAATTTGTCCTCCTCAGTTGATAATGCCTGCCGGAAGAATAACAGGGGCTGCTATTTGGTGTTATTATCTGGGTGGCCTTTGCTGCTTGTTCATCATATGGCTGACACTGTCTCAGAGAATTAGAGGTGCTTAACAAGATTGCACTTCAATTGGTCTGTTTATTCTTCATAGAGAAGTTCTAGGCTAAGTGGTTACGTGACGTAGGACCTCTTCCTATCGTTAGTGAGGTCCTGTGGGGTCCAATACCTTCAGAATCTAAAGTCATGGGAATGAAGCCCTTGTACCTGCTTGCTTGCATTTTTATGAAGATTTTCAGTGATGCTATTTAATTTTACTCCTTTTTTGCTGTTTGTCTGACTATTTTTTGCAGAGTGATTCATATGCCTCAGGTATACAAATATTCAAGTCCTAGAAATCAGACTTTTTATGCTGAACTTTTAGCTGTAAAACATAAAACACCTGAGGTGCTAGCACACACCCTGCCCTTCGCCTCAAGGATGCCCCACCCCCTGCAAAAATCAATAGAAGAAAGAAAGCATTAATAACCTCACTGTGAGAAAAGAAGTTACAGAGAACCAGGCAGAGGGCCTTCTTGGTAGTGGTGCCCACCCTGTGGAACACCTTCCCATCAGATGTCAAGGAAATAAGCAACTATCTGACTTTTAGAAGACATCTGAAAGCAGCCCTGTATAGAGAAGTTTTTAATGTTTGATGTTTTATTCTGTTTTTAATATTTCTTTGGCAGCTGCCCAGAGTGGCAAGGGCAACCCAGTCAGATGAGTGGCATGTAAATAATAAAATTGTTGTTGTTAGTATGAAATACTTTTCAAGGCAAGCACTTCCCTCACTCTTTCCCTGTCTCTTGTACCCAGTTTCAGAGGATACTTCCTGGTTCATTAAACCACAGTTTCCCGTGGTGACTGAACTGAGAAACTGTAGTTTAGACTCTCCCTACTAAGGAGGCTTGCAAACCACAATTTGCTGTATAGCTTAATCCAGGCAGAGGCAAACTTGGCCCTCCAGATGTTTTGGGACTACAACTTGATCATCCCTAGCTAACAGGACCAGTGGTCAGGGATGATGAGAATTGTAGTCTCAAAGCATATGGAGGGTCGAGTTTGCCTATGCCTGGCTTAATCAATAAATTAATAGCTTGAATTCATTTAATTAATGGGACTAAGGAAATCCTTTTTTCTGTTTAAGTACAGATTCCCTTGAGAGTAATTTGTTGGTAGCTGCCTATATGTTGGCGGTAGGCAGGGGCAGAGCCAAAAGTGAACAGAGATGGAGTCCAAAGTGGGTGGAGTTTTGAAACCAGACCAAGAGCTTCATGAAAATAAGCCAATGGCAACAAGTTCTCTACCCTGGACGTGAAGTGTGGGAGGAGTGGAAGCTAGTTGTAAATGTCTGTGGCAGTTCATTCAACTTAATAAGACATAGTTATAATTGGGAGAAGGTTGAGAGGCTGCATCTCACAGGGAGAAATCTCTCTCGATCTGCTCTTCACTATAAATCTAATAGGAGAAACTAGGTAGGTGCCCTCATGAGTCTTTTAAGTGGAAGGGTGGGGAGTTTTCCATCAAGGGAAGTATTTGAACATAAACTTGGACAGTCATCTGCTAGGAATGCTGTAACTCTGGACTTCCTCTACTGAAGATGGACTTGGTAGTCTTCAAAACTTTCTCTAATTCCATTATTCTACCCATTGCTCCTAAAACCTGCATAACAAAGGTCTCCTTTACCTTTAATAGCTGTGTAGAATAGGGAATTCTCTTAGTTGCAAATATAAGAAGCTGTGCTGGTACTATTAAATGGTAGAAACTTCCTCCTTTCTTTGCCATCTGACCAGCCTAGCTTGGAGTAGACCCTTGGAGCCCTGCAGATGTCCCTGAACTACAGCTCCCATCATCCCTCACGATTGGGCCATGCTGGCTAGGACTGATGGTAGTTGTAGTCCAGCAATATCTGGCAGGCCATAGATTGCCCTGTCCTTATTCTACAAGATGTGAGATGAGTGTAGACATGTGTCTCCTGATTTTGGCAAAAACTGAAGAGCGACCACTGAATAATACTTTATTTCCTATGTTTTTGTTTTGCTGCTTCACCTCTCTGCATCATTGGTCTGTTTTTCCCAAAAAACCTAACTTTTCTTTGTTTCCTTGATACATATATGGGGAGGAGAGATTAAAGGGGAGGCGGAGAGAAACTTTTTGTCTCCAAACAAAAGAAAACAAAATCGCACACGTGTGCATTTAACCACAGAACCTCATTTAACTTGAACTGAGAGCAATTGAAGAAAGTTGCCTCTCTCTGGGGATTAATTCCACTTGGTGAATTTTAGAGTGATTTTGTACATAATTGTTTTTATTGTTTCCTTGATCTAATTAATCAGTTTCCTCTCTACTTTATTTGGGTCTTATGCACAGCATAATAGAAGCTCTGCAATGGCTGCAAAACAGAAGCAGCCAATGGAAGAGTCCAAAGATAGAGGATCTGCAATAATTATGGACACAATATAATCATGGTGAAGCTGCTACGAAGCCCCATAATTTCAATTAAAGTGGTTTATCCAATTATTATATTTCAACTCTTACAGTAAAAACATTTAAAAGAAAGTGATAAAAATAGCAGCAAATAAAATCATAAAAAGCAGGGGGCTAGAAAAAAATTAATAAAAAGTTTAGCAGATTTTAAAAAAGAAGTCCTTAGGGTCCAGTTAAAGGCTGCTGAGGCAGAGCCAAGCAGAGGAGGTCTAAGAGGGAGGTAATTCCACACACGTGGGGCCACAACTGAAAAGGTTCTGTCTTTGTCAACCTAAGAACACAAGAAGCACCAACCATGTGTTCCATCACTGAATTATGACTCCCTTCTTTTCTGCCATGCCTCTTTTTACTAACAGTATATGAATAATTCAAATAACAACAGCCAAGGCTTTATTTCAGCAGGAGCTCACCGCTTCTCAGGTCCAGCACATCTCAGGTGAGTGCCATTGCCATTCTAAGAGAACAGGGTGAATGGCATGAAGACAATGCTTTACCCCATTCTCCCCTATTCTTTTTTTAAAAAAAATCCACTAAAACTGTTCATGAACATCTCTCCAAACATGCACATCCTTCTATTCAGTTTTGCCCATCATGCACACTTTTGACAACACATTTCCCTAATATTTTTATACTAATACATGCATTTTTGTACACCTCCCCCTAATGCAAACTTCTTTGCACAAATGCTTTGGTTGGAGAACTGTGTTGCAAAATGTGGAGAAGTGTGGATTTCAAAGGATAACTGTGTTTCAGTTCGCGTTGTTGCACCTGCATCCTCCAGGTGTTGCCAAACTACAACTCCCAGCAACCCCAGCCCAGCAACATCTGGAGGGCATCAGGTAGGCAAGGACTTGTGTATTGTTTCATGAAGTGTTGATCCAGCCATATACAGGCAAAAGGAGGGCCGAAGCGAGGAATGGAAGGATCCTCACAAAAGCATTGGTTTCCTGTAGCTTAAGGCACTCAATGATCCAAACAGTTCCACAAAATGCCATCTGTTCTCTTGGTAAATGGCCACAGTCTGTCTGTCTGTCTGCTCGCGTATGTGAGCATGTGGAGGACACATAACAGATTACGGTGCTGGAAAAGCATTTGTTGCAGCCTTTCATTAGCCATATACATACAGTGTGAGTTAATGAGGAAGGATGTCAATATTCTTTTAATGAGCTTGCCGTTCTTGCGGCAACAAGTTGAAATCCATGTGCCTGCAGAGACTAATAGCCCGGGGAACTGCACCATGTTAAACAGAGACTTTATTTATGTTCTTCAACCCCATATTTCCTCTTTGATGGCATCACTCTTCATGCAAACATCAGTTGCTGCTATCTTCTCCCAGCAAATAATTCACCTCTGAAGCTGGGAGAAGATGAAAACATTGACATGGTGGGGATGAGAGGAATGTGTTAGATTCCCCCCCCCCCCGGCAATTGCATATGCTAAGTTTTTTTTTAATTATAGTTGTGTAACTGTTAAATAATCTGAATATAAGCATAAGCCAATTCACTCCCGCTAACAGATACGTTAAGTTAAAGGAGGGTTTTCTGTGTAAATGAGGAACCAGCTGTGATCGTTTCTCGTATATAAATCTTTACCCCCTGCTTACCACAAGTTATGCACTTCCTTGTCATCTGATGAAACTCAGCTGTTCTAGTCTGCCTAGTAACCATCAGTCCATACCTGAGCCTATCTTGCTTCAGACATGGGCATTTGAAATTTTTTGCTACTTTCTTTTTGTGACACATGGGGCTGAGACAAGACAGAGGTATGCAGAAAAGAGCATCAGGGACAAGAAGGAGAGAGAAAAATCGTCTAGCACACAAGATCCTATTTCTCCACACTTAATCTTATAAATGATCATGGCCACAAGCATGAGAAGAACCCTAAATAGAAATAGATTTGCCTTTACATGTGAAAATCGTACAAAGCTTAAATGTGGTTGCAAGCACAAAACAACAGTGTAAATAATACTCTAGTTGAACATGGCTAAGTGATCAGATTTGCACAACTTTTTAGGAAACATGAAGTAGGTGTTGATAACTAAATTCTGCTTGGTAACAGTTTACAAGCAAATTGATTTCCCCAAAAGGTGGTCCTACATTTTCTTTTAAACATCTAATAAGTTTGATATTACAGAGCTGGGAATTACCTCAAACTGTGTGTCTGCTCCTATAGAAAGGCCCCACTTTGAGGCGGCACAGAACACATCATTTCTCTCTTCCTTGGTGCCTGAACTAAGTCTTTAGAGATTTACTTGGACTTATTATCAGTTTATCAAAGCTGCAATATAAGATTCTGTAGTTGAACCTGGTGGGATTTGTAAAAAAAAAAGGGGGGGAACCAACTATAAGGGAATTTGTGAAGGCATCCTTAATGGGATTTGGCCTCCAACATAATAAAAGGTGTCATTTTTAACATCTCTCACCCCTTAGGTGATATTTTTAAACCTTGAGGATGAAATAGCTCTCTGTGGGATTTGTTCCCTGTGCTTTAAATATCACTTATTTCCTTCAGACTAGGTAATTGGTGTTAGTTTTATGGTGCTGTGGCCTAGAGCTAAGATGAGTGAGTCTGAAAGGATCCGTCCCCTTTCAGCATTCTGCTCATCCAAACAGAAACATGTCACAAAGCACTCAAGCGGTTTTCCACATTAACATTATTTTGTTTAGCTCTGTTTAAAGAGTCGCCGTGGTAACGGACAGTAGAGGCTGCCTTATATATATAATTGCTGCTTTGGTTCTCAATCCTATTCCTATCATTCTCTGTTAGCAATGATATGTTAAAGTTCAGAGCTAAATTTAACCCCCAGGGTATTACTTCTGCAACTGAAATGTTTTTCTGTACACACCATCACTGTGGACCTGTTCACACTTTATTTAATGCCTTTATTTAATGCAGATTCAAATTCCCACTTTAGATATATGTACAATTTGAAGAGTAGGAGGAATCTGCCCTTTTTGCTTTACAACCGCTCACATCATGTGGGCAGTTATACATTTTTCTGGGCCTCTCTTTCCTCCCTGTATTGTTACCTTTGCTCTCAAAGGCCCAGCTAATCAGGCCTCAGCAGTGGTGGGTTTATCACATCTTGATGCCTAAACCTCTCATCTCTTCCACAATATTTATTTATATTTTATTGAGAGTATTACAGTGAGTTAAAGTAAAAACAGAGAAAGAAAGAATAGGGGAAGAGAAAAAGAAAAAGGATACATAAAAACATTTTTAAAGGCAGAGGAAACCAGCAATAGCAAAATAATAATAAAATATAATTAAGGTTACAGAAATATCATTAAATTCATCCAAGCATAATCTTTGTCTGAAAGCAATCCTTTCATGGGTTGCAAGAGTTGTCATGTCATCTATCCATTGATGAGAGGGGGGCCATATTTATTAATGCCAATATTTTTACAGTTGTAAGGGCACAGAGAATCTATTTATGCTGACCACTTGTCAAGCCTCATATATTAAGTATATCGTTTAAGAAGATGTTATCTTCTGAAATTTTAAACTCTTTTCCCCACACTAATATTTATACATTTTTTCCAAAAAAATGGCAAACACCAAACACCATATAAACATGTTTCAAAGAAGCATCTCTTCCATGATGAAGGCCAAAGTTTCTCACTAGCCCATTTAATACTTCAACACTTCCTTCTTCCTGTCTTTTGTCGGCTGGAGTCACCGGCCCTGTTTGCACATCACAGTAAACTTTAGCTTTCCAGGACCACGTGAATGGGCTGCCTTTCAGAGAGAAGCTCACCTCTCTGTGCTCCAGTGAGTTAAAAGGACTGGGAAGGAGCAAAGAGTCAGCACTTTTGTGCTAAGCCATAGTTTGGCTTACCGCTTCATGCAAATACTGCCATTGCATTTCCGTCTAAATACAGTAATTATTTCTAAATTTGTACCTATGCACATAAATTAGCCTATGCAAATTTTACACAAAGTGATTTCTCTCTTGTCCTCTTTCTTGTTGGTGCATAAATGACCACTTGGAAAAGATGCGGACATTGCACTGAGCAGGCAAAGAGCCTGACTTATGTCATCTTTAGAGTACAGCTCAGGCAAGCTGCTACAATCCTAAACAGCCACTTTTCAGCCTTCCCTGGACAGGATTGCTGTTTTTACACGAAGGCTTCTGCCGTGTGATTTAACTTGGGAAACTTTGATAAATAATTTGTAAACCTCCCACACAAACACACGTTTACAAGTCCCTCTCATCTCTGGGCACCCTTTCATAAAAGAACCCATCACGGGAATGACACCCATTTCAATAATAGAATGGTTGCCCGTGTTGGAGGGCTGTCGCCATGACAACTGTGACAGGTGCACAAAACAGGGTTAGCTTGTTTTTGCTGGAAAGGTTGCAGCCATTATTTTTTATAAGCGCAACTCTTGGTGGAAACAGCGGCAGAGTGCATCCGTAGCTCCACACGCGAGCAAAGTGGTTTTCCCAAAAGCAATTGTATGTCTTCGATGTGCATAGAATAGATGGATCCCCAAACAGCAATCCCATGCTGCTTAAACCCCATTGCTCGAAGCCCTCTTTGTACATTTGAAAGGTTTTGGGGTGGAAATGTGTGTTTTGGTGTTGGTACTGGCCCTGCCCTTTCCAATCCTTCCACAGTCTGAAGCTCTGAAGGAGAATTACCAGCATTCCCAATCATGCAAGTGCAGTCTAAGCCAGGGGTTAGCAAACTTTTTCAGCAGGGGGCCGGTCCACTGTCCTTCAGACCTTGTTGGGGGCTGGACTATATTTTGTTTTTTTGTTTTTTTATAAATATTTATTAAGGTTTTTACAGAAAAGAAAAAAAACATCCAATAACAATAAACAGTATTACTTTGTTTAACAAAATTTCATATCCTCTTTGAACTTCCTCACGCCTCCCACTCCCATTTGCATCATTAATGAATTTTGTCCAGCAAATTATCATCTTATTTCCAAATTTTATAACCGCTTATTTAGTTACAATAAAATAATTCTCCTGCAAATTTGTTTTTCTTAATCTCTCTTGTCATCAGTTCCTGATCTATTTTAGTGATGGCCAATTATTTATAACTAAATAATTGGGGCTGGACTATATTTTGAAGGGGGGGAGAATGAATTCCTATGCCCCACAAATAACCCAGAGATGCATTTGCATTCTACTCATGTAAAAACATGGTGATTCCCAGACCATCTGTGGGCCGGATTTAGAAGGTGATTGGGCCAGATCCGGCTCCCGGGCCTTAGTTTGCCTACCCATGCTCTAAGCACTTTAAGCTATGCACAGTTAGAAGCCCCCATCAATATGTCCTGCTCAATGTGGGAAGGTTGCAGGGAGGAACAAGCATGCCTGGTGCACCCAGGGACATTTGAAGGGAAGCGTCATAGAATCATATAATTGTAGAATTGGAAGGGACCCTGAGGGTCATCCAGTCCCAGGGGCGCCGACTTATAAAAAATATTGGGGGGCGGGGGCCCATACCGACTTATAAAAAATATTGGGGGGGGCCAAGACCTCCAAACCGCTGCTGCTGGGGGAACGAAAGGGGCGAGCCCCGGGCTGCCCCGACCTTAAGTGAACCTGTGAGGGCCCGCCCTTTGCGGCAGCCGATTGGCTGCTGCCGTGGGCGGTGAATATTAATGAGCTAGGGGGAATCCCTGCTTCTCGCGGGGCTGATGCCAGCCCTGTGAGATTGTTGATGGGTCGAGAGCCCGCAACCCCACCCCCTCTCTAGGTCGGGAGTGGCTTTGTTTTAACTCATTACTGAATGTATTTTAAAAGGTAACTATCGTCAAACAAGGAAAATAAAAAAATACCAACATAATTTTGTGATTTTACAAAGCATAATATAACTAATAATTTTCTTAAATTATTGGGGGGGCTGAGCCCCCCAAAACGAATTTTTGAGGGGGCTCGGGCCCCCTCAGGCCCCATGGAGTCGGCGCCTATGTCCAGTCCACCCCCTGCAATTCAGGAATCTCGAGTATAGCATCCATGGCAGACGGCCATCCAACCTCTGACTAAAAACCTCAAAGGAAGTCCACAACTTCCCGAGGGAGACTATCCCACCGTTGAACAGCTCTTACTGTCAGAAAGCTTTTCCGTATGGCTAGTTGGAATCTCATTTCCTTCAACTTGAAGCCACTGGTTCAAGTCCTACCCTCTGGAGCAGGAGAAAACAAGCTTGCTCCATCTTCCATTCCAAACTCTGCATTTTGGCCCATTTGAGCTTTCTGTTTCCCAGGCTAATTTTATTTATACATAAACATTCCCCTTTAATTTTTCATCATTGCTTTCTTTCGCTGGGCTATAGGGCAAAAAGAAAACTTGGCCTGCTAATTACAGACTCCTTGTCTCCCCAGCTGCTTCCCATTTGGCCGAGATTTGCCGGCTGTAATCATCCAGCAAAGTGGTGTCTCTTTCAGAGAAACTAGTTGCTGCTGGGGATGAAACCTAACATTGGCTGAAGGTGGCAAGATGCGGCTATTAGCTGCCGAATAAAAACCTCTCCTGTCGTCAAATTAAATATTAAACACTTCACACTCTTTACGTCCTGGTTTCCAAAAATTGCAGGTGTCAGATAATTTTCAATTATGGCAGTGCAATAAACTAAATGTCCCAGAAAGACCCTTTGAACCAACGAGCTGTGGAAAATAAATTGTCACAGTTGATTATGGCATTCAGAAATGACAGGCCTTTAAAGTCAAAGCATGACAAGACAAGAGTGCCAGTGATCATCAGCTGGAGGCTTGATTCTGCAAAGAGCAAGAGAGCTGGTCTCGAAACCTGCAATGGAAGAGGCGGGGAAACATATTAAGGCTGTAGGACTGCAACTCCCATCATCCTTTATTTTTATTATTGCATTTTAATCCCAACTGTCCTCCAAGAGGCACAAGGTTGTTTACATAGTTCTCCCTCACCTTCGTTTTATCCTCTCAACAACCCTGTGAGGTAGGCTAGGCTGAAAGACCTGCCCAAAGGTCGCCCAGTGAGCTTCATGGCTGAGTAGGGACCAGGTCTCCCAGGTCCTAGTCTGACACTCTAACTATTACAACCACACTGGACCCTTAACCTTTAGCCATCTTGGTTAACCACAGCTTCCCTATTCCTGTATTCAGGCTCTGGTGAACATTCACCAGTTTTGATTTACATGCTAAAAATAGCCATTTGACCAGGTAGAAAACATTTTGTGAGAACATTCCTCTTTTTTTTCTATTCTTTTGGTGCCCAGCATCCTCCTTTACAAGTGTATCTTACTCAAGGTGGCTTGCACAGAAATAAAAACGCAACTTTAAACAGCAGTGAGATGAAATAAACACCAAATTTCCACTATAATTACATTTTTAGCAATAGTAAATGCATATCTAGGCCAGAAATAGAGCACAGTTTTAACAAGGCTTGCCAGCCAAAGGAGCTCAGTAATGAGATGAAATATCACTTAGGAGTGTGCCACTGAGAACAAGTGGGTTTTCAAGGCTTTTCTGAAAACGTGAAGTATGGGTTTAAATGGTCTTTCAGATAACTCAAAGCTAAACCATTTAGCTCTGCGGTGTTTGGTTTGGTTTTTTAACTCAGCTAAACATTTTCCACCTTCAAAAGGATGTGTGCATCTGTCTCAGACCCAGAACACATCCATTTCCCAAACTGTTATTTTCCAGATAAGCGGTTCCCTTCACCTCGCCATCCAGCTTGGTTTCAAATACCTCACGCTCCTTCCGATGGAAAAATAATGTTTAAATCACAGGTGCAAGATCTAGAGGAGTAGTCAAGGGAACATTTAGGTTGCCAAGGGGTTGTGTCTGGGGGTGTTTCTGATAGTGGGAATGGACACGAGAAGCGGCATTAAGTGAGCATGCATATGATCACAGAGTCCCCTCCTTCTGTTCAAATTAGGCCAGAAGGTAGGCTTGTGTCAGGGCTGGGCCATCAGCAGGTCAGAAAGGAGACTCAGAGACTGAAAGTAAAGTCAGCGGTTTAGTCAGTAAAATTGTACAGTTGTACTTTGGAAGCCGAACGTAATCTGTTCCGGGAGTCTGTTTGACTTCCAAAATGTTTGATAACCAAGGCACAGCTTCCGACATTTGGACATTCGGCTTCCAAAGAAAGTTCGCAAACCGGAACACTCACTTCCAGGTTTGCGGCGCTCGGGAGTCAAAACATTCCAAGGTACGACTGTATACAAGTAGAGAGAACGCAGGCATGGCTGAGCTCAGTGGCGATGTTGCCAAGACTGGCTCTTGGTCCCTCCACCTAAATCTCCTCCTCCAGATGTCTTCCAAGTCCAAGTCTGTTGCTTTCTGTTCAGCTACATGTAAAGCCCAGCATGACCTTAGAGTGAAAGGAGGATGGGAGCTTACTACAATGGTACTGGGCAGCTGCTGCGAAGCTGTTGCAGCGTCTGTCCCTTCCTCTTCCTCTCTTTCAGGTCCGGGGCCTGAAGTGTCTCCCTCTGTAGCCTGTTCTGCCCTCAGACATCTTTACAGAACAACAACAACTCCTAGAAAAACCACTTGATTTTAATCTGATTGGAAATACCACAGATTTACGAGTGAGAAAGCTTTTTCCATGCAAACACACAGGTTAGGACCCCAAGGCTTGAGATCCGAAATATTTTTTTCCAACGCTTTCAGTTGATTGGGACTGCCTAGCTCATTAGGAATGCAATCCTATGCATGTCTACTCAGGTGTAGGTGCCACTGAGTTCATTGGAGCTTACTCCAGGTAAGCAGGCATAGGATTGCACCTTTAGCCTTTGTATGAGCCCATTGAGTCCCGATCCTTTCTTAATCATCCATTGAGTTTATTTTTTAAAATCCCCTTTATTTCTAAAGGTTTTAGGCTGACTTCACACTCGCTTAAGCCAGAGAAAGACCCACTAGCTCCTGCCAGCTACAAGCCTCGCAGCTTTCCCTGCTCTGTGGCAGCCAATTACTGCCAATTGCCAGGGCAGTTTTGCAGTGTAGGCATTTGTAGATTGATTAAGCCTATCCACTTTTCCTACATTTCCTATCAGCTGCTGGTGCTGAAGGCGGTTGGCACCTGTCTGCCTCAATGGCCCCGGAAAGTGCAAGGAGGAGACACAGAGATCCCCTTGCGCCATTACTGATGGCCTGAGTCATTCCGTCTCTCCTGACCATTAGGCCTAACAAGAAAACGCCAGGAGCATTCTGCTCTCCCCAACTCCCCCTCTTTCTTTCTACTATGATTATAATTAGAGGCTCTGCTTGTTGTTCTATTTTGAATTATAATTCACTAAGGCACATCACCAGTCTCCAGACAAATGTTCTGGTGTCTGCAAAAGCATGTTTTACCTCCTCAGAATTTGCTCCTCGGAGAATCTCAAGTGGGAAAAACAAGAATTGCCCAGAATCTTGTTTCTTCCCCACTCCCCACCCATATATATATATGGCTTGTTTTTTAAATTAAGTTGAAGCAATTATTTGTGTCTGTAATATATTATTGATTTTTTTGAGAAGCTTAGGTCCAGACACAAGCCAATGAACAAAAAAACAGGCACTGACAGCCAAATGAGTAGAGAAAATTACTGTTGTTTATCCTCATCGACTTTTTTGGGTAAATGTATTTATAACCTGCTTTTCAGTCCTAAAAAGAGCCCCCCCCAAGCCAGCTTGCAATGAAGTATACTAATAGCAGACCCAGCTCTCTGAGTGCTACTCCTTATGGTACTATCCACACACACATACAAGGGAGAAGAAATATCAGCAGGCCTGGGAGAGCCACATACTTTGAGTAAGTAGAAACACCCCAGCTTGTTTCCATGTGAAAAGAACAATAATGAACATTGTGGTCCTTTGGTTTTAAAAACCCACAGTTCCTTTTCACAGTACCATTGTTTCACAGGCAGACGATGCAAAAGTTATGCATGCCACAATGTAAAGATTGCACCGAGCGACTTACCTCTAAACGGAGTTGGCAGAATTCGTTAGTGGTATTAATTATTCAAAGAAACAGCACAGCACTTAGTCAACCCTAAGCAGAGTATTTTACTAGTGTGCCGCTCTACAGCCTTTCTGCGACCAGCACCCCAAGCCCTGACTCACTTAGTCAGCTTCACTTTATTACTTATTCAGGAACAAAGAACCATTTTTCAAAAAGCGATCTTCTTTAAAAAGGAAAAAAAAAAAAGAATGCTGTTCACCGGCCTCCTTCTGAAAGATTTCAGCTTCATTTTTCATAGAGCTGCACAAGATTGATAGTGATGCGTTAAACATTCACAGGATGAAATGCCGCTACCGTGGTTCGACCCTCTTAGAGAGACACTTAAGGGAAGGTTGTTTAGGGGTGGAGAAAAACGCAGCATTTTAAGAGTGTTTGAGGTGGTTTGCTGCCGCTCTCTTCCAGACGACCGTACGTTTTTCAGACTTGGAGGCAGGCACTGGCAAACAAACAAACCAGTGTACCTTTTAATGGTATGGTGATGGAAAGAAGGTGGACCTGTTTGATTTTCACCCGCCATCCAAGTTGCTACTAAAGGACTGCTCTGAAATGCTTTAAATTGCTATAACAGCTTGTTAGGTAGACATTCAACAGGTGCAGCTTCTCCCTACTACCATCCGGACGAGGGGGGGGGAATGCACCGTTGAACTTACTATATTTAGTGCTGATGATTCCGTGGGAAATGTTTAAAGCACCGGCAGATCTGAAATGTGGCTGACATATGCTTTCTTCTCACTTTTATCTTATGGGGAACAACACCTGCAAGTTTTTACAGCTAGTAAAAAGTCAGTTTTGGATCAGTCTTCATCATGGGCACTTTAGCACTAATTTGAGTTTTGTTAGTAGTGGATAGCGTGCTTTAAGAAGCTTCCCTATTTTGAGTTAACTTACATATCTACTTCAGAATAAAGCATACACCTTAATCTTCTTGTTTTTGTAAAGCTTCAAGGAATTTATCGTGCATTGCCGCTGCTCTTATTGCAAACACTACATTTTTCTCTTCCCACTCCTTACAAATTTGAACATACTTTCTTCCCCAGTGGGCTGCCTGAATTCTAAAGTGGCACAGTCCACAATTACACCACCACATCCTGTGTGACATTAAAATACATTCACTTGATTTCATATATAACCTTTTTTTTTTTTAAGAAAAGGGGGGGAGACACATTTCCTTCAAGTACAGATGTGAAATCTGAAAAATGTTTGAAGTCAAGAAATCTAATGTTCTGAAGTTCTGCCAGATTTATAATGTGTATGACCTTTAATTCAGATGTAGTAACTACAGGGGAGCAAAGACAGGAATGGGTTTTAAGCTCTCCCACTCACGGGGGAAGAACTGCAGTTCAGGTTGCATTTAAGGACCATCCTATCCAATTTACGCTTTCCAAAACAAATCACAAACTGAAATACAGACATCCTCTGAAACACACATTTCTCCAAATCTTGCAGTACTGTTCTCTCTAGCCAAGTAATGTGTTCAAAAATGCATACAGAGAGTCCACAAAAGTACATATATTTGAGAAAACAGCATGCAAGAATGCATTATATTAGAGGGCATTGCTTTGCAGTGGCGTAGCGTGGGTTGTCAGCACCCGGGGCAAGGCAAGTAATTTGCACCCCCTAACCCGTGGATTTGCGCCCCCTAACCCGTGGATTTGCGCCCCCTAACCCTAACCCCCAGATGTTGCCGGCCACCGCTGCACCCTCCACGCTACACCACTGTTGCTTTGCACAAAATGTGCATATTAGGCAAAATAGCATGCAAAAGTGTATATTTGGGGAGGATTTGCACTAAATTGCAGGTGGTTTTTCATGAGGACTTAAAAAAGATTCACAAAATGATGTGGAAATGTAGAGGACTGAAATAAAGACTGCAATCATTGAGGAACAGAAAGAAAGCAAAATTGACAGATTTGCCCCTCTCAACTACTGGCAACTACCAGTATATTTAGCTTGGGGTTCTCTGGACACCACATCCTGCAACAGGTTACAAATACAATGCTTACAGGGCAAAAACTGTCTGAGCCCTGGGAGTAAAGGTTGCAAAGCAGCTAAATAAGGAGAAATGGGAAAGGCAGGGGACAGGTTTGCTTTAAAATGCAAACAAAACCCAACAGAAAACTGTTTTGGCTATTCCCTCCACTAGCCTTCATATACAGTGTGTCAGGCCTTGCCGTTCTTCACATAAATACCTTCTGACTCGTGCATGAATCTGCCCATAGAGATACACTTTGCAGCAGCCATTTATCACTAAATATTAACTTCACTTCCTTACTTGTTTTCCTTCCCCTTTCACTGATACCTAGCTCTCACTGAAGAGGCAAATCTGTGTGTGGGCTGTATCCCTCGTGAACAGCTTTGTACAAAAAACTCCCTGTTCACAGAAAGCTAGCACATCTGAGAGAACTCTTCACCACGTGCTAGCTTTTTGTGTGCAGGGATTTTTTTAAAATTATTATTTTTGCATGTCACATGAACTGCCAGCTACTATCTGAAGTGGTACAGTCAGGATCAGATTCACCTGAGAAGGCCAAACTATATGTTGAATAGAGTTCTATGTAATTTTCCCTGGAAATACAGTTTTTAAATTAAAAACAGCTACAGTCAGCAGCACAGGAATAATGGGTATGCACAGGGTGTTTGACCTTTCCCCTCTTATCATGGTTTGTCCTCTCAAAATGTCCCCAAAGCTGGTTCTCCTCACCCCACCCAGTCAGGGGTTAATTTCAGGATAGGCAAGGTGCCCCCCAGCCAGTTGCTGCTCCCTCAAACTGGGAAATGAAAAGATAAAACTAGTACAGTATCAGTTATAGGAAACTGACATTTCTCTCCTTTTGTTCCTTCTGTGTTTTCTCTTTTATGCTGTTCTGCCTCACTTGCTTCAGGCAGCTTCAACCTTCATCCTAACAAACAGCTTTTCTGTCCGTGTACACCGTGCTTTGTTGCATCATAAATATCAATTTCTTGCATTCAGTAGCAGCAAGGCCCAATGTGGTGGCTGGTTATTTGTTAAAGCAAAGCATCTGGTACATATGCACCCATGCCAGTACATGCAGTTAATCAGAACACAAAGACAGCTTTTAAATGTACCATTCCTGTGCTGTGAGCTGCAAAATCAGCTATACCAGCTCGGGGGAACCTCCAACCCATGGTCCAGATTAATAACAATAGAATAATAATAATAATAATTTATTATTTATACCCCACCCATCTGGCTAGGCTTCCCAAGCCACTCTGGGCTGCTTCCAACAAAATATTAAAATACAGTAACGCATCAAACATTAAAAGCTTCCCTAAAGAGGGCTGCCTTCAGATGTCTTCTAAAAGTCTGGTAGTTGTTGTTCTCTTTGACATCTGGTGGGAGAGTGTTCCACAGGGTGGGCGCCACTACCGAGAAGGCCCTTTGCCTGGTTCCCTGTAACTTGGCTTCTCGCAGTGAGGGAACTGCCAGAAGGCTCTTGGCACTGGACCTCAGTGTCTGGGCAGAAAGATGGGGGTGGAGATGCTCCTTCAGATATACTGGACCGAGGCCGTTTAGGGCTTTAAAGGTCAGCACCAACACTTTGAATTGTGCTTGGAAACGTACTGGGAGCCAATGTAGGTCTTTCAAGACCAGCAAAGGTGCTGATTTGATTCATTTTGCCACAAATCATGCCCTTCTGCCCAACATCTGGCACCGTATGTTCTGGCAGGTATGGAGGTTCCACCTCATTAGGGCTTAGGATAGAGAACCAGTCAGCAGAGCCATCCATTCTGGCCAATAGGTGTCCAGCATACCTGTAGCAGGAAAACGTGGCTGGCCATTGTCTTGGAGCAGATCTGGACTGCTTCCCGCATGCGCTATACCATGTTTCCCGCAGCTGAGAGACTGCCAGTTCCTCCCCATGTCCTGAGAAACTGACCACCATTGTCTGCTATGGACAGGTCGAGGGCCCACCCAGAGAATTGCAGCACACACAATCGACACGGCCTGTTATGCCAAGGCAACAACATCTCTGCTGTGTGTCTGCCTTCCAGTGATGATTCAGGGTTTTGATGTTAGTTTAAAGAAAATAAACAACCCCCGGTAAAGCAGCATGCTTCATGCGTTCATTGTCAGTTTGGAGTTGCAGAAACTGCGAGTGAGCGGAGACCACAATGGGTTGTTGCTGAAATGCCCACGGATTCCTTATCTGTGCGGGCAGGGGTTGCTAATCCTCAAATGACAACTTCTAAATCATTGTTTCGTAAACAAGCCATAATAGGTGCCAATTGGAGCAGTGTCCTCTTTTGCTCTCTTACCAAGGGGAACGTGCACCATACTGTGTGAACAAAGCCCATCAACCCATAATTACACTTCAAATGTGACATTGCCTCTAAACCGTTTGCATAAGGAAATAAGCATGCCTGTTTTCTACAGAGGACATGCAAGTATCATCACACCTGCATGTGTGTGTGTGTACACACACACACACTGCTAATTTGCCACCACAGTTTTGAGAACAAATTATCTGTAGTTTAAGGGTGCTGAGAATTGTTTGGATAACCAACATTCCCCTCACAGAGCTACAGTTCCCAGAGTTCCCTGGGAAGAGGGACTGATTTTTAAACCACTCTGGGAATTGTACCTCTGTGAGGGCAATAGGGGGGTCTCCCAACAACTCTTAGCTCCCTTAACACACAACAATTCCCGGGATTGTCTGGAGGAAGACACCAAAAGTGGTCTAATAGTGCTTTTAATTATAATGCAGATGTGGATTCTATTCCGCCCCCAGTTTTCCATTTGTTTCCCCCTTTAAAATAAGAAAGAAAATCCCTTTCATGCTAAGTCATTTTGGGGCAGGTTTTTTTTTGGGGGGTGCTATTTAATGTATTCTTCAAAAGCTTACTTTTCATACTTCTGAAAACCTTGGGGCTCCCTGAGAATGCTGACTTCTCCATTTTGCTTCTTAGTCGCCCGCTTTCAGCTCCATTCCTCTTGGCCCACACAATCTGTGTTTGCTATTATGTGGGGGAGGGGAGGGAAGAGAGGAGAAGAAGAAATATCACAACACAAACTTTGCATTTCTTGTAATGTCTAATTCCACCCAAAAGCCACCTAGTACAGGGCTGGCCCACCCATGAGGCAAGGTGAGGCGACTGCCTCGGGAGGCAGGATCCACAGTAGCCCCCTCTGGGCATTAGGAGTCGCTGCTGGTCTCCTCCCATCCCTAGGGAAGAAATGACAGGGGCTCCCCTCTGGGGTTTCTTGGGCTCTGGACTCACCTAGCATGATTCAGAGCAGGCCCTTTCTCCCCCTGCAATGGCCTTTGGCTGCCACTTCAACTGTCAGGTAAGGTTGATTCCATTCTCTTCCTTGTTCCCAATGTGGATCTTCACTCACCCCTTCTTCCCTGGAGGAGTGGGACGCCGTTTTGTGGTTTGTCTCAGGTGACAAAATGTATTGACCTAGTAGTGGATTCATGGCAAACTTGGGATTTGAAACGGGATCGCTAGCGCACCATCAGTCGCTACCCTATAGCAACCCAGTAGGCAAGTTTCCACAGGGGAGAAATACTTGCCGATTCATCACAACTTGTGAATTGGATCTGGAGATGTGAGGAACCTCAATGAAAAACGCAGGCAGTCCATTTTTGCTCTTGGGAACTGTGAGCTGATACATCAATAAGCTCTGGCTGTTGTCTGTGTTAAACACCCAGCCTCTTTGTTTCCATATTCCCAAAGACCTCAGCACAATAGGACACAACTTCCTGCTCTGTCGACTAGCCACAACATCACAAGTGGTGGTGGCACTCTCTCATTCTTGCAGGGGCATAACTCTTTTGATAGGGGATTCAGTGCCCCTGGGACAGCAGGAGTAAGCCACAAGAGAAGCGAGAGGGGGGAACTGTCAGGGTTTGCAGAAGTACCAAAAATATTTTAAAGCCACCAAAAGTGGCAAAACCCACACACAAAAAGGCCAATGAGGATTGGCATGCTCACTTTCTATCAGGAGCCAATGAAGGTTGAATGTCAGCTGGAAAAGAAAAATGGAAAATAGATAGAGGATATTGATTTCACTTACTTGAACTCCTAACAGTTTGTAGTAACCCAGAAGAAGGCATTATTGGCTGGCTGGCTGGCTGGCTGGCTGGAATCCTGAACAAGATGATTCCTGTTGGGGTTTGAGTGTAGTAGCAGCAGTAATAGTATTTACTACTTGCATGCCAAAAATGGTTTCTAAGCAGTTTATAAGTAGGAAATCAATTATAAAATAGCCATACATGATACAATAAGAAAATTTCACCAAAACATTAAAAACATTCATAATTAAAGTATACGATACAACAAGCTCATTGAAAAGCATAACAATTAAAACAGTTAAAAGAACAATTAGAACATTAGATCTGAAAGTTCCAAGCTCAAGGTGTGTCTTCAAGAGCCGGCAGAATGCCAATACTGATGGGCTTCTCATGGACCACAACACGGGAGCCACCAGTGAAAAAGCCTGCCTCCATGTTACTCTTAGTGATAAGGCTGTGGCATTTGTTGCACAGCCAACCTGCGTTTTTGCATTAGTGACAGTAATCAAAATTCCCTTACTAGTTTCTTGTCAATGCTGCTACTAAATAACATGACATGCAATAAATTTTTCATAGAAGTCATTAGACTGACTATTAAATTCTAGCTGATGTGTTACGTCTAATGTTTGTTGGTGGGCATGCCAATTTTTCATATATTTTGGCACCACTGTTCTTTGAGAGTGGGGAAGGGCGAACAGTAGAGGGCAGGGCATCCAATTTGAAAGAGCAATGCACAATTGGGTAGGGCTCTCAGAAGGATCTCATAATTCCTGCTACGAGTGATGTTTTCATTCTTCAGATAACACAGCCCACTCCAGAGAGCTGGCATACTCCTAAGTATATAAGAGCGTATGGAGCTCCATCAAACAGGCCCTGGAGCAGAGAATTAAATCTCATTGTGATTTACTGTCTCCATTTCTCTGCCAGGTATTTCTCTTTGGGGATTGCAAGCCAATAGCTAAGGGCTGTGCTCCCGGGGAGGAGATAATTTCTTAGCCCTTTAATGCAGCTTGATCTCATTTCCATGTATCACGTCATGAAATGAAGGCAGGGGTGGTTTATTTTTTATTTTTAGAACCACTCTTTCAGAATTGGCCAGCTCAAGTAAGAAAAGTTGGCTGAAAGGAAGCAGCTCACAATCATTCTGGAATCTTGCACCCTTTAAAGCTAGGAGAAAGAAGCACACACATTTCATTACCTAGCCCTAAGAGTAAGCCAACTGTAGTTTAAATGCCCTCAATTCTAGTGTTCTATACCATTGTAAACAGATTTGGGAGATAAAAACAGCTGGCCAGAATTTAACAGCAAAAGAGGTAGCACAGGAATATTAAACCCTCCCTTCCCCTACCTCTGCCTTCTCCAGTGAAAAACACCTTCTCAAGACTACTTTGAACAGAGAAAGGGCCAATCAGTGCTTTGGTACACAATTGCAGTGTAAGATGTAGCTTTCCACTTAAGAGTCATGTTTGATCAAATGCAAACAGTGATATTACCAAATTAAAGGTAAAGGTAATGGTACCCCTGCCCGTACGGGCCAGTCGTGTCCGACTCTAGGGTTGTGCGCCCATCTCACTTAAGAGGCCGGGGGCCAGCGCTGTCCGGAGACACTTCCGGGTCACGTGGCCAGCGTGACGAAGCTGCTCTGGCGAGCCATCACAAGCGCAGCACACGGAAACACCGTTTACCTTCCCGCTATAAAGCGGTACCTATTTATCTACTTGCACTTAGGGATGCTTTCGAACTGCTAGGTGTGCAGGAGCTGGGACCGAAAGACGGGAGCTCACCCCGCCGCGGGGATTCGAACCGCCGACCATACGATCGGCAAGTCCTAGGCACTGAGGTTTTACCCACAGCGCCACCCGCGTCCCACTACCAAATTAGCTCTCACCAAATTATCCACTTTATTTGTGCAGTTCAATAACATTCAACATTATTCCTTATTATTAGTAGGAAGTCTTAAGCATGTATCACAAAGGTTGAAATGTAGTTGGAACAGATGGGTGATTCCTCTCCAGTGAGTATACA
Source organism: Podarcis melisellensis (assembly GCF_964234715.1). Lineage (NCBI taxonomy): Eukaryota > Metazoa > Chordata > Lepidosauria > Squamata > Lacertidae > Podarcis > Podarcis melisellensis. The sequence goes on along the minus strand of NC_138530.1, from coordinate 16,833,036 downwards.
ATTCCTTTTTGGGTAGCAATAACCATTCATCAAATGTATTCTGTGAATTACGCATGAACAATCAATTATTCACAGTCTTCTGTTTTCCGACTTAAAAACCAAAACCAAAAAAACAATTCCCCTCATGGCATATTCAGTATGTTGTGATAAAAACATTATCAATTCCTATTTGGCATTCTGACTTACCTGACTGCACAGGGCAGCAAAGAGAAAGGTGACATTGACATTTACTGGGTGAAATAAGAGCTTGGAAAATTATATGCAAGGTTCAAGTAGAGCAGGTGACTGTAAAAATTGCATTTTAACACCTGGAATGGAAAAACATTCCCCTAAATGACTGTAGTGTGTTATCTGTAAAATAGCCAGACATGTGTGTTTTCAAAACACGTTTTTCTGAAAGTTTTCTGAAAGTTTTCTGAAAGTTGCCAAATTAGAATTCTGGAAGAGGGTTATAATTTCGTTTTGTATGTTAAAATCATAATCTAAACTCGATTAAATATCACTTATGCTGGGAATATAAAAGGTAATTGTTTGTATCCTCCCTTAAGGGTCATGTTGGCTCCTTCTTGAGGCAGAATGCCTACCTGCACCAGGTAAAAGCAGTTTATGGTGATGAGCATCTTTAGGACTAAATGGGTTATTTAGGAGATAGGTTTAACTGCTACCTTACTTGCATTGCCCCTGATTGATCAGACATAACCTTTGTTCTGATTGGTCCTTGACTCTTTATCATCTTGAATCAGTTTTTTTCCAGCCTCCTGTTGTGAGCAGCTATGTATAACAAGTTCCTTCCTCTTCTTTGCAAGGTTGTGATGCCTCCAACTGAAGTGGAAGTGCTTTTTGTACCTCAGAAAACAAGTAACCCGTGCCAGTACTGAATGGCGAATCAAAGTGGTATAGCTGATAGAGTGCTGGACTTAGAGCAGGAGGACTTTAATTCAAATCTGTGTTCAGCCATAAAGGTCATTTGGTGATCCTGGACCAGTTACTATCTCTTAGTCTAGCCTACCTCACCTAGGGATGTTGTGTAGATAAAGAAGAGACTAGATATTGTTCCTTAGAAGACAGGTGTGATATAATAAATTCCCATTGCAAGAACCAGAAACCAGCTATATAATTATGTTTATTAGGTGAAAAATTGAAGTGATGTTAATGATTTGGAGCCAGAATAGGATTCGTAGGCAAAAGTCACAAACCAGCTACATAATTTATTTCACTAGGTGTAGATCTGCAGTAGTGCAATGGGTCCAGAACCAGCATTACATTGGCAAGAGGAGCAGGGCCAGTTTACTTGTCCTTTCCTACCAAAATGAAGTAGCTTCAGAATCACTGTTGTTTGCACCACTGAAGCTGATGCATCGTGTTAGAACTAGTCTTCCGCCTCATTTTCACTGTATCAGGGGGGGCACTGATTATTTTTTTCATTTTTAACTCTTTGGGCAGTCAACGAGCACAAGGCCAATGAAGATCACGAAGCACTTTGCACTTGAAAATTGTTATGAGATTTCTCCTGCACAAGGTTACATGGCATGTGCAGTGGTCCTAGTGACTTTAAACCAGGCATGGATAATTGTGCACCAGATTTCACGCTCCCTGAATGATGAGAAATAGTCCCCTCTACTCAGCAAGGGCACATGTGAAAGCTTGCACATCCCCTAATGAATTTGGAATCATGGAAGACTACTGCTGTGCTGCATATATGGACCAAACACTCAGGGGAAGCGCCTGCCATTCACTCCACTTTAGTGGGAATTTTATGCGTAGCACCAAATGGCTCAGCGCTCTCAGATTTGACCACCTGTTAAGAAGTGGGATGGGGGAACCTGGGCTTGGGTTTGGGCACTCCAGACCCAAACTGCTGAATAGCACTGCGAGTCATCTGCATTGGCAGATCTATGCCCAGGGAGCCGCTATGGCCCATAGCGAGAGCCATATGGCACATGGCAAGAGCCAGTGTAGTGTAGTGGTTAAGAGCGGTAGACTCGTAATCTGGTGAACCGGGTTCACATCTCCGCTCCTCCACATGCAGCTGCTGGGTGACCTTGGGCTAGTCACACTCAGCCCCACTTATCTCACAGAGTGTTTGCTGTGGGGGAGGAAGGGAAAGGAGAATGTTAGCCGCTTTGAGACTCCTTAGGGTAGTGATAAAGCGGGATATCAAATCCAAACTCTTCTTCTTCATATACTAGGGGGGCAATATTGATTAAGAGTGGTTTGCGACTTTTACAGTCATCCCTCCGTGGCACCAAATACTCTTGCAAAAGCAAGAATCGCACAAGGCAAACGTTAAACCGTTAGCGCATTACTATGTTAAGAGCGCAAGTGAAGCACTATCCTGTAAAAACGATAGAGTTTGCATAAGCCCTGGTTGGCCACGCTTTTGCTGACATGTGCTGTTGAGGTTAGCCGCAACCCCGTAGTTAAGTGAAAGAGAGTAATCATCCTCTCAATTTGCTTTGCAGTCTAAGAGAGGATTGCAGGGTAAGGAGACAAATTGTTTTCGTTGCCTTTCAGCGGAAAGTGCTAATGGAATAAGGCCTCTGGTGTTGACTGCTTTCTCTCACTTCCTCTCCACCTCATGTTCTGGTTTGGCCTCCAATCATTAGATGCTAACGGCTGTCTAAGAGCATGTTAGAATACAGACAATAGCTACACATATCGACAGAGCCTTCTTCCCTATCTGGCCAGCCTGTTTGTGCTGCCTGTGCAATGAGAACAAGGGACCAGGACTAGTCCTACCATTAGAAGACTTGTTTACTTGAGATGCAAGTGGGAAGCTTGTGCAGGCAGCGATCCAAATTAACTTTGGCTCTCTGAAAATGACGTTCGTTTCTCTCCAGCTATGCCAGCAAATAATTGTTTGGGGAAATGGCACATCAACAGCTTCAGGAGGCCGTCTCAAGTAATGACAGTATAGAATCGGCGAAGGTATGTTTGGTTTTTGGAGGCAGATTGCTGGCACAAACGTCTAGGTCTGAGTTGCTGTTGTCAGCTTTGCATCTATGTCTGTTTGTAGTAAAAACGAGGAGGCAGGGAATTATTACACATTTCCACCGAAATCTTCTTTTATGTTTTTTAATAAAAAATGTGGAAGGGAGTATGTTATATTGGCTTTCTCATTCTTGCTCCTAATTAGCAGTCCACAGTTGCCTGGAAACACAATTTAGTGCCATGTGTTGGCTGTAGCTTCATAGATAAGAGAATGTTCAGCCTCGTGTGCCTCCTTTACCTCTTTGGCTACACTGGCATTTGTCGTTAGTTTTAATAACATAGCATCTTCTCCTTTTTTCTTCCTTCATTTTAATAAAGTGATACTATGCAGCAGTTGCATCCATACAGCCACCCCTGAAGGAGTCTGTTTGTGCAGTAGAATGCAGAGATGGAGATTAGAGTTCCACAGCTCCAAGAATGATAGTTATTAGAATTTGGCCTCCTGGCTCTGCAAAATGTACCCAGTTCAGGTATAAAATGATTGTTGTAAAGGTAAAGGTACCCCTGCCCATACAGGCCAGTTGTGTCCGACTCTAGGGTTGTGCACTCATCTCACTCTATAGGCCGGGGGCCAGCGCTGTCCAGAGACACTTCCGGGTCACGTAGCCAGCGTGATGAAGCTGCTCTGGCGAGCCAGCACCAGCACAGCACACGGAAACGCCGTTTACCTTCCCGCTGGTAAGCGGTCCCTATTTATCTACTTGCACCTGGGGGTGCTTTCGAACTGCTAGGTTGGCAGGCACTGGGACCGAGCAAAGGGAGCGCACCCCACCGCGGGGATTCGAATCGCCGACCTGACGATCGGCAAGTCCTAGGCGCTGAGGTTTTACCCACAACGCCACCCACGTCCCAAAGGTAAAGATACCCCTGCCCGTACGGGCCAGTCGTGTTCAGGTATAAAATGATTGTTGTAGCAATTATTAATTGGAAAAAACTATTACCATACCCTGTGGCATAGGTTAGGCTGAGAGGCAGTGGCAAGCCCAAGGTCAGCCAATGAGTTTCATGGTAGAATGGGAATCTTTCTTTCTTTGGCGATCACTCATAGCTGAGTAAAATTGTCTTCCATAAACATGGTTTTAACAGTGGGTCCGTAAATGATTGTGGGGGCCAATTCTGGATCCACACATCATTCCACATTGGGGTCCTAGATATCCAGGTGGGAGTTGATCATGGTGTAGGTTTGCCAAGCGTGCCTTCCTCTTAGCACGTTTCTCCCTTGCATCCTGAGTTTGAGCATCTTCAAAGCCCATGACACCTTTGGTAAAGGCTGTTCTCCAACTGGAGCGTTTGCAGGCTAGTGTTTCCCAGTTGTCGGTGCTTATACGACATTTTTTTAAGATTTGCCTTGAGAGAGTCTTTGAACCTCTTTTGTTGATCACTGGTATTATGCTTTCCATTTTTAAGTTTGGAATAGAGTAGTTGCTTTGGAAGACGATAATCAGGCATCCGCACAACATACTTTAACCTGGACTAGTACTTGGGAGATCAGGGTTCAAATTCTCACTCTTCCGTGAAGCTCACTGACTGAACTTAGGCCAGTCTCTGCCTCTCAACCTAACCTAACCCACAGGGCTGATGTGAGAATTAAATGAGTGGGGGAGGGGTAGAGCCACGTATGCCACCTTGAACTCCTTGGAGGGAAAAAATGTATTATATAAATGCAGTAAACTAGCCAACAAACAGAAATGGCTAACTGGCAAGCTGTGGGCAAGATCACACAGTTCATTCATAAAGAAAAGTAAGTTGTTTTCCAAAGGTGTGGGAGTGTGAGAGAGATATTTCCATGCTTTAATGCTAACACCCCTCTTTAGATTTTGCATGTGATTGTCAGGGACTGGCTGGGCAACAAGGAGTGGTGGGAGGCCCCAGCCAGGGAATGCCCAAGGGAAACTCCAGAGGAGGAAGGTTCAGAGCCTAGGGATTGGTGGTGGGACACTGAGGAGAGGTCAGAGGGAGAAGGAGAGTTTGGATACTGAAAGGACAACAGGGTTCAGTGAGCAGGAGGAAGCTGGGACAGGGAGCAGTTCAGACTCTGAGGCTGAAGCTGAAGCAGAGGAGGGGCATCTAAAGGCTGCTCCAGGGAATCTCCCTCTCCTGCTGTGACGAGCTCCTCTCCCCCCTTGTCTCTAAACAGGATAATGAGGAGGGTGGAACAGAGGCCAGAGGTGGGCAGATGCAGTTTGAGACTGCTTGGGAAACATCTAGGAGAGGAGGAGCCTTAGAAGGGATGGAAAGCAGGGACCTTCAGTCCCGGCAAATGCTCCATAGGGGTAAGACCTACTGGGAAGTGTTGCTGAGTTGTATGCCATTTCATTGAATAAAGAGTTACCTTCACTGACAACGGAGCCCTGCGTCTTTCGGGCTGACCTGCACCTGACTCCTTACCTGTAGAGCCCTATATCTGAAACTGAAAGAGTCTGTTTGTGCAGTAGAAATCAGAGTTGGAGGGCAGATTGTCCTCCGCCCAAGAATTCTCGTTATTTCAGTTTGGCTTCCCGCCTCTGCAAAATCTCCCCAGCCTTGGTATAAAATGATTGCTGTAGCGATCATTAATGGAACAAACTATTGCAAATATTCATGGGGCGGGAGGAACCAATCACAGCTATGTCACAGCCTTGTAACTTTTCATAGCTATCTTTTGCTTGGAGTAAATGAGTTTTATTGTAAGCATGAAGGGCAAACATAATAGGCTTTTGGCTTAGTATGAGAAAGCACATCTCCTTCTGTGTGCTTGTGCTTCTCCAACAATGCGTTCTTTGCCATTGGATCTAAATTATGAAAAGAGAGAAGAATGCAGTGCTGATAACAACCTTAGCAAAGCACTTTCTGATGAAATTTGAAAGTAGATGGGAAGGGAGTCACACTAGGTTGGCCGATTTCATAGAACCAAAGGTAATCAAGTTTGATACTCCATCCATTAATGTCTACTTGCTTTCTGCAGTCCTCAACAGAAAAGAAAGATAGTCACAACAGCAACAAAAAAACCACAAAAGACCTGCCCAGGCTACATCTCTCAGAATTTGGGTTTTTTATCCCAGCTTTCCTTGTGCTGCCTTATAGATACTGTGGGTTTGGCCGCTGCTGTTTTGACCACTGTTTTTGCTGTGTTACCATGTTCTAATGTTCATTATTTTTTGCGTATTATTTTGTCCATATTGTAAACCTATGGTGAAGGGTGGTACATTCACCATTCAAAGGATAGGTAGGTCCAACAGGTAGACAACAGCTTCAGAGTGTACCATAGTACGAAAGCCTATAAAAAAAGGAATAAATTAAACAAACTGAGATAGCTCAAGCAGACAGTCTCCCATCTTATGCAATATAATATTTCATGAAAACATATAAGCCTGTCTGCACCAAATATCTTGTGCCATTTGATTTCACTGTCTTTGCAGCAGTATTCACCAACCAGGAGCCCTCCAGATGTTTTCGGCCATAGCTCCCATCCGCACCAAGCAGCAGAGCTGTCCTGGCTGTGGCTGATGGGTGTTGGAGTCCAAAAAGGCACTAGGTTGTAGAAGCCTGGTGTACAGGATTTCTGTTCTATGCACTCCTTCCTCCAAGATTTGCTTGATTAGGTTTTTCATCTGGTTTGTTTTTCTAAAATGAGCCTTTTGCACTGTTGCACCTTAATAAATGTGATGCGTTGTGCTGGAGAGAGAGGAACGTTGAGATGGGATTTGAAGTATCTGAGTGAAGTCATATGCACCAGCCACAATGACACACACTGGATGTAACAGAAATAAAAATGTTTTGATAATGAAGAAGGGGCAGGGCAATGTAGTTGAGACAGTGGGACATTTGCAGTGTATGGGTATGTGTTTAATGGCAGGAAATCCTTGCAAGCCGCAGAGTTCGTTTGATAAGATAAACACCTCCATCCTTCTCTATAAATTGAATCGCTTTTATGCATAAGGTGGGAGAAATGGTATATTTTGGAAAACTGTTATGTCAAGAAAGAGTCACCTGGTTGAACAACAGGTTATACAGGTCTTAGGCGAGGTTTGCTGCAGTTGAGCTTTTTCTGTATGCAGCTTTTTCAGCTTTTTATTTTCCTTTATTACATTGATAAATTCTCCCATAACAGATGGAATCTGCTGGGATGGTGGTTCAAGATAAGAAGGTGCGAGGATAGGTCAAGCTTCTCTGTTAAGGCATCAGACAAAAATGTAATTGAATTTTCTCTTTGAAAAAGAACAACAAACCAACAGCTATGAGGACCAAAGAAGTATTCTTCAAACTTGCTTCCCTGCCATTTCTTCCATTCTCAAGCATCCCTTTGCATTTCCAGACTGTGAAAAGCCATGGATAAATAGTTTCCTATGAAAGCTTGTTGAGGTGTATCTTTTTATAGCCAACACTGAATGGCCAGACTAGATGATTTCATGCACAGATTTTGTGACATCCATCTACTCTTTTTTGCTGTTTTATTCATTTTTACGGACGCTTAAAAACGTCCGAGACCAGTTTCAAGCATCTAGAAATAGCTGGTCATATTTACTTTGTCAGATGCCTTTTGTAGCCTGATTCCGTCACTACCGAAAACCCTAAGGCTGCCCTAAGCTCCTCCATTCCTGTGTATCACTACAGGATGAAAAACAGTGCAAATTATATTTGTTTGAAAATAGTGGATGAGCCATAGCATCCTGTGTATTCAAAGGATTCAAACCCACACAGTTTGGTCCCAAACTGTCATAAAGAATTAAAAAGATAAACATGAAAACAGCCTGAGGCAAAGCTGCTCTAACCCAGTGTTGTCTGCTCTGGCTGGCAGCACCTCTCCGGTGTCTCAGCCAAGGGGGCTTCCCAACCACAATAGCACCTTCTGCATGCAAAACATGTATTCTAAAACTGAGCTATTCCCCCACCATCACTTGCCACACAACTCGTCATAACATATACAAAGCAGGGGCCTAAAGGGGAAGACAATTGTAAGTAGGTTACATTCCCCCCCCCCCCAGGTAAGTGTTCGAAATTCTGGTTGTTGGAAGTTAAGTCTAGTTCTTTTAAAGGCCGTTGTGCTGAAAATCCTCATGCATATATCAACAGCTCTTGGCAAGGACAGCTTCATTTGCATCCTCTCTCCCTGGCCTTTTCAGTTTGATTATGGAAGTAGCTGGGGACACTCGTTTTCAGTGTTCACATCAAACGAAAGGAAGCCCATTTTCACCGTCCATTTTTAAAACTCCATCCCACCCTGCGGACACACAAACAGACACAGAGTTCAGTAGACTAGAATGACAGTCAAAGGACGCTGAAGTGGAAACCTGGGATAACATGCTGTTTAGCTCTGAAGCGCCACGTTAATAATGTGCAGAATCAGACATACCATAAGATACAGCAGGGTAGAGCAGTGGCGTAGCATGGGGGGTGCAGGGGGGGCCGGCCACACCGGGCGCAACATCTGGGGGTTAGGGTTAGGGGGCGCAAGTCCACGGGTTAGGGGGCGCAAATTACTTGCCTTGCCCCGGGTGCTGACAACCCACGCTACGCCACTGGGGTAGAGAGCAAGGAAGGAGCAGTGTTCCCTGGCAGACTGGAAAATAAGGCTGACGTACCTTGAGTGCCATTGCTGTATTTGTGTGGGAGATGGAGACACTGATGGATGGATGCAATGACTGATCGGTTTTAGGGTAATAGAATGTGTTTGCATATAGGTATAGATGTATAAATTAGTGGCTCGTGCAGCATGGCTTTCTGAGTGAATGTTTTCTTTTCTGCTATAATCTATCCTGAGAATTTCTGATTATCCAACTCTCCAGTGGCGTTGCAACTTATTTTCCGTTTTCCTTTTAAGTAGAAAAAAAGGGAAAGAAAAGTGGATGAAGCAATTTAGGCTGAGATCCTCTTGATGAAGAGGGTTGATTTAGGAACACAGGAAGCTGCCCTATACTAAGTCAGCTCATTAGTCCATCTTCAGCATTTCAAACAGGGCCTCTCCAAGCCTTACCTGAGGTGTTCTGCGCACCAAGCGGATGCTCTGCTATTGAGCTGTGGTCCTTCCCGCTTTCATGCCACTTTTCCCTGCCTGAAGAAATGTAGTGGATGTCCAAGAGCAGTCTGCAGCTATTTGCATTCATCACAACCCACTTTGCTTAGGAAGAAAAAACAGATTCAGAAGCAACAGCAGGGCAAAACTCCTACTGCAGTCTACAGAGTTGTGAGCAAGATTTCTCATGCACCAGAACACTTATCTTCTTCAAATCGGATGTTAAAATGTGGGTGGGAAGATAAGATATTGCTGGACATGATGAAAAGGGCCCCAGTGTTCCATTTGTCTTTGGGTGGATTACAGGGGCGATTGTGGAGTCTTAGGCTTTGTACACATTGCTGTTAACTCCGGGTCCAATGCACTCCCACCGCTGGTTTTTGAAACTGTGTACCTGTGGGGTTAGCCACAATCCATACCTATCCTGTTGTTCCTTGAGAAATCCTGCTGTTTTATGTGTTTCCCCTCATCCTATTTGAAAATGTAAGCCACATTCACTTTGCAGTTAAGTGGGGTGTGTACATTTGAGATAGCCATTGTGCATGCACAGATGACAGCTTCATGACTAGGAGTTCAGAGAGGGAGAGGGCAGTTGCTGGCACAGAGAAACAAACAGGTAATGTGCATTGGGTGAAAACATCCCTGCCCTCTGTCTGATGTGTGCAGCAATGTGCAAATGTGACTTGAAATACGGGGGTGAGGGAACGAGCTCGCTGCATTTTAAGCTGCTAAGGTATACCAAGCCTTAGACTGCAATCCTCTGGATGCTTAACTGGCAGTAAGTCACGCTAAACAAGCTCTCTTTTGGTGCAACCTGAATATTTTTGCACTTAGCATGGGGAAACCGAATGAACAGCACAATCTTAAACATGTTCACTTGGGAGCAAGGCCTTTGGATTTCAATGGCAGCTGCTCTCTGACAGGGAATCTTTCCCAGGAGATACTGGGGACTGAGCCTGAGACCTTCTACATGCAGCGCAGGTGCCCTGCCACTGAGCTATTGCCCTTCCCCAACATCACATGATGTGGCTGTGAAGCAGCAGTGCCCTGATGCCATATCCAGATTTGCAGATCCTACACACCCCTCCATTGGAAACATAAGGATGCAGAGCAAAAGTAGGCAATGCAGGAGCATACTCACATTTTAAAATCACGCTACTGGTGGCTTCCTAACTTAGAGAGTAGCAAGTGCTGTCTAATGCAGCTTTGAGCATGCCCATCAGCCTTCCAGTTCCCAGGGTTCCTTGGGAGATGCCAGGTCAGCTAAAGTGGTATACAATGTAGGTTTTATTGTGTAGATATGCCCCAGAGTGACAGCAGAGCACACAAGTTAGATGATTTCCACTATGGGATGCAATAGCATTCGCCCTCATAAGATGGAGTCGATGACCACCAACTAGGATGATGGTTTCAGGAGAGGATTAGACTCATTCATGGAGGGTAAAGCTATCAATGGGTACCAGCCACAATGGCCACCTCCAGTGTGTGAGGCAGTATACCTCTTTGGAGCCACTGGGAATCACAAGTGGGGAGAATGCTTTTGCGTTCTTGTTCTCCTTGTGAGCTTCTCATTGACATCTGGTTGAAAACATCTGTGAGAACAGGATGCTAGACTAGATGGGCCCTGGATTTGATTCAGCAGGTCTCTTCTTACGCTCCTCAAGAAATTATCCCATGCAGTTGTGGTTTTTGCAGAGGCATTTGTGAGCCGTTGCATATTACTAACATAGAATGCCACCATTTCAAGTGCATGGTTCAATAACCCACTGATTTCTTCCTTGAATTTGTGCAGTTTCCTCTTTTCTTTTACTTCCTTCCCTTTCTTTTCTTTTTCTTTTCTTTTTTTTTACTTCCCTCGCCTTACTCTTGAATCTGTATTCTTCTTCTCCTTCTCCTTCTCTGTTTCAGCAAAGTGGTATCAATCAAAGTAATTGATGATGAGGAGTATGAGAAAAACAAGACGTTCTACGTTGAGATTGGGGAGCCCCGTCTGGTGGAGATGAGTGAAAAGAAAGGTGAAAAGGACCGGCTGTGTGGGGCTGAGCCCTACCTGTATGCACCTGACTTGATCACTCATGGATGCCTGGCACATTCCCATTCATGGAGTCTCAAAAACACACATTCCATCATCTATGTAAAGGGGCAGAGAGCTGAGTCACTGGCCACAGAGGCCGTTGCTAGAATGTCCTGAGCTCAAGTTTCCCATTTGCTGTAAAATGCAGGCACAATCTTGGAAAGAGTAGCATCTGGTTAATTTAAATTCTATTTAGTTCAGCAAAACAACCAGTATTTAACCTATATTCAATACTGGTATGGCAAGCGAAAACCTTTTTCCTCTTGACTGAGGTCCAGGGCACCGTACTATGTGACAAATCTGTGTTCTGCCATGAAGCTTAATTGTTGGCTGTGAGGAAATGGTGTTATAACTCCTTTCAGGCATTCATTCTCTGGAGAATGGGCAAAAAGGATGAGTAGCAGGTTTTGTGAACAAGGGCTGAATTCAGACAGTCTAATGTGTTCACATGGGTCATGGGGAGAACCTGCCGAGGTTCTTAACGTCACACACATTCCTTCTCCGTAGAATGAACGTCTGAAAAGGGCTAGTGCCTCACCCTTATCTACCTTATAGGTTGTTTGAATAAACTGTCTTAACCTCTCGAGATTCAGAGACTTATGCTTGAGATAAAATACTGGCACGGTTGTAATTAGAATCGAATCCTCCTTGGCGCTACCTGAATGCAAAGCTAACTTTGTGAGGGGGTTCTTAACCAAACGGAATCAGACAAGGAGGTTTCTGGAGGTTTTCTGCTCTTTTACATACATAAAAGAGGGATGTGTGGTAGTGTGTTCTCCTCCATTGCCATTGCAGACTGCCGCTACCTCGACTGGTCAGACTTAAAAGCATGTGTGTGCTTGTGTGTGTGTGTGTAAAGCCAACCATTTGTTTTGCCTTTGTCTTGTTTCCCCACAGGAAATACATTACCCTTAGAATACTTGACCGAGAGGAATATGAGAAAGAGTGCAGTTTCTTCCTTGTGCTTGAGGAACCAATATGGATCCGAAGAGGAATGAAAGGTGTGAGAGCAAACCCAGGCAGCTCACAAGAAACTGGGGACTTCTTCCTCTGATTATGTTTCTCTTCTCTCACAACTTTCTGACTTGGCTTCCACTTAGCTTGCCCCTGGCCTCTGTCAAAGTTCAGCAGTTTTAATTTAGTTTCTCTCTCTCTTCCTTTTTTTGAAAAGAAATAAAAATGATGACATTTCTGCTGCTTATTACGTCCCGCTTAAATACATCATAAAACATAAATAATATAACGGGCCCTTTGAAGTGAATAATATAAAATCCAAATAATAAGACATAGGGTTTATGATAACCCAGTATATTATAACCAAGTATCATTCTCACAGATCCAGTTTCCACAGTATCCTCTTAATGAGGCCCAAACTATATATTACACACCACATGTAGTGGTAGCCTTTGTGTTGAAGTCAGACAAAGCGAATTAACTGTACAATGCCTCAGATTTTTCTCTTCCATCCATCTGTTCCAGGGTACTGACCACGGTCAGGGGGTGGAATCATAGATATTATGGAATATCCACATCCATCCAACACCCCCTCTCTCATCCTAACCTACCTTGCAAGGTTGTTGTGAGCATAAATCAGGATAACTCCATCTATGCCACCCTGAGCTCCTTGGAGAAAGGTCAAGATGCAATGTGATAATTATTAAGAAGCAGCTACTGCTGCTGCAAAACAGACTTTCAGAGGTTGCAACAGGCAAAGTAGTGAGTTTCAACTCACATGTTTCCTCATTAAGAGCAGAACGTGAGAATAAACCTAAAGTGTGAGGAAGACTTCCCTGAGAAGGTGTGGCTCCTCCTGGCATTGTGAACCTATTTTACTAGATTGTAACACGTTCCCACATGTTGTGGCATTGCCAGCAGTGAATAATATTAAATAGGATGCCCATATATATTAACAGCATTGCCAGGCAATACAATAAAGCAACAGAGCAAGAATATGCCATACAGTGTAAATTGAATTGTATGAGGATCACACAGTGCAATCCTGGATAAATTTCGAAATATGTCAAGATTCATTGCACCTGAGAATTTATCCAATTATTGTGGACGTTAGCCAAACTTACTTGGATTATATTTCCATCAATTTTGAATCATCCTGTTTGATGTAGCAATAGTAGCTCAATATTGCAGTTGGCTTGCAGACCTTTTCCATTCCAACAGTGATGATTTGCAATTTACAGATAACAGTGTCCATTTCTGGCTGGTTAAGGTGAGCAGTGACTGGGTGACCTGAAGCGGAATTTCCCTGAAAAAGTGTTCTTATGAGCCATCATAAGGGAAATCCTTATTTAGCTTTCCCAAGTATAACTGAAGGAAAACAGACATAACTGCTTGGGTGATAGTGCTGACGCTGGCAGATTAAAGGGGAAAAGGAAGGAAGATGAGAGCAATGAAGATCTGTGTCGTGCTTTTAAGCTTCTTTGTGGAGGTAATGTCCACATAAAAGCAAAATCCCATGGGAAATAAGTTGTTACTTTTAGCATTGTCAGTTACCCCCCAGAAAGCAGGGAAGCACACAACAGCTTGGGAGAGGTGGGTCTGAAATCTGTTCCCATCTGTACCCAGCATCCTTGGGCAGCTGCCAGGGTCACAGGGAAGGGAGCCACCAATGCCTACTCTATACCCACCTTAAAAAAAAAAAATCAGTTCAGTGCTCATAGCAGTACTGAGTGGCAGACTCTAGTCGCCCCTTTAACTTCCCCCAGTGCCCCCAATGTATCTGCATTCTTGGGCATTATAGGAAATTAAAATTTGAGCTGGAGCCATCCAGCTTGTGCTACTCAGAATGCAAGTGCTTCCCATTGCAGCCCACCATCACCAACAGGCAGGCCCCCCGGGTGCCACTGATGTGAGAGAGGGACCACCAGTTTAGCACATACCCCTAAACATTTTGTGAATCTATGTTTGGCCTCATTGAGGAGCAGTATTTCAATATGAGTAGTAAAATGAGAGTACCCCTAAACACTTTTTTAGAAAGAAAGAAAAAGCACTGGGGACCACCATAGGCTTGCTTTTTTGCCAGCCCCCTAGAGCTGGCTTTTGGGACGTGGGTGGCGCTGTGGGTTAAACCATAGAGCCTAGGGCTTGCCAGTCAGAAGATCAGCGGTTCGAATCCACGCGACGGGGTGAGCTCCCGTTGCTCGGTCCCTGCTCCTGCCAACCTAGCAGTTCGAAAGCACGTCAAAGTGCAAGTAGATAAATAGGTACCACTCTGGCGGGAAGGTAAACGGCGTTTCCATGCGCTGCTCTGGTTTGCCAGAAGCCACTTAGTCATGCTGGCCTCATGACTGTACGCTGCCTCCCTTGGCCAATAAAGCGAGATGAGCGCCGCAACCCCGGAGTCGGCCACGACTGGACCTATTGGTCAGGGGTCCCTTTACCTTTACCTTTAGAGCTGGCTTTGCTTTCAATGCAGAGAAAAAATACAGATAGAGAAGAGTGAGAGAAGAGCTTAGCTACTGAGCCCACTCTCCCAGAACATGCTAGTGCCCTCTTAAGATGCATCTACATTTGTTGCTTTTCTATGGGTTAAAGGAACATAGGATTCTTCATCCAAATGGTCTCTTTCACATTGCACTTGCTCCTGACCCAGACTGGAATCGGTTCTCAGTCATTATGATTCCCCCTCCTGTCTGCAGAGGGGAAATGCACTTGTCTTCCACATTACAGGATAGGAATGGTGTCCACAGAAAAATGCTCCTGCACTGCCTTAAGTGTTCCTTGGGGGCCAATGTTCTGTGGTTTTCTGCTTCTAGTGCTCAAAGATGAAGACAAAATTCCAAATGAAAGCACAACCTCAATAAGGCTTTTGTCATAGCTGCAAGGAAACATCGCACTGAATGGATTGGATAATGTGCAGAGCAGCCAGATTAAATATTTTGTGAATGCACTCTGCAAGCACAGTGTGTGTTCTGTAGCATGTAAGGCAGATACATTTCATTCTGTGTGCACATGGCTAGGAGCTAGGGCCATTGACAGTTTCTTGCAAGCCATGAATGTTGAGAAAAACACGCACATGTATGCTGTTGTCCACATTACAGGGCACTGTGCAAGTACACACATGCTGTCCTTGCTGATATCTAACACAGGAAGGAGCCCTAATTAATCTCATCCAAAGAAATCTATTTAACTGTAACAGGATCACAGTGTAAACACATCTCACTTGAGTGACCCAGGACACTGTTTTTTTATGTATACCGGCCTGGTGCCAGTATAGCAGGGGGAAAACCTTTGCTTTTCAACCCAGTAAAGCTGGAGTCATATAGTCAAAAAATCATTAAGAAAAGTGACACGGCTATGACCTCTGACCCAGCACTTCATCACAAGTAGAACAAAATTGTTTCATTTATACACCCCTTATCTCTAAGTCACATAAAAGTTCCTCAAAATCAGCCACAGATGTATTTTACAAGGAACCCTCTCCTGCCCTGCTCACCTTCAACATACAGACTTTAAGAAGTTAAGTGAAATTGTTTGGCTTTTGCAAAGGGAAAATAATTTACAGCATATGGCCTTACTGCATAGTATAGCCATAAACTGAGTATACGTCCTGAAATCAAATAAGGTGGACTTGCAATTAAAACAATTCTGCATTTCCAGGATAAAAAAAGAAGCACTGATGCAGAAAATTCAGCAGTACAGCCATAGATCTCAAACTGTGGAGTAGATCTCCCGAGGAGACTCTGAAAAGCTGCCTGTAGATCTGTGAGTTCCTCTCTAATGCTTCATTAGATGCATCTAGACTGGCAGAGAGATGCTGCCGTCCCCCTCCCTTTCTTATAGGGGGCTTTGAACGACAGAAAGAATTATAAAACTGAAAGGTAATCACTGGGTCACCTAGCCCAACCTTCTTTTCTGAAAGCTTACAGTAACCAGAGGTATCATGGAATCATAGCATTGGAAGGGTCCTCTGCCCCAAAAACCCCTGCAATGCAGGATTATTTGGTCCAAAGTGGGATTCAAACCCATGACGCTGAGATTAAGAGTCTCTTGCTCTACTGCCTAAGCCAACTCAGACCTACTTCTAATATAAACGTTCCATACAGAGAGAGATCCACCCTTGTGTAAGAAGGCAGTGGAAAGATGTTCACACACAAGTCTCTTTTCATATGCTGGAATAAGGATGGATGGATCACCATATTTCTATTCCTTGCTGCCTTCATCCCCCCCCCCCAAAAAACTGGATCACTTCTGCCCTGTTTATGGGTGCACTTTAAGAGAAAATAAATAAATAAATGGAAATGGCGTGGCCATGTTTTCCCCGTACAATTCCCCAGTCAATTCTTGAAAGCATCTTAAAAAGGCTTTCTTCAATGGGAGGCCACAGAGCTGCTCTAAGAGCACTTAAAATGTGTTAAAAGTTAAAACGAACCACCTTGCAAATACAGTGCAGGTGCATGCATGCTTCAACCTGTTGATTAAATGGCTCAGTCCTCAGATCAGTCTTCCAGTCCACATGAGAGTCTCAGGATGGGATGCAATGGGAACATTTGCTCCAAAATGGAGAGCAAACCAGAACCGTCCTCAAACCCCATGCCAGAAGCCAGTCCCTTCCTTCCAGGTATGTGTTATTGAGCAATTAATAGTCACAAAAAATTGTTTGCTCAGAAGGAGACTCGTTTAAAAGGAGGAATCGCTGCTTGTAGCATTATATGCTCATCTCACTTTCCCTCCTGCTTAATTAGGTTTTGCGGGCTTCTTATTGTTTCAGAAACACGTCAAAGCATATTTGACTAGAGGCAACAGTGGGACAAAAGAGATGTCTATGTTCCCCAGCCTTTGCCAAGTTGGTGTCCCATCAGTTCCATCCAGCATAGTGTATACCACAGGGAACAAAGACTCTTTCGAGCCACTTTCAACTTCCTTAAAAACTATGGTCTGTCTGCAACCATAGAATAGCTGGACATCTTTGTACACACATGGGTACCACTGTAAAACTGGGAACAGAAGCCCCTGGGGTTGGTTGCATTACTAGACAACCAAGCAACCTGTTTTGGAAGGGTTGTTTTTAAACACATTTTGCTTTTCCTCCAGGGATGCTTTCAGGAACATTAATAATAATAATAATAATAATAATAATAATAATAATAATAATAATAATAATAATTTATTATTTATACCCCGCCCATCTGGCTGCGTTTACCCAGCCACTCTGGGTGGCTCTCAATCGAGTGTTAAAAACAATACAGCATTAAATATTAAAAACCTCCCTAAACAGGGCTGCCTTCAGATGTCTTTTAAAGATAGGATAGCTGCTTATTTCCTTCATATCTGAAGGGAGGGCGTTCCACAGGGCAGGCGCCACTACCGAGAAGGCCCTCTGTCTGGTTCCCTGTAACCTCACTTCTCGCAATGAGGGAACCGCCAGAAGGTCCTCGGCGCTGGATCTCAGTGTCCGGGCAGAACGATGGGGGTGAAAATGCTCCTTCAGGTATACAGGACCAAGGCCGTTTAGGGCTTTAAAGAGCACATTATTTCCTCCTCATTTTTCTTACCAGCTTACTACTGAGCACAAGCTGAGACGGAGCATCGAAATACTTATAGTTTTATTTCACACCCTTGCTACCAATGCAAAGCTTGTTTTAAAGTCTTGAAACTCTTGTGGCCTTCCCCCAGAGCTCTGGGGATGAATTTTTTGTTTTTGTGTGTGTGTAAGGGACTGAGGACAAATTCCTGGCTAGAGTTCCATAGCCCCTTCACAGAAACGCTAGCCAAGATTTTGCAGGAAGGACAGCGAGAAATGATCTTTAAAACCAGCATAACCACATTTACAGCTGATTTTTCACACATTGTAAGAAGAGGCTCGCAGTCTAGTGCATTAATTAGTCTTCAAGGTGTTGTAGAATTCTTTGGTTCCAAGGGTGAACTCCTCCTTACCATAAAGGCACCGTTGCCCCATGTCCGTCCTCCAGTGTTTCCCAACCTTGGGTCTCCAGCTGTTTTTGGACTACAACTCCCATCATCCCTTGCTAGCAAGACCAATGGTCAGGGATGATGGGAATTGTAGTCCAACAGCAGCTGGAGACCCAAGGTTGGGAAACACTACGTCTAGCCTAGCTGGAATGCATGTTATATACATGAGGATGCTCTCGGGATCTTTCAGCTCACACTTTGGAGCTTCCTCATTTCCCTCCACCCCCTGCTTGCCCTTTCCCTTTTGCCACATTCCCAGTTTACAAAGGGACTCCCTGACACAGTAACAAATGCTCTGAGGCTGTAGTACTGCACAAAAGGCCCACACATGTGAACAGATGTGAGAAACGCGTATGGAGTAAACACTCTTTCCCCTCCTATAATTTTAGATAGAATAACAGCTTCTTAAAAATATTTTTTTAAAAGGCCAAGAATGAAGCAAACTCCCACAGGAATCCAATGGAACATATTCTTTCCTCAAACTTTTGGCAGAGCTGTTAATTGATACAGAATTAAGATCCGAATAAGGATCAAAAGAGTAGAATCTAAACACTGGGTGCATCGAATGTATTTTATTTTTTTAAAGGTTTGTCACAGCTAATATATTAAATAACTGTGCATTTAATATTCCTCCACCATTTCACACACCACCCGCATGAAATGTTTCTCTCTTCCATTATTTTTCATGCTCTTTTCCTTTGTAGTAATGATGTCCTGCAGCTTTACAGATCTGCATTTTCTGGCCTTCTGGATCTGGATCCTTTCTGTAGATGTTCCCTTTAATTTCATTGCTCATTGTCTTTTCTTCTTCTTCTTCTGTATTTGTCCCTCTGTGCGTTCTCCACAGCCCTGTTGTTGAATGAGCTTGGTAAGCACCCCATTTCTTCTATTTCTTTTCCATTTTTTTCCAGTCGATCGATGTACTTTATGTAAGTTGATTGTTCTGTCTCTATTATTTTATTTTTGTACTCTCAAATGTTTCTTTTTTAAAAAAAAAGATTAATAATGCAGTTTAACTAAACGAAGGTAATTGATTTCATGTTTGTTACTTAAATTTATTTACCATATCTGCTGGTTTTGAAGTAATCCCTTGGATTCAGTGTGCCCTCAGACTGAAATCAAGGTATTAAAGATTTGATGGGAAAAGATGAGACATCTTAGGTCAATTATATGGTAATTGCTTGAAACATCTCATCTCCAGAAAGCCTTTTGGCAGATGCACAGATTAAACAGGCCAAGATTCAAATTTTATCCAGGGTTTCTTCTGATACATTAAGGAAGGGTAGAGATCTATTTTTCTTTAACTTTCACTTTGCAGAATGGCACAAAAGGTCTTCTTTAAGCTATAGATCCATTTTGGGGGGAGTGGGTAGACACTGATTTTCATATGCCAATTGAGGGAAAGTCATTTTTGGATCAGTTAAGAGACTATATTACAGCCCATTACAGAAACTGCTCAAGTGGAAACGCTCACTGGTTTTTGTGACCACAGAATTATTCCTTTTGGTTCATGAGACTCTGCTGAAATGAGAGAATCCAGTACGTTTGCAAAATTAACACACAACTGAAATCCTGTTGAGGGATGCTATTTGGAACAGAGAAACCATTAGCCAGATACAGGTTAAGTATGTTCTCCTTTTGCCAGTTTTTCATTCTAAATCCCCCTTTCCCAAAGCTGCTTCTTGTTTTAAAAAGCGGTGCTGGGAGTTGGAAGCACACAGTTCCCTGCAACTCATAGGTAGGCCCTGGTTTCAGCTGAAAGGAGTGGGCACCGTGTAGGAGCCCCCAAGCATTCCCATTCATTCCAGTGCTGTTCATGCAGGAGAGATTCCTCTTAAATAAAATCCCTAATGATAGTGATGGGAAAGATAAACCTGGGGTTCCTTTGGTGACCCAATCCTGTTCAGTAAGTTGCATCTTACAAAGTGCATGCTAACCTAAATGTGGTCGTGGAGTCAGGTTCGTATCTCGTGGGCCAATGCGTGGATTGTTTTGGAATCAGATCACTTATTCATACCCAGCTAATCAAGTACAGGAAATGTGCAGCTCACCTACACACATCACTCCCAAAAGGAGTTGCTTCATTCACTTGAATGGGCACCATGACAACAGAGTGTGAAGGAATGTAGGAAGTTCGGCATAGCGCTTTAGAGAAAACTAGAATCTGTAACAGATAGCATACCATCCTCTAAGCGCCTTTGTCTATTTCTGCAAATAGGAGGATAGTTGAGGCTGAAATGAGAAGGCATATTTAGTGTTGGAGTGGGAGTTCAAAAAAGAAAACAGGAAGCTTCCTAATACTGAATCATGCCACTGGGAAGCTCCGTCTGCTAATAATCCCAAGATCTCAGGCTGGAGTTTTTAACTAGAGATGCTAGGAGCTGAAATAAACACACAACTAAAACCCTGTTGAGGAGTCTGCACACAAAGTCTTCTCCATAAGTTTCAAAACCAAGATGTAAGAAGCAATAATTTTCCAAATAGGATATATTCCTGGGATGTTTTCTGGCGCTGACTGATGCACAGCAGTCACTAAAGCAGCAGCCCTGAGTTTCGTCAACCTGTCTCCCCCAGAAAGACCAGGTAAAACAAAACATGTGATGTGACCGCGCTGTGTTGTGATCTTCCAGCCACAAGGAACAGCTAATGAAGTGGAGCTGTTGGTGGGGACTTTCACATCACCGTGATGCCACATTTTGTAATCCGAAAAGTTACCAGGATAGCGAAGAGGAGAGTGTAGGGCTGTGTTTTTGTAGCATCTAATCTTGGCCTTAATTGAACAGGGAATAAAATGTTTCAACCAAATCTGGACTTTTTGAAATTTTCACACATGGGAAATTAGGATAAACCTTTCGCACACACAAACGTTTTGGCATTTTTGCCTGATCCAATTGAGTGCATTTCCTGTAGGGAACTTTAGGGTAGAATTTTATAGATGACATGTGATGTGCAGCAACGGATGCTAATTTGCTTCCTTTTTCTCTCTTTCCATTTTGCTATTCCTCTAGGTGGCTTCACAATTACAGGTATGGTTTTTTCATTATTATTATTATTTTGCTGTCTTCTAAATGTATGTTTCCATGTGGAAAATTAGGTTCTTCTACTGCTTATTCCCTTTCCTTTTAAGATGTATAATATTAAAACAGACACACAGCAAAGCATTAGTACCATCTAACACTTTTCATAGCTCTTTAAGAAGGCTGTATGGGAAAAGGAATAACATATGCAACCCATGATTATCTAAAATTCATGCAGGTTTACCTTGACTTAGTACACACATTAAGCAGTGTTTATAAACCAGCAACAAACCATGGCTTATATGAGCATAGTTGGCTCATGGTTTAGCTGCTGGGCTGGGTTTAAATGATCAAATTAGCAAAGCATGGCTTGGGGTTAGGTGCAAACCAGATCAGTGACTCAACAAATTAGATGACACCATTCCTGAAGCAGCTCAGAACTACTGTTGTTTTTCTGTAAACAGCAAGTTTAGGTTAGTTGTCCATTAAATGAATCAACCAGTTTACAATGACCCAACTACGTTTTAAGCCAGTAACATTTACACAGCGTACACTGTTTATAACAAGAATTGGGATTCATGTGATAGTTCCATATACTTAGAATATTATGCAACTATAACATGAATCCCAATCCTCACTCCATAGAATCATTACCCGTTCATCCAATGCATATATTCAAATATGAATACAGAAAGAGATGGACTCCCATCTCATTGTCCTAAAGCCAAATGCTATTGCAGGGGGTGAGGACTCCTACTCAGGACAATCAGATATTAATAGTTGTATTATGGTAATGAACATATGGTATTTCTTTTCACCTTTTGTGATAAAAGAGAGGCAAACATATCACACTAGAATGAAACAGGACATGAATGCCTCCACCAGAGGAGTTTCCTGAATTTGTACCATTTAAATAATGCACACTTCTCGTTCCCTTTTTATCGCCCATTTCTTTAATTTGATTGGGGATTTCGTGGAAGCAGTTCGGCAATGAACTGATCGCTTTTGTGCTTTGATTGTAAAAATGTTATATACTTGCGTATTGCCTTTCTCTGATAGCTTTAAAAAATAAAAAATAAAAGCTCAAAGCAAGTTACATACATGCATTCTTTATTTTGGTCCAAAGAACCACAAAAGCATTTTCAAAATTATATAATGAGGAAAGGATATATAGCTACTAGAAGGATCAGTATAGAGCTCAATAATAGGTGTGGCTGGATTCAGAAAAAAAATTCCAAGTCCTTTCTCAAGAGTGCAAAGCCTGCCTGCCTACATAAATCACCCAAGCCGTTGCATGGGGAAGGAATGTTTTTAGGAAACAGTGAACTAAAGGAAGAGTTGCACCCCAAGAACCTCTGCAACATTGCAAAGAAATGTGGGGGCATTGCAAAGGACTGTATATGGTTGCATGTTTTGAACTCCCAAACCAGAAGAGGAACCCAAGCTGAAAAGTTTAAAAAGCGGCTTTTACAGATTAAAATTGTAGTGCTGGCGTAGAAAACATTCCCCAACAATGAACCCAGCTTGGACATTTGAAGAAGATGACACTCTGTTTTCCATTTTCTAACATCTTGGCTTATTTTTTGTTTTCGTAATCAAGGGAAACGTTTGAACGGTAGGACATCTTGATTTCTTTCATGCAAACTAAGATTAACACTAAACCCACGTACTAAGTAACTAGTGTGTAAACCAAGTCTGATGAAGTGGTGTGGTATTTCTTTCCGACGCACTTAACATCACACGTTTCTGGATAACAGAGTAAGACTTTTTTTAAAATTCCAGTGATTCGCTGGTAACAATTTGAAAGCATAATACAGAGCTCTAGAGACCTAGAGGATGGCAGTGGGTTTAAGATTCTTTTGTGCTCTTTAAGCAGCTTTGCTGGCAACATGGCTCCTGGCATAACAGCCAAGGGATCTCGTAGATCAAATCATGGTCTTGAGCTGAATGTTTCAAGGCCCTCTGTGCCAAGTTATCTGCAGCTGTCTTTGCATCAAAATTTACCACCTGAACAAAAGCCAGGAGAGTTCTAAGCGCCAAGGCTGCAGTCCTAACCACCACTTACCTGGGAGTAAGCCTCACTGAAATCAGGAGGGCTTACTCATGAATAGGCGTGGTTAGGATGGCGCTGAAAGTCACCACAGTCTTTTTCCTTATTATCACCATCCCCCAGAACATCTGCCCACCACAGCCACCAGCTGATTTAATTGTACGATGCATCTAAAAGCTTCAAAATTGTGTTGAAAAATATGGTTATGAATGGTAGTCCTAATAAAATAACAAATGGCCCGATGCATTTCAGACAACGACACACGGGAGATACGTTGTCTTTGTAGGAGAACCTTGGTCTTTTGACTCTGAGGAAGATTATCAACAAAAACACAATGGGCATTTTATTGTTCTGATGGGACTATTAATATTGAATAAATATATTTTTCAGCACCATTTTGAGGGTTTGCCTCTTCTTTGGCTTCTTCCAGCAGCGGTGCAGAGTAGAGCACTGTGTCTTGGGCTTTGGATTAGGGCTAAAGCCTTGCAGCTCAAAGGTTCATAGAAACCTTAACAAACTACCATTCCCAAGGGTGCTTGTGTGTTGGGAAACTCCTGCTGATAAATGGAGTGTAATAAAAAGCAGCAGGCCTTCAATTTGTGCTGCCACTGCTGCTGGAAGGTAAGCTTTGGGTAAGGTAGGATAAAGACAGTAGCTCACTAAGTGAATCGAGAGACCTCTGGGTCTTGTCGTTGCCCCCCAATGACATAACCTGGAGCAAAACCAGGCCTGAAGCTCAGGAAGAGGAAGAATTCTTAAATGAACAGCTTTGGACCCATTCCAAATCCAATCTAGTTTAGCTCATTCCAGAAAAAGACAGGGGCATTTTACGCATCCCTAGTACCGAGCAATTATTTTTGAACAACGTCTATAATAGACACAGATGGCTTAAGCATAATCTACGAATAAATAGCTTCCCCTTGCTAAAGCTCCGCCTCTCCAGTAAGATGACTTCTTACTTTAAGGATGAAGAGCTCTTGTGCAGAAGAGTTTGTTTTTAAGAACTGCCTTTAAGAAGTGAGTACTTAATGGATTCATCAGCCACTTCTTTCACCAGAAATGGGATTTAATTTTTCAGTAATCTGTAAGAGAAATCATGTCTTTGGAAACAATATCATCTTAGACTTGTTCAAGGCAAATTTGTGAATGCTTACTTTGAATTAAGTTCCAGTGAGGTTTATTCCCAGGTAAATGTGCATAGGATTGCAGCCTAAATAGAATTTAATGCTGTGATAAAGATAGCCATTCACTTTAAAACACTGCCCCGTATGTCATCCACAGAACTTTTGCAAAGCAGCTTTCCCCTTATAATTTAAGAAGCCTGCCTGTTCTAAGAACTTACTGATGTCTTTGACATTGAGTAAGGTCAACATCTCAGTAACAGCATTATCAAGCAGACCTACCAAGGGTCCTTTATGACTCTTCATGTCTCCTGAAATTGCCAGAACTCAGTGGAGTTCTGTTAATCTCTGCCTGCTCTTTACTCCATGCTTCTCCACCAGCATCGACCAGGTGAGCAGATGCAGCCAGCCCTTCAGCCCTGAGGCTAAAGGAGCACTTTATAATTTATGTATTTCTGTTAACTTCTCTTGAGAAATGTCTGCAGCATAGCTATGGCTCTGAGGAACCCAGGGGAAGATTGGAACTGCATAGCAAAGAAGAAAATGATAAAGACCGCATTAAAAATGTACAAGTGCCCATTCGCTGTAATCATTTTTTTCCCCCTCCTTGAAATCTTAAGCTGCAAAATTGTGATTGGAAATAGATTTCCATTAGGAGGCCACCATTTCAAAGGTGACGAGTAGCAGTCTAATCTTTTGAAGCACTTGAGCAGGCTGGCTGGGACCTCATTCATGGCTCTGTTTATTCTTGAAAATGCGGGAAGGGCGGTGCTTGAGAGTCCCCTGTGGGAAATTGTCATAGCAATAACCTCACATGAAGTTGCCATTCACCAAGTAGATACTTTGCAGCTAACCAAATCTAACAACACCAAGTGTTAAACCGGCCACCAAAACTCAAAGCAACCCACTTATCTTTTACTTTTTGCCAATCGTTTTGCTAGGCAAACCTGTCTTCCGGAAGGTACATCCTAGAGACCACCCTTTTCCTTCTACTGTAATCAACATTCAAGGTATTCTGTTTGCCAGGGTCCCTGTTCCACAGATAATGTTGCATTAGCAATAGTTTAGGACTTCATATATAGGGTGCATTGGAGCAGGGCGTGGGTGGGTTCCATTGAAAAATAAGGTACGAATTAATATACTGGCTGCTCTTTAATAGCAACTCACACTGCCTGCTTGCATCATCTAAGCCTGCCAGGCAGACATCTGTCCAGTCCTAAGTTAAAGGAAGTCATCATGAAACTCAGTGTTTTGACCCAAGTGAGGTTGTAGGCAAATAAAAGCTGACAAAAGACTTGGCTCACTCTCCCCATAACCATCGTACAACTCATCTCTTAGAAGCTTTGTGATGGGATAGCATGTGAAACTGCCAATGGTCGGCACCAGTCTCTGCACACCAGCACTCCTGGCCCAACCAGGGGTAAACATAGGTGGGCCAGAAATGATGGGGCAAGGCTGCAACTGACCACTTGGCAGGCTCCCCCTACTAGCACATAAAAGGGAGAGAGATCAGGAGGGGAGATAGAGCAAAGCAGGCGATTGGAAGGCTGCATCTCTCCACCCAAGCATAGTATTAATCAGAGAAATGCTTTGTGCATTATAAGAGACTAGGAGGAAAAGTAGTCTGGGTCTTGTTTACCCAGTGCCGAGCCAAGGTGGGGAGATCCAAGGTGGTGGGAATAAGCACCAACTCCTAGTGGCCCAGGTCCCTTACACACACACACACACACACACACACACACACACACACAATATTTGAGGGGGCCTGGCCACCCTAAGGTTGGTGGGCATTGATGCCTTTCTTTCATTTCCATGTTTGGACTTCATTTCCCAACAAGCCCTGTAAACAAACTTGTAATAGGGTTGCTGAATGGCAACTTAGCTAGGACTGGGCAAAAACCTTTTATGGCCTTTGTGGTTAGAGGAGAGAGAGAGAGTGCAAACTGTTTGCTTCACGGTGTGGGTTCACAGAGCTCTGCTAGGACGAGAGAGGAAGCAACTCCCGGTTGCTTATAATTTAAAAAAATTAAACTAGATGACTTGGAGGGTAAAACTCCCCACCTGTTGTTGTTGTTGTTGTTGTTGTTGTTGTTAATTCACCCTTTGCCCCAAGGTCCCAGTGTGGGTTACAACAATTAAAAAGCAATATTTAACAGCAATTTAAAACACCTTATTGTCACAGAAATAAGGTGGGTCCTAAAAATATGTCCAAGCAGGGCAAATGCATAATTTTGCAGCCCACCTTCATTGATTTTGGGTGGTGGTGGGAATGCAACCCGATGCCTAGAAACTTATATCTGGGGAGAGTTGTGTTCAAGCTCCCCTTTTTAAGAATTCAGAGAAGCCCCGGACCAGGCACTGTTTCTGAGACCAGACAACCTCACAGAGCTGTTTTGGGGATAAAAAGTGAGGTGAGGGGCGGGGAATAAACCTTCACCAGCACTAGGATCGGGGTGGGGCTTATCTGGGACCCCCCAATATTTTATTCAAGTTGGTTCCCCTGGTAGTAGGAGTTATCAGGGAGCAATTTAGAGAGAAGTAGGGTGTGCATGATTATTCATTATACAGTGGTACCTCAGGTTAAGTACTTAATTCGTTCCGGAGGTCCGTTCTTAACCTGAAACTGTTCTTAACCTGAAGCACTACTTTAGCTAATGGGGCCTCCTGCTGCTGCCGTGCCACCGGAGCGCGATTTCTGTTCTCATCCTGAAGCAAAGTTCTTAACCTGAGGTAATATTTCTGGGTTAGCAGAGGCTGTAACCTGAAGCGTATGTAACCCGAGGTACCATTGTATGAAGAATGCATAATGATGAGCTGAGCTCCTGACCATCCTTATATAGGTACAAATAACTCACCAAGCCATCCATGAAGTAAGATTTAGGACTGGAACTCTAAGGCCTTTTCATCCCTCTGGCCTTAGAGGATTCTGACAATTTCAGGATCACTGCTTTTGTCTTTTAAAATAGGGAGGTATCATTCCAATCCATATCAGCCCAATTTATAACCCATCAACCTTCAGTCCTAGAACCATAGAATTGTAGAGTTGGATGGGACCATTCACACCCTCTAGCCCAACCCCCTGCAATACTGGAATCTTTCACCCCAATGACCCTGCAATTAAGAGTCTCATGTTCTGCCAGCTGAGCTATTTATGGCAGCCTATTTTTGCTGCCTGCCAGGTAATATTTTGTCATCCCTAATGCCTGAAATTAAACGGTGTCTCAGAGGCAAAATCTGCTCAGGTTCTCTTGGGGCCCTGCCCTTTCCCAAGTCTTTTGTGATCTTCTTGCCTGCCTCAAGCACTTTGGCATCATAAATGAAACATGAAAATGCCACACACACCCATCTTTATCAAACCCTGGAGCTACTAGGTCTTTTCATGAATTCTCAGCCACTTTGCTAGATCAGAGTCAGCCTCAGTGGACAGCATCCCCTGCTGCTTGGATACAACTGGGCCTCTTCACTTTTTTCTGCAGACTTTTCTCACAAGGCTCTCATTGCATGTATTCTTATCCTTGGGTGGGGGAGCTATTTAACTCTCTCATAATGCCCTGGAGCAGTACATTTTGAGAAATGGGCAGACCTAGCCACTGCCAGGTGGTCCCACGGATGAAGAGGAAGGGTCACCAGGGTTACCAGCCTCACATGGGGAGCTACATCTAGGGGCAGATCTGATATGACCCAAATGAAGCTTAAGCTTCATGAAGCGCCCCTAATCCTGGAGGGTCCCCAGAAGCAAAATTAGTCCACAATTAGTAGAGCCAATTTGAGTCGCACGAGTCAAATGGATTACTTTTGTTGTTATATATATTTCAACAATTGCAAAGTTTTGAGAGTCAGTAGCACAGATATTGTGAAGGTTTAGTGATCTGTCATGGAACAGCCCCCACCGAAGAAGATAACAGTGGTTACCCTTACCCAGACCTTGTTTCTGATTGTGAAGGTGGCCCCATAACACTTCAAGCTTCAAGGCCCCAGAAATGTAGGTAGGTCAGCCACTGACAACATCCACCCCCTGCTGTAGTCTCTAGCTCAGCCTCTGCCTTCTGCACCTCTCATGGCAGTGAAACCCCATCATCCTCGGTTCCTTCCCTTTCTTTGCCATCTCCCTCTGCCACTGGGACTCCTTGCCCATTTGGGGGAGTCACCCTTCACCTCCTTTCCAATCCAACTCCCCCATCCTTTCTTTGGCGTCTGCCGCTCTTGAATAACTTATGCAAGCGTCCGGGGTATTTCTGGGAAAGGAGACCCCTTTCTCTCTGAGCTGGTGCCCTCCGCAAAGAATTGCCCTCGGCAGCCACCTAGGGGCTCTTCGTGGTAACACCAGCACCCATTCCCCAGCCTCTCTGCATCTCCCTCATAGCCCCTCTCTCACTACAGCAGCTGGTTCAGGCACTTCCAGCAAAACAAAACAAAATCACAGTTGTTTCCACCCACCCTCCCCTCCACCATCATTGTCTTGGGCAGCATTCAAATTAACAAATTGCTTCCCATTGTTTTTAAACACCAATCAAGTTGCATTAGCACCTTACAGATTCACTTCTTCCAAAGAACAAAAGGTTTCGGGGGTTGTACAAGTGGGGAAAGGAAAAGAGAACTGAAGGGGCTGGCAGAGAGGAAAGAATTAAATTCCTTCCCAGCAAGAGGAACTTGTGCATGCTCAGACATGGATCGGGTTGCCAGATAGATGTCTCTTTTCAAAAAGAGGATGGATTTATTTGGAGTTTCTGATTCCAAAATGCCAGAGAACCCACAGAATGCAAGAGGTGTCCCTAACAGCAAAAGTTCAGGGCATTCCATAAGGTACGTAACACAGCTCCCCACCACCTCAAAAAAATAAAGAAAAAAAGGAACCCTGAACATTTATTGGACTAAGCTAAATTTGCTCTGAGTTGGGCACGTTAACCAAGGGTTGGGAACAGATTGCCAGTCACCCACATTGGTACTCTTGGGTACAAAATACAGAAAGATCGTTTCAAACACACAATATGAGCTTGGAGCAAAGTAGGGGGAAGATTCTTCTTTGTATGAGGGGAACCTGGGGGAGAAGTAAGATAGGGCTGTGCTGATGCTGAGTTGCGTGGAAGCAGTTGTTTTTAATCTTTTTAAGTTTGTATGGTTAGTGCATTGTTTGATCATTGTAAACAACCCTTTAGCCTTTGTGGTGTCGGGCGGTCTGTAAGCTACTTAATAAATAAATCACAGTATGAAGGTGGCAAGCACCGGTGTTTGAAAATACATGCATTGTACTAAGTAGACCTGTCAAGGATCTGTAGTCCTTATCGAGGGCCATTGCACACATTGCACAAACCCAGGTTTGCCTCTGAGTGCGCACCCAGCAGTCGTTCACAGCTAGTCCCAGTGCTCTAGGAAGTAAGGAGCTGTTGCTATCCAGGTAGGACTTTGGGGCAGAGCCCAAACGCCCTGTCTGAAGATTGAGCAGGAGGACCACCAAACACAGCAAGACTGACTCACCTCATTTGGAAGTAAGCAAAGTAATATTCATCACCCTATGAAGAGAGGAGGTTGTAAAATCATTAAGTTCAAGGTGTTTAATAACCTAAGATGATTACTTGTATGGTACATGTGTTTTCAAGCACTTGTCTGCCATGTACACAGGGCCAGATTCAACTAAATAGGCCTGTCTGGCACTCTCATATAATAAAGGTAAAGGTAAAGGTACCCCTGCCCGTACGGGCCAGTCTTGACAGACTCTGGGGTTGTGCGCCCATCTCACTTAAGAGGCCAGGGGCCAGCGCTGTCCGAAGACACTTCCAGGTCACGTGGCCAGCGTGACATCGCTGCTCTGGCGAGCCAGAGCCGCACACGGAAACGCCGTTTACCTTCCCGCTGGTAAGCGGTCCCTATTTATCTACTTGCACCCGGAGGTGCTTTCGAACTGCTAGGTTGGCAGGCGCTGGGACCGAGCAGCGGGAGCGCACCCCGCCGCAGGGATTCAAACCGCCGACCTTTCGATCGGCAAGTCCTAGGCGCTGAGGCTTTAACCCACAGCGCCACCTGCGTCTCATATAATATATGTACACAAATCTAATATACTATTGAATCTAATGTGCACCTCAATTTTCCCAAAGAAGTATTTGCCATGCCTGCGGTATTTTTCAAGCTTGCAGTCAAATCCAATGCACCGTCGAATCTGAGGTGTGCGTTACATTCGAGTAAATGCGGTATAAGCACCAGACAAAAATTTTCCTCTGTTGTTATTATTATTATTAATTAAAGTTGTGTACCACCCTTCATCCATAGATCTCAGGGTGGTTCGCATTACAAAAATACACAATAAAAACACAAAATGCACAAGAAGAAGAAGAACAGAACAGTAATCCTTCTCACTGCTTCCTACTATAGCCAGGCCTTTGGCCTTTTAGAAATGGGCGGGATATTTTTAGTGTATTTCTTTTTCTTCTTGGCTTTAATTTATCTATGTGGGGGGTTGCCCTGGGCAAGATAAAGCGACAAACAAATTCAATAAATAAAATAAAGATAAATACGATAAGCAGCCACACTAGCAGGAACAAGCACAAGGAGTCCCACTAGCATAAAGTGAAACTCGGACACAAAAGTTGTTGGGCTTCAAGTTTTTTGTTGTTTGTTTGTTTGTTTGTTTTTGAAAATCAACACTTCCAATGTAACCTGGCCCAGGTTTCCCCAGCCATTTTATCCAGCAATGCTGGATTCCAACCAGCTACATTTTTAGGCGTACATGTAAACAAATCTTAAGGGTGGTATTCAATAAAAACCCTACTCAAGAGTAGACCCTTGACATGCTCATAGTAGCAAAACTGGGCCTGGCCTCTACAGAATAGTCACTGCTTTGTGATATTTTTGTTTGTTTGTTTATGAAAAAAAAAAGATATTAAAATACATCGTCGTCATCATTGTAGTGAGAGGAGTCCCTGAATCAGTGCCTCCCTCCATTTCCTTGAGCTGGAAAGATTTGCCAAAGCAGGGCCGGAGCCTAAACTGAGGTATAGCAAGATTGGTGTGGCTGAAGGGAAGCAATCACTTGAAATATGGAGACGCTATGAGCCAGTGATCTCATTTGCTAATGCTTCCAGGCAAACCATCTGCAGCAGCACCGTTCAGGCCCCTCGCCATGCAGGCACTGGCCCCTTGCTTAATGGCCTGTCCTTTTTCCATAACAGATGTTTGCCTGCTTTTGCCATTGCAATGGGGCACATTTGAATATAAATAGGAGATCTCAGCTCCATTTGACAGAAGCTGGCTGTGGAGAAGTGAAAGCCCTGTTTCAAAATCTGTAAATTTATTCTTTTCTCTCTCTCTCTCTCTCTCTCTCTCTCTCTCTCTCTCTCTCTCTCTCTCTCTCTCTCTCCCCACTTTCCAGAAGAGAACGAAGAGAAGCAGCCACTGACGAGCAAAGAGGAGGAAGAGCGTCGCATTGCAGAAATGGGGCGCCCTATCTTAGGGGAGCATACGAAGCTGGAAGTGATTATTGAGGAGTCCTACGAGTTCAAGGTGCAGTACGGGCTGCCATGAGCCCTCTTCCCTGCCAAACTATTACAGTCCTCTTTTTGAATCGGGATCAAATCTGTGTAAAATGGTACAACGTAAGGCCAGGTCTGTGTTTTCCTGTGCCGAAAAAATAACAAATTCTGCCCCAAGAAAAGGCAGATTGCACCATTTAGTCAAGTTATGCTGATTAGGCAGATTTACATAATTTATTCTACCGTTTTCCCCTGCTTTTTGCATGCATTTTCTAATTCTGATCTTCACAAGGAGGGGCAAGGAATTATGCCACTGGAAGCCTTACTCAGCTGCTCCTCTTCCTTCTGAGGTCTTTTTTCCCCCCAAGCAATCATAAGGACTAGATTTTTTTTAAAAAAAATTGAAAGCAAACATTCTCAGGAAGTTAAATGATGCACCCAGAACCACGTTCTGTTGGGATTTTTTAAAATGTGCCTGTGTGAATTCAAGGGATATAAATAAGCCTTTCTCAAAGGTGACAGCAACATGCACAAAGTACTTCCAGCTTCTCAGATTGTGAAATATAGTTAAGTCCTATTTGTGTATTGCACACATGTTGAGATCTCATTCGTTGCAATGGGAGTAAGGTGTGTGCTTCTGGCTCACTCCCCAAGTCATCTGTCCTGAATAGCTCCACCCCCATTGAGTGTGGATGTTGGGGGGCATGACTAGCCCAGAAACACTGTCAGGAGCGAGGCCAACAGTGCCACCCCACTCCTAGCATCAACAGGTGAGAGCCCCACATACGCAGGGCACAGGTACAGAGCTCACTTCTTGAGAGCAAACTTTGGTCTTCCATGCCTTTCAGAATATCGGTTTCTAACCTTATCCATTTGTTATTTATTTTGGCAATTCGTAGACGGCTTAATTAAAATAATCTGTAAGAGGTGTACTGGTAGACTAAACTGATAAAGCTAGAAAATCTGTTAAAAGGATGGCATCAGAATTCAGTGTTCTGAATTTTTTAATCTACTGAAAAGTCTACTGATTTTGATTTTGATTTCTTTTTAAAAAAAGAAGTATTCATTCAGCACCAGAGGTTCAACAGGGTGGTGGCTTGTCTGATCTCAACTGGAATGGAGTTCCATAAAATTGCTCCCCAAAATTCCTGGCGGATACCAATCCATGGGGGACCACTGACAGTAACTCTCCTGAAGACCTTGTTGTCGTTGTTGTTTAGTTGTTTAGTCGTGTCCGACTCTTCGTGACCCCATGGACCAGAGCACGCCAGGCACCCCTGTCTTCCACTGCTTCCCGCAGTGGAGGAGGATGATGATAATAATAATAATAATAATAATAATAATAATAATAATAATACTCTGGGCAGCTCCCAATCGAGTGTTAAAAACAATACAGCATTAAATATTAAAAACTTCCCTAAACAGGGCTGCCTTCAGATGTCTTTTAAAGATAAGATAGCTGCTTATTTCGGTCACATCTGAAGGGAGGGATAAGAAACCAAGTGGTCCGTAAGGTACATCCTGGACCACAAGCTGTTAAATGTAAATTAAAACATCCCACCAAAGACTCCAAATTAATTATCCCTCCAAAGACTTCGGAGCAGCAGAAGCTTTCCTTCCTGCTTCCCTTCATCCTCGTGACAACAGCATCCCCATGTGATTTAGGTTGTGAGAGAAGAGAGCAGATCGCTTAGTTCACTCTGTGAGCTAAAGGTCTCCTCAGGCTTAAACTAGCTCCCTAACTACTGCACCATTCTGGCTCTTTCCGTTACAGCGGAAACACAGACTGGTCCACAGCACTCACAGTTGTATCATATTTACATTCCGAATGACACATTTATTTCTTTATTTGCATTCCCTGGGGCTATCGTGGGGAAATCAGATGTTGCAGCTTTACACGCTGCTTTCTGTTCTCCATCAGGCAGAATTTTCCATACACAAATAGGGAAGGAGCACTACTGGCTGGCAGAGAGAGTTCACTGCCTCCACATTTTCTGTGTCACTCAGCCAAAATATCCTGAGCGTCTCTTAAATCAATGATGGTCCACTGGCTCCCAAAACAATTTTATCTGGCCCCAGATGGCCCGACTGAGTTTTAATCATTACGTGGTTTTTAAGAAAATCCTCTTAAGTTTCACTTGCAAGGGGGGAGAAGCTATTGGTCTCCGTATGTAATGCATATCAATTTTAGTTAGTTGCATTCTGGGAAATAAAACTGCCTCGGAAGGGGATCCCAGCTTCCATACAAGTAGAGAAGATCGATATTAGATGCAGACAAGGGTACAGTCTGACTTAGAGGAAATCAAGGATGGCCACAAAAGGAAATTTTCTGGCATACTGGCAGTTTTGAAGGAATTTTTCAGCAGTTCCCTCACAAGATGCTGGAAACCATATCTGTTGTGCATCTGGCCTTTTCAGTAGAGGAACAAGAAACGGGTGATTTGGAAAGCCACTGCCGGAGGTCATGGAAATCCACAAGCAATAAGAGCAGGCAGTACTAGCTTCTATTCCCGTATATAGGATTGGACTTCGAAAACATTTATGGAAATTCTTTGAGTGCAAATAATTCCAGGCCTTTTAAATGCAAAACGGAGACTTAAAAGCATAATACAAACAATATACTAATAGGCACATTGCAAACACAGACCAAACCTTCTTTTTGAGCAATATGGAGTGGGGAGGGTGAGTTGCATGTGTGTACATTTTCAGCCACTTTTATGACTTCACGGGGGTTTCAGATTTATTTCCGTGAGCTCAAGCCTCTGGAGTGACAATGTGCTTAGTTTTCTAACGCATGTCTATCCGTCTGCAGAACACCGTGGACAAGCTCATTAAGAAGACAAACCTAGCTCTTGTGGTTGGAACAAACAGCTGGAGAGAGCAGTTCATTGAAGCTATCACTGTCAGCGCCGGTGAGTTTTTCTATTTCTGCATGTGCCATGAATTAGGAAAAGCCCTTCTTCTCCTGGCTTAAGGGCATCAAGTGAAACCTGATCCCAATATACCTAGCTTGCACTTGGCTTTGAAAGCAAAGCAGGTAGAGTTGGTATTCGGGGCTTCTAGGCAAACATCATCCTGCTTTTTGAACAGATTGTGCACTGCAGTGTGTTGAAGTTTTCCGCTACTGGCCTTGGGGAGCAGCACAGAAGAGCAACAACACAAACTCCATTCCTTTTAATGCTGCTTCCATAGGGCTATCATTCAAGACCCACTCATATCTATAGAAGCTGTGCAGTAAACAGAGTTTAGACACTCGTTCTCATGTTGTTCTCTGTGTTGTATGTCCATGTCTACACATGAATGTGATTTCACACATTAACTCAAGGAACATGTGTTTCAATCTAGAGTCATAGCACACCGTAGGGAAAACTGGCATGTCCAGGAGGACATGAGCAACAAGGCAACAAACCAGAACTTAGATTGCTCTTTTATTACAAAAATGGATAGAACTCAGTTGAAACAGGTTGTTATTTGATTAAATCTACAGAGGAGCTGGGAAAGGTGGGGCATTGTTTGAGGAAGACTAAGGAGGGAACGCGGGTGGCACTGTGGTCTAAGACGCAGAGCCAGGCCTTGCCAATCAGAAGGTCAGCGGTTTGAATCCTTGCAACGGGGTGAGCTCCCATTGCTCGGTCCCTGCTCCTGCCAACCTAGCAGTTCGAAAGCACATTAAGTGCAAGTAGATAAATAGGTACCGCTCCGGCGGGAAGGTAAACAGTGTTTCCGTGCGCTGCTCTGGTTCGCCAGAAGCAACTTAGTCATGCTGGCCACATTACCTGGAAAAACTGTGTGCGGACAAACGCCAGCTCCCTCGGCCGGTAAAGTGAGATGAGCGCCGCAACTCCAGAGTTGTCCGTGACTGGACTTAACGGTCAGGGGTTCCTTTACCTTTAAGGAGGGAAAAGGAATGCTAATAAGGAGAAAGGAGTGTGATAGAAGCAAATCAGTTTAGAGAAAGAAGCAAAAAATGTAAATTTCACCTTCCCTGAATGGGTAATTGTTTGGAGAGCTAGAAAGGCAAAGAAAGAGACAAAGGGAAAAGGAGGAGTAGACCATGGGTATCACCTCTTCCAGGGTGAAGGGGTGGTAGAGAGTTCCTCAGTGGGACTACTATAAACCAGAAGGTTCTCCTTTGCTGGGGCCATGTTGTATGATGGCTAGGACACTCTAGCTTTGATTGATAGATTGCATTCCCTTGGGGCCCTTGGAAAGTGAGCATGGCGATCAGGAAACCGAGGTGAGGAGGGAAAACCTAGGAGGGGGGAATCCAGGGAAAGAACCAAACACAAAAGACCACCAATTCTTCTTCGAGGTTCTTCTTAAAGGCCTGGTGGTGGTGAGGGTTGTGTCTTCCTAAAATTAAGGAACAGTACCAGTGGGATTTTCCTATTATGGGTGGTGGGTGCAGAAATGTATGTGGTGCATTTGTCTGCATCTCCTGGGTGTAGGATCCTAACTTCAAAATAGGTGCTAATGCGCTCAGAGTATTTTTGCACCAGTGGGTTTCACACTGTTGGCTGTATGGTGCCTTTGGTTTGAAAGCACATGATACAGCAAATTTGCTGATACTTAGCAGCATGGGGGGGCCCCACTTGGGAGCCCCACACATTCCACTGTGAGTTCATTCCTTTATGGAAGGAAGACAGGATATATATTTGAGAAGATATCGGGGCAGAATGCAACAAAGTTGTGTGTGCAGAATGAGGTTCACTCACACAACAGGACTTCCTCCTCCTCCCCCCCCCCATCTTCCCCATCGGTTCCCCCTAAATCTGCTCTGGAGTGTTGGGAGAGAAGGTTTAAGAGATGTTGGGTGGGAGGAGAGGGTCGAAAAGTCTTCTTGCATGCATGCACAGACTTTGCTCCGCTCACAAACACACCACTTATGCTGCATTCCACCCATAGTATCTATCAGGCATTGGCAAACTCGACCCTCCAGATGTTTTGGGACTACATCTCCCATCATCCCTAGCTAACAGGACCAGTGGTCAGGGATGATGGGAGTTGTAGTCCCAAAACATCTGGAGGGCCGAGTTTGCCTATGCCTGGTATCTATAATCACAAAAGTATAAAAAAGCTTGATTCGGTTCTGCATGCAGCTATAGCACCAATGCAGTCCTGTTCATGAGCTGATGTAATTTTGGCTTGATTCTCTGGCTTTTATGGAAGCTTCGACAACAGAAAAATAGTCTCTCTGCGGGTGTGTGCCCACTTCAAGATTCCCTGTTGCAATTTGCACAGAAGCTTTTGCTTTGGCTGCAAGTACAGTCCTTCCAGACTTTACCCAGTTTTTGTGCCTCTTGTTTTTCTACTGTATCTAGTTTTGCCAGAATAAGTAGACTGTCTCTTGGGATGGATCTTACAAAACTGACCTTTAAAAGAAAAATCTCTTATGGGACTTGTGTGCTTGTGCAATACAGTAACAAGTGCCTTCAAATTATCTTTGTGCCAGAGTTCCACTCTGCCAAAGTAGCTCATGTGGCAGTTGTACTAGAAAATAAATGTTTTTTTAAAAAAACAAAAAACACCCTGCAGCATACTAGCTGTAAAAAAAATATTAAAAACATAAGAATTGCCTTTCTGGATGGTACCAAAGGTCCATTCCAGCATAAGAGAAAGAGCAAAAATATGAATGAGAATATGCCATGAGCATATGAACAGTACATTTCCTTCACTTTAATGTAAACACAACCACTCATAAATGAGCTTCTAGGCCAGTTTTCCATGCTTCCAGGAAAGACTAGAGATAAGGCCATTTCTCCTGTTACACGCTTAACAGCTTTCTCGCAATACATGATTTGGGAAACGTTTGCTTGACGGAGACATTAGCCGGGTCTGCCGCAGTCACCTTCCTGCCCTCCTCAAACCCTGCTATGGTCACAGACAGATGCTCCTCCTCCTCTCCCACATGCCTCAGAGTAGAATTCCCCTGCGGGCTGCCGGCCATGCTCCTCAAAGCCGAGTTCCTGCCATTCCAGAAGTGGCAGGCCGAAAAAGAACGGCTCAGCAATCATTTGACCATGGAGATAAGAGAGTGATAAATCAAATGACAGCGTTTTATCTTCTGTCGCTTTTCCAATGTTCATTCCAAAAGCAGCCAAGTGCAAAGACAAAGTGAGTGTCAGAAACTTTCCCAGCCAAGCAACAACCTCCGTCTGCATTTGAGCCTGTGATACACACACACACACACACACACACACTTGCCTGGATTGCATCTAGGGAGTGGGGTGGTGGGAAATAACTTCATTTATTTTAACTAGGCTGCATTTGGAGGATTTATTGCATGACCTGTGCTGAATAAACAACAAAAAGGACAGATCTTATCTCTAATCCTAGAGTGCTTTTAAGTCGCGGAGTCCTTCCGTGCATCTGGAGCATATATTGGCTCTCCGATATTTCTCAGGCTCTTCCTTGCCCCTTAATGCTACTGAGAATTGAGCATGTCTGAAGGAAGCTTTGCCGCCCCCCCCCCTTTCCCCAAAATTAAGCCTGCTATGCTTGAGATAGTGGAGCTAGGAAGCTGCCTCTCCAACCTCCAGATGTTCTTTCCACTCCCTTGTGACTTCCTTCAGTTAAAGGCTAGACTTGCACCCAATGAGAAACAGGCGTTTCCAATGAGCCTATTTGCCATGGCTGGGGGGGATGACGACAATGCTTTAGCAAACTGTCAACTGTTCGCTTTGGAGAATCTCTCTTCAGATTCGCTTGCTGGCGTTGTTTCCGTGTTGCTTTTTCTCAGAGACGAAAAAAGTGTTACGTGCAAAAAATGTGTGCAACGGAAATGTGTGGTCCTTTTTTTTTTCCTCTGTGGGAGAAGGTGGCTCCAGAGGTACTCGGATAGCAATTGTGGGAAACAGGATGCCGGGATTTCGCTATTCTTAGCCTCTGCTGTATATAAAGCCAATACAGCTGGTCCAAATATTCCAAGCGGTGATGTATACCATGGCCCCAATAGTGGACAGGAGTGATGCTCACTTGACCGCCAGTTGGTCATGTCACTGCTGCTTACTGGGAGGTAGAGAGGGAGAGATGGGGCCTTGGAGAGGTCAGCACCGTGCAGTTGTGCTGGTGGAGCCAATCTGGAACTCCCAGCAATGCATTTGCACCCAGCCAACCCTATCATCTGCTTGCCTTTCTGCTTTCTGGTAAAAGACAGCAACATGACTGTGGAATAGTGGGTAGACATGGCAGACGACACAGCGATGTCTCCAAAGCAGCTCTTTATTCTGTAAGCTGGAACAGCAAACTGAACAGCAAACAGCTCAGCCGCCCTGCTTTTATAGGCAGCCGGCTGTCAACATTGTAGCAACAACAACCCAGAGTTTCCCGCCTAAAATAACTGACGTGGACCTGAGTGAAAACTATCTACAGACCTGAGTGAAAACTATCTACAGTATCCCCCTGCTGGCCCAGGGGGAACTTCACTACATAACACTGACCACCTGGAGGTCAGATGAGCAGTGGCACCCCACCAGACCATCTGCTACTGCATGGCCCCTGTGTGTATGTTAAAAGCAAAAATATAATCAGTTAATATTGCCCTGTGTAAAGCTGAACAGCAGCCTGCAGCTTGCCCAGTATCTTACTGAAAAGTTTATTAGTCCCTATTTCTAGACTTTTCACAGCCCATAATATGTGGGTGGTCCAGCAAGATTAGGCTGCATTTCGCTGGATCACAGTTAGAACTGGAAGAGCTATCTTAAAAGAGGAAATGGGGTTTTCTAATCTGGTAGAAGTTAGTTGCTCAGCCATTTTTCATTGATGACGGAGCCCTGGAGAAATGACTCTCTCACTGCTTCCTTTGTGCCAGAATGACAGCTGAAGATCCTAAGCTAATAGCATTTCTTTCTTTCAAAGACAACTCTTTAATATGCCCTTTATCTGGTCTTTTGTTAAATATAATTTAAATAATCTTGATAAAGTTCACAACTTATTTCATTTTTAAACAGCAAGCTCGGGGGAGGGGGTCCCCCCCCCTGTTCCAAAGTCTCCTGTATCTGAGTTGTTCATTCAACTCTGCTCTGAGAAATTTAAATTTATCTACATGCCGTCAGCCTCCACCACTCGCCGGGAAAATAGAAGGCTCTCCCTGCTTCAAAAAGAATCTGGCCTGTGACTATTAGCCCTGTAAACACTTTGTCTGGGTTATCCTTCGACAAAATGGCATCCTTCGTACACCTATAGTGGGAGAGCTGCTAATCTGTTACGTCGGGTCATGCTGCTGATACAATGTTCAGTGGCTCAGCGCCGCAAGGACAGTTCCCACACCACTGCCCCAAAGGTACTGTCAGGGCAATTCCACTGTTGGCCCCATGTCCTGTTTGCAGGCGTCCCATAGGCATCTGGTTGGCCACTGTGAGAGCAGGACACTAGACTAGATCCAGGAGGGTTTTTCTCTTATCCTCAGGCTCACCCAGTTCTCCCAAATGATAAGAAGTTCCATCACTTACCTTGGGTCACTGGAATATCTAGTCTATTTGCATTTATACAGGTTGAGCATACAGTGGTACCTTGGTTCCCAAACGGCTTGGCTCCCGAACAAATTGGCTCCCAAACCCCACAAACCCAAAAATGAGTGTTCCGGTTTGCGAATGTTTTTCGGAAGCCGAACATCTGACGTGGCTTCCGCTGCTTCTGAATGAGTGCAGGAACCTCCTGCAGCCAATCAGAAGTCGTGCCTTGGTTTTCGAACCGTTTCAGAAGTTGAATGGACTCCCAGAATGGATTAAGTTCGAGAATCTTAAACACATGAGCAAACAGCCATAGTTCACTTCTTTCTCTGCAGACCTCCGCAGAGACTGCCAGCGCCATTTGGGTGAGAGCAATTTAGATTAGGAATTGACATGGGTAGGAGGTTTAAATAACTTCTCCCCCGTAACCATTGCTGTGACAAAATTGGCAGCGCCTCCCCAACACCTGCCCATAGTTATTCCACTAGCCAGAGGATCCAGTCATGCAGTTCCCATATAATATGTAATTTGGTCTCCATTAAAAACTTGCTTAATTCACTGTTGCAGGTAGTGACTGATCAACAGTACCAATGTGGAGTCTGTGTTGCAACGATTTCCTTCCTGCTTCCAAACTATTAAGTACTAGTGGTTTTGCTGGTGATCTTTGCTTCTTCCAGTACACTGATATTAGTTTGCCTGTCTTCCCAAGTGATGTGTAAAAATTTTCAGAGACACCGTTGATAGAATCTTTTGAGGAGTTGGAGATGGTGTTTATAAGTGGTCCATGTTTCACAAGCATATAGTAAGGTTGGTAGTACAATAGCTTTGTAAACAAGCATTTTGGTTTCCCTGTGAAAGCCCCGGTCCTCAAACACTCTGCACTTCAATCGGGAGAAAGCCGCACTCACAGAGCTCGATGCTGGGTTTCGGCATCAATGTTGGCCCTTGTGGAAAGATAACTGCCTGGGTAGGAGAAGTGATTGACATTTTCCAACGTTACACCATTGAGTTGGATTTGTGGCACGGCAGAGGGGTTGTTTTGTACTTGTTGGTGCAGCACTTTGGTTTTTTTGGATATTGAGTGATAGGCCAAGCTTTTCAGAAGCTTCTGCAAAGATATTTAGGATGGTTTGGAGGTCATCCTCTGAGCGTATGCACACTACGTTGTCATCAGCATGCTGAAGCTCTATGACAGAAGTTATGGTAACCTTTCCCCTGGCTACGTAATTCATTTATGCCCCATTCTAGCCAATCAACAGAACGGCTCTAATTGACTTCAAATGTAAAGGGAAAGTTGTCAATGTAGCTCTGCACATTTTTTTTCCAAAGAGGCCATGATCAGATCAGTTTTGTCTCCCATATGAAGTCCTTAATTGCTTATCCTGTGCTTTATCTATTGTAATGAAACTCTGACACATGAAGGCCATTTTCTGGATTGGCTTTGCAGTCTCAGTGGTTCGGAATGCTTTTCCTGTAACCAGAGAAACATTCTATCAGTGCCACCTTGAGAAAGTCAGTGTTATTGGTCCCTGGGGCTTCATTAGAAATGTCAGCATATTCTGCAGCAGTATCTATCGAGACGGCTTGTCAAATGGCTGTTTCAAGTGACGAGCTAGAAGCAGGAGCATATGGTGATGGAGAGGAGTACTTATACCACATACCTGACTCCCAATAGACTGACCTTGACTAGGGCAACAGGTTAAAAACTTGCCTCTTGTTCCATCAGACTAACATTCTCGCTGATTAAAGGAGAATTCAGATGAGCAGGGGACTCCTGAGTCAGAGCGGGGTGGAAATATGTCGGAGCTGGTTCTATAAACTGTCTATTCTCAGGCTTCCAGAGACCCATCACCTACGCGAATTGAAAACTGAACACACTTGTGGGTTCTTTTTATGTCAATGTTGCTGTGCTCCATTAGTCTTCAATTAGAGTGTGGTGCTCCAACCCAAGTTAGCTAGTGTCATTGCTACTTTTCGTTTCTGAAGAGTAAGAGAAGAATGGAGAAAGAGGGTTGGGTGAGTTGAAGCAGATAGTGAATAAAAATGCATACAAGCAGTGATTGCTATGACTTACTAATCCAGAACCATCAATTTACAGGGCACATTACAGAATTCCTTAAACAAAAACCCAGTCCCATGGGCCTATACCCAGAGAGTTTATAACAAAAACTTTGGTCACTTCCAATTGACTTGTTTATTGAACATTCATCCCGACTTGTTTGTGGGGAGATTAAATGCCATCAGCTACTTGTTGAGCATTCATCCTGATTTGTTTACAGGGATGTTAGACGACCTTGTACCAAGCAAACCTAATTCTGCGCTTTCCAGTTTATTTTCGCATCACTTTCCTTATTGCAAAGAGTCTTTTGTAGTGGGCAGGGGAGAGCGGGCTTGTTGCACAAGAGATCCAAATCAACTTCAGCTGTGCAGCCCAAATTTTGTGGTATGTAACTGAATCCCACCCAGAGCCAACCAACTCATGGGCAGCAGGAGCCACAGGGACAGCAGATCCCAGTGTTTATTTCCCCTTGTTCCTGGTGTGGCTCTTCACTCATCCCTTCTTTCCTCACCGGGGGACCACCATTTTGTGGTTCACCTCA
Organism: Podarcis melisellensis; assembly: GCF_964234715.1. Taxonomy (NCBI): domain Eukaryota; kingdom Metazoa; phylum Chordata; class Lepidosauria; order Squamata; family Lacertidae; genus Podarcis; species Podarcis melisellensis. Next base: position 16,790,351 of record NC_138530.1, on the reverse strand, counting down.
GGTGTCAAGATGTCTTCAGCCAGCCCTGATCCCACCCAAAAAACAGTCAAAACAAAAAAATTCCTTCCAGTAGCACCTTAAAGACCAACTAAGTTAGTTCTTGGTATGAGCTTTCGTCTTTAAGGTGCTACTGGAAGGAATTTTTTTGTTTTGACTATGGCAGACCAACACGGCTACCTATCTGTAACCAAAAAACAGTGACAGTCTGGAACTGCCTTTAGACATTGGGGCATAGAAGGGAGAAAGAGTCAAGGTTAGCCAGAGGGGAACATGAGCAAATGGAGTTACGCATACTTAAGCTTAAGCTTTAGTTACACCTGGATTGAGGATGCTGAAAGATGCTACAGGGCCTGTGTCCAAGCAGAGCTCTAGCCACTCTGCCATACTGTCCAATGCTTGGCTACCTTCACCATCATTCATGTATACTAATTGCGGATTCAGGGGCTGACTTATGATGGTGATAAAACTGAAAAGAGACCACTGGGAGAACTGCAAGGTTTGCGGAAGTTTAACAAAGCGAGAACCTAAAAGGTGGGGGGAGTTAAAATCCGAAACAAAAAATGCTCATTGAAGACTGAGCATGCTCAGTAGCCATGGAATGCTGACTGACTGTTGTGGAAGGGAGGGTGGAATGGAGTATCCTGGAAGAAATAATGGCTGGTTGGGTAGAATCCTGAACTCCACACTGCAGCATTTTGCAGTGTTTTCTAATGAGCCAAGGATAAGATATTAGAACTTCTTGCCCAGGGGAGCCTTCTAAGCTCCCTCCCCAATAGCCTTCAGGAGATGGGCAAATGCGTATATTGTTTTGTAAGGCCTCCAGTGGTTTATCTGGGCCCTGTTTTTGGCTGGTTAGGATTTTACTTTTTGAACCAGCTGCTGTTTCATTTTTATGAGTAGCTCCATCCGAGGTTCTTTGGACCTTAAAAGGCATGATGGAAATGAATTATTTGTTACTAGTAGCAGTAATAATAGATTTCATTCTGGTGAGTCTGCTTTTCACAAGCTTGGTTCTCTGTAATGTTTACTCAGCTAGCAGGAAGCAAGACATTTCACAAGTACTGTATGTTAAAATGAGCCCAATAGTCACTCAAGGGGAAAGTCCCTCATCCTCTTCATGGGACAGTCCTTTGCTTCCGTAGCATCTTCAGCCATGTCTTTTGCGTGCAGAACTCACTTCAAAGGAAGGAGCGTTGTGCTGAATTCTGTATCTAGCCACTTCCATCAGCCTTTTGTTTCTTAATGCCCAGGGAGCCACTGAACTAAGTTCTTTTAATATTAACCTAAACAATAAATGGCTCGTAATAGCTTGGTGCTTGATTCCCCTAATGGATTTTTGTTGTCCTGGTCCCTCATCTCTCTCCATAATGTACTTTGACAGAATTAAGCATCAAAAGATTTCCAAGGTGAGCTGGGAGGGTGACTCTATACTTATTCATACAAAGGTGGTTGTGTTCATGCAGGGTTTGGGAGGTTTTTTTCTTGGTAAGTGCTTGAAATCTTAGTGCTGTCAAAAGTACTTAAAGCACTTTAAAGGACCTCTTGCCACCACCACCCACAGCAAGCTCTGTGATAGCCGGAAACGTCATAATCCCAGAATATATGAAAATCTGAAAATTTTGAAACCATGCTAGCAAACTATTGCCTTCGTGCATAATCCTCACATGCACGGTGTACCAAGCAGCATTCGTTGTGATTTTTGCTTCGCAGTTCTCCCTTCCCTCTCATTGGGGTTGTCATGCATTTCAGCCTCTTGTGACCCCCTCATGCGTAGGACATGTGTTAAAATTATTCAAGAGATGGGCTAAATGATTGCTAAAAATTCATAGATTACCTAACTGCTAGGGCGTCTGCTGGTTTATCATAATGCAATAATGCAGAGTGAGGTGGCACTTAAACTGTCGTTCAGCCTAGACCAGGGGTAAGCAACCTAAGACCCGGGGTCCGCACGGAAGGTCCGGGAATCAGCATGTTTATACATGAGTAGAATGTGTCCTTTTATTTAAAATGCATCTCTGGGTTATTTGTGGGGCCTGCCTGGTGGTTTTACATGAGTAGAATGTGCGCTTTTATTTCAAATGCATCTCTGGGTTATTGGTGGGGCATAGGAATTCGTTCATATTTTTTTCAAAATATAGTCCGGCCCACCACATGTCTGAGGGACAGTGGACCGGCCCCCTGCTGAAAAAGGTTGCTGACCCCTGATCGGGACACTGAGATCCAGCTCCAAGGGCCTTCTGGTGGTTCCCTCGCCGCAAGAAGTGAGGTTGCAGGGAACCAGGCAGAGGGCCTTCTCGGTAGTGGCACCTGCCCTGAGGAATGCCCTCCCAAGGAAAGAAAATGTCAGGGAGATAAGTAACTATACACCCTTTAGAAGATATCTGAAGGCAGCCCTGTATAGGAAAGTTTTGAATGTTTAATGTTTGACCATGTTTTTATATATGCTGGAAGCCACCCAGAGTAGCTGAGGCAATCCAGTCAGATGGGCGGGGTACAAATAATAAAAATTAAAAAAATATTAAACTATTTCTCGCCAATTAAGCATTCTTCCCCACAATCCTCAGCTAACCCCACCCCACCCCATTTAGTCCCCACCCCTCAGCCAAGCATATTTATGAGATCATAATCAGCTGGGGGGGGGGGAAATCACTGGGGGAGAGTCGTGGTGGGGAAGAATTAGCAGGCAGGTGATGGATTAAACATACCAACCTCTAATTCCCGCCTATGAATTCCCCAAACACAATTATGGGATTCCAATTATGTCTACCTATAAATATTTATCTGGAAGTAAATCCTACTTTCCTTCCGAGTAGGCCTGCATAGAATTATGCTCTTAATCTTCCCTGTTTGTGGGATTTTGCCATTCTCTGTTGGCTTACAAAGCCCTCCCAACGCAACAACATTATTTCTGGCTATTCCAGAGTATATTGAGAGTGAACGGTTGGAGATCTGTTGACTATTGTCAGGAACCAGGAAGAAAGGATTTATGTTGTGTGTGTTTGGCGAGGTGCAAGTTTTTTTCTGCACTGCAAGCACCACTACATTAAGGGGAAAACAGAGTGGCATTTTCCTTTCTTCGCAATAAAACGGATCATTACCCTACTGAGAAAATGTGGCAGCCACACAGCGAGGGCACCTGAATGCTCCAGGCTTTAACAGCTGTCCAGTGTGCTCCTCCTCCTCCTCCCTTTTTGTAAGATTATATAAGCTGGTGCTCTACAATGCATCAAGAGCAATCATTGCACCTGCTTGACATAAACGGGGGGAAAGTAAAAATGTTCTGTAACCGGTGGCCTTGTGGGTCAGGGAGAGAGGCTGGAGAAATAGTCATTGGTGCGAGGACAGAATGGCCACTCCGCTAAGCCCCATTTTCAGACATTATGTGGGGCAAATAAGGAAATATAGCAACTTGCAGAGAACAATAGCAAAGTGGGTTCAGCTGGAAGAAAATTACATGGGAGCAGTTGGGAAGAGGTGCTCGTGGGGTCAGAGAGACATCCCACCCCCTATGCAGTCTTTCGCTCTTCAATCATGCTAGGACCCCTGTTCCCTGGGGCATTTCTGCATTTAAAAAGACAGGCTTCTCCACTGTCACATGTAGTTTGCCCATAGAGGTGTAAGGTTTGTGTAATATTTTTTTAAGCAGTGAGGCCTACTCTGGAAGCATCTTCATTACCGTCAGTCCAACATACCTTTCCTCTCCAGAGTTAAGCTCAATGGAGTGGGACAGTGTGATTCTGCAAATTTGATACAGAAGTCACAGGGTACCGCACCCATTGCTGTGGCTCATCCTCAGCTTCTCCTCCCATAATCACCAGTTCTCAGAGCAGGAACATTATGGGGGGGAGGGAGATAGATATATATTACCTGTATGGTGTAATTAATAAAGGAATTGGCTGGATCCCTAGATCCAAACCATGGGGCTAAACACACTCTCCAGTAAGAGAGCCCCAGCAGAGTTTAAAAGTCACAAAATGTGCAGCGACAATGACGTGTTGGGAATAGAGGTTGTTAGACCCTTTAAATACCCTGTTTAGTTCACTTATAGCACTCCCCCTCTCGAAATAAACAGATCACACCATTAGTAAGTCGAAAATGCTTTACTTGCAAACTCCAAAGTTCAAATTCATGTGTTATTCTATGCAGCATCAAGAAGAACACAAGGTTACAAAATACAGAGTAATACTTCTGACCAGACGTGTTAGCCAAGTTCTTCACCAGTGATGAGGGGGGAGTGATCTGAGTCTAGCAATATAGTTCTATGGTCTAAATCACTTCATGCCTTAACTTGATAGTTATATTTAACTGTGATTCCTCACACCTTATTCATTGGCACACTTTTAAATAAAACAGGTGTTTTAGGTCTAGGGATGAGGGAGACACTCTGTTCAGCTGACATTTTTAATGCCCACTTCAGACTTCCTGAAACAACACATGAACTGAAATATCCGTCAATCAGAGCACTTCAATTAAAAAATGTATATTAGAGGAAAGTGTGCATAACAATGCATGTCTCAATGAAAATAATATTTAAAAATGCATTGCATTAAGGAAAATTGCTTACAAAAAAAGTCTATATGAGACAAAATTGCATTCAAAATGTGTCCATTCAGAGAGAAAATACTAAAATGCTGACAGATTTTCATGAGGGCTATTTTAACAATATCTGCAAATTGGTGCAGAAATGGGGCAAACTGAACTTAAGAGAGGAAAGCAGAGTGACTGAAAGAAACCGTAATTGACAGGTTCATCCATCTCTAACTGGGTTCATGCTCTGCTACACCAACCAGCAAGGGAAAGAAAGATGTGTTTGTAATTGGGACACTGCTGAGAAATGCAATGAATTTAATGGAACTTTAAAAACTTTTTGGGAAATTTAACAGTTGAATTTTACCTATTGCTCCTCTGCAGAACCATCCAAGAAGAGTGAGTAACGTGTTTGTTTGTGTGTTTTGTTCTTTTCTCTCTCCTTTTATTGCTCCTTCTCTGCTCTTACTTCCTTTACCTCTTTACAATTTCAGGTGGTAGGCTGGTTAACTGGGGGTGAGGGGGAAATTTTGGCTTGGGAGGTGTGTGACGGCGTGGGGTGTGTTCTACTTTGTGTTTCCATTGCATGTATGGTTTTCTCATTGCTGATGGATCGTTTAATAAAACAGTACCAACCGTTATTAACAAAAATTAAATTGAAAAGCCAGAAAATGGCCACATTCAAAAATCAAAATAAAACCATAAACCATTGCGCCCACTTCACTACTACCTGCCAGTGTGCAGAGAAACAAATTAGGATTCCTGGTTTTGCTTTGCATTCAAATCAGGCATCATGGGTTTTTTTGATCCAAGAAACCAGAGTCTACAGTCTCAATCCTAGTTTATTGGAGCAAAACATACAATAATCCCCATTTGGGATGTAATGCTAAGCTAGGATTCGTAGTTTGTTCCCACTGTATGCTAGTGGGGAGGAGCGTAACATGAGCACACATTCATAGTATACCATTAACTATGGTTTACTTTGACCTGAGATTTCAAGTGAAGCGGGGGAATAGAGATGTGCAAAATAATGCAAAACACAGGAAAAATAAATAGAGATAAAGCATTAGATGATTGATCACGAGGGCACAATTTTCATCTGTGGGTTGTGAGTTAAAGCCATGCTTTATGCAATATGAAATGAAAATTAAAATATTCAAGATGGCCTTTCCTTGTAACCATGAGTGATAACCTTTGTTTATTAAGCTGCATGCTACCTTCCTTCAGTTTGTTAAAAAGGCACCTATGGTAAGGCTGTGCTTAATATGTAAATATTTATATATATATATTCAGTTAATGAGTTAAAAGAATATATCTAGTGGATTGACAGCCCTGTTTGAAAAACCAGCCTTGCATATGTGCCTCTGCAGAACCTCTTCTTTTAAACATAATCATAATTATCCTGATTCTGTGAAATGTTGAGGTGATGGACAGTGAACATAATGCAAAGAAACCACCTTATTTGTCTGCTTCATTACAGCAACAACAACATGTGGATTTTTGTGTACCAACAGCTTTGGGGAGGACCAGGTGTGCGCTGTGGGTAGTGAGGCAGTGTGCCATTTGGAAATCCTGTCGCACCGTCAACCAAAGTGGTTCAGGCCATGAGCGCCACGGGCAGAAATAATAATAAAGCATATGAATATATAAAACCACCTTATGTGGACTCATATCATTGCTCTGTCTAAGCCAGTTCTGTCCACTCCAGTTGGTACCTCTGGCACCTTTTCCAACCGTGGTATTTAACAGCATCCCCCAGCTTCCAGGTGCTTTCAACTACAACTCCCATCACCTCCAGCCACCATGGCCAGTTGGGAGTTGTAGTCTACAGGGACCAGGTTGGGGAAGACTGCTATCTGTGGAGCATCCAGCATCAGTGGGATGGTAGTGTACACCAGCTGCAAGTGGCTAGAAAAGCCAGTTTTCCACTGACGCCTCTCTCTTCCCGCTTTGTTGCTCATTTTTCCAGGAGAGGACGATGACGACGACGAATGTGGGGAAGAGAAGCTGCCCTCCTGCTTTGACTATGTGATGCACTTTCTGACCGTCTTCTGGAAGGTCCTTTTTGCCTTTGTCCCCCCTACGGACTACTGGAATGGTTGGGCTTGTTTTGTTGTGTCCATCTTAATGATCGGCCTTCTGACTGCGTTCATCGGGGACTTGGCGTCCCATTTTGGCTGCACCATTGGGCTGAAGGATTCTGTGACTGCAGTTGTCTTCGTTGCATTGGGGACTTCAGTGCCAGGTAAAAAAAGAAAAAAGAAACAACACCAAAAACGCAAATATAGTCATAATAATTTCGTGCCTTGCCAATGTTTTTCATGCCATCGTACTCTGCTGTGCGGGGCGCGGGGGATCCCAAGAGACCTGGCAACAGTCCAGGATTTTCCATCTGGACTGTGTGTCTATGCAATTTGTAACACAGATTGTAGGAGGAAGATTTAGTTAACAATTATCAACCCATTTATTTGCAAAACAATTATTTTAGAACCAAGCGGGTTATTCCAGAATATGTAATGGGCTGCTTGCAACCTTAGTCCATTTACTTCTAAGTAGCCTTAGTTAAATTGTAAGAAGCATATTACTTGATCTATGAGTCATTTTGTAAAAATGCACATAGCAGTAGGTTCTGGGGAGCCAAATCGGAAGGGTAGTAAGGAGAGAATTAACCTTCCTGCTACCAATAAGACCTTCCCTTTATGCACAGAGCAGCTTGGGGCAGGTTGGTTTTTGTCAAGATTGGGTGGAAGCTTAAACTACTACTCCCTGCTCCCCACAGACCCAATTCTGACCAGGAGGCCCAAATGCTGCCATTTGCATTTTTAAAGCCATTCATTAAACTATACATTTAGTGTCATGATTTGTTTGGCCCATATACATACAAGAGACTCCTGATGATTCAGATGACGCTCAGGTAATCAATTGCAGAGGAGAGCTCTAAATTAACCTTATGTATTGTTTGCACACACTTGAGCCCCGGTTTGAAGCACATGCATCAAATTTTAGGCTGCGTATTAAAACCTTATACAAGAAATATGGGGAAATAATCAGGTCAGAGAACAATTAAAGGCATTAAACAAAACAAAAAACATGTTCTTGAGCAAGAGACCTAAATATTTTCTGCCAGCCAGATATTTACATATTAACCCCAGAATCTAATGGAAGTGTCCTCATAAGAATTTGAAATAATTGTTGTGTTTCGTGTTGCTTTTCGCCAAATATATATTTGATGAGTGCATAACCAAAGACAGAGATGAGGAGTGTGTGGCCCTCTAGTTGTTGCTGGACTCCAGCTCCCATCAGCCCTAGCCAGCATGGAAGCCACTGCCTTGTCACACAGGGGGGAAGGAGAGAGGATAAAATTTGATGCCCGCAAAGCCAGACAAACAAGGCACCAGAGATTCTCCTATTAAAGCCCCATTTAAATGAGCGAGAGCAGCGCAGTAGTGCTGCTGTCAGAACAGCTCTTATCCATCAGCCAAATGTGTTGAAATCCATCACATTCAAGGGAGCTATATGCAAAATATGTTAGCTGCATGCTGAAAAAAATCCCCAGAGGCCTAAGTCTTTTACGCTGGGCACCATTCACAGAGGCAGTGGTTCTTAAGCTGTTGCCCCACATGCTAAAGAGGTAGCCCACTTCCCACTTTAAATCTAGGCTGAAGAGCAGCGTGCATCTTTCAGTATGAGCTGAAGTTTTTCTTATTCCAGGTCCAAATTCTTTCTTCATCTAACATAGAATTATCTGCATCGGCTGCTTGTTCTTTTGGACACTGCAGGGTCTCAAGCAGAGAAGGATCTTTCCCATCCACTGTTCCCTGACCCTGTTAAGGGGAGGCACCATGGTTTGACCCTGCGACCACCTACCTTTGAAGCATGTGCTCTGCCGCTAAGCTATGCTCCCTCTCTCAAGTGTTGCTTCCACCAGCAGCAGCAAGTGCAGTAGGCACTTCGAACAAAACAACCTTCTTCCACCCTGTGTGCAGTTCTCCATGCACTCATGCCGCATATACCAGTGTGTCCTACCAGTAAAGGGCAAATTTAGAGGCTGAGTTTTAATGCAAAAACTTGTGAAAGTCTTTTGCCATGTGGTGTCCATGAAGGCATGCAGTGATCTGCAAAAAGCAAGTAAACTTGAATAGTCGTTCTCAGTACGGTAGAGATTTTAAGAAACATTTGCCCATTACTGGTTCCATCTGATATGAATTACCTCTGCCCACTGAGCTGCCAGGACTGCACTGATCTGTAACATCATATGTCAAGGAAGGAGTCCAGGATGCAGCTAATTCCCAAGCCATCTCTGTCCCTGTTCCAGTTAGCAAGGCAATGGCTCTTCCCATGTAGTTTTGGGTTTAGTATTTTTTTCCAAGCAGTGTTGAAAGACACACACTGTAGCCCTTCACTTGCCACTAAGGCATGTGTCTCCATGGACTGATGGTCTCCAATTCCCATCAGCCCCAGCCAGCTCTGGCAGGTGATCAGGAAAGATGGGAGTTGCAGCCCACCAGTTTCTGGAGGCTCTCAGGTTCCTCACAAATGCAAAAAGTGGAAATACTGGATGCTAAGCTACACACACTTTTGCACTGTGAAGAGCATAACAATACTGACCTCCGTTGCAGGGACATTGTGAGGATCACCAGGCTAATGCATGTGACCTGCTTTGAACACTTGGAAAGTGTTGTCTAAGAGGGATGGACCTGCTCTGCAAAATCTATGGGTTCTGGGGCTGTGCCAGGACAAAGAGGAGGTGACTTTGTTAGCATTTGTCTCACCCTCCAATCCATCCTAGCTCCGACCTGTGGATCTGTTATATAAAGCTATATTTGCATGAGAACTGAGAGGTCATTCAGTCTGAGGGAAAGGTTTCATGGCTGGGTTGTTTTCAGGAACAGTTCTTCCAAAAATATCTCATGCCATCTATCATGTATCTCTCATATGCTGGAAGCAAGTGTGTGTGTGTGTGTGTGTGTGTGTGTGTGTGTGTATTCCCCTAGCATCCCCAAACATGCAAAGCTTTTTTTCCCCCACTTCAAAGCAGCTTCAGCCAACCTTTCATTTCTGAATATAACAGCCACTTTCTAGCATGTTCATACACAATTCCTGAAAACAGAGTGGCATTTAGCATCGGGGGCTGTCTTTTGCTGCAGGAACAGCTAATGAAACTCTCTTTTAATGACTATTGAAATAGAAAGCTCCCTTTTCTGTTGGTGCAACGTCGGTTCACGTTACTTTGAAAGAGCAAACTCGTTATGAAACTTGTCGCAGTCTCTAAAAATTACTTACACTTCTGTAAGCCTGTTAAGGGCTGAGGCGCTTACAGAAGGGAAGAGGGCTCTACTCTGCAGCAGGATGGTGACATTTAACTGCATTGCAAATGCGCAGCACAACATCAAAACCAAGTAACTTGCAATAAAAAGCTAAGCCACCCCCCGCCGCCAAGCAGTCATCACTTATCCTAAGAAAATATGCAGATTATAAATGATCAGCCTGACAATAATCTTTTCTACAATGAAAATGACAGCTTAATCCTTGAACAGGCATCTATAACCATCCCCATTCTCTGTGAAGGCATACCATTAATAAATGACACTTTACTTAGACTAAATTTGCAAAGTAGCCTCATTTATTAATTGCTGCTTATTTCTGTAACATAAATTCACATTGTAATAATGCCTGCATATTGATACAGCAATTCAAAATGTTCATAGAATCATAGAATCATAGAGTTGGAAGAGACCACAAGGGCCATCGAGTCCAACCCCCTGCCAAGCAGGAAACACCATCAGAGCACTCCTGACATATGGTTGTCAAGCCTCTGCTTAAAGACCTCCAAAGAAGGAGACTCCACCACACTCCTTGGCAGCAAATTCCACTGTCGCCGCAACAGCTCTTACTGTCAGGAAGTTCTTCCTAATGTTTAGGTGGAATCTTCTTTCTTGTAGTTTGGATCCATTGCTCCGTGTCCGCTTCTCTGGAGCAGCAGAAAACAACCTTTCTCCCTCCTCTATGTGACATCCTTTTATATATTTGAACATGGCTATCATATCACCCCTTAACCTCCTCTTCTCCAGGCTAAACATGCCCAGCTCCCTTAGCCGTTCCTCATAAGGCATCGTTTCCAGGCCTTTGACCATTTTAGTTGCCCTCCTCTGGACACGTTCCAGTTTGTCAGTGTCCTTCTTGAACTGTGGTGCCCAGAACTGGACACAGTACTCCAGGTGAGGTCTGACCAGAGCAAGTGATTCAGTAAATATTAGCTCTTTAATTCTTACAACAACAACCCTAGGTAACCTCACTAGGATAGGGTACCTGTGGCCCTCCAGATGCTGTTGGCTACAGTTCACATCCTGTTTGGATGTGAACTGCATTGCCTGGGGCTGATGGGAGATGGAGTCCAACAGCTTCTGCGACATCACAGGTTCCCCATCCTTGATACACCATCATAGCAAGATTCCATCTGCCTGCCTAATTCTAACTGACTAGGCTTTGAGCAGAGAAGCGCCATATCAGCATCATGGAGCGTAGCAAATTAATCAGTTTAACAAGGGACAAACATTTTAACCATTCCTTTTCTTTGTTGAATATTTATTCATTCATTCGTTTTACTTATTATGGCCCTTCGTCTAAGGATCACAGGGTGTAAATCACACTGTTCCAAGTTGAAGTTAACTCTTTGTTAGCAAAAACAGAATTGGCACAGGAGTGTCAGGCCTAATGAGCACAGCAACTCATCTCCAGTAGGTCTTGCCCCCATGAAGCAGTTGCTCAGATTGAAGGTTCCCCACCTCCCCACAGCTGCCCCTCCTCTCCAGGTTTTTTTCCCAAGCAACCAGAGACTGCGCCTCTGTGTCACCAATCTCTCCTCCACCATCTTCATACCTCTTCTGGTTCCGGGAAACAAGAGGGTAGGGGAACTTGTTGCAGCAGGAGGGGAAGACACTCGTGGCTCTTCACCAGCCCAACTCATGTCTGCCTCTTGGCCTCTGTCCTCTCCCTCACTTGATTCAGCTTCCGCATCTGATTCTGGATGTCTTTCTACCACAAACTTTCTCTGCTCCCTAAGTCCCATGACCTCCTCAGCTTCCGGCACCTCATTTTCCCAGTCATCTCCCTCTTCATTGTCCCACCACCAATCCCCAGGCTCATAGTCTTCTTCCCCTAGGGGTTCCTCAGCGGGTTTCTCCCACCATTCCTCTGCATCCAACTAGTCCATGACCCAAGGCGGTTTACAATATAAATACCCACTTCTTCTTCCTCTGCCTGCACCGGTTTGTAATTATACCTTTCCTTTTGTTTTACTGCCAGTAGAAAGGGACATTTAAAATCAACCAGAAACCTCAAATGTTGTCATGTATAATAACCCCATAGCAAGAGAGCACCTGTTCAGGGTTCTAGCTAGGCAACCAGTCACCTGCTCCTCCAGGGCACTCTAGGAGGAGTGGGGTTCTGAGCTACCATGCATAGGACTGTGCTGTAAGTTGCAAGCACAGCACCAGTTGCATTGATGGCATCTAGTTTTTGGCAAACGAACTTATAGGCATCTCATCACATTGAAACAGCCGAGCTGATCTTGGAGTGGAACACATTAATAAGCCAAGTAATTGAACTATCCCTATGAGTCATTCAAGTGCAACAGCAAAGTGAATATAATATATTATCAAGTTCCTGTTTGAGAGACTGGATTCCTTAGCAGATTGCAATAACATTTTATGACATAATTTAATTCCACTGACCTCAATGAATAATGAGGTAGTGCTTAAATCATGTGTAAATAATGTTTATTACCATTTTTTCAAAACAAAAAAAAACCCATGAGTTTTAAAATATATTGAATATCCCATTAAATGATATAAAGAAGAGTGCAGCAGCAGCAACTGACTACATAAAGTACGGTACATTATCCCATACTTGGGGCTGGAGCGGTGAGAAAATAAGGCCAGGATTTGGGGATATATGCTTCAACATATCTCCTTACTCACTGGGGTAAGGTGCCAACAGAGTGGCTAAATTCTACAGCAGATTTCTCTGGCAGATGCTTTGACCTTTAAATTTTAAATGAATTTTCTTTTTCATCAGCTTTGCAATTCTACAATCTTGCAGAAATGTTTATTACAGTTGGATCAATCCATAACACACAACTACACTCCCCCATCCCATCACTTTTTTTAAACACTTGTCCTGTTCCGTCACTCTGAATGTGCAGAGATCTTTTTGTACCTGTCCTCATGCAGCTAAAAAAATAAATCACAACAAATAGGCAAAAAAGCCATTTACTGGGCTCTACCCAGCATGCTTCAGTATGGTTTGTGCTTACAACATTCATATCCATTTTGATTTGGGTTTGTTTTTGTTTTCTAAAATTTAATACAGAAGTCCTGCAGAAGACTTGATGTGTAGCTATACTGACATTCTCTGTTTACGTACTGCAGTGACAATCTCCAAGGTAATCCCCGACACATGTTGAGATCCTGAAAGAACTTGGTTGTTGACATTCCAACACCATGCGGCAACTGGTGGAAATAGGCGTACAACATTTGGGTTGCCAGAAACAAAGGGTAGACCTAGCTAATGTTAGACCTACTCAAGAGCTGACCCACTGGAATTGATGGTCATGGCTAACATAGGTGCATTAATTTCAAGGGGTCAGCTTTGAGTAGAACTTAAGATACAACCCAAAATGGCTAGGTGGCACTCAGGCGAGGAGCAAATAAAAGTAGGAATGTGGTGATGGAGACCCAAATATCACCACACGCATAACAACCCGCTCACCACAAAAAAAGTGTGCTAATGAACCTTCACACTAGCTGTGATAGGGGGCTTCCAAATCTGCCCTTTACTGTATAATCACCTTATTCTTTTCAATTTTTTTCAAGACCTCAGTTGGTTAGAGTGCTTATAACTCCAAGATTGCAGGTTCAGTCCCTGTATGGGACAGCTGCATATTCTTGCATTGCAGGGGGGTGGACTAGAGGACCCTCGGGATCCCTTCCAAATCTACAATGCTAATTCTATGATGTCATTCAGCATTTGCTGGTATCTCAGGATTCCCCCCCCCAACAGTTACCACACACAAAAAACAACACAACTTGTGAGGGAGAGGCTGAAAAAAGACTGAGAGACCTTCAGTTGTCTGGAGAATAAGACCAACTGATACTACTACAATAATTATTTATGACTTATACCCCTCCCATCTGATTGACTTACCGCAGCCACTCTGAGCAGCTTCCAACCTAATATAAAAACGCATGGAGACATCAAACATTTAAAAAAAATCTGCTATCCCAATTTCATTGCAATCTGCCTAGGTAATGACCAACATCTGCTTTGATGCTACCATTAGAAGTACACTTACCGATTTTCCACGTTAGAAGGAAATCTGGATTAAATATTTTTTAAAAGGTACAGGGTGGCATTCTGATGACATCATATGGCATTTTGAAGGCATCATATGGATAATGCAAGGGGGGAGGTGTGTGTCTAGAAGCATCCTAAATGAGCCACGGCTGCACAACATCAGTTTTCAATGACTATCAGAGAACAACTCTCTTGTAGCATTTTTCAAGTTGAAATGGCAAGGGCTGTTCTTGCCACCTACACCTTTTTTTTTTTTTTTTTTACTATAGAGGTCAAACGAAGCCCAACAATGGGCGTCTTTCGTGAGCAATGCAAGAGGCGATCTTACAGTGCCATCCTATACGGGTCTATTGCTCAGGTCAATGTGTCGTAAGTCCCAGGTGTATAGGAATGCAGGCTCAATCTTGTGTTTTTTTTGCAGGTGCATGAATGATCCATAAAACCACCCTCTCCTGTGTCTGAAAAATAGCCCCTGTGGCCCTGACTCTGTAATGGAGTGTCTGTCAGAAACTCCTGTGGCTGCCACATCAATAGCCACAGAGGAGCCGAGTAATTCTGACATCAATTATGAAGCATAATTCTTAAGTTGTTGGGGTGCTGCTGAGACAAAAGTGTGGCGAGATTGCCTTTTTCCTTTCCTACAGCAATTATAGAAATTTCCAGTGTGCTATTTTTATGGGTAAAAGCAGCTTTTGAATTTCACTGCAAATTAACTTTCTTGCTATATTTATTTGGCCTTTTCTTTCCCTGGGAAAGAAGAGCTTAGCTGCCAGCTGGGATTTCATAATTCTGCATTCAAAACTCCATGGGAAGAACATGTTTCTAAAACTTCTTGTGCTGGCGGGGAGCAGTTTGGGGGCAGGGGGGGAGAAGGAACGAAATTTTAAACAACCACTATTTTTTTCATGAGCTATTCTTTATCTCCCTTTTACCCAGGTTGACCTGGGAGTGCTTAAGTGCATTAAGTAATCACTTTGTTGAACAGTTTGCTGCATCGTCTTTGATCACCCCCAAACCTTCCTAAAAATATTGACTTATGCATTTTGGGTGGGTTTTAAATGACACTTTTCCTCCTCTAATGAAAAGGATATTTATTTGTTGTTGGAGTACCACTAAGTCAACAGATGGCTGGAAAGATAAAATATTGGGATAGGTGGAAAATAACCAACACTGGTTTAAAGTGCTGAGAAGGCGACTCAGTGTAGACTTAGTAGTAGTAATTAAAGGCAACTCAAAGCAATGTAATTATGTGCCCCTCTAAACTATGGTTTGCAAAGTAGCAGCCAGCCTCAGGAAAGAGTGCTTCCTTTGCCCTGCACTTCTTCCCTACTTTGTAGAGTAACATCCCTCCTCTCTTCCTATGCAGGTGTTAAATATGGCCCTCAGGTTACATGTGAGCTGGTGTGATGTAGTGTCTAAGGACAGAGCTATGAATAAGAAAGTACCGCTAGCTGGTTGATTTAAATCTCTTCTCTGCCATGAGAGCTCAGACTTTCTCTCTGGGTCAACCTATTCATCTGCAATAGAGAGGATAATGAGACTGACTTACAAGGTTGTTGGTAAAGACTGCAACCCAATAATGAATGTAAAATGCTATACAGGCAACTCCCCGCTTATTCCGGGGCCCCACACGCATAAGTAAAATCACGTAAAGTGGGGAGCATTCCTTAAGCACCTCTTTTTACCTGCTCTCCATGCTCTTTTTCTTTTATACAATACATTTGCTTCCAGATTTCCAGAAAGGGCAGGGAACAGTGTGTCCAAACCCTCTGCAATACAGCTTCCTCCTGCCCAACAGCTATTGAGCAGGGTAGCGCAGCAGCAGCAGCAGCAGCAGTGAGAGCTCCCACATGCCATTTTGGAACCCATAAGGGTGGTTTTTGTTTAGAAAAAAAAGCTTTTAAAACCTTTATTTGTGGACTTTTGGCTCACTAACATCCTCTTCCAGCTCTGGGGTTTGAATTGAATTATTTATTTATTTTATATGACGCCATGCACATGAGTTGATCATGGGCAACTGGGAGTTGCTTCTACAAATGTTAATGGTTATTATTACTGACAAAACCCACGTTAACCATGGGTCACTTGTGCTAGAAACCATGGCTTGTAATTGATTTTGGAATCACGGCTACATGGGAATTTTGTTGTGTTAGCCATGGTTATCAAGATGTTCCCCAAGGCTAGCAACCAGTTTGTAAAGCATCATTTGCAGGTGCTATCCTTACCAGGCGCAGAGTAGAATCGATTGTTAGAAAAAGTGGGTGCCTGCACCCTTTGAAAGGGAAACTTGCATGGAATAAATCTGTAAACTGAAGGTGCTGTTTATCCTTTTCATCTGCTCTCCATTGCCTTTCCTCCAGCTATTATAAGAGAAGTGAGAAGCAAGAGTGCAGGTCACTTAAATATCTGTATATTGGTGCTTGCTTAAAACCAAAACCTCTCATAGACTCCTGTGGCTTTTGAAAGGCAAATCATCTTTGGATGGGATCTAGAAGGTGAGAAAGAACATGCAAATAAGAATGTATTCAATCTTTCAAGCAGCTTTTGGCTACTTATTCTCATGGGAAGTTACCACAAACTAGGGCTGTGCATATTCCATTTTCAGACAAGACCCCCTTTATGACTGAACCTGGCTACTTTAGGCTTGCAGTCTGAGGTTCTTGCTCTGAGAGGATCTCAGTTTTTCAACTGAGACTTGGTGCTTAGCAACTAAGCTTTCCTGCAGGTTGACTTTGGTTTCATGTTTAAATTGATGGCTGAGTTAAGCTGGTATGTGAATTAACCATGGGCATGCTGGAGGGCACGGGAAATATGCATGCAATAAGACTGCTAGCACATTTGCAAAGCTAAGCAGGGTACAGATGATTTCAAATTGGATGGGGGACGGCGTGTTGAGATTCGTGCGTTGCAGGGTGTTGGACTAGATGGGCCTCCAACTCTACAGTTCTATCATTCTACGCTGTTAATGAATTAACCCTGTACTTGCTATAAAGGTGGTTGGGAAATTAAAAAGCAAAGGAGAGGAGGCTGTATTCTGTGAAAATGAGGCTGTATTCTGTGAAAATGAGGAGGAACAAATCTGAGAGTCTACCCCGGAAGCCTATTGACGTATATTTCTGTGACAAGGCAAGTTGCAAAGACTGGTTCACACCGCAAATGACGTTGCATTGCTAAGCAAGTTGCCTTCCGTTTTGCCCTAAGATGCCACCACCAAGCCCCTTGGGGTGGCAAACAGGTGCAAGATTAACAACGGTGTTTCTTTTCACTCCGCAGACACGTTTGCCAGCAAGGTGGCAGCCACGCAGGATCAATACGCAGATGCTTCCATAGGCAACGTCACCGGGAGCAACGCAGTGAATGTTTTCCTTGGGATTGGTGTCGCCTGGTCCATCGCTGCCATCTACCACGCAGCCAACGGCAGGGCATTTGAAGTCCAACCAGGCACCCTGGCTTTCTCCGTCACCCTCTTCACTATATTTGCTTTTATCAGTGTTGGCGTGCTCCTCTACCGGCGGAGACCGGAGATTGGAGGTGAGCTGGGCGGGCCACGGACTGCCAAGATTCTGACCTCATGCCTCTTTGTGCTCCTCTGGCTCTTGTACATATTATTCTCATCTCTGGAAGCCTACTGCCACATACAGGGCTTCTAAAAGAACTATTGGAGAGAGCATCTATATGTATCTATATATACAGAGAGAGAGAGAAAGAGAGAGATAGGTATATAGATATAGATCTAATATTATTGAACTGAGGAAGAAAAGACATTTTGCCATGTTCACTTATCTACTGATGGAATGTAGCTTTGCGGTAGGAGTTTGGAACCTGCAGGACTCTCCACCAGGGGCAGCGTCATAGAAACGGAGGCACAGATGCAGGGCCATCTTTGCAACTCAACCTACGAGATCACGATGGAGTTACTTTCTATTTCCCCCTTCTCCTCCCCTAGATGAGGATTGATCCGATTGCAGTTGGGGGGGAGGGCCTTGACTGGAATGGCAAAAGGCCAGGTCCAGCTATATCGTATTGAGTGGATGACTTTCCAAGGGGAGTTCTTGACTTTCTTACCGATATCTTTGTTGCCTTCTTCATAACTCAAGAATGAGCTGAATCATCGCCCTCAAAGAAAACTTGTGAGTGTGGAGTGACATACACGGTCCGGGGGCTTTCTAGCCTCCATGCTGTTTTGGGATGTGCTTGGTTGTTGTTGTTGTTTTGTATTCTTCCCCCTTTGCTGTCCAGCTATTAAGAGTACCTTACGTTGAAAACAACCACACAAATCCCTTTTCCCGTTTTTTTTCTTTTCTTTTGGAACTGTATTTATGATTGGTTCATCCAGTCCCCCTTTAAAAGAAAAACGATCTTCTTAGACAGCCTTTGACCAGCACTCCATTTCCTCCGAAACTGTGGAATTTACAGACACATGCCCAAAGCCCTAATGTCCAACTCCTGCTTCGCTTTTTTGTTCTCGCTCTGACGTGCCTCGTCAGATTTCTTTCACTTACCTCCTGTGCCCTTGCCCACCCTGCTGCCACTCTTCGCTGCTCTGCTCCTTCTCATGCTCCTCTTTGGGAATGCTTTCATGGTACTTGCTGTAACACTTTGCATGAAAGAAGCAAACCATAATCTGTAATATAGCATTGAATAGCGGTGATAGTCTGCTCAGCGATGCCGATTGAACACTGAAGATGCAAGTATGTGGTCTTTTTTCTCTCTCTCTCTTTCTTTCCACGCTTTTCCTTTCCTTTTTAACAAACAGGACGAGAGGCAGGAAGTAGCTGGCAGTCCTTTGCTCTGCATAAGTGTCCTAAGAAGCAATAACCAAGAGATGTGTGGAAATGCGTGTGTTTTAAAAGGGGAAATTTGCGCAGAGTCTTAGGCCATTCTAGAAAGGGATCTTACCTGCCAGCCGAGCTTAGGATCAACTTGAACATAGGAACCTGCTTATACTGAGTCAGGCCAATGGCCCATCTGGCACAGTACTGTCTACTCTGACTGGCAGAGGCATCTTCCAGCTACCTACCATTTTTAACTCAAGAGTCCATGGATTGAACCTGGGACTTTCGGCATACAAAGCATCGGCTCTACCACTGAGTTGCAGATGTGTAGAACCTGCTTTGCATCTAGTCTGTATGAACTAAGTGGGTCTTAGCATTGCTCACGCTAAGTACGAGTAGCCATATCAAGCCCTAAGTAAGCAGAATACCCTTGAGCTTTTCTTCAAGTGTCAGTTTCCCCTCCCCAATATATTTATGCTGTGTTTGTTTCTGTCTTTAAGTACCTGATGTGCCAACCCTTTGGCACCTTTGGCTTCAGCACTTTGAAAACCTGTACCCTGGTCCAGTCTTCATGAAGGGCACCTTGCAGACACAGTCAGATTTAGTCCCCTCCAATGGATGTTAAACATTCCACTACCCACCGATCTTCATTGTCCTAGCTAGGAAAAGTGGCAGATCTTGCATTGTCCAGCAGTGGATGCAGTTTGTCCCTGGGAACTAGAAGTTGGACTCCTGCTATTTATTAGTTATTCATTGTGAGCTATAGACTCAGTCCTTGTACAATTGCACAGAGAGGTACTGAAACAGCTTTTGCTTTGGAAATGCCATCATCCAGCGCTCAGGTACAGAGGATGCTTGCTTTGTTGCTGGGTTGTTTGTTTTTTCCATCTCTCCCCGTCCACCTTTCTTCCCCCACACCTTTCTCATTTATCAGATCCCCACCCTGTCTCCAAGCTCTGGTGCTCATGGAAGGAACAAGCCATTTAGAAAAGGATCAGAACAAGGGAAGTCAGCCAGTCTTAAGATACCACCAGGGTAGCATGGAAGGACCCTTCAAGGCATGGCTAGAGGGAACCAAAACCCTGTGGTGATTGTAGGTCTACACATCAGGAGATCCAAAAATAGAAGTGAAGGGGGCTGCTCGACAGTCATGAGCCACTGTTGCTTGCTCTGTAGATGGAGAAGATGCAGGAGTGGTGAGGAGAGAGAATTCTGACTGTAGCAGCTTGGAACTACTTGAGTGGAGATGAAAATGGGAACCCAGGGCTGAGTGAGGGGAGCTGTTCAAGCAAGCAGGACGAGGGGAGCTGTTCGAGGAAGCATCTGAATTGACACAGCAGGAAAAGGGGAGATTAGGAAGACAGAGCCTGCTGAAATAAATCCGCTCTCCCACCGTAATAGAACAAGGTCCACTTGGTGGAGATGTGCAGGAGCTCATCACCAATGCTTCCTTCCTCTTAAGCAAAGTCTATTTACAGGGGAACAGAAACACGGTCAATCTTTTTGGCAGACAAGTGCACACAGTGTGTGCACCTTCCCTGGCCACATTAAAGCTAGTGGGTGTGCACTTCTGGAATTAAAAAAAAAGACCCATGCAAACACTTCCTTAAGTGCAGTCCTGCATCTCAGTTGGGTGAGCAGTTCCGGAGAGAGCTAGGAGGACGGTTTTCAGGGTGGCGAGCAGCTGCCAACTGGAGGGAAATCCATTCACACTTTTTATCTCCTAAAACAGTGATTCATGCTCAGGAGTGAGGTTGCTGGTCCACCTAGCTCAGTTCTGTCTACTCCCAGTGGCAGTGTTTCTCTGGGGTTTTGCATCAGACATGCCAGAGGCTGCAACTGGGGCCTTATGTGCAAAGCGTAACAGCTGTGGCTCTGCAGTGTGTGCGTGGCCTTATGATTTGAGTGGTGTTGCTTGGGGACAAAAGGAAGGTGGTGGAATTTGCAAGCCATGCCCCTAAACCCAAGCCCTAGTCTTTCTTCCCTTAGTACATCTAATGGCAGTATCAGGGAGCGACCTTAGAGCCACATTATTTCCTCTATAGATTGACCCCAAACAACTGCTCTTCTCTCACACTATGACACATGGAGTGATCCCCCACACACACACACACAAATATATAATCACATGCCAGGAGCAAAATGGTTGGGTCTATCCATTCTAAGAAGCAGGAGGGGGCAGATAGCAATAGACCACCTCCATCTTGTAAAACAACAGGAAACTGTGTCCATGCACCTTAGCTGGACCAGAACATCAACTGCTATAGGATCATTTGTTAAACGTCAGAGGAAAATCTAATTGCATCATTATAATGACTGAATGGAGGATGTTGCGGGGGAGGTGGGTTCTCTCTTTGTATTAGCAGATTTCTTACTAGACTACAGCCTCCAGATTCATTCAAGTCCATGGTATTTTTGCCAATGTAATGAATGAGAGGTGTGGAACGGCCCAGAGCCATGCCTGAGAGTTTCCTGTTCATTTTAAAGGGGGGGATAAAGGCAAGCTTTACATGCACATTTTGTTGTCCGTTGAAATGAAGGAGAAGCACACAAAACACTTCCCTGCGCCTATCCTTCATTATTTGTGATTGCGGAAATAAACCACTGCTGGTCAAATTCTTAGTGGCTTCTTCTAGGCCAGCTGAAGTCTTGTGAATGAACTTTCCATCCGCATCACATGGTAAAAGGGACAGAGGTTAGCCTAGGCTTTTGCCCAGTCTGTGAAATGCTTGAGTTGTCCTGTTGTGAGTTTTTCTTTTTAAAATGGAGTGAATAATATTTCCCTCCCCACCCCGTAAAATTTTTTTCTTCACTTTTGAGGATTTCTTTTTCCTGTTTGGTTTCATTTGATTTGTTTGTTGGGGTGGGTGGGGGAGGGGAGAAAAATTAAGCAACGATTGGGGTTGTTCAGGGATTATAATAATAATAATAATAATTAATATTATTATGGCTGTGTTTGTGTAAAATTATTTCATTTCATCTTGTTTGTTTGTTTTCCTTCATTTTTATTTGCGTGTATTGTGCACAGTAACGGAGAGGCAGTGAGTACACTGATTGTGATCAATGGTACACTGAGGCACAGAAAAAAAATAAAATTTATAATTGGTTCTGATTTGAACAATAGTACTGCTGCATTTTCCCTGTGCGTCTCATTTCTTCTTCCATTGACACCTCTCATTCATGTGTTTGTGTGTGTGTGTTTATTGTTATTTGATATGTTCCTTCCATGGTCTTGAGTCCTTAGTGGGCGCCTGCAAAGCCTGGGTTACAGATGCAAGATATCCATGCAGAAAGACAGTAGCCATGTTTTTTCCCCAGGCAGATACAAAACATTATCAGAGAAATAGCCATATTGTTGTCCATTTCCCCACAAGTCACACACTCTTGTTCTATTCAGTACCCACTAACACACACACACACACACATATTACAACTGTTAAGGCCTCAAGCAGAGCTGAAGTCAGAAGATACAAGGCGCTGGTGCTGAGGCAACATCCTCACACATCCCAAAGACAAGTTGTTCACTCAGAGAGTCGCACCCCAAAGCTGGAGCTTTCTAGCGCCTGGTGGGGAAGGACTGGCTCTTGGCGTCAGCTGGCAATTATCAGGCAGGCTGGTGGTTGAGCCTCGGTGGTGCCTTTGAGCCACAGAGCTCCATCTGCTGAAATTGCAGTGGAACCCAAACCCTGGGGGCAGAGGGACTAAGGCTCCAGCACCTGCCTCTAGAGCAACATCACTCTGGCATCTCCATCCTCCTTATGATTGAAGCCTGATGTTCCAGTACACTGGATTTTGATGCCAATGGGGGTTCCCATTCCCATCTGAGGCCACTTATTGCTGCACCCAGCTGGGACAGGATCGGGGCTGAAACACTACTTAATAATTGCACACTCGTGCAAGCGATGTGTTGAACCCTATACCGTGTTCTTGTTCCAAAGTAGAGCCTACAACAGATGTGGACGGTGTCCACTGGCACATTGGGAATAAAACGTGGAACAATTATAATTTCCTTTTCTTTTTCTTACTTTGTAGCTGTCACAGCTACAGAGTATAAAGGTTTTTTAATAATAATAAAAAAGTGGACACTGTTCAGCTCATGGCTCAGAAACCAGCAGATACCTTAGTGCCAACATCCAAGGGGCTTATGTAATGATGGATTCACACATCCCCATTTCCTCCAGTGGGATTACTGCATTTATCACCTCCATGGTTTGCTTGTCTGAAATGGCCATTTGCTTTTCCCCGGGATAAGATTTTTCAAAGCAGGCAGGAAATGGCTGTCCATGGAAGGAAGCTTCACGTGTGATTAATCACCACTTGAACAGGTTCTTCCATTGCAGCCATTCCTGGAAACCTCCTAAGCTTTAGCAGTCTGACATTTGCCTGTTAAAATGAATGGGAATCTTACCATCACCAAACTTTAGATGCTGTGGAGGCAAACCTGCAGCACCTGTGTCGCCAAGTAGAAAAAGCACTGAGTTCTGAGACAGCAGAACGGGTTCCCTCAGAAGACTCTCCTTCCCCTTCCTTGGAGGTTTTTAAGCAGAGGTTGGATGGCCATTTGTCACGGATGCTTTAGGCGAGATTCCTGCATTGCAAGGGACTAGATGACCCTTGGACTAGGTGTCCCTTCCAACTCTAGCATTCTAGGATTCCTGGACTGGGAAATGGGGGCCACTGGTGTAGCTATGAGATAGTCAGGTCTGCATTCCTGTGTGCCTGTCCTGTAACATCACATCATCTGCTGCCCGACTGAGACGTCATAGGGCGGAATACAGCGTTGCACAAGGGGAGGTCCACTTGCAGAATTGAACTTCCCTCTTGCAGGCACCCCAAATATCTCCAGAGGTTTCCCCAGCCCCCTGGAGCAGATTTTAAAGGTGCCCAAGGGACCATGGAGGAAGGGGAGGAAAGGAAGATATTCATGTCATCACCGTCTGTTCCACTTGCACACAGATAGCATTGGATAAAACTCATAATACTTAATTCAGTCTCAGCAAGAAGAATAGCAATGATTTATCTATTTATCATTTATGCATCTTTGTTTTAAAAACGTCAGTGGTGCTTTGTAACCATGTAATGCATCTCATACTGGGCCAACACACAACATTTGATGCCTCAGGAGAGGGAGAAGAGAGAGAGAGAGTCCATCTGACAGTAAAAATATAATAATAGTTTGCTGTGCTGTAATGATACTCCAAAATCTGCTGCCTAGATCATACCACATCTAGGCTTGACTTTGTGGAGACTTTGTGAAGTCACTGGTATTCCCATTTTACAGATGGGAAACTGAGATTGGCAAAGGCCTGGTTGAGCTGTTAGTGTTAATTATTTCACCCTAGCCAGATCCCACATCTCATCTGCAATATTTGATTTTAAGGATGCAAATGTAGCATGCAGATCATGTGGAAAAGTAACCACACCAGTAAACGTTCCCCACACAATTCCATCCATGAAATATCTTCTTCAAAGTGTCTGAATGTGACAACCTTACAAATTAGGCAGTAATCTTTCACACAAACACCTGTTATCCTGCTCCCTCCCCCTCCTGTCAGGATTTAAAATAGATGCAATTTACTTTAAAAATTATCACAAACATAAGAGGTTCTTTGTTCCATCAGCTAACTGAGCTTAGTGATGCAAAATAACTGCTGCCCACGGCAGTAGTCTGAAAGGGCAGGGCATGTTAGCAAAGAGGGACTGCTGCTGCTGTTTTTATTATCAGGGTTAAAAGACTTTGCAGTTTGATTATGTAATGTGCACGACAGTCAGCCAAAATGTAATTTTAAAAGGGAATTGGAAATGGACACTGCATGCCAAAACCAGAGAGCTTTAGAGGGAAATGTAATTCTCTTGGGATGTTTTTTTGGGGGGGAGGTAGCCATGGTCTCTATGCTAGGAGTGGCCAACGTGCTGCCCTACAAATGTTGCTGGACTCCCAACTCCCATCAGCTGCTGCAACCAGGGACGATGGGAGTTGTAGTCCAACACTATCTAGACTGCACCACATTGACTGTCCCTGCTCTGTAGTTTTGCACCCAGTACAAAACTCCTCCTGTCCACTGAAGGAAGCTTCATTGTGGCTCCTAAATGAATGAAATGGGCTTATGGTTCCTAAGCACTGTGGCAGCACACAAGATGGCATAAGCATGGAATGTGGCCACAGAACTGAAGCAAGGGCTTTCACCAGCTCCAAACCCATTGTGTGGTGTTCAGCACGAGCAGCCAAGATGAGCTGAAAACACTAAAAGATTCCCAACCCTGATCAGCATTCCTTCATGCTGATTCATATGAGCCCTGTCAGGTTCTGCAGTGAAAGGTGGGCTTCTCTTCCCGCACAAAAGGGTGTAACACTAAACCATGGTTTCTCGAGGACAGTGGGATAGATTCCTGCATTGGAGGACTACATGAGTAGATGACTCTCATCCCTTCCAACTCCATGATTCTATGATTGTTATGAAAAAGAGATGTCATGATGAACCTTAGGACTACATAGTATGTACAATGGGAGGAGACCTGAGAATTTCATTCCTAGTTTAGAAGAAGCTGTAGTTTGTTGTTTAGTCCAAACAATGGTTTGCTCAAACCCAAGCCAGTATATCATACGAGAATTTGGTTTGGTGTAACCTGGTTTGTTAACAATCAGTGGTTTGAACAAAACCACCATGTACTGAGTTCTGCTGAAACAACAAACTTTGAGTTCTTCTAAACCAGGAGTGGGTGCTCTGAATTTCCCACCCACCCACTTGCGTAAAAGGGAGGGGGCAGCATATAGTTCCAAGGTTCACTTCAGACTACTGCTTATGTATCACATGTACATTTCTCCATTTTATATATTCATCCTTTGCCTTACTTGAAAGAGAAATGAAATAGTTTTTAAAAGAGCGGCAAAACTACCTTGGAGTTTTGGAGTGCGTCTCAGAAATCAGCTTTGGAGGCAAAGAGGCAATGAACAGCAGAGGGCATTTGCAAACCAAAGAAAAGTTATGGCAACCTTCACTGTTGGCCATAATTCCCTAAGATTCATTTATTTAGCTTGTTTGAGCTGTTTCCCCCTGCTTAAGTAGTCCAGGAGGCTGTGCAGATTAATTCACACGTATACATTTGAAAAGCAGTATTATTCTCCCTTTTAAAAGGAATTGTTCTTTCTCTGAAGCCATTAATAAATCAGCTGGAACCCTGCTACCCTCTCAGCCAAACAAGCTGCAAAAAAAATTATTATTTTTTTTGCTTTATTTGAAGATCATCCTAGAGTGAATTACCATTTGCAAAGATATTGCAAACCTCTAAAATATGCACCTCTGACGCACAGCGAATAGGATTCTCTTCGCTGGGTTTCCCCCTTAATGACCCTTGATTTAGCACTAGCTCTTTGGTGAAATAAACAATGATATTTTTGAACATGAGGAGAGGCCAGGATAGTGGGGTTGTTTTCAGTAGTCTCAGCACCTCTGTAGATTTCCCTGTTTTGCCTTGTGTGGATAAAAGCTATCCTTTACCATTTTAACTACACTGGTACCTCTGGTTAAGAACTTCATTCGTTCCAGAGGTCAATTCTTAACCTGAAACTGTTCTTAAACTGAGGTACCACTTTAGCTAATGGGGCCTCCCGATGCCACCGTGCGATTCTTGTTCTCATCCTGAGGTAAAGTTCTTAACCCAAGGTACTACTTCTGGGTTAGCGGACTCTGTAATCAGAAGCGTTTGTAACCTGAAGCGTTTGTAACCCGAGGTACCACTGTACATTGAACAAGATGAATGAAGATCAGCCGCACTCTTCCTTCCACGCTGCTCCAATAATGCCAAACAGAATATATATATAGGGCATGAATACACCACAAATTTATACTGGCATATGGACCAGTCCCTGTAAGGAAGTCTTCCCTTGACCAGTGCAGAAAATTCCAGCACCTGTGCAAATGGGGGGTGTTCCAGGGGCTGCCTCAGCAGATTTTGCCATACAAAATGTCTCCTAGCGACTCTCAGCACCCTTAACAAACCACAGTTCCCATGATTCTTTGGGGGGAAGCCATGGCCATTAAAGTGGCATAGGAGTGCTTCAAATATATGGTGTGAATGTGACCCAGAAATTTGTTTTGAGTGCCAGAGCTGAACAGAAGTTCATAGGCCTTCTACACAAAAATCTACCCATAGCCAGTGCTTTTGGGGGGGGGGGATGATGCAGGGTTACGCATACCCCTAAACATTTTGTGAATCTTTGTACTTTTGTCCATTTACTGTATTTATTTTTCCTGATTTGAACTATAAAATGGTGATTTTCTTGAGAGTAACCCTAAACATTTTTTAAGGGGGGAAAGCACTGCCTTAAGCTTTATTCATTTCTGCAGCATAATTTAGGAAGGAGGGGACTTCGTTGTTGCTCTTCATGAACAATTGGGAGTCAAAAACCTTGGCCAATCTACTGAAAGTCACCCAGATTTATACCAGTAGATCTCAAATGACATTCTTCACCTTTCTCCCGGTTCTGGTCTATAAAATTGGTGAGGCCACAGCAGCTTCCAGCCCCCTTTTCTGTACTTATTTCTTCAGTGATCCCATTAGGTACACATCTTCAACGTGTCTTGGCTACGGGTGCTTTCTATAAACTAATCTGCCTCTTTCGGCAGCAGTCAAGGCTGGAAGAAAAGAGAGAGAGAGAGAGAGAGAGAGAGAGAGAGAGAGAGAGAGAGAGAGAGAGAGAGAGAGAGAATGAATGCCTGCAAGTGTTATTGTTATTTCTATTTTTAAATACCGAGGCGCCGACGTGTGCAGCAAGGAATGCCATGGATGGGCTTAAATGAAGAGACAAACAAACCTCGCAGATTGTCAGAAGTGGCAAGCCTTGGCTGTAACTATGATCAGTTCATCTCTAAGCCTGAGTCTAGAGAGCAAAGCTACCTTCTTGGAACAGCTTGTTCCAAATAGAGAATTTCCAATGTAAGAATGCAAGAGCTGCTTTTCTGGGGCAGATGTAGGGTCTGTTTAGCCCTGCCTGGTGCATAGCTGTCAACTTACAGATTTGAAAATAAGGGACCAGCAGCCTCGAAAATAAGGGATCAGCAGCCAAAATAAGGGATCAACAATTACTTTGATAAAATACATATTTTGTTGCGTGCAAATGGCTTTAGATACCTATTAGGTCCATAAATTACCATATAGCATATATTCAACACACAAAAAAGCAACAATTTGTTGTTGACAAAGGACAGCTGGACATAGAAAGGGCCCCATTACCTTCAGTAGCTTATTTAAGGGACATCATCAATAAGGGACAGCAGCGGGACATGGCCCTGGGATAAGGGACTGTCCCGCCAAATAAGGGACGCTTGACAGCTGTGGCCTGGCGTCTCTGTGAAACTTGCAAGCAGGAGAGCCATCACCTATCTCTGTTACTTGTCCTCAGCCTTTGATACTACTCCTCAAGAAGGAGGTTCTAATGAAAAAGATACTGCAAAATTGCCCAACCCTTTTCTCTCTCTCTTTTTTTTTTTTAAAAAAGGGCCATCTAAGTTATCGACCTCCAAATCCCGTTTTGTGGCAGTGATTCCATAAGCTGTTGAAGCATTGTGAAGGAAGATGTTCCGTCCTGAACAGAAGATCTTCTCTTGCGTGTCCAAATTAGCTTCACTGGGTGACCCCAAATTCTAAAGAGTGAGATACTGATTCGTATCCACATCAAATTCATGCCTTTCAGAAGTTATACACCTCTATCACGTTCCCACCCACTTTAAATTATATTCCCCCTAAGGGAAAAGGCCCTCCTCAAGCCCAAATGTTTTAGACTTTCTTTGTACGGAAGGTGTCCCAAATTTCATCACCCAAAACCTCAGAGAGAATAAAAGGAACTGCATTGCATTGCATCAGGCCATTTGGCATAAGGCCTGAGGGGCACAGGTGGGCAACTTTGGCAGGAAAGAGAAAATGTGGGTAACAGACTGACTGGTAAAAACAGAAGGAGAGACAGAGAAAAGGGTGGCAAAAATAAAATACTCTGCCCCAACCACTTTTGGCATAAAGCCTTACACATCACCATATTTCTGTCCAACAGGCTGTTGTTGTTGTTTATTCAATTTATATACTGCCCTTTATCAAAAGATTCCAGGGCGGTGTACAAAATTAGAAAGACATTTAAAAACATCAAAATAATTATAATAATAATAATGTAATAATAAGCATACCGACAGACAGCCTAAAAGTAAAATAATCATCATAATAACAGTCCTCTCCCCCAAAGTTTTACAGGCGACAGATTATTTAATATCCGTAGGCCTGGGTAAAGGGGAATGTTTTTGCCTGCCGCCTAAGGACATGTAATGATGGGGCCAGGTGAGCCTCTCTGGGAAAGCGTTCCATAATCAGGGAGCCCCATGGAAGCTTTTCCTTGCCAGGAAAATGGTTGCCCCCTCCCCACTCTGGGGTCTTCTGCGGAGAGGCCTTCTCTACCTGAGATCCGCAGAAGGAGCCTCTGTATCACTGAGCTATGGTCCTTTGCAAGCCCCTTCTTTCTTTCCAGGCCAGCCCCTGCAGCCAAGGCGGCTTTTATCAACGTTGCATTGCTGGGTTCGCCTTGGACGTGGCACTGCCCTGGATAGCAATGGCCCTAGTACAGTCCACATTGGCGCTATCTTGGCCTACACTTAACCCAGCCTCCTCACGGCCCAGGGTTTCCCAAAGGGCACATTCCCCTGGTGGGTGCAGGCACCTTTGGAGAAATTAAAACAACCCCAAGCCCTTTTTTTTCCATCCTTGGTCTTCAGCAGTCTCCCTAATGGAGATCTGCCACCACAAAAGCTTTTATCATCCGTCACTGTTGGCTGAAAACATCGGATCCCCACTAACCCCCACCCCACCCCACACACTGCTTCTCTTTTCCCAAGGAATGCCAGCCAAGCTAATGCTGCTATTACTCAAAGTTGCCATTTGTAATTAAAAAGATAATTTAGTTCAGTGTTCCATGGCGGTGCAAAACTCTGACTGTTAAAAATAATAGAGGGGCATGTATCTGCTAAGAAGGCTGTAGTGTGCCCTAACAATAATTTACTTGATGTATTATTATGCTCTCTGCTCAGCAAAAAAAGAAGGGGCAAGATAGCATCCCTTCATAAAGGGATTAGGGCTTAATACTCTGATATTGCTAAAACAATGCCCCCATTTGAATACAAATCCCGCTGTAGACAGAAAGGCAGTCAGAGTGATCAGAAATCTTTTGGCATCGCCCTTAATACGTTTGAAAAATAACACGGGAAACGAAAGCTTAATTCCCTTGGTTTGGGGCAAGCATTAATTACAGGGGTGAAAGATTCCATTAATCTAAATGTTGGCTGCTAAGTAAGATCCTTCATACCTAAATAATTAGTCTGTATATATAACACAAGAGATGAGGGTCCTCAATTTGGTCAGTGTTAACTAGACAGCCCTAAATAAAGATTAACATGCTGCCAGATTCCTCCAGTTTTTAATCTAGAAAAAGTAGTTGCGTTTAGGTCCCACTGAAATCAAAAGGGCAAATTAGTCATTATGGCTGACTTAAACCTCATCGATTTAATTTTAATGGGATTTAAGCTTAATGTAGATGGGGAGGGGGAGCTTCTATAAATTAGCCACCTCTAAACTGAAATAGGGGGCGTGGGTGATGCTGTGGGTTAAACCACAGAGCCTAGGGCTATGCCGATAAGAAGGTTGGCGGTTTGAATCCCAGCAACAGGGTGAGCTCCCATTGTTTAGTCCCAGTTCCTGCCCACCTACCAGTTCAAAAGCATGTCAAAGTACAAGTAGATAAATAGGTACCGCTCTGGCGGGAAGGTAGATGGTGTTTCCGTGCGCTGCTCTGGTTCACCAGAAGCGGCTTAGTCATGCTGGCCACATGACCTGGAAGCGGTCTGCGGACAAACACCAGCTCCCTCGGCCTATAGAGCAAGATTAGCGCACAACCCCAGAGTCGTCCATGACTGGACCTAACAGTCAGGGGTACCTTTACCTTTACCTTTAAACTGAAATAAGGTTCTCCAGAATGCATATATGGATTTGCTTCCTACATTGAAATGAATGAAGAACAGACTTTCCATACTCACATCCAGAATAAATGAGTGGCCTGGAATACAAAATTGACCAGACTGGTCAGTACACATTGCCACTTTAACTTTTTTTTATTTGTTAAGCTATGCTTGTTAGTGCCAGCTTGTATGTTCTGTTCTCTGTTTTGGAACTTCAGTGCTATTTATTTGCTTCCACAATGCATATTTATTTATATTTATTTAATATAGTATTTATGGCATTTTTCTCCAAGGGGCTCAAGATGATGTGCATGTTTCTTCCTTTCCTCATTTAATCCCACCACATCCCTGTGAGGTAGGTTAGGCTGAGATGCACTGACTGGTCCATGATCACCCAGAGAGTTTCATGGCTGTGAGTGCAGATTTCATAGCATCATAGTATCATTGAGTTGGAAGGGACCACAAGGGCCATCTAGTCCAACCCCCAGCAATGCAGAAACCTTTGTCCAATGTGGGGCTTGAACACACAACCCTGAAATTAAGAGGCTCATGCTCTACCACCTGAGCTATCTGAGCAGATGAAATTCTGGTCTCCCAGGTCCTAGTCCGACACTCTAGCCACTAACCCCGCACTGGCTCACATGGAGCTTCCATGGAGTTTTGATTATATATCCAGTCTTTACTGAGCATCCATTTGGATTTCTTTACATGCAGGTTATGTGACAATGAGCATTCATCCTGCATTGAACTCAGCTGGCTTACAGGGTTTTTATACATCTTCTCATTAATGATGGGTTCATTCCATGCTTTTCAATGCATTTCCCCATCACTTTCCAACCTGCAAAAATTCTTCTTTTTTAAAGTGCATTTGGTCCACTTTAATTGCACAAACCTGTATTTCCTGGTATGTGCCTGAATCCCTCCCACAGAATACTGTGAGACTAGAGACATGCTTAGCTGCCCTGTCTTCTTTTTGGGTGGAAGAGACCCCTCTAAGGCATTCCTGCTTCTCCAATCTGCTTGATAGTAGAGAGTTCGTTGTGATAAAACTGCTGCATGCTGTTTCTCAGTGCCTCAGCCACTTAGGAAAGACAGACCTAAGTGTTGCTTGCTGATCAGCAGCATGTGATGTTGTTTATAACAATGTTCCACTGTGTCACTGAGGTGGATTCCATGCCCTTCTTTCAACTGATGTCATAAGACTCTTTTGGCTTGGAACAAATCCTGCAAAATGGACGGTAGCCACCATTTCCTATCTCCTTAGATTTGATTCATAAACTTTGAAAGCCACTTAGGTTTTGGAGAATGCCTGCCAAGCATATAACTCAGGAAGCCTCAGCAGCTATAACACATTTTCATTTTCATTTATCTGGCTACGTTTACATTTCTAACATACCTCTCCCCCCAAAAAATCAAGGCAAGTAAGAATATGCTTTCATGCGGTTCCATATTATAAAAAAGCAACGAAACAGCACTGCAAAGAAGTAGGATCCAAATCCCAAAACGACTTATATGTAAACAAATAATATATGTAAAGAACTGAACAGTTAAACATAAATTTAGCTAAAATGGTTTGGCTTCTATCTTCCTCTGGCCTTTTGGAGAAAGGGGTTATCCTTTACTGTAAGTGCTGTGGTTGCAGAGTGTTACTAAACATTTACACATGGGTCCTGACACTACATTATGTATAGTTATTTTTGTAGGGGTGTGTATAGATGCTAGAAGGATATATTTATTAGATATTATCCTTCTTCCCTCACAGCAGAGTGCCATCCGTTTGCAACTTAAAAAGGAAGCTTAGATAGGCTAGTTTTAGCCTTTTAGTTTAAGTAATCCAGGATGCTTTAAGGCTGGCTGAATTCTCCCTTGTATTTCCCTCCCATTGTTTCCAACAGAAGGGGGAACCAGACTGCAAAAAGACACAGAAGTGCAACCACTTTTCCTTCTGCCCTGCTGCTGAGAGGCCAGAATAAGCATTTTTGGATTCCCCTTTACACACTGACACACGCACCCCTTGCATTCACATTAACACACTTGGCTGGAACTGTGTAACCACATGGTACAGTCCCTTCTAGCCTGTACCACTTCACAGCGCAGGTTTCAGAACCACATTGAGGAATGCTCCTCATATTATGCGGAGGGAGGGAGACCTCCCTGCCCAAGGACAACTACTAGCACACAAAGCAGAAAAGCCCTAACCAAGCCTTCTCTGTTTTCGTTCTAGTTTTCTAGGTGCAGGGAGTTGGGTCTGTTTCGCAACACGGGAATCATTCAGATACCTGCTCCCCTACTTGCAGTGCGAGTAGGACAGGCCCCAGAAAGAGCTGTACCACATTATGTTCCTCATCTTGCCATTCTGCTCCAGTCATGGATTCCTAACCCAGTGCCAGGAAACCTTAGCAGAGGTGGAAAAAGAGGACAACCACTCTCCTTGTTTTGGTTGGTTGAACCACAGTCAAATAATCCCAGCTCCCTTTTAAATGGCACCACATCTCTGCTCTCTTAGAAGCATGGTGAGTGAAATTATGTCCGGAGGATCTTTATCGTGGGAACAGACGTATTTTGCTCTCCTCTCTTCTTAAACTGTGTCTGATTTGCTGACTGGGCTAGCCTGCCAGTCAAAGGAACACGGATCTGTGATTAAATGCCACGATAATCCTGTCAGCTTTATCTCCTGTGAGGGAAGAAGGCAGGTACAAGGAGAAGATGAAAACTGAAACAAGCACCATCATCATTCTGCTTCCTTCCATTTGCTTCTGCCTAATTCTGCACATTTAATATCTTCCCAGCTCAAGTAATTCAAAGGACCAGATTGGGGGAGGCTAATACAGAGGGATGGCTTGTCTTATCCTTAACTGGGACCCCTGCACTAGTTTTATCAGCCCAAGTTGACAACAAAAAGTTTGGTTTTAACCAGTGAGAGAGTTCAGTATGTCTTCCCCTTCCCCACCCTTGCAGCTAAATCTCAGGCAACACTTGAGACTGTTTGGGGGCTATTTTTAACAGTACACAATGGACAGCATTAACAATAAGCAGTATAGCCACCCTGGAAGATAAGCAAGAAGGAAAGAGAATCCTTTAGAGCCGCGACGGACAGCAGGCTGTCTCAAGCTACTTTATAGTTTTTCACAATTTCCGCATCTCCTTTCTTGTTTTTTCCCCCCAAGTGACTGCATTGATGCGCAAACCATCAAACGAGCACAATAATAATAACAAGAAGAAACGCTCCACGCAAATCTTAACAAAAGCTCTTCCAACACATCCAAGAATGAAAAGCAAAGTAGGACGGAAGCCAAAATAAATTACATTTAAGCTCCGGTTGCTTCAAAGTTCCATTTTAAAAATTAGGACCATCGCAAAGTCTGAGTCATCCTTCCATTTGCGAAGCCCATTAGTTTCAAATGGGGTTTACACAGGAGGCAGATCAGGCCCACTGACTTCAATAGGTTGCAGATTTTACTGTAATTGATTAATTGGTTCAATTGACTCATTCATTAGGCACAAATTGAAAATGCAAATAATTAATCAGAGCTTAACCTGATCCTCCATTAATGCTGATGGAGCTGTTTTCTACCATTTAGCATGCCTCTTGATTCGGGCCCTTTAAAAGGTTGTTTCTAAATAAATATTTTGCATCATTTGGTGGAGAGAACCTCAAAATATCACTGGTAGTTTGATGGCAATGTTTAATTACACCCTGATAGTTTTGTAGCAGTAGTCAGGGGAGAGGGGAGGAGAGGGAGGACAAAGGATTTGAAACTACAGGACAGAAACAAATGGTAAAACCACGAAACCTGGAGGGTCTATGACCAAATCTTCCAACAGTTCAATTTCAGATGAAAGTAGCTTTGGAGAGGGAAAACTTGGAATGGGGAAACTGTGTAGAAGGGAAAGGGATAAGCCCCAGCATCACTATTCAGATCTCATTTAGAAGGTCTCACAGCTTAAGTAGAAACAGAAACATCACTATGTGCTGTCAGGGTTCTCTCTGATATCTTACTGGTTTTGACTCAAAACCAGTGGCTCAAAGCTTGTTGAGTAGAGCATAGGGATTTGGTGGGAGCAATGTAAGTATCATTGGGGACAGTACAAGACTGGGAGAAAATAAATGACTTGAGATTCACCCAAGCATGAGTTCTGCAAGTTTGGGTAACTGTACTTGGAATAGGGTGTCTAAAGTTGGGCTTCAACAGCCCCTGCTAGGGGATTTGTAGTGCCTCAATCACAATCCTGGATTTGCATGAAGTGAAGGCAGGTTGCAAAGCAGTAGCCGCCGTAATGTGGTAGTGAGAAAGGAAGAACATTGAGAGGGAGAAAGTGGTTGTTCTAAACAAAGGCAGACGTTTCAGTAAAGCAGGGGGAGAGTAACTTGAGAGGGAAATGGCGGTTTTAAGCAACAGCAGAGCTTTGAATAAAGCAGGGATGGAACTGAGAGAGGGAAAGTGGTGATTTTAAACAACGGCAAAGGTTTGAGTAGAGTGAGCAGGGGGTGACTTTGAGAGGGAAACAGCAACTTAAAACAGTGTTAGGTACAGTGAGAAGGGAATTTGGAAAAGCTCTGTTGTGCTACCTTTTTGATGTTAGCTCACATGTTTCTTCTTGATAAAAGTGATTTGTTCCGGGGGGGCGGGTTGATTTAAAAAAAAAACCTCAGTGCCCCTCCACCCTCAATTTACTCTACCACTGTTTAAGGACAGCAAGAATGGAAGAACACTGAAAATAAAAGGAAAATGGCAGTTTTAAATGACTGCCTCTTCCATTCCACAGCTGCCTCATGATAGCTCAATCAGCAGAGCATGAGATTCTTAATCTCAAGGTTGTGGGTTCGAGCCCCATGTTGGGCAAAAGTTTCCTGCATTGCAGGGGGTTGGTCTAGATGACCCTCGTGGCCCCTTCCATGATTCTATGATGTGGAAGCCTCAAATGTCCCATAGTCCCTTGGTTGTCAACGTTTTCCTTTTTTTAAAGGGAAATTCCCTTATTCCGAATAGGATTCCTTGCAAGAAAAGGGAAAAGTTGACAGCTATGCATAGTCCTTTCACACAATGTATGTTATTCCTAGTACTATGCATTATGCTTGACATGAAATTCCAGATTCAATGCAGTAAATTTAGAAGAGGCGTTTTATTAATAAGCAACCACTCGTATATACAACAGGCATCAGCTGAACTTTACCTTCACTGTCTGAGAGGCTTGCTCTTAAGGTTCTATTCATCTTAAACATAGAGCAACATGTATCAGCATGAGGTGTCTATACAGAGGGGGCCGCAGAATGCAAGACAGGAGGAGGCATGGAAACTGGGAAGGTCTGCGTGCAAAGTAGAGTTGAGAAAAGTAAGGAGAAAGTTGAGGGGGAGGGTAGAGAAGGTGCAAATGGGGTGCAAAGAGGGGCTGCAATAAGGAGAGAGTAGGAGGCACAGAAATGGTGGTGAAGGTAACAGTAGGGACATGAAAGGGTCTGAAGAACTGGAGAAGAAGGTGGCTTTATAATTTGGTAGAAGGTGAAAGGGGTGCTTAGTAGTTGCAGTATGTGGGAGGGGGAAGATCCATGCAGTTCCCATGGGTGCTTTATGTGTAGTGGGGGTTAAACAAAAGGAGGGGGGAGGCATGAACATGAGGGTGATGGTGGAAACAGGGTTGCTTTTGAATAGTGACTTCAGAAATGGGGTTGAGGTCCAAAATTATTATTATTATTATTAACATTACCAGTTTGGATCCCACCAGCTCATATGGCCAAAATGGCAAAGGAAACTTAACAAATTTGTATTCCAATCGGAAAGACCACACATTAAAACATCTTTCTTGTAACTTCACTCAACGGTTGGATGGTAGGGCCTCCCAAGTCTAAAAGAGCTATTACAACGCATGTCAGCTCAGCAACATGACAGACCTAATGTCTGTTCATAAGGGAACTCAACGGAGTGCATAAGAGAACTTGGAAATAGATGGTGTCCTTGTAAAAGTAATACCTTCTTTTTTATATAAAAAAAATAGATTACTCTCTTTACACTGGCTTACAAATCTACTCACACTTACAGGTTTCAAGATTTGGAGAAAATGGGCAACGGTTCTGGTCCCAAGCCTCTCGCCCATTATTCCATTATAGTTTTGCCCTGTTTTC
Organism: Podarcis melisellensis; assembly: GCF_964234715.1. Lineage (NCBI taxonomy): Eukaryota > Metazoa > Chordata > Lepidosauria > Squamata > Lacertidae > Podarcis > Podarcis melisellensis. Next base: position 16,753,581 of record NC_138530.1, on the reverse strand, counting down.
AGAAATGAGATTAGGAAAGTGAAAAGCAAACGTAGCACAGTAGTTGCTGGGATTGGAAGGGGAATCTCTAGGGCGGAGTGGTCCAATGTGGGTCCTGAGGACTGCATGCAGCCCTCAAGGCCTGTTTTCTGTGGTCCTCAGCAACATTATACGACCCCCAGCCCCTCCCTACCTCCTTCCCAAAGCCTAGTTAGTGCTTTCCCAGCTTGACTTCCACTGTTGGAGCTGTGCTGGGGGGTAGAGAAGAACAGCAGAGTAGGGTGGTCAGGAGGTCGGTAGCCATTCCTGTCCATCACCTGCTCCATCTAGTGATAAAAGTGGACAGCTCCACACCTCCAGTGTACAGCCAAATCAGAGAGCATCTGTTTGGTAAACATAGGCATATGCCTGGTTTGTTTCTAAGAGTGTCTGAGGAACCTTATCTATCCATACAGGTGCCTACTTCTTTGACCTTTGAGAAGACAAGGCAAGGAGCTCTCTGGGTGGCTTAAGTGGTCATTAATCAACTGCAGACCAAGACAGTGCGCTCGCAGCAAACCTGCCATTCTCCTTGAAATAACTCGTGACAACCTTATTTTCCAGGGCCCTTACATTTTACACAAGGGGATACTGTCCCAATATAGATCCAAGCTTGAGAGCAGCGGACACTATTAGAGAGGTGGAACATTGGTCGGTGGAGAAGCCTATGAATAGAAAACACAGCGTCAGGCCCACACTTGAACCTGAATCTCCATGGCTCTGATGAATGGAGCCAATGAATGTGCCTCCCTGCCAATGTGGCCAGCTGCTCTTGAAGGCTCATTTGAAACAACGAGAAACCTTTCATTAGTCAGGGAGTGACTGCCAAATCATGACACAGCCTTTTCCCTGCTTTCCAACTGTGCCTGCCCATTGCAGCTGTTGGGTCTGCTTTTGCTTTGGACAGTGAGAACAGCAAGGCATTTTCTTGCCTTTTCTAAAAGCCGTCAGCAGGGACCATTACAAGCATCTGAGATATGGTCTCCCTCTTAACTCAGCTGCTGGGGCATGACTCCAGAGCTGGCCCAAGGCACTTTGCCTGATGGTGTCCCCCCAGTTCTACATGCAGAAGTCAGCCAAACAGGCACTTAGCTCTTTCTTCAACACTGGCAACAGGACAGCACCTTCCACTTCTCCGGGAGTTTCCCCAAACTGTGGTCCATGAGCTTCAGTCAGGTGGTGCACAGCATGTCTGTAAAAATAGAATTAAAAACCATGCAGTATCTAGCATATCGCAATTGCTACAACAGGCAGAAAAGCCATTAAGTGGTCCACCAAGACACTCAGCAATTTCCAAGTGCTTCATTGGCAGAGATGTGAAAGCCTGGGAAAACTGGAGTGGGAAATGAGGCCCTCCGCATTTTGCTGGGGGTTTTTTATTCACAGGTCTTCATATTGATATTGGGGAGAAGCAGTTAGGAACCACTGCCCTCTGCTAAGGGCAGCAGGCTAGCTTAGGGGATGCAGGTATCTTTTCCCTGTAAGATACTCTTAATTGTTTAAGGCAGTTCTTACCCCATTGTATCCCACCACTAGAACGATTTCCAATGTGACTGAGAGCAAACATCAGAACTGTCAATCATCCGTCTCATATCCTCCCACGTGCACCCTTTTTTAAACATCCATCCATCCATTATCCATTATGAATATTTTTATGTTGCATATATGAATGTTCTATGTTCTTGCCAGCTAATTATGAGACAACAAGAATGGTGTTCTGGCTTTTCTAGGAATGGAATTGAAGATGCATACACACACAAATATGCATGTACATAGTTATTATTATTTATTGAATTTATATACCGCCCTATACCCGGAGGTCTCAGGGTCACAGAACAAAAACAAAATATAAATCCACAAAATATATAATCAAAATAACAACCCAATAATCCCCCCCCAAAGAAAACCCCACATTTTAAAAGGGCATAGGATGTCAATCAAATCAACCAAAGGCCTGGTTAAAGAGGAACGTTTTTGCCTGGTGCCTAAAGGTGTATAATGAAGGTGCCAGACAAACTTCCCTGGGGAGAGCATTCCACAGACAGGGGGCCACTGCAGAAAAGGCCTGTTCTTGTGTTGCCACCCTCCGGACCTCTCAAAGAGGAGGCATATGAAGAAGGGCCTCAGAAGATGATTTTGGGGTCCAGGTAGCGTCCTATAATCGCGTTCCTATAGAAGCCAAAGTACCGCTCCTGTTATCTCATAATTAACTGGCATCAGCAGAGGATGTTCAGCTCATTTCTTCTTCCAATCAGGACAGCTGCTAAGTGTCTGAGGACTAGGAATCTCAAACGCTTGAATAAGCACTTTAAAAAAAATTTGTAGATTTATTTTGTATTCCGCTCTTCAGCCTGAAAAGGCTCCCAGAGCAGCTTACAAACCATCAGTTGAAACAAGACAGTCCCTCCTGCAGGCTTGCGACTGAAAAGACACAGCACACAAGGGAACAGGAACAGGGAGTGCCAATTGCTGAAGTTAAATAGCAGCTCTTACAGTGAGCAGTTGGAATCAGTTGAGGGACACGAGGTGACTGATGGAGTTGACCTTTCAGATCAGTTGTCCCTACAGCTAACTTACAAGGCAAGATGTGTCTGGAGAGCAGACGGCTTCATATGGGCTAACCTGTGTGCTACTGCTGATGCCTTTCCCTTCCCAGCTGTTCAATCTTTCTAATGTCTTTTATTTTCCTAGGTTCAGTGGTGCAATGCAATTACACTATTGAGAAAGCCATATTTGTTGGTAGAATGATTATTAGAAGGAAAGTGGGAAAACTCCCACATGTTGATTATAAATATTTGTTGATAAAAAAAGAACTCATAAGTGAGAAATATTTATTGGGAAATAACTGTGTAATTCTGTATATTCTGTACAACCATGTATAAAGATCTCCACATTTGATGTAATCAGTGATGTATGCTAAAAACAGAAGAAGATCATGGGTTAGATTTGTTATGGACAAAGCTCCTGCTTCCCCGACACCTTAGAATTGCACCTTTACTATTAAATGGAAAATTATTTTGTGAGTAACACATTTCCCTAGAAAATCACTGTGAAACTGCATACAATTTGTCAATTTCATCACCTGAGAGCCAAGTCACATATTATGTGGCAGCCAGTTTATACTAGCACCCTCCATTGTTTCCCCTAGCAAGCATCAAATGTTTCGTGTGATTAGAGGTTTCTTAAACAGAGGTTGGATGGCCATCTGTCATGGACGCTTCAGTTGAGATTTCATGCGTTGCAGGGGGTTGGACTAGATGACCCTTGGGGTCCCTTCCAACTCTACAATTGCACGATTCTAGGAGCATCACCAGAGAACCAGAACTGGCTGCAGCCCCCTGTCACATGCCCATGGCGTGTTCAGGAATACGCATTTGCCCCTTGTACTTCGTGCATTTATTACTCCAGTGTAACCTGGCTGACACATAAAGCGTGAAACATTCTTACATTCTAGTGGTGATGCATAGAAGTGATTGGGAGAAGAACGGACTTGCTGAAAACCAATCAGAAGAAATCTGATCACAGACTATTGTCTTGACAAAGAACCCAGAGCCTGCAAAGCATACCAAACAGTTTATCTATTTAATGTTTCAGTGAGCTCTAGTAGCTTTGGGCTTCTGCTTGTTCCCTCTGAGAGAAATCCACTATCTTGAAAGCATCAGAGATTCAAAGGAAAGGCTGGTTTTGTTAAAAACAGAATGTGCAGCAAAAGGTAGATTGCAAATATTTTGCTCGCTCTGCATATTTCAGTGCTTGCTCCACAGCTAAAGGTGCATTTACGCCTACCTTCTCAAGCGGCAGAAATTAACTCAAGAGGCAACTTCAGCGGTAAAGTACGGCACTTCTGTGCTGTCCACACTGCCAACTCAGTGGTGAGTAAACTGCTACTTATTTTGGTGCATTCACACCTACTGGGATTAAGTACTTTCACGCTGAAGTGACTGATGCTGTTTCAGAGGGTAAATGTTAATGGCCTTAGGAGATGGAGGTATTTCTGAATACACTGTTTTGTTTTGTTTTGTTTTTCCAAGAACAATTCTATGATCTTCTCAAGTGGCACCCACTGTGTGCATGGTGTTTTTTAAAAAAATAATAATCAACAACCAGTTAATATTGTACATGGTATTAATCTGCAAATTTTGAAATCACTGAGCAGAGTTGTGTTATCAAAAGAAACTGTGCTAAACTCATATATTTTTTATATCTGTGGCGTTTTCCTATTAGTACAGAGTGGTGAACGAGTATCCTTGTAGCTGACTTGCAAGAGTGAAATATTCAGAGTAAATATGAACATGCAGAAAATATTTGTAATGTTAACCATTCTGACGATTTATTGAAAATAGTCTGCCAAAGATCATTCTCTAAATATCTGTAATGTGTATTTTCTCTCTCTTGTTATGGATCTCGTTGTGGCTATGGCTACTCGATCACCTGCACTCTTCCTTGAGATTCACTCTTTTGTACGATGAAGTGGAAAGAGGGCCAGACATTTTATTTTATGGCAGAGGGTAGCTTTTCATTGGCTAACAGCCATTGAAAAGATGTGCATTATAATATGTGAATAGCATCTCGAAAAAGTAGGCTGGAAGGAACCTCAATGATTATTTAGTGGGAGGGTGCTCTGCACTGAGGCAGGATCAAGTAAACAAACGTTGCACAACTGCAGGCTCTAGCCCTAATACATCAAAGGGTGACCCATGCACAAAGGGTTGCTTAAGGAGCACAACATTCTTCCCATTCAACAATCCAGTCTGCATGTGCCAAGGAGATCCCAATCAAGAGGCCAACAAGCACAAGAGCAGGTGGTGTGCCACTAATGTGCTCATTGACACCTAGCCTGGCTTTTTCCTTGCTGTTGAAGGAAAGCAGTTGGGTCATTCCCGTCTATTAATCATGGGCTCCAGGGAGCAGGGTCTGTGTGAGGGCTATTATGCTCATAAATCTATGGATCAGGGCATTTGGCTGCAACCTAGAATATCAAGAGCCATGCCTATATCTGAGCTTTCATTGACATTTCTGCTGCAGGGGTTCATACTGCTGAAGAGGATAGCAGCTGCTCAGTTTGAAAATTGGCTTGTCTCTTCAGTTGTCAGAACTGCTGGAACGGAAGCTTCAGCACAACATCTGGCTATGTGCACAGTTCTCTGCTGTGCAGGCAAACCACTTCTTTGCACTGTGGCCAGCTAATTTCGCTAATATATTTAACTGAGACACCTCCCCACAAACGCCTGTAATCCAGAAAGATCTGAAGACACCACTTGTGACTTTGGTCATAGAAACACTTGCATAGTTTATTTATTTTACATACATAGCCTGGTTTTAGTCAAATAACAATGGGTTTAAAAGGATACAATATCATCATTCTAATATTAAATTTAGAATCAATTTTTGATTGAAACCTAAAAATATGGTGCTGCTGGTGCTACACATATTTGGCCCAGCCACCAAATCTAACAGAAAGATCTTGCAGTGGTTGTATTTCCACATTATTAGTTAAATTAGATTCAACCTAATTGTCATGACTAAGAAGCCAAGGAATTATAGCTCTCTGCAGGAGGTGGCATTCTCTAAGAATTTTCAGAGGCTTCGGAGAATTACAGTTCCTGGGATTCTGCAGGGGAGGGGAGCCATGGCAATTAATTCATATTGAAACCAGTTAGAATTCAGCCTTAGGCTTCAGTGGGAAATAATTCCATAATTGTGGGACAGCCACCAAGAACACCTCTCTATGCATCCTCCCTGTCTAAACATAATATATGGATGGGATAAATAGCTTTAAATCATTAGCTTACTCCTTAAAGGTTTACAGCATTGTTGTCCTGGGCTGAGAAAACACCACAGTGCAGATCTGACACATTTTTAAAAACCCAAAGAGGCTGATATAGACCACTTCCCCTAAAACATTATGTTATAAACAACAACGCACTAGGAGATAAATTTCATCCTAAAGTAATACATACTAAAGAGAACTACATTGCAAGTCATATAGAGTTGAATTACAACTTATATAGGTCAAGTTGGCAGGTTTACAGTGGTTCTCAACCTGTGGGTCCCCAGATGTTGTTGGACTACAACTCCCATCATCCCTGACCACAGGTCATGCTGGCTAGGAATGATGGGAGTTGTAGTCCAACAACATCTGCGGACCCACAGGTTGAGAAACACTGGTCTAGGATAAGGTGTGCTACCTGTAGCAATCCCATTAAGGTGAACCCCTAGGTTCTGTATCTCCCAGGTGTTGCTCCTTCCCCCCCCCCAATAGATGAGAATCCCCCAGAACCAAGAATTATATGTTCACATAAGAATAAATGCACAACTCTGGATTGGAGGAGAAGATGCAGTTAATTCTCCCACCATGATATGTGCTTAAAAATACTGATGCAGATGTTGGGTTGGAATCAGCCCTTGGATGTTTAGAGTAGATCCCCTGAAATCAGTGGCACTTGAGTTAGTCATGACTATTCGAAGCATGGACTAGGGCTACAGTCCTATGCACAACTACCAGGAAGTTAAGTCCCAATGAACTCAGTAGGACTGTAAATCAATATGCACTGTAAATCTGTGCATAGGATTGCATTGCAAATAATATATTCAAAACATAAGGCTTATATTATATTATAGTACATTGTTTTAATGAAAGCTTATTACAGTTACAGGGCAGAGAAAACCTGCCAGAACAAACATACCAAATTAAACTCACACAACCCTGTGGCTTTGCAAGACAGAAAAGGAGGAGAGAGAATTAATTCACAAAATTAATTTTCACTTAAGATAGCATCCCTTGAAAGCAATGGACTTTTCTTACCCATTGTGATTGTTTTTAGGCTTGTTTCTTCTTCGAGTAAGATGAACTCTGGTGTAATCTTTTCAAAAAGGGAACATGTAAACATTTTGGGCTCAGGTATTTTATTTCTGAGCAGAGCCATAATTTCTTATTTAAAAATAATAAAGGAACTTTATAAGAATTCATTGGTTTAAGGGTACCGAATCCAACAAAGCACTTAAGGCAGTGCTTTAAGATGGATCAGGAGCCTATTAAATACCATAATGTATAAAGTGTATTTTCTAAGTTTTAATGTTTGTGTTTTGTGACTCAAGATGCCCAATCTGGTCAGTCTTTAAAAATAAAATAAAGAGTAAACCTAACATCGTGACTATATATGTCGAGAAGCTGGACATTAAATGAACGTGATGTTCGCATAGCATTGTTGTTATATCCATGTGATTTTAAAATGGTTAGCAATTTTTGTAGCCATGGGAACGACATGAAGATGAATACCTAGTACTATGTACGATCATCTCTCTGTGTCCACCAGAACCCAACTGCTGTGTGGTGGGTCATTGAAAAAGATTCATGCAAGTTGGCTTGAAGAAGAAGAAAACAACAACCTGGGTTTATGATCACTGTGCATTTTGTTAACAAGTGAATTTAAATAGTTTTATTTTTACCAAAACTGATAATCTTTATTCCAGTGTAAATGCAATTGCTGATTTAAAAAGAAAAAAGAAACAAACAAAATATATGTATATTATTTGGATGGTTTATATCATCTTTGTCTAAATACATTATAATGGAAATATGTTAAAAGGTGTGTCATACCACAGTACAAAAATAAATGACTTTTTTCCTGCATGCTTGCCTGAGGTATGTTGTGATTTGAATTGCCTTATAAGCCAAACGAAACGAAAGAGGAAAAAAGAAGGTTGTATGTTACTACATAACTCAGAAATGCTTGGACATTGTTTCATCACATTACATGTGTATTTGATGCTGTGTTATGTCAAAATTCGGACAAGTTGTCTGTCATTCTATGTATGTTGTGGGAGACCTTTTATCTTGTTAAGCTGTATTGTGTAAACCTCTCATTGCCTGAAATAGTCAGAGTTGTATAACTCAGTGTCTCCAACTAACTGTTTCCTAAACTTAACACATTTCCTAACACTAAAATATAGATGTTTGTAAATTCTTCATTCATTTTGTCTCCTCTTATGTATTCCAAATCAGGCTTTTATCTCACGAGGGAAGCAACAACCTTCCATTGCATTTAACAAGTCTCCAGAACATTGTTGTCTCTTCACAATATATGTCAACCAAGTTTCATTCAGCAAATGCACCTAGAATTATGAAAATGTTTAGCTTGCTTCTGTGGTCCAATCTAACATGTTCTTGTACACTGTTTGTATTCCACTCCACTCCCTCCCTCCCCCTCATGCTTTCTGCGACATTTCCTTATTTAGGGCATGAAAACAATAGTTGTCATATAAGATAGTCTTTGCCAAGCCCTCCAGATGTTTTGTGCTACAACTCCCAGCAACCTGGCACTGGAGGGTCCAAAACATCTGGAGGGCACTCAGCTTGACAAAGACTGCTATAAAATAACACACACTTCTTCTGCTGTGGGATTTATTTATTTCATTTAAAAATTATATGTTGCTCGGTTGTATAAAACCTGAAAGCAGTTTACAAAAGCAATTGATTGGAGAAGCTTGCAAGGACTCCAGTATCACAGGTAAGTGCTCTGTTTAGATTCTGCAAGAACCACCAAAACCTGGCTTTCCAAACTTCACCTGAGAACAATATGGACCTCTGGCCTGGCTACCACCAAAACTCTGAGTGGGGTGCAGAGAACATTTTGTCTGTTATACACATTCATATAAATTGCATGCACAGGAACAATAGGGTCCTATGGAGCGCACATGCCTCTCACTGCCCACGCCACATGTGGATGAAGTTTGTTCTGAACTGTTGATGATGTATTGTAGCATCCTTTGGTACTTTTATGTGAAAGCAGGCTCTAACAGACTCATTATAACAACGTAAGGAATATGGCCCTCAGCAAAGTGAATGTGTAGGGAGTGGGGAGGCTGGTCAATGATCTTTAGTATGAGAATGGCAGAAGGGACTGACCAGGTGTTGCTTCTCAGCAGAGGGAAAGGCTATGCAGAAGAGAGGTCAGCATGGTGCAAACTAACCAGCAAGACCAATCCAGTATATTTGCACCACTGTGGTCCAAACCACTGAGCCTCTTGGGCTTGCCGATCAGAAGGTCAGCAGTACGAATCTCTGCAACGGGGTGAACCACCGTTGCTCGGTCCTGGCTACTGCCAACCTAGCAGTTTGAAAGCACACAAAAGTGCAAGTAGATAAATAGGTACCGCTCCAGCGGGAAGGTAAATGGTGTTTCTGTGCACTGCTCTGGTTTCGGTGTTCCGTCATGCTGGCCACATGACCCGGAAAAACTCTGCGGACAAACGCCGGCTCCCTCGGCCTGCAAAGTGAGATGAGCGCCGCAACCCCAGAGTCGTCTGTGACTGGACTTAACTATCAGGGGTCCTTTACCTTTATCTTTAACCTGCCCACACTTGCTTTCTCCCTCCCAGTAAGCAACAGCAAACTAGCTGCTAGAAAGGTAGGGTGGCAGCTCTGCCCCACTCAGCAAGTCACTTCCCAAATTATTTGATAGCAAACACTTCATATGGAGGAAATTTGTGGCTTTCCATTTTTTGGAAAGTTCTAATTCGGTAAGTAGTGTGTATTTAAAATAATTATTCACAAAGCATTTGTCATCTTTCTATATGCACAATAGCATTTCTATAAACAAAATACAAACATTGATACCACCACTGCTTTTTTTAAGGATGTGATGCTGTTAGCGTGCATTTATCTATAAATATGAACAATTCCACACAGAGAACATGGAAGAAGATTGCATGAGGGATGTGTACAAATCAATAGGATTGTATTTTTAGTATGCCACCTTTGTGGCACAACTAGAGTTTAAAAAATCCTAAGCAAAACTTCACTAATCATATCATATATAAATGATGTAGAACATATTTATCATGGTAGCAAAAAACACAGGCATAGTCTCACAAATTTTATTAGTCCATTGCTGTGTGGATATATTTATTTATTTACTTATTTACTTTTACATCCCACCTGAGGATCTCAGGGTGGTATACACAATTCTCACCACCACAATTTTTATCATTACAACAACTCTCTGTAAGCCAGAGCTTCCCAAACTTTTCAGGTTGGTGACACACTTTTTAGACATGCATCATTTCGCGACACAGTAATTCGGTTTTACTAGCAAAACGGAGGTTAAACTAAGCCCTTCTTTCCAGCCCCGGGAGGAGCATGGAGAGCATTCGTGTGACACACCTACACACTGCAGCTGATGCACAAACATGTCACAACACACTGTTTGGAAAACTCTGCTCTAAGCTGCACAACACAGTAGTTCAAAACAGACACCATTTTGTAAACACCAACAGGCCCCTTTTGACATCAGTCCAATGGCATAAGAGGTGCTGTCGCAGCTCTGCACCAACAACACTGAGATAGCATTGAAAAGCCTGAGCTCTTGTGAGTTTATTATCTATGGTTCTCAAGCTGTGAGGTATGCCCACACTAGGTGAGGAGCAAAATACCTGGAAAGGTGCGTAGAAAACTCCAGGGGTCGAGAGGCCTATAACAAGCAAGGTGTGCGACACTTACCTGTCAGCAGGAGACGTTTCATACTGTAGCCGCCCAAATTGCTGTGGTAACTGCTGAGTGAAGTCTTGAAGGCTGCAGAGACAGGCAGCACATGGCCACTTCCGACTACCTCAGCTCTACTCTTGCTTCCTTCCCCAACTCACTGATCTTACAAAAGAGTCTAAGGCACCCCTTTTCTAATGCCAGCACACTTCCAGACCCATAAGTGTGCCATATTGGTTCATTCCCATCAACATTGTGGCTGACAGTCTGTCTGTCATGTATAATATCTGTAACGTGGAGTTGGACACACATGGGCACCGTCAGCCTGAGATTTTGCCGCCTGAGGCAAAGGACAATATGGCCTCCACACCACGCCTTCCATTTTACATGCAGAAGCTGACTGGACTGAATCTCATTTTGGAACTGGCAATGGGGACAGCATTCTCCTGAGGACAGCAGAACAGCTTAGAGGGCACAGGGCAAGCTATCCTCAAAATTTGCCACCACACCATAGCATCTACTGTCTGAGGCAGCTGCCTCACCCTGCCCAATGGTGGGGCCAGCTCTGACTATAAGCAGCCACCCCCTAGTGCAGGTTATTATTTTTATATATTTTTTTTTTATTATATTTATTAGTTGCTTTACCTACCGAGTAACTCAAAGTGACTTACAGTAAACCAATAAAAACCTAAAAACACAGCAGTATAGGGTTACCATGTGTCCTCCGTTTCCAGGACACATCCTCTTTTTCAAGGGTAAAAATTCTGTCCAGGTGGATTTTTTTAATTTGCCAAAATGTCTCTGGCTATACTTTCTGGATGAGACATAGACATGGTGGCTGAAGGCTTGCCTTTCCTCTTCTCTTCTCCTGCCCCAATTGGCAATATATCACACCTCCTGTAGCCAACACATAGTAGAGGTATTTAAAATGAGAGTTGTCAAAGCGTCCGCTTTTTTTTGCTCTTCAAAATATGGCAATCCTGGTAACACAGCTAAATGAAAAGGCAGGAGAAAAGGCCCCAACCCACTAAAAGAGGGCCAAAAGCCCAGGGGGAAAAGAAACGTGTCTGCCTGAGGCCTAAAACTGGATAAAGATGGTGCCAGGTGTGTCTCCTTACACATGCACAGGCACACATTTGTGGTCTTTGCTGGGGCTGGTTCCTATGGCTAAGTTCCTCCATGCTCTTGTATAAACAACCATGGGGCCTTAGGTGAGTGTGAACTGTGGCCCCTCTTCGCCTCCCAGAGCTACATTTCCCAGAGTTCCCTATTAAACCCCTCTGAGAATTGTAAGTCTGGGAGGGGGAAAGGGGAGGGGGGTCTCCTAGCAACTCTCACTGTCCTAAACAAATAATGGTTTGTTGTGTTTATACCCCCACCTTACCTCTAAGGAGCTCAACATGGCATACATGATTCTTTCTCTCCCCATTTTATCTTTACAACACCCTTGTGAGGTAGCTGACCTTTGGATGAAAACAACCAGCCGACTGTAACCAACGTATCACTGTCCCATTTTCCACCCCACTGTGCAATAAGCCCTGCACAAGTGTTTTAGCAACTTAAAACTATATCAGATATTTACACAGCACAGTATATGCTTGCTGGGCCTGACTGCTAAAAGTCACTGCTGCGCCATGGGCTGTGGAGGAAAACATGGTGACATTTTGCTGTAACCATGGAAACCACCACAGTGGAAAGCAAATTCCCTGAGAAAGGATATGTATAGCTAAGTGCAATGCAGCCCCCTCCTCTATGGCTCCATTCTGAATGCCGGAAATTCTTATTTCCAATAAAGAATGCTCCAGACTTGAGGGTTTTAGTGAGGCAATTACAGAATCCCCACATCTCCCCAGATAAAATCCTGCCAATTTTGCCTGCCATGTCCTGTCGTCGTTCAGGCTGGGACACGAGGACAAGGGCCTCCCTTGACCCATGGTTTGCCTACCAGAGGCCTATGGTTTATTAAGAATCGCAAATGGAGATTTCCCCTCCACACTATAAGTTCACAGAGTTCATTTATTGCCCATCCCTGACTATATATATATATATATATATATATATATATATATATATATATTTGCTTTCGTAGATTTTCACGGGTACAGGAATGCAGGTTTTGGTGTCCTCGGGTGTCTTCCCGTGTAAAAGTTGGGGTGTCTAGGCGACGTTTCGACGAGGTCTCACTTTCGACGAGGTCTCACTCGTCATCCGAAAGCACCAGCCTGAAGATGACGAGTGAGACCTCGTCGAAACGTCGCCTAGACACCCCAACTTTTACACGGGAAGACACCCGAGGACACCAAAACCTGCATATATATATATATATATATATACGAAAGCAAATATATATATATATATATATATATATATATATATATATATATATATATATGAGTCCATACAGGTTTCAGATTTTTAAATTTATGCATTTATTTATCTTATTATTACACTTATATTCTGCCTTTCCTCCATGGAGCTCCAGGTAACATGCATGGTTTTCCTCCGCCCCAGTTTTTTTTCCGTACAACAACCCTGTGAGGTAGATTAGTCTGAGAGACAGCAACAGGCCTAAGGTCACCCAGCGTGCTTCATGACTCTGCGGGGATTTGAACCCTGGCCTCCCAGGTCCTGGTCTGACACTCTAATCCAGGGGTTGGCAACCTAAGGCCCATGGGCCACATGCGGCCCATGTGGGTCGTTTAACCAGCCCATGGACCCCCGGCACAGAGCAGAGCGGGTACCGCCTTCCGTGACACTGGCCGGCTTCCCATTGGCTTCAGGAAGCTCCTGCAGCCAATGGGAAGCTGTGCACGCCTCCTCCATGCCAGAAGGAGCACCGAAAATAGTGTTTGTGCATGCGTGCGCACGCATGCACTCCAGTCCACCGCGGCATCTCCGGGACCGTGAACCGGCCCAAGCCACAAAAACTTTGCCGACCCCTGCTGTAACCACTACACCACACTGGAGGTGCTTTTAATTTTGGGGTTAAGTCTTTCCCAGTGTGAATGCATCTCATCCTCTTCATGGCACGGCATAAAGATAAAGCTGTCATGCCTCCTGCCAAAGATATTATGGAAGGCTGAGTTTGCAGAAAGCAGAGTGACTTTAGCTGCACTCTGGGGAAAATATTCTGCCAAAAGCCAAGGAGCGGGAGGGAAGTAAATCTGGAAGCAGCAGCCGAGAACCCCTCTCCTCACTGAATGATTTAGAGCTTTTCTTCAACATGCTTTGATGTACAATCTGCAGAGCAGTAATTGAAGAAAAGCTTGTAGGATATAAATCATAATTAAAGTGAAATGTCCCTGCCTTCCATCCTGGAGAGGAGGGACTTGGAGCCGCTGAAATATGTAGGGAGGTGGGCTAATGATTATGGAAAGTAATCACGGTTTTGGAGGACTGGAGGAAGGAGTCATAGAATTAGCTAGCAGGACCAGTAGTCAGGGCTGATGGGAATTGTAGTCCAGAAACAGCTGGCGACCCAAGTTTGAGAAACCCTGCTTTAAAGCATGGACCTGTGCCGAGAAGCATGGCATGAAAATAATCTGGATCAGTCCATACTGTTTGGCGTAAACAAAAAAGTGGGGCAGGAGGCGGAGTGGAATGGGGCATGGCTGGTGGATCACTCTACATTGCAGCATTTTGTTATGGGTCCCACTTGCTACAAATATTACCAAAATAACATCCACAGGAATGCAAAGCCATCAACCCAAGATTTCCCCACCCCCAACAATAAATAATTATTACAGTGGTACCTCGGGTTACATACGCTTCAGGTTACATACGCTTCAGGTTACAGACTCCGCTAACCCAGAAATAGTGCTTCAGGTTGAGAACAGAAATCGGGCTCTGGCAGCGCAGCGGCAGTGGGAGACCCCATTAGCTAAAGTGGTGCTTCAGGTTAAGAATAGATTCAGGTTAAGTATGGTCCTCTGGAACGTATTAAGTACTTAACCCGAGGTACCACTGTATAACTAACACAAGCAATAATCTATTAACAAGCATATATACAAAAACTATGCACCTTTCATTTCTCATGGCGATGTCTCTGGTTTCCATTCGGGTTGAAATTTGCTGGTGACATTATTTCAGGGATTTACTACGGGAGAGAAGATGATTCCTGGAAATACATATGATGGATAATAACATGTCGCAGTTAATGTACCTGTGACCATCCCGAAAGAAGGCAATGGAAATGTTGCCTGAGAAAAGAGAGTAAAGGGAACAGACAACTCCTTTACTGCAATCAGGAGAAAGGTCACAAACCTTAGCTGTTAATCACCTCAGAATCCCAGCATGGTATTAATGCAGCTGCTTTCTATAGCTCCAGTATATTAGCAGAGTCAAGTCACGTTATATTAAACTAGGAACACAGACACAGGAAAGCTGGATCTGAAATCAGAATGATACTTTCATGCAATTGAGAAATGGTTTGGTATATTGGTTGTTGTTGTTATCATTAGTGGGTGAGATCCACTTCCATGCCTGCAAAACGGACCTTAGGTTGCCCATTCATGTTGTGGAAGTTCTCCCATATGAAATTATTCACTGCTATTGAGTTCAAAAAGATTGTTTTCATGGCTGCCAGCTCTTGACTGCATGGGACTATTCGCCTGAGGTAAAGTGAACTGAATCAGGATCCGAGTTTGTCTAGATCTCTTGAAATTCCACCAAACTAATACATAGTTAAAGAGGGTCTTCTTTTTTCTGCATAAATATAGAGTTGGATCCAGCCTAAGTAGTGCTAAGTAGTCCATTGAAACCCATATGAAAAGTGAATCATGATCAAAGCAGATCTCATTGATTTCAATAGTACCTAAGGACTATAACTGAAGGGCTGTACCCACTTACCTGGTGAGCCCCATTGAACACAATGAGATGTGCTTCTGGTGTGATGGTACATTTTGAAGTGGTGGAGCTCATCATGGCATCCTCAACAGCCATACACACACACACAAACCAGGAGAATCTCAAAACTCATGGGCCGATGAGCACTTACTGTTCCCAACCCTAACCCTGAGGAAAGCCATCTAATTAGACTTTAATTTGATTTTGACCTGTTTTTAGGAGGTAATTTAATTATTGTTTGATTTTATACTAATGTTATATATCTGATGTTAGCCGCCCTGAGCCTGACTTTGGCCAGGGAGGGTAGGATATAAATAAAAGTTTATTATTATTATTTTGAGGAGGAGGAGGAGGATGTTGATCCAGTATTATACATGCAAACTTCCACACTAGAAAATGGCAACACAGAGCATACAGTAGTACCCTATTTATCAGACTCATTATGGCCACAGTCCTATGCAGTTTCCTGGAAGTAAGCTCAACTGAACTCAGTGGTGCTCACTTCTGCTTGCATAGTAGACTAAACTTGTGGAATACACTGAGAGCTTTAACAAAAGATCGACAGCCAACTGAAATACAAATATTAGCTTTTAATCAAAAAATCAAACTATCTGGCAAATTTAAACTGCTTGTATGACGTGGGGACACCATCGAAGAAAAGGAAAGGGGCAGGCCTCTGCTTATTTTCCTCATTTGCTGGCTTCCTATCAGCTAATGTTAAAAAACAAACTTGAAAGACTCATTATCACCTCATTCACTTGCCAGAGCACAGCGGATCTCTCAATCCCCCAGTACTCCATCAGATCATTCCTGCTCTGAAGAAAGTCCTGGAGCTCTACAGCTTCGCATCTCCCCACTACACCACTGGAGAGGTATAGGATTGTGCTGCAACTTAGGCTGGCTATAAATCATAGTCCAAATGTCCTGATTTATTTTTATTTTTATCTTTTTTTTGGAAGGTATGAAAGTTCACCATCCACTATACTTTCACAACAATGGATTAGAAAATCTGTGTGCATTCTGAGCACTGAAAATGCAATCTAAACTGGGGAAAGATATATAAAAAGGTGTGCAACCTTTGTTTAACAAAATGAAAAAGTAATATTATTGCAGCGAATTTGGGTTTTATTTCAAAGTACGACGACAACAAAAAGAACTGGAGTTCCATATTTTTTTAAAAAAATGATTTTGGTGTGGTGAGTGAAAGAGAAAGAAAGGGGAGGAAATGTAGCTTCTTATCTGATCTTGATTCTTTGTAGGCAACCTGATCATTATGCTGCATATTATCTTGGTTTGTTGTTGCTTAGCTCAGACGCAAAAATGTAGCTTTTCGCATAAGTAACCCCTTACATCTTCTTATTTAGGTTATTACAAAGGAATCTCCAATTAAATAAATCAAATGGGTCTTTTTAGGTCTGTATCAGCCCAGTTTATGCAGACTGTCGGTGCGCAAGTAATTACTGCAAACGGTGAACCCAGAGAGCAGATCAGGTTATATATTATACAGTACCTTCAAATATTCAGAGCAGTGCTGATGATGATCGCACTTACGATATTGCATACTGTGATATGCCTCTGAATTCAGTCCCTGCCAGTTTGCCTTTCCAAATATATTTGGCTACTTACTTGCACGCAATGGAAGTAATAATCCATAATTGTCTCTTGTTAGGGTTCACTCCAAGATCTGTGTGTGCGGAAATACTCCCTTATCGAGGCTTGTCTACTTTCCACCTTTAAAAAAATAATGCATATGTACTGCCACTTCTCCTGTAAGATTTTTCTAAGCTGTGGTGAAATGTTTCCCCGTCGTTTATAGCTCAGTTGTCAGAAAGCACAAGTAAAAAACGCAGGAAATGTGTAGCTATTCGTGAGATGGAATTTCAAATAGTATTGACAAATTCCCTCGCTCCTAACCACACCAGCAGAAATTGATACAAGTGCCGTAATATGTTCTACAAGTCTTCATAGCTCAAGGAAAATAAATGCATATGGCACAAGCATTTTCCAAACCAATATTACCTAGAAATAAGCTGCAAGTAGTCACAAATGCTTGATTTATGCCAACCAGCATTATTATTATTATTATTATTATTATTATTATTATTAGTGGTTAAACTCCAAGAGGAGGCATTCTATGGCGCTCAGTGAAGCCCAGTGGATGGTGAAATTTAGATGGGAAGAAAAATAGGTGGCATAGTCTGGAAGCTTCAATTTGCAAATAAACCCAAATTATTAGACAAATATAAAGGGACACAATGCACCATTTAAGTTTTTTCTCAGTCTTTCTAACCTTATTTCCCTGTCTATGAACCTAACAAAATGTGTATATCATGTAAGAGCTGTTCGACAGTAAGAGCTGTTCGACAGTGGAATTTGCTGCCAAGGAGTGTGGTGGAGTCTCCTTCTTTGGAGGTCTTTAAGCAGAGCCTTGACAACCATATGTCAGGAGTGCTCTGATGGTGTTTCCTGCTTGGCAGGGGGTTGGACTCGATGGCCCTTGTGGTCTCTTCCAACTCTATGATTCTATGATTCTATGTGGGGAAACCACCTAACCATTGCTCAGTATAGCACACACTAGGGGCAAATCTACACTCATGGTTTATAACATTAAAGAAGAATTAAGGAATGATTTTCATACGGTAATGAACATATTATGTTTTGCTTGTAACATTAATAATAATAATAATAGCAATAATAATAAAAAAATTGTATCCCACCCTCCCTGGCCAAAGCCAGGCTCAGAGCAGCTAACATCTTATAAATAAGACAATATGCATAATACAATATACAATAGGCAAATAAAATAACCTTCATTAAAATAATATAGAATACAGTAATATTAAATATCAGCATTTCAAAATTAAACAGAAATCCACTCTTAACAGTTACAATAAGTAATTTCTAAACTCCAATCAATAAAACACAGCAAACCACAGTGCACAACATAATACAATACAAAATGAGAAGGAGAGACTGGAGGGTGGGGCAAGGCAGGTGGAAAGAGGCCTTGCCTGATGGAGTCTCTCCCCTATAATGTGTTATTACAATGTGACACCATAGGATGGTGCAGAGCAACCAAGACCTGGCAATAGGGAAGCTCCTTTTTTACTGACAAGACAAGATAGGAACATTTTTAATTTACCAATATGCCCAGTGATGTTTTAGAATGATATATCTAATATCGTTCTAATAACGTTTAGAAGGTCAGTGTAGATCCAGCCTAGGAATCCAAATGGCCAGGTTCAAATCAGTCAGCCTAGGCATCATCTTGGACCCACAGACAGTACCAAGGCCCACCCAAATGTATCAGGCACTCATCTGATGGCAATAATGGTATCAGGTACAGTAATTTGCAGGTGGTCAGTCCTACCCACCACTCAAAGTTCAAAAGCGCTCAAACTCATCTGATTAGCAGTTACAGAAAGCCCCTTTGAAGTCCATTTGCAGCTGTGATTTGGATTGTAACCACAGCAAACAAAGCACAAATCGGCACTAACAGGGAGCCCTTTCCATGCTGTCAGCGAGCCCTGCTTGAAAGGAACTGGTCAGGAGCTCACTATTAACTCTGAATTAGAGTGGTACCTCAGGTTACATACGCTTCAGGTTACAGACTCTGCTAACCCAGAAATAGTGCTTCAGGTTAAGAACTTTGCTTCAGGATGAGAGCAGAAATTACGCAGCGGCAGCAGGAGGCCCCATTAGCTAAAGTGGTGCTTCAGGTTAAGAACAGTTTCAGGTTAAGTACGGACCTCCAGAATGAATTAAGTACTTAACCTGAGGTACCACTGTACTTATTTGTAGCAACATCCTTACCTGCCGCACAGCTGATGTCACACCAGGCGTGGGGCGCATGATATTTGACCTCACAGGCCAAATTTGAGACTCATGCGGGCCATAGGTTCATGCATCACCACTGCAAGCAAGATGATGGTGCTGGTGACTGCAGTGGTGCCACGGCCACCATGGGCTGCCCAAATGGCAGTAGGTGTAGGGAGGCCCACCCCTTCCCCTCAAAAGTCTGGAGTCAGACCAAATCCTTGGTATCTCCAGTTAGATGGATCAGCCAGGATAGGGATGAGGAACTTGTGGACATTGTTGAACTCCACTCCCGCCAAGGCCAGTTGTTGTTGTCGTTGATGATGATGATGTTACCCTGCCCATCTGGCTGGGTTTCCTCAAAGGTCAGGGATGATAGCAGCTGTAGTCCAGCAACATCTGGAGTCCTATTCCTAAACTAGCAGATGATGAGAACAATCTCCGCCTGAGAGCCTGGAGAACTGCTGCTGCCAGCATAATACTGGACTAGATGGACCAGTGGTCTGACCTGATATAAAGGCTGCTTCCCGCTCTGTCCTAAGAATCGCTCAGCTCCCTTCCTTCACATTCCTCTTGTCCTGCAATGCAGAACGAGAGAGCCTAACAGAACGTGTTTCTATTATCCTTGGCAAACTCATCTCATCATACCTAGGAATTCGTTTTCTCGCCCTTTCATCGAAAAAAAGGGGGGGGTGAATTGCAATGAAATATGAAGGTCCCCAGTGCTTATGAAGCTGCATGAATTGCCTGAAGAAGCCACTGCCACTTAAAAGTCTGAGATCCATCGGGGGACTTTGAAAGCTATATCCTGCTCCTTTAATTAATCTAGTCGAGATAATATTGGGAGAGCCCCAGCTCCCAATTCTTTTGCACATCTCACAAGGGCTTAGGGAGGAATCTCTCACCTTGCCTGGGAAGAATGAAGCAGCCTACATCATCTCTTCTGTTGTTCCTTGGCTTCTCAGAAATTAAAATGAGTGAAATTTTAACCCCTTTCTCCTACTTCCTCTTCATACAACAGAAAGATTGAGGGGGAAAGTGTAATCTCTCCACTTTCAGACAAGATGGATCTTTCCTATTCTATATACAGAATATTAGAAAAGCCAACGGTTAAATGAAATTTTCAAGTCAGACTAAAAAATAAAAGGATTTGACACAAAGATATCAGATTTAGAAAAAGAACTTTTATTAAAGAATAATAAAAATGATCAAAAACATATAAATTACTATTGGATTGTAATCTTAAGGACGAGGAGGTGAAGGAAGTGATGGTAAATGGGCACATGATTTTGGTTATCCAATTGAGATGGAAAAATGGGGGAAACTATGGAAAACAGATTAAAAATTCACCACGTGCTATCTGATAAAAGAAAACTTTATGAAAATGATCCACAGATGGTACATGACCCCAAGCAAATTAGCCAAAATAAATAAAAATAACAGTAATAAGTGTTGGAGATGTAAACAAAATGAAGGAACCCTATTCCACATATGGTGGACATGTCCCTAAATCAAAAAAATTTGGGACATGGTTTATGAAGAGCTAAAGAAAATGCTAAAACATACCTTTTTAAAGAAACCTGAAGCTTTCCTATTAGGCATTTTAACGATAAGCATCCCAAATAAATATAAAAGAGTGTTTCTTTATTTGACAACAGCGGCTAGAATATTAATAGCAAAATACTGGAAAAGTGAGCTAATACCAACAAAAAACGAGTGTGAGTACCTCAAACTAGCCAAAATGACAGAACTAATAAGAAACCACTCAGGTGACAAGGTAAAAAAGGAATGGGTTTGCTTCAAAAACTATCGGACTAAATATGCTCCCAAAAATAATACTTGGTTGTGCTTAGATTAATTTCACAGATATAATGGAAAAAAAATTGATTTGAATAAAGGAATACAGATTATTGGTAACTAATGAGAAGTGTTGAAGCTGCAAAGAGATATAGAGGGAAGTCAATTAACATATCAGGGATTCAAAGAAGTTTGGTGGAACAGGAAGAAAGTGGGAAAGAAAGAAAGACTGTAAGGAAAGAAAGAAAGACTGTAAGGAACTGTAAGGAAAGAAAGAAAAGAAGAAATATTAATGTAATTTCTTTCTGGGAGCCTTTTGTATAGCTATTTAAATTATGGTTTGTATCCTTTGAACAATTGTGTGCCTATTTTTATTTTATTCTTTTCCTCTCCTTTTTTTTCCTTTTCTTTTTCTGTATTTGGGCGTAATTTTTAATTTACTATTTTTCGCTCTGTAGTTTTCAAAAATGCAATACAAAAGAAGAGCCAATGGCCTACCAGAAAACACTGGGAAACCCAGAAGCAGTACCTGAGCACAACACTCTCCCCATTTGTGATTCCCAGCAACTGGTTTTCAGAAACATACTGCCTCTGACAGTAAAGGTGGAACAGAGCCATTGTGGCTAGAAGCCCACCAGACAGAAATCTTACGTCACCACTGGCAAACAGCACAGCGTCTTCCTCAGCACCTGAGGGCAGCAGGGTAGATTTGGGGGCACAGAGAAGGCCACATAGTGCACCTCGCTCTGTCCCCCAACATCTTATTGCTTTTTGCTGTCCTTTAGTATGTAATAAACAAAAATCTGCCCTTATTCCCTTATGGGGGACACAAGAGCCCTTATAGAGTCCTTTGTAGGTTCTCCATCGGTAGGAGAAAATAACAGAGGCCAACCAGAGAATATTGAGAAGCAAAGCAGCTAGTAAGCCTGATCTTTACTGAACTGTTGCAACAGGGTGCTCCCCTCACATGCAGGAAAGGAGGAGGACCCTGAACCAAGGTGTGCCTGCCCTTATATAGACATTTTAAATTCCCTTCCCTGGAGCTCAAGATCACCCCTCCATACATCATACATATATCACAGAAGGCGAGTAAACCAAGACCACCCCCACAAACATCATATCTGCATCACAGAAAAGGTGGTCTACAACAGAAATTTGAATGTTGTTGTTTTTCCTGTCTGCCAGGTTATCTGATAATGCCTTATCTGATTGCCTTTCCTGGTAGTCTGGCCACTCCTTTGAGATGGTGATTACCCACTTCCTGAGACAATGGGAAGGTTCCCCCACCCCCTCCCTCCTTACAGAGAAAACATTTGGTCAGTTTGGGAGTCAAAATGGTTTCAGGGCGGTCTTCCTGTGCTGCTCCAGACATGTGGTCCACATATCTATGTACGTGCTAGATTAGTACATTTATTTACATTTATTATATATGTAAGACCCTAATTTTTTTTATTACAAGTAGCTGCCACCTGAAGCAACCGCCTCACTCTGCCTAAGGGTAGGGCTGGCTTTGCTTCCTTTGTAGCAGGCTCCCTGGAAACATCAGAAATAGCCCCTTTCTTGCCACTTCCAAGCTTCTTGAGAACTCAGCACAAAATGAAGGCAGCTTAGTGGGCCTCAACTGTTCTAGCTAGGTCCCAGCTCAGTGGAAGTACATATATTTAGCCTACAAGAGGTCCCAGTCTCTGCCACTCTAGAGTCAATGGGTGCAGCATAGACAGTATCAAAGACAGTATGCCTTTGTATAAGACAACTTCCTGTAGCCCTAAATTTACTCAGCATGCCTTGTCTCTGCCAGCACACTAGACTATGCAGAGTCATTTAAAGCCACTGCTGTGAGAACCTCTTAAAGAGTCAGATAAAGATCATGGGTTAAATGAATAAATAAAAACTCCCTTGTAGCTCTGAGTGCAGGCAATTCCTGAGTCTCATCAAGGGCAGGTATCCTTTAAAAAAAATGTTTACTAACTGCTACCTGTCATTGTGCCACTGTGGGTTAAACCACAGAGCCTAGGACTTGCCGATCAGAAGGTTGGCGGTTTGAATCCCCGCAATGGGGTGAGCTCCCGTTGCTCGGTCCCAGCTCCTGCCAACCTAGCAGTTCGAAAGCACGTCAAAGTGCAAGTAGATAAATAGGTACCGCTCCAGCAGGAAGGTAAACGGCATTTCCGTGCGCTGCTCTGGTTTGCCATAAGCGGCTTAGTCATGCTGGCCACATGACCCAGAAGCTGTACGCCGGCTCCCTCGGCCAATAAAGCGAGATTAGCGCTGCAACCCCAGAGTCGGTCACGACTGGACTTAATGGTCAGGGGTCCCTTTACCTTTTACCTGTCATGAGCTTTTGTTGTAAGGCAGATTACAGATTTACAACAGGGATGGTCAGATGGTAGTTTGAGATCTATTTGAACATCTCTGGCTGATTTACAGTAAATAAGGATTTCTGACTTTTTGTTGCTTAACAAAATCTACCCCACCCCAAATTAGGCTGCCGAAACAAAGAAAGTGTATAGGGAAACTGGGACTGGATTTTTGTATGTGAAAAGACTGTGAGCTCAGTTCTAGTACTGAAGACACTTACCTGGCTGAAGAGGTGTCCTGTTCTTTCATTTAATCTTGCACTTAGCTGCTATTAGAACCTTGGTGTTCTAGACAAAAAAAAAGCAGATCCCACAACCTTGAAGGCTACCCACCTCTGATCTAGAGTTTTAAAAATGTTCTAATTTCTAGTTTCATCAAGGAAGCAATATCGCTTAAAATCCCTTGACAGAATTCGTAATTTTTAGTTGCAGGCAAACCATACTGGTTCATAAACACAAGAGGCATTGCACTTTCGTTGCCATCTTTCTGAAAGGAAAGGAAATGAATTACCAGTTAAAACAAAATCGAAAGGTCGCAGAGAATGAAAGTGCATTCTGGTAGTCAACCCAATCTAGGTCAGGAATCAGGACCTGAGGTGTTAAACAGAATATAAGCCTCATTCATCTGCTGATTTTATACAGATTTCATCCAGCTCTGTGAAAATCAGAAGATTGCTGTGGTGCCAAATTATTCAAACAGATCAGAAATCCTGATAGGGAATTATTGGGCATTTTTGCTCAAGTTCTGTCAACCAGCAGAGATAAATCCACCATTCAAATGCCAACACTGCCCTCTAGCGATTAGATGAAATGAATATACATTGCTTATTCGTTTTCAATGTCGACTCCTCAGTCCAGTGGTCTTGTGTTCCTATGTGCTCAAAGTCCTCCAGCCTGGAATGCCTTCCTCATTCTTTCATGTAAAGGGAATGTAAGAACATAAGAAGAGACGGCTGGATCAGGCCAATGGTCCATCTAGCCCAGCATCCTGTCCTCGCAGCAGCCAACCAGATTCCTGTTGGAATCACACAAGCAGGAACTGAGAACGAGATCACTCTCCCTCCTGCGGTTTCCAGGGCATTGCTATCATCATCATCATCATCATCATCATCATTTTTATTTGTATGTCGCCTTTCCACAGTTAAAAAAACAATGCTCAAGACAGCTTACAGCATAACAAGATTTACATAATTACAAAAATCATAAACAATAAATAAACCACATCAAAAAATGCACAACCAAATGGGAAACAATTTCCACATACAGTGGTACCTTGGGTTACATATGCTTCAGGTTACAGACTCCGCTAACTCAGAAATAGTACCTTGGGTTAAGAACTTTGCTGCAGGATGAGAACAGAAATCATGCGGCAGCAGCAGGAGGCCCCATTAGCTAAAGCGGTGCTTCAGGTTAAGAACAGTTTCAGGTTAAGCACGGACCTCCGGAACGAATTAAGTACTTAACGTGAGGTACCACTGTAAATCAAAATCTAAGACTAAGAATACAGCATTAATTAATTTTTTACATAGGTAAAAAATAGCAGCAATTTAAACAAAAAACAAAATGGAGCCCTCTCTGCCCAGTGGCAGCAGTCCTTTATAGAGCCCATCAGGCCCCGCCCTGGGCCAGGCAGTGAGGGCAGGACTGGGACCCTCAGGCGCTGAGCAGGGGAGTCCTCCTGGGTGGTAGCCACGGCTAGTAGCCACATATAACCTTATCTTCCATTAATTTATCTCAGGCATAGGCAAACTCAGCCCTCCAGATGTTTTGGGACTACAACTCCCCTCATCCCTGATCACTGGGCCTGTTAGCTAGGGATGATGGGAGTTGTAGTCCCAAAACATATGGAGAGCCAAGTTTGCCTATGCCTGATTTATCTCATGGTCTTTTAAAACCATCCCATTTGGTCATTGCCTCCTGTGGTGTTGAGTTCCATAGTTACACTATGCATTGAGTGAAGAAGCACTTTTATCAGTCCTGAATCTTCCAACATTCTGCCTCAAAGGGAGACTATACATTTCCACACTCCTATGCTTGAATGGTTTGATTTAATGGAGGTCCCCATGCACACACATACTAGAACATTCACAGATATTTTTATAGCAGTTGCAAAATGGTATAGCAGCTTTCGATTTGTGACACTTAGATGGGCAAGGTACTGATTAGCCTGGAGAGGTTTGTAGGTTAATAGACACCCCCTCCTCACAAATAAACTCATCACCTGTTACAAATATCCATCTTGCCAGAGTTCAAATTTGGTCTGTCTGTTAACTCTCTGTTGTCAACTGCCAAGAATTTGGAGCTTATGCTGTCTGTGACATCATTCATGACAGCAGAATGTTATGTTTGCCTTCAGCTCCGGTTGTCTCCGTGCCAACAGCAAGGGGTCAGGAGTATAAATCCCTCCAACTACAGAACTATCAATGCAGGAATCTCCAGCAAATTTTATTTTTGCTCTCCTGCCCTATGCCTAATTGATAGTTGTGCGTAGCTGGAAGCCTGCTTGCAGAAGTTAGTTCTAATGGATCTCAATGAATGATTCCAATGAATGATCCAATGTTATTCAATAAATTCACCTCCAACCCCTTTCATCAGTTTATAGCATTTTTATAATTCAAACCCCTTTTGAAATGTTCAATATCTCTGGATTATTCT
Organism: Podarcis melisellensis; assembly: GCF_964234715.1. Taxonomy (NCBI): domain Eukaryota; kingdom Metazoa; phylum Chordata; class Lepidosauria; order Squamata; family Lacertidae; genus Podarcis; species Podarcis melisellensis. Next base: position 16,727,610 of record NC_138530.1, on the reverse strand, counting down.
TCAAGTTTCTTTGGCCTTTCCTATGTAGAGGTTGTTGGTTCATCAATTAATTTTACTGGGTAGTGGGCAGTGCCAAATAAACTCTACTCATTCCCAAGCCCTTCCCCTATGATAAAAGTCAATATAGCCCCAATGTTTATTTATTACCTGCCATGTTGATCCACCTTGCCAGAGTTCAGACATGGGCTGAGTGTTAACTGCTTCTAAGTCTGCCAAGACTTTTGAGCATAACCCGTTTATGACATCATGCGTGACATCAGAATGTCCATGTTTGAATTCTGCCCAGGCTGTCACCATGCCAACAGGGGTGGCCAGTAAACCTCTGCAAATAGAGAATCAATCAGCCTGTGGGTTATTGTTTATGCTTTCTTGATCTTTCCTTTTTATTATTCAGGAATAACTGGTCCTCCAAATAATTGAATATTCAGATCTACAATTTCCAGAGTTCCCCGAAAGAGGGATTGGCTGTTAAACCCCTCTAAAAATTGTAGCTCTGTGAGGGGAACCAGGTCTCCTAACAACTTTTGGCTCCCTTAATAAACTACATCTCCGAAGATCCTTTGGGGGAAATCATGACTTTTAAGGGCAGCACAAAACCTTTCTGAACCCGTACAGTACTAGGCTAGCCACCCCAGCAGCTGGCAGTGTCTTTCAGTTCTGCATTAAACTCTATTGAACTCAAGACTTCTGCGTAGGCATGCCATAGGATGGCAGCATGGCACAGTGGTTAGAGTGGACTATGACCAGGGTTCAAATCCTAACTGGGCTACAAAGCTCACTGGGTGACCTTTGGGGGCCAGCTGCTGCCTCTCAGCCTAACCTACCTCACAGGGTTGGTGGGGGAGGATTAAACAAGGATTAAGAAAACCATGTTTTCTGCCCTGAGCTTCTTGGAGAAAAACGGTGGGATATAAATGCAGCAAACAGATAAATAAAGGCTGCACTTCCTAAAGCTCTTTTTAAAAAAATAGTCCCAAAGAAGTGAATAGTGGTGGGTATAGATCAAGGGAAGTCATAGTCCCCATCGATTCTGCTTTGGTCAGACCACACCTGAAATATTGTGTCCTGTTCTGGGCGCCCAAATTTAATAAGGCTATTGAAAAGCTGGGACATGTGCAGAGGAGGGCAATTGAGATGATCTGGAAACCCAGCCTTATGAAGGAGCTTTCAAAAGAGGAGACTGAGAGGAGATATGATAGCCATCTTCAAATATCCCCTGGAAGAGGGAACAAGCATCTTTTCTCCTCCTGCTCTGGAGGGTAGAACTCGAACTCATGGCTTCAAGCTACAAGAAAAGAGGTTCCGACCCAACATCGGGAAGAACTTTCTGACGGTAAGAGCTGTTCTGACTCCCTCGGGAGCTTGCGGACTCTCCTTCCTTGGGGGGTTTTAAGCAGAGCTTGGCTGGCCCATCTGTCAAGGATGCCTTCAGCCGAGATTCCTGCATCGCCGGGGGTTGGGCTAGATGACCCTTGGGGGACCCTAATTCAAAGTGAAGGGCGGCCAAGGCTCCTTCCCCCCCAGAGGGGAAAACATGGCGGAGCCACCGCCTCCTCTGGGAAGGGATGCGAAGGTCGACGCCTGAAACCAAACTAGGCGGGGACTTCTCCCCCTTTCCCCCGAGGAAGCGGCGCGGCAAAGGAGAGCCCCGGCGGCCTTCCTCGCCTCTGGCCTGTAGGAGGCAAACGGCTCCCGGCGCCTGGGCGGAAGAAGGCGGGCTCTCGGCGGGGCCGCGATGGCTGACGAGGGCGGGCAGCCTCCGCCGAAAGGGCCCTGCTCCCGCGCCGGCCTCCCCGCGCGGTATTTCTGCACGGCGGGCCGCGGGATGGAGCCTTTCCTGCTGAGGGAGGTGCGGACTCGGCTGGACGCCGCGCAGGTGAGGCCCTCCGGCCGGGCTGCGAGGAAGGTCCGGCGAATCCCTTTGGGCCGACAGCCTCGCTCCGCCTCCTTGCCGGCGGAGAGGAGGGTGGGTGGCTAAACACGCTCCCTTTGTCACTTCGGAAAGGCGGTGCAGACGAGCGAGCTGACTCGGGGTTAGGTTGCTTCGTCTGCACGGCCAGTGCCGGATTGACGTATAAGCTAAACAAGATATAGCTCGTGGCCCCACTCTCTTGGGGGGGGGGGGGGGAAAATGTAAAGGTAAAAAAACTAGATGTACATTTCCAAAATATAAGATAAAAAAGCAAATAAAATAAAACCTACATCATTTTAAGTTAGAGCTTAATAATTATTTCACTACAGTCATATTTCGGGTTACAGGCGCTTCAGGTTGCGTTTTTTCGGGTTACGCATCCGCCGAAACCCGTTCAGTACCAGAACGGGTTACTTCCAGGTTTTGGCGGTTGCACATGCGCAGAAGCGCTAAATCGCGCTTTGCATGTGCGCAGAAACACCGAATCGCAACCCGCGTGTGTGCAGATGCGCCGCTGCGAGTTGCAAACGCTGTGGGTTGCGAATGTGCATCCCACACGGATCACTTTTGCAACCCGAGCGTCCACCGTATTAATATACTTGTTCTTAATTGTATTTCACTATTAATATACTACTTAATTGTATTTCAGTTCAACAATTACTTTGATAAAATACATATTTTGTTATGTGCAAATGGCTTTAGATACCTATTAGGTCCATAAATTACCATATAGCATATATTCAACACAAAAAACAGTGGCAATTTGTTGTTGACAAAGGACAGCTGGACATATAAAGGGCCCCTTTACCTTCAGTAGCTTAGGACCTCTTCAAATCCGGCCGTGTGCATGGCCTCACCCTTCTGGAGCCCCTCTGCCCATTTGCTCGGAAGGCGAGCTCCCCACACCCTATGTGGTCAGTGAGGGCTTTGCCCACAAAACAGGGTTGAGGACCTTTAAACATCCTTCCTACACGCATTGAAAGCACATGGCTAGTTCTCCGCGCACCCCAAACCACAGAAGAATCCTGGGAACTGTAGTTTAAGGGTGCTGGGGATTCTAGCTCTGTGAGGGGCAACTGTGGTTCCTGTTGTGATCTTTTGGGAACAGTCACGTGCATTCTGGGTGTGCGTTAAGTGTAATTATTATTATTATTATTATTATTATTATTATTATTATTATATATACCGCCCTATACCTGGGGATCTCAGGGCGGTTCACAGAATAAAATCAAGATATAAAACCACAAAATACATAATAAAAATAAAAACAACAACCCAATAGTCCCTGCCCCACAAAAAAACACATTTTAAAAGGGCATAGGACATGGTTAGGCAAACTAAGGTCCGGGGGCTGGATCCGGCCCAGTCGCCTTCTCAATGTGGCCCGCAGACGGTCTGGGAATCATCATGTTTTGACATGAGTAGAATATGTCCTTTTATTTATTTAAAATGCATCTCTGGGTTATTTGTGGGGCATAGGAATTCGTTATTTTCCCCAAAAAATATAGTGCAGCCCCCCACAAGGTCCGAGGGAGGGTGGACCAGCCCCCTGCTGAAAAAGTTTGCCGACTCCTGGCATAGTATGTCAATCAGATCAACCAAAGGCCTGGTTAAAAAGGAACGTTTTTGCCAGGCGCCTAAAGGTGTATAATGAAGGCTCCAGTCAAACTTCCCTGGGAAAGTGTAAGGTGCCAGTCCACCCAATGTCTGCATCCCGGTCATAACTGGGACTGGGACCTCATCCTAGCAGTGTAACAATAAAACGGCTGGCACATTTGCAAGGCTAAGCAAAGGTCCACTGTGGTTTCAAATCCCATTTTCAAAACCCATGTGGCTTCAGACCATTTTGTTAGTGTTGTGAGCTGCCTTGAGGACTAAAGTAGAAGAGCAGGGTATAAATAAACCAGCTAAATCATAATAAACAAATCATTTATGGGCAATGCCATTTTCAGATTTACTATATAATCAGTGTACATTCTCTGTCAAGGTGGAATATGTATCAGGAAAAGTCTTCTTCACCACCAGCGCAGAGCTGAGTATGCTGAAGGAGCTGAAGTCTGCGGAGCGGTTGTTTTTGCTGCTGAATAAATATCCTCCACTTTCCATCTCTAGAAATAAAGGTAATTTTTTTTTTTTACTGTACTCTTGTGGGTTTGCCTCGTGCAGGCCTATCTCCTGTAACCTTCCACAGCGAGAAAGGCTACCCTATAACCTTCGTGCCTCTTTGTTAAAAGGAGTCAGTGCTGAGTAGCTTCCGGGTTCAATGTGGTAAGCGGTCGTTCCAATTCCTGCTCAGCTATTTATTTTTCACAGCTTGCACCTTGCCCTTTATCTGTAGACCTCGAGGCAGGTTATAACCGAGAAAGTAAACACAAGCAATATTAAAAACTGCTAAATCTGTCCGTTCAGTGAATTTTGTGGACCGGGACTGTTTTCCATCTAAGGTCTGTCCAAAAAAAAAATCACATTTTCGGTTATTCTGCTCTTCCATGCTCTGCTTTTCCCTCTTCTTTAAACACACTTTTTACCACTGAATTGGACCAAATGGCAAACCTTATTGCCGTTTGGTCCAATTTAGTGGTAACCTTGTGTCTTCCTGGGGGAAAGCAGTGGGACAAACCCAGAGTGTACATTTGTTGGGCAGATACAGCTTGCCTTTCGGGTGCCCACTCAGCTTCAGCTGCTATTCATCCCAAGTGAACAGCACGTTACAAGGCAAGTTACAGGTTTCTGGTGGTGCTAATGGCATCATCACAGCCATCAGCACCACAGACCCATATTCTGGCTCCTGAGGGTTCTCTTAAGCAGATCATTGAGGTCAGACAGGTCCTTGGCATATGCTGGATCTTGGGGGGGGGCATCATCTAGAGGGGCTTTCCCAGTGTGCTTCGCTAGGAGCTCAGGTTCTTGGCTGCTGCTGTTGCAACACGGTAGGCAGATATGATACTGAGCCAGCTCACAGGCAACATGGCCATCACAGCAGCTGCAGGAGGTGGTAGGAAGGAGCTGCCAGGGGCTTCCTCTGTCTTCAGCATGCAAGCTGCAGAGGGCCCCAAAGGAACTAACTCTCTAGCCAAGACATCTCTCTGGCTATGTTCCTCATTTGGTGTACTTGGACAGGTGGACACTATCTCAAGACCTCACTTACCTAAGTGGGTTGTTGTAAAATTTAAGATGCTGCTCGGCGCTTGTTGGAATAAGGACGAGATGCGTATTCAATAAATTGTTGTTGTTGTTGTTGAGTCGTGTCCAACTCATCCTGACCCCATGGACCAGAGTACACCAGGTACTCCTGTCTTCCACTGCCTCCCGCAGTTTGGTCAAACTCATGCTGGTAGCTTCGAGAACACTGTCCAACCATCTCGTCCTCCGTCGTCCCCTTCTCCTTGTGCCCTCCATCTTTCCCAACATCAGGGTCTTTTCCAGGAAGTCTTCTCTTCTCATCAGGTGGCCAAAGTATTGGAGCCTCAGCTTCAGGATCTGTCCTTCCAGTGAGCACTCAGGGCTGATTTCCTTAAGAATGGATAGGTTTGATCTTCTTGCAGTCCATGGGACTCTCAAGAGCTCCTCCAGCACCATAATTCAAAAGCATCAATTCTTTGGCGATCAGCCTTCTTTATGGTCCAGCTTTCACTTCCATACATCACTACTGGGAAAACCATAGCTTTAACTATAAGGACCTTTGTCAGCAAGGTGATGTCTCTGCTTTTTAAGATGCTGTCTAGGTTGTTTAATAAATAGGGAAATTGAAAGGGGCCTATCATAGCAAGTCCCTGCTCCCCATTCCCTTTCAACCCCATTTTGAATAAAAATTGTGTTGAAGGTCTAGGGCAGAGCTTTCCAAACGTTTCCTGCTGGTGGCACGCTTTTTAGACATTTATCATTTTGCGACACAGTAATTCAGTTTTACTAGCAAATGGGAGGTTAAACTAAGCCCTTCTTTCCAGCCCCGGGAGCAGTGCAGGGAGAGTTCACACAACACACCTGCACACTGCAGCTGACACATTAACATGCTGTGACACATGGTTTGGAAAACTCTGGTCTAGGGAAGTGTAAGCCTCCTTTCCTTTTACCTTGCTTGTTTAGCCCCTATTGCTCATGAACATTTAGGAAACCACATGGGAGCATTAGATCTACACAGGCGTACATGTGGGATTCTAGAGTCTGAGCTGTATGTTCATCAAGGTGTGTGAACTAGTATACCATCATCATCACACCTTGACACATCTCCAGGATCCCATGCAGCTGGTGTTTGAGGAATAGATCCCCTTTTTTGAAAACAGAAAACAGTGATTTGCTAGCTTTCAGTGTTATTTGCTTAATTAAGAAGTAAGAAAGCCCTTATTATTTTAGTCAAAAGCAGGAATGAAAACATTCATTGGTTCTCTGAATAGCTAAAACATAACCATAGGCTTCATACAAGTTTAACACCTACTTAAAAATAATAGCACAGTCCTAGCTATGTTTACCCCAAAGGAAGTCACACAGAATTTCAATGGGACTTATTCCCGTGTATTTGGGTGTAGAATTGCAATCTAAGCTTGCTTGAATGTTTCTCTTGAACACAAGCTCTCCAGCTGATTAAGGCAGCTTAGTGGCTTTCTGGTTCTTAGGTTTGGTTCTTAGGTCTTAGTATACCAGGCCCAGGAAGGAGGAAAGTGGCTTGCTAGGCAAAGTCTGGTGGATTAGATAAGATGGGGAGGAAGCATGTGTCCTGGGAGAGAAAAGTATTGCATTCCCACACCCCCTAAGAAAACAGTCCTTGGAATATATTCTAATACTTCAAAATATACAGTTTATTGTTATGTGCTATTTATGTGTTAAAGGTTACATGAGTTTAGATTCTTCATTTCTTTCAGGCAGAGTAATTCATGACATTCAAAAACTTGTAAATGAGACTCCCAGGCACTGGCTGGATATGGTTACTCTTTGGAGAAGTCTTCATTGCCAGGAGGTGAAAGAAGAAAACAGGTGTGAGGAACGTCCAGACTCCCAGAAACGGAAGCTAGAAGAGGAAGGCAGCATTCAAAATAAAAAACAGAAGAGAGAACTAATATCGGAGACAGTTTCTGGTGAAACTCAAATAGAAAACCAACAAAGCTGTAACACCTCCGAGGTTCATAACAGCAACGGTTTGTCTTCGGACAGATTATTTTTGGAAAAGACTCCTGAACTTATTCAAGAGGAATCTGGCGAGAGCAGCAGGTCCTTCAGCTTCAGAGTTTCCTGCCGCTGTAGTGGAGCCCTTGCAAAAATATTTACTGCTCAGGTTTGTGGGCATTTGTTTGGCCACTGTGAGAACAGGATGTGGGACTAGATGGGCCACTGGTCAGAATCCAGCAGAGCTATTCTTATGTTCTTATCTACAAACAAGATGCATGCAGCTGCTTTTAACACAATCCCAACATACAGCATCAGGCTGCTAATGAAATAGTTAACTGTTCTTGATTGTGTGCTGCCAGCCCAGATTATTATGCAGGCGGCTGAGAGTTTATTTCTTCGTTATGCATAATCAGTAGTCATTAAGTTTTCTGAATGGCAGGCGCATAAGGAAAAAATAGCACTGCTTGAGTGGGCTGTATAGGAATCATTAGCATTCTGCATCCTAAATAATATTTTTAAAAGCAAGCTGAGCTTTACAGACTGTCTTCTGTACCATCTTTTGGAATTCCTATTAATTGGCAAAGGGGGGGTGTGTGTGTGTGTGGAGTGCTGAATTACGCTTGATTATCCATACTCGAGATAAATTTCAAGACTGCTATTCGGAAGGTTTGGTTATCAAGCAAAAATAACGTCTTGTCTTGTAAAGTAGAACGTTCTTAGTAGATGTTGATGAGAGCGTGGAAGGAGCAATTAATTCCGTTCTTTGAACTCTTTTTCAAAAATGTCTTCAGTTTGGAAGAATATTCCATGAAATAATTGCTTCCTCCAAGTAATTATGGATTTTGTCATTTCAATATTTCAGTCCTTAATGTGGACTACGCTACATAGAATTTATCGGGAGTTGCTTCAAAGAAAGCATGCATAGGTTGAGACTGCAAGATCTTTTGGCCCCAGCCACCATGGTCAAGGGTGCTGGGAACTGTTTCTAACATAACAAGATATGGAAGGCACCAGGTTAGCTTCCACTGATCTCAGCCTAACCCGTCTTCTTTTCTTCCTTGCCATTTCAAGTTTCAGGAACAATTTGTCATGCCGCATGCTCAGGTCTCTCTCATTGCTGATTTGTCTTTTCAGGAGATGGGGAGGATAATTGGAACGGCTCTTATGAAGAGTTTTGGATGGAAAGCAGATTTGAGAAATCCTGACATAGAGGTAACAAAATTAATACATTGAAATGTGGGTAATCTCTGTGGATTCTTGGTCCTCAGATAAAGGTCTTTACCGGACTGAGTTGAACTTCTTTGTACACTGAAGTTCCTCTCAAAGTCCCTTTGAGATTAGGCTTTGGGAATCAAACCAATGTGTCCTTCTAACCCAGTATGCTGTCTCCGACAATGGAAAGATCCAGGTACCTTAAGAGGTTTTTAACACAGCAAGGTACTAACAGAGCACAGTGATCCTGCAATAACCAGTCTCTGGGTGCTTAATGTCTGAAGACCTTCAACCAGTTGGCAGTTATGAGATTCTCTGATTTATGAATGGCAGCCCTGTCCAAATTTTATATTTTATAAATTCACTTAAAATATACAGGAATTAATGCATAGATCTGTACCTGCAGCACTGCATTCTAAAAGGGGAAACTTTTGCCACCTGGGTGAGATTAACCCCTTTGATTCCTTTTAAAAGCAGGGATGTTACTGGACTATCATTGCCATTATCCCTAATAAAAGTTTCTGGTCAGCAACATCCAGAGTTGTTTAAAAATTACTGTAGTCTTATTCTGTAATTCACCTAACAATAAGCAAAGACAAAAGAGCAAAGATAATGAGTTTTTAATAACTTCAAAGAAGGATAAAGAGCCTGCTAGCTGGATATCTAAAAGGGGAGTTACATGCATAAAGGTCTGCAAAGGAGTAGTGAAATCTCATAGGCTAGAAGTTGGACAAGGGAGTGGTGATTTAATCAGAAATTTAGTACTAAAGAGCCAAGAAGGAGAATTGAAAGAAAGCAAAGAAATTAGATATGGAAGAGGGCAAATCTGTGAAGATGCTTTAATCTCAGAAGTTTAAACAAAATGCAACAATAAAGGAAGCCTGTGAAGAGAATGAAGATTAAAGCGAAAAGAAAGAAAAATAAACAAAAAAATTAAAAAGAGAAGAGGCTTAAACCAGAAGAAACAGGATAAGCAGACATTTCAATTATCAACAAAGGATAGAATGAAAAACTGAATATGAACTGTAGTAGAATCAATAGATAAAAGACAAATTTTAGACTATAAAACTGATATCTTGATAGTTCATGCTTGTGGCAGTGCTTTTTTTATTACATTTTTCATATATATTTTCCTTATAGAATTTACAGCCCAGCCCTACAGACTTCCTGTCGAAACCCTGTACTAAACTCCCAAGGATGGTGTAGTGCTGTCTTTGAAACAGCTAATGCCACTCTCAGCCAGGCAGAAACAAATGAGTTCAGCACTGCATTCGGTTCTTCTCCACAATTCCTCCTCTGTTCTCAGCACCAGTATAAATATATGCACTGGCAGAGATGCACCATGGTGCAACCTCAGATCTCCACAGCTGCAACTTCTGTGCAAATCTGAGGGTTCCAGGCATTGCCTTTGCTCACAAGATGTACCTATTTGATACAGATAGTCCCCAGTATAATAACTTTTGTATGAGAATCAGATTGCTTGCTAGTTTAATTTTTTTAAAAAATACCATTGAAAATATCATTGAGATGGGGCATTTGAATATTTATATTCAAATTGGCTAAAGCTGAAAATGCAAGTAACTTTTCATTGTAATATTCCATTGCCTTTCAGATCTTTGTGCATCTAAATGACATTTACTCTGTGATTGGGATTCCTGTTTTCAGGTAAATACTGCATTAAAAACTACAGTTCATAGTCCAAAAGGACACCTTTAATTGAAGTAAATTTCTGAGGGGTTACTATGTTTTCCTGTTGTATATAATCAACAAAGACTCCCATGGCACCTTAAAAACTTGACATTTTAATTGTGGCATGAGGCTTTATGAATTACTGCCGCCTTAAATCAGATCTGTGGACTGTTATTCTCAGTTGGCTGATGGATTAAAATAATATACATATACATTGGTGCAGAGTGTGGAAATTCTAAGCTGTAGGACCAAACTGCCATGAAATGCAAGGAGTAACAGTACGTTTGTTGCATTTCTCTGCAGAGCCCAGATTAGATGTATACAAGATAAGAACAGGCTGGTATAGCAGCAGTCACTGTGATGGAACTGTTGTGCTTGCTGACAATAAGAAGGGAGACAATTACTTTAGTGGAAAAGATCTTTCCAATTTCAATTCAAAAGACTTCAGAGGAGGCTTCTGAATTAAAGTATGGTGACTTGTGAGATCAGCTCCAGAATGTTCTGGAATGTTTAAATGTGACCAGTGACTGCTGTCTTTTGTATTTCATCATGGACTTTTGCAAAGTTATTTTCCTTCCTCTGTACCCATGTGTGTATATCTGTTTATCTAGACAATTTCCCACTGGTTCTTCAGGGCTATCTCCCCATCTGTTCTAGTCCTAAGTACTTAACAACATTGTCATTTGTCTCTGTATCTTAAACAAGATTTGCCACCAGCTTATTCACAAATTTGAAGATTTGGGGATAAAAACTTCTTATCTATTTGGAATAACAATAGCGCATAGTTTTAGAGTTTGAGTATATTAGAATTCTGTGTGTGAGAGAGAGATACATTTTAATATGGTGTTTTGTCTGCAGACTTCCCTTGGCAAGCAGATCATATATCAAAACAGCTGGGTTGCGATCTACCGTTGCTTGGGCTATGGCATCCCTTGCTGAAATCAAGGTAATCAGCCAAGTAGAGTTTTAGTTGCTCTGTGGTTACTGAGCAACTCTCAGTAACCAGAATCTTGCCACTGGAAGTATTTTAAATGCAAGCGAGACCTTGTGTAGTATCGTGAAGTGGCTAAGGTGGCAGTCAGAGTCCTGTTTACTTGGGAGTAAGCCCCAATGAACTCAAGCAGACCTGAGCCAGTGTGGTTTAGTGGTTAAGAGCGGTAGTCTCGTAATCTGGGGAACCGGGTTCGAGTCTCCGCTCCTCCACACGCAGCTGCTGGGTGACCTTGGGCCAGTCACACTTCTCTGAAGTCTCTCAGCCCCACTCACCTCACAGAGTGTTTGTTGTGGGGGAGGAAGGGAAAGGAGAATGTTAGCCGCTTTGAGACTCCTTAAAGGGAGTGAAAGGCAGGATATCAAATCCCAACTCCTCCTCCTCTTCTTCTTAATTTCTGACTGAACACGCAAAAAAATGGTGCTGTGTTTGGAGCTGTTTCTGCTTGGCTCCAGCCCCAGGTGCATCATGGGAATCATAATTAATACACTAAACCAGCAGCGGGGAACCCATGAGCCTCCAGATGTTTCTGGGCTCCCAACACCACCTTCCCTTTCCATTGGCCATGCTGGCTGGGCTGATGGGAGTTGGGAGTCCCTCAGCTGCTGGAGGGCCACCAATTCGCCAGCCCTGCCCTAAGCCATTGTTGTAAGGATTGCTGAAAAGGAACTATTAATGAACATATGGAAAATAATTCATCAGTACCCCACAGGCAACGAGATATAAGTATTATTCGGTCAGATACTTTTAAGCATGTTTGTAGATTGGGCTACGTGAGTTTACAACATGCCTTTCAACTGCAGTAGCTCCATTGTTACTAATTTCACACAGTGCCCCAACTATGCAGAATGCTTTGCCATTCCCTTGCAATTGATGCTATCAATATATGAGAATTATAGAGCAATTTCACAGACAGGGGCATGGGGTTCAGATATAGTCAGTTGCCCAAGGTGGACCACTGATCCTGCAACTAAGGCAGGACTTCAATCCATGCTTCCCACATCTTTGTTAACACAACAGCATCGTCTGTATTCCATGTCTGTTCTTGTGGTTTATTCTAAATGACCACAGCATTGACCAGAGGAGCCTAACCATGTAAAGCTCAGTCTTTCTTTCTTGCTTGCTTGCTTCCTTTAATTTGGTAGATAAGATCTTTATACCAGAAGACAGATTTCCTAATGTCTTGACAGATGGAATAGTGTTGTGTTTGCTTTTCTTTCTTTTTTTCTCCACAGCCTGGTGCATTTGTACTAGATCCAACATGTGGGCTAGGAACAATACTCCTAGAAGCAGCGACCGAATGGCCTGTAAGCTCCGTCATAACAGCAAGTGTGATGTCTGGCCACAGATGGCATCTTGTGGCCAAATCTGTAAATAATGAACCTCTAATATGCAGCAGTGGGGCTGAAAATTAGGTTCCAAAATTTCTCTCTAGAAAATATGTTGACTTTTAGCTTAGGCGTTCATGCTAATAAAACTACTGATTCCTTCTAGCTTGTGATTCTGCAGTTGGTGGTGTTATTATGCCTAATTCTCAGTGATTGTTTTGATAATTTATGGGGATTTTAAAAAAAACTAATGTAAATGTTTGTTTTTTCTCTTCAGAATGTGCATTATTTAGGGACTGACATAAGTGATTCACAATTAGAAGGAGCCTACACTAATATTAAAGCTGCAGGCCTAGTGGATAAAATCGGGTTACTGAAAGCTTCTGTGACAGGTAAGAGCTGGCAAGGATATCTGCAGTACTATACAAATCAATTTATTGCTTTATATTTCCTTTATTGTAATTGAAACGATGATTTATGACTGCATCAAATACTTTGTGATGCCTTGTAGTCAGATGTTAGTCCCTAATTAGAGTTATTATTATATACAAAGAAGAAGAATGGCTGAGCATTTCACATGCTTAAATATCTAAATATCTCGTAGCGTTGCCATTTCAGTCGGAAAGCATTGATGTTGTTCTTGCGGACATCCCCTTTGGAAAGAAGTTCAAAATAACAAAAGACATGACCTTACTGCCGGACGTTTTTCAAGAAATTGAGAGGTATGTGCGTTCTGATATCTGAGGCAGAAAAACTGCTACTGCAGATTGGGATCTGGCTAATGGTATTGCAGGCTAAACAAAGGAAAGTCACATTTCAACGTGGCCATGTTACCTACTAGATGAAGTTGAGAATTTAAAACAGGGAGATAAAAATCACGTTGCCAGTAGTCCTCAGTTGCTTTTAAAAGGCCATGAGTGATTTTAGAATAAACATCTCTAAGATTTGTCATGACTGCCGTATTGTTAGCCTCTGTACACTGAAAAGTCTTCTGCTGAATTAATAAAGATTGTAACTGCACAAGGATATTAATAACTATCCTCCGGTTGTTCCCTTTCAGGGTACTTTGTGGTGGAGGGATTGTCGTGCTGCTACTTAGTCAAGAGCTCTACAAGCGCCTCTCTGGTGACATTGCCAGCAGTCTAGGTACTGAGAACTGCACCCCTGCAAGTCCTTGCAAACAAAGTGCCATGATGTTAGTCAGCAACACCAAAGGAAAGAGCATTGTCCCCACAACTGTTCCCCTATCAACTCAAGAGGCAGAGAGAGAAGACACCAGCGATAAAAGGATGACTTTTGGCTCACTGGTGCTGGTGGAATCCTTGGAAGTTAGCCTTGGCAAAACAGATGCATTCATATGCAAGTATAAGAAAGCAACAGGAGGTTTTGCAAGAAGTTAGCAGCATTCAGCAAGTGTGCATGAAGCAGTTTGGAGCTTCTGCTTTGAACCATATGGATCTGGAGCAGCTGAGTTTTGGTGAGCCCAGAGCTCAGCCATCAGAATTGCCTTAGGTTCCATACCTCCAGTGGGCCCCAAAGGTATGTAGCAAGGGTCTCTAAATGAGAAGGCCTTTGGCCAAATCTAGACCTTTAAGGGATGCTTAATTCCTTAAATTAATTCCTTAAAAGAGGTCTGGAGAAGGTGTGGTTAGTGTAAACAGGGCTTGCTGGCAGGCAGCTTTATTAGGGATGTGGTGCAGGTTCACCCCTACCTTCTCAAAACAGCCTTCTAGGAAAGTAAGTTGCCGACCAGGAGCCGATATAGCATGCCCCATAAAGGAGTTGGTGGCAGTCCTTGGTGCTTACATGGGACCATTTTGCCACAATAGGGTGGGGCTCAAGGCAGGCTGTGGCATTGTGCTGGCAGAAAGGAGCATGGTGCCTTATTTTGTGTGCTGCAGTGCTGACGAGGTAAATCACAGGGGTGCAAAAATGTCTGCCTTTTTTGAGAGTAGACGTGTGGCTTATAAGCGCAATCCTGTGTCTTTAACAAAATCCGGACATGGCTATAGTCTGGCTGCTTTTGACCACAACATGGTAACTTCCATGCTTGACAGTGCATTATACATATCGCAAGCCAAGTGAGGGAGGAATTTAAGGTGACTTCCATCAGTGCAAGAATTTTGGAGTGTTAGATGGAACAATTCCTTCTTCTCTCCCCCCTCCTCCCCCAGCACTCTGCTCCTGATCACCCCTTGGAAGTGCACTGAGAAGGAGAGGGTGAAGCTCCGTTGCACTGGGGTTCTGCTGATTTGGTTCACTGGACTCCTACCCCTTATGCTTGTACTAATTTTAATTGCTTTGGAAGAAATAGCTTTCTTTTTCCCCTCTTGTTTCAGAAGTAAACCAAAATAAACTTGACTGGAAAATTCCAGTATGCTTTTCAGAATGGTGTAAAATTCCAGGGATGTTATTTAGAAAAATGCAAAGTAGTATAGCCACATAACTGGAGACAGAGTTTTTAACTCGAGGTTGTATTTTTGTCTTAAACTTACATGACGGTTTAAGAAGGACCCATTTCCAAGTCACTCACTCGGAAATTTTTACAAACACTTTCAACAGAAGTTCTACCACAAAACTTTTTTTTTTAGACAAAGAGGCTGAGGTTGTACAACAGATGTTACTTCCAACAATATTAAATGTCATATAATTGTTTTGTACAATTAAACTCGTTTATACATGGCATTTGGCTTCTTATGAAATACAAAATGTATTTCAGAGAGATACATTAAAAGCAGGAATCTAGCTACCGCAGAATAGTCAAATGAGTAGTTTAAAACTTTTTCTACTACAGGGACTGCTAGTGGCATTTTGGTTACTGAAGAGGTCCCCCTCCCGCACTCTGGAAGTCATTCCCCTTCAGCTCCTTCCCTACATTACTGCTAAAACAAATTGCCCATCCACTTACAACATCAGAACTCTTCACAGTCTCTCACACAATACCATTCCGTAACCACTAAAGATACCCAAAGGAGAAGGTTTATTTCACTTAAAGTCTAAAATATTTTACAGTGCAATCTTATACGTGTCAACTCAGAAGTAAGTCCTACTGAGTTCAATTGGGCTTACCCCCAAGTAAGTGGGTATAGGATTACAACCTAAGACTTGTGAGGGTAATAGGGGAATAGAGTTGAGATTTGGGGAGTTGTGGGTTTTTTTGTTGTTGTTGGTTGTTAATTACCTTATGTACAAACCTCTGCTAAATAAAACAGCCCTACATTGTCAACGCAGGTTTCTTATCAGAGTGAGAACAGCCCTGTCTCGCTTGTGATGTGTGCATATACACTGTGCTAAATTGCAGTCATCAGTTCCACAAGAACTCAGTTGTCTGAACGTTTTATTTCAGCCACCCTGAAGGTAGAGAAGAAATCCTCTGTATTTCCTGGCTAGTAAGACACAATGTTTGGTATTTAAGGGACAGGGTTTTGTTTTCATTTGTGCTTGGAATTATGAATTTAGCTCCCTTATAAATCCTTGAAGACTACTCTTCACCTGTTGCCTTTCAAGGGGAGGGATTATCCCCTGATAAGCAGTCATACAGAAGAGTCTCTGGTAGACTTTAGATGGCTAATCTTTGTCCTGCTAATGAGTGGATAAGTGGTGCAAAGACATCCTGCTGCTACGATGAGTCCTAAGCTGCACCAAGCACAGAATATAGACCAGCTGTATCCATGTTCCACGTCATCAGGAAGACCATAGATAAATTTGGGTAAGCGGTTTAGGTCATAGGAGACACTTGCTGCATAAGTGCAGAGAGAAATAGTGCAAAAGATGCCTGCAAAGGAGACAAAATCACAGGGTCATGGTTACCAAATGTGCACAATCAGCAATTACTAACAGCTCAAAATAGCCCAGGATAAAATCATCAAGAGACATGCAAGGCAAATGAAAGATAGACAGTTTTGAAACCAGAAGTCAACAGGCATTGTTTTCTTACAAGAGTAATGGTGAGCATGTTCCATGCACTTAGCCCGTTATCAGAATTTGAATAATTATTAAGCGCAATTATTAGGGTGACCAGATGAGCTGCAGGGGTGGAGGGAGATAAATATCAGGCCCAGCAGCTTAAAAAGTTTCTGCAGCCCTGCTCTGTAAAGAGACATGGGCAGAGTAGACAAAACAAACCCTTCTATGGTCTTTCCATTCTTTTGGCTTTCAGTAATTTGCAGCGCTAAGAAGCTTCCACCCCCTCAAAATGTCATTTTAGATTCTGCCTGAATAAAAAAAAAATTTTAAGTGGGAGGAGAGTGGGCAATGGATGAGAAATATTATGACTGATTTTCAAGAAGGAAGTGCTGGGAGATTTTACTTTTTCCAGGTCTAAGGCGTTAGCAAGCATCACAAGGTAAGCACAGCTTCCCATGTCATCTAGAAGCACTAGCAGTGTGTAAAAGAGGGTCCAACCCCACAACTT